>NC_071613.1:9538170-10138170 GCF_014839835.1 Dryobates pubescens
TCTAGTAATAAGAAAAGGGTTTTGAAGCCGAGGGAGAGCAGGGTTAGACTGGATCTTTGGAAGTTCCTCAGTACAAGGGTAGTGAGACTCTGGAAGAGGTTGCTCAGAGAGGTGGTGGATGCCTCCTCCCTGGGGCTGTTGTAGGCCAGGTTGGATGAGGCTTTGAACAGCCAAGTCTAGCTGAGAGTCGTCCCTGCGCGTGGCAGGGGGGGTTAGAGTAGATGATCTCTGAGGTCCCTTCCGACCTCAACCGTTCTGTGGTTCTGTAGTGCTGTGATTCTACCATTTCTCATCTCTCAGCTATGCTTTCTTGACCCGGCATCTTGTCTGAAGCACGTCTGGCGATGGGCAGGTTGTGCTAGCATGTGCGATTGTTTGTGCTCACTGTGTCTGAATAATTAAATGTGTGAAAGACAACAATTACCCAGATAAGACCTTAGTACTGCAAGGGGCTGTAAAAGCTCTGCTTTTCATTTCCTGAGTGCCATCGGAGGTTTTTGTATTCATCCTTGGTTGTTGTGATGAAAGGAGATGAGTCCAGGGTAACCAAAACCTTTATGTGCTATTTTAAATGTTTGTGGGGTGTTTTTTTTTCCTTCATAAAGCATGTTCTGTGACCTTTCAAGAAATGATCAAAATGTTGTCTTAGTGCCTGCATGATGGAGTTGTGTATCCCAAAGTCCCAATTTTGTGGCGCATTATGAACTAATTAGAGGAGAGACTGTGAGAAGCAATAAAGGGTATTGAAGTTGCACTGATGTGAGATAGTAGCTGACTCCCTAGATTATCTATGCAGCATGGTAAGGCTTGTCTTGAATGAGCATGCAGGTACTACCTGTGAAAGCAACCCAGCTCTGCCAGGCTCCACAGGTTTGCTTCATCCTGTGCTTGAGCATCCCTTGAAAGAGAGGGTAAGATGAGAAAGGGGGGTCAAGATAAGAAAGAAAGGTCAGGATGAGACTGTCCACTACCAGTCCCCAGAAAAGCTGTGGTGACTGGGTCCTGTTTCTTGCTGAGGCAAAAGAGCTCCTGAAAGGTGCTCTTTCCCCCTAAGAGGTAGCCTGATGTTGTGCTCTACTTCTGATCTGGGCAGGCAGTTGGAATCCCCCGAAGCCTTTGAACGTGGCACCTCGAAGGAGGTTGTAGTGAGGTGGGGGTTGGTCTCTTCTCACAAGTAACTAACTAGCAAGAAGACCACAGGAAATGGTCTCAAGGTGCAGAGGGCGGGGGATTGGTTGGATATTAGAAAAAAGGATTTGTTACTGCAAGAGCGGTCAGGGATTGGAACAGGCTGCTCAGGGAGGTGTGGTGGACTCACCATCCTTGGAGGTGTTCAGGAAATGTGTACATATGGCACTGTGGAACGTGATCTAATGGCCGTGGTAGCGTTAGGTGGTTGGTGGAAGTCAATGATCTTGGAGGTCTTTTCCAACCTTAATAATACTGTGATCTCACAAGCCCTACGAGGAGAGGCTGAGGAAGTTGGGGCGGTTTAGCCTGGAGAAGAGGAGGCTCAGGGGAGACCTTCTTGCTGTCTACAACTCCCTGATGGAAGGTTACAGCCAGGTGGGGGTTGGTCTCTTCTCCCAGGCAACCAGCACCAGAACAAGAGGACACGGTCTCAAGCTGCACCAGGGGAGGTTTGTGCCTGAGGTGAGGAGAAAGTTCCTCCCAGAAAGAGAGATTGGCCATTGGAATGTGCTGCCCGGGGAGGTGGTGGAGTCCCCGTCCCTGGAGGTGTTTCAAAAAGGCTTGGATGTGGCACCTGGAGCCATGGTGTAGTTGTCAGGAGGTGTTAGGCATTAGGTAATAGGTTGGCCTTGATGATCTCTGAGGTCTTGTCCAACCTTATTGATTCTGCGATTCTATTAGATGATTCTATTCTACGTATGTAGACATCAGAGCCTTCAGCCTGGACAGTGTCCTTGCAGCAGTGATAAAGACCTCTCCTGTGCTGATAAGGCTGAGTCCTGTGTGATGAATAGTGACCGATCACCCCATTTTCTCTATTTCCAGGAGATTTGTCCTCACCAAGGTGAGAGTCATTCCCAAAGGAGCTTTCGCGGGACTTGGTGACCTGGAGAAAATGTAAGGATGACGTCAGTATTTACAGGGAAACGTTAATTTTGCGTGAAACAATAGTTTCGGATTTTAGGTCCTGTTGTGGTCTGTGAGCAAGCTTCTGTTTCTGAGCTTCATCTAGTTTCATCTTTCTCTTTAAAAATACAAAAGAAACTTCTTTTAGTGCCGTGTCTCAAAACATTGTTGTCATCGAAGCGTTTTTCTGCCAGCAAGCAGACAGTCTCCAGTGAAAGGATTGGACCAGTATGGAATGGCATTGCCAGAGCAGGATCACCTAGGGCAGGACACACGGGAACACATCCGGGTAGCTTAAGAATGTCTCTGGAGAAGGAGACTCCACAACCTCTCTGGGCAGCCTGCTCCAGGGCTCTGCCACCCTCACAGTGGAAAAGTTTTTCCTTCTGTTCCTATGGAACCTCCTCTGCTCCAGCCTGCACCCATTGCCCCTTGGCCCGTCACTGAACGGAGCAGAGCAGAGCCTGGCTCTGTCCTCCTGACACTGCCCTGCACGTCTTTGTCAGCAGGAATGGGGTCACCCCTCGGGCTCCTCTGCTCCAAGCTCAAGAGCCCCAGCTCCCTCAGCCTTTTCTCAGCAGGGAGAATATTCCACTGCCTTCAGCATCCTGCACTGGATCCTTTCGAGCAGTTCCACAAGGTCCTTCCTGAAGTGAGGTGCCCAGAACTGGACATAATATTCCCGATGTGGCCTCACCAGGGTAGTGTAGAGTGGCAGGAAAACCTCTCTGGACTTACTCAGCACACCCTTTCTAATTCCCCCCAGGATGTCATTGGCCTTTTCTGAAACCTGTCAAAACCTCCCTAGATGTGTTCCTGTGTGATCTGCTCCAGGTGATGCTGCTCTGGCAAGGGTTTGGACTTGATGATCCTTTGAGGTCCTTTCCAGCCCTTAAAACTCTGTGATTCTGTGCTAAGCCCATCGAGCACTGCTGTGAGTGGTCATTTTTCTTGAGAGAAGAAAAAAGAAAGTCTTCCTTTTTGTGGCTATGAGTCACCGGTTAGGAAGAAAATAACGACTACAGCAACAATTTTGTTGGCACTGGTTTCTCTCTAGTCCTGCAGGGTTCCTTTAGGCCTGGTCCTTATGGAAAATCATTGAGCTCTCTGGACTATGAAGTGGGTTGCAAAGTGCACTGAAATCTGCCTCAATTACCTTTAATTACTCCGAAACCATACGTCAGATACGTATGGAGGCAGCGATGGTGTAGAATAGGATGCCTCTAAGTGATTCGTTAACCAAATAAATAAACAATCCATGGAAAAGAGCCTGAGTTGGAAATATATAGCTCTGTTACTCATGATCCATGGAGAAGAAATTTGGGGCAGGCAGCGTATAGCCAAACCAAAAAAAACCCAACCTTGAAAATAGAAGTGTGGTTAATGAGACCAACTGAGATCAATATGGCCAACAGTTGCAACCTGAAGTAGCTCACAGATCCTAAAGCTAACCCCTGAAACATTCGTCAGAAACAGTTATCGTAACGTAGGGTCAGTAAAGCTTGTAATCAACTGATAGATTTGCATATAAAAACACAACCTTTGCACGAAAGCTTTTCTTTTCCTTTTTGTACTCCTGCGAGATCACGCAGAGAAAGGAAGACTGAAGCAAATTTTGGTCTATTTAAAGAAAACAGCTATTAATAACCTGATGCCTCCATGTGGTAGGTTGTGGATAGCTTGATGTACACAAATGAGATACTTCAATGTAGTACAGGTTTGCGCTCACCTGGACCTAAACAGAATTGCTCTCTCCAACTCCCTGAAGGGAGGTTGTAGCCAGGCGGGGGCTGATCTCTTCCTCCAGGCAACCGGCACTGGAACAAGAGGACACTGTCTCAAGCTGCGCCAGGGGAGGGTCAGACTGGATGTTACGAAGAAATTCTTCACGGAGAGAATGATTGCCCATTGGAATGGGCTGCCCGGGGAGGTGGTGGAGTCACCATCCTTGGAGGTGTTCAGGAGGAGACTTGATGGGGTGCTTGGTGCCATGGGTTAGTTGATTTGATGGTGCTGGATGATGGGTTGGACGTGATGATCCTGAAGGTCTTTTCCAACCCGGTTTATTCTATTCTATTCTGTAGAATTCTTTAGTGTGTTACTGGGCATTGCCCTACATCTACTTGAAAGAAGGTTGTAGTGAGGTGGAGATTGGTCTCTTCTCTCTAGTATCAAGTGATAGAAAGAGAGGAAATGGCTTCCGGTTGCACTGTGGAAGGTTTAGGGTAGATATTGCGGGGGCAAAACAATGTATTGAAAGGGTGGTCAGGCATTGGAACCAAGGGAGGTGGTGGAGTCGCTGTCCCTGGCGTGTTCAAGAAACCTGTGGACTTTGCACTTTGAGATACGGTTTAATGGCCACGGTGGTGTTAGGGTGATGGTTGGACTCGATGATCCTGGAGGACTCTGAAAAAGACCAGTGTCTCATGCAGTCCAACATGGCTCTACACAGGATTTCTGTATCATTACCAGATCGTTTCTAGCTGTGACTCTGAGAACAAGGTCAGCTGTAAAGCCCGGAAACTCCAGAGAATGCTGATCTTTGGAATCATCTGCTGGGGATGACCTGGTTGAAAACAAGGTCCATCAAAGATGAGTCCTCATCCTAACTCTGTTGTATTTGTGGTCAAAGCGAATGAAGGCTTTTGAACACGATGACCAACGCTTTCTGGCCATCAAAGAAAAATCATTCTGTATCATTTTTTAACGTTTCTGCTTTCCGTATCTCTTAGTTTCCTCCTAAACACCCAAACAGCTGGGACCTTTGAACAGACAGATGTGTTTTTTTCTACAAAATGTCAAATATTTCCAGCTACTTCCAGTCAGGCTCCACTCACAGTATCCAGGAAAGATCCTGTTTGGTTTCCATTTGGACCTTCCGTAATGGACTCGCTCAGTAGTGTGACCCAGAAACGTTGGCATGGACCACTTGATCTGCCCTCCCTTGTGAAGCTCCAGGTTTAGTTACGAAGTCCGAATCTTTCCGTTTTCATCTGGTGTGGTGTGGTTGGGTTCTGGTTTTGCTGGGGTTCTGTTGGGTTGGTTGGGTATGGTTTTTTTTACTTCATTCACCTCTAACCTGGCAAAATACAGACTGGAATTTTACTTGGTGAAATTGTCACTGGGATAATTTTGCCATTTTGAAGGGGGTTTTTTGAGATAATGAGACGACATTTGAATATTTTCTAGCTCGTTGTTGTCTGCACTTTGGCCACAACAACCCCATGCAGTGCTACAGGCTGGGGACAGAGTGGCTGGAGAGCGGCCAGGCAGAGAGGGATCTGGGGGCGCAGGTTGACAGCGGCTGAACCCTAGGCCAGCAGTGTGCCCAGGTGGCCAAGAAGGCCAATGGCATCCTGGCCTGCATCAGAAGTAGTGTGGCCAGCAGGAGCAGGGAAGTCATTCTGCCCTGTACTCAGCACCGGTTAGGCCACACCCTGGGTATTGCGTCCAGTTCTGGGCCCCGCAATTTAAGAAGGACATTGGGACACTCGAACGTGTCCAGAGAAGGGTAACGAGGCTGGGGAGGGGTCTGGAGCACAGCCCTGTGAGGAGAGGCTGAGGGAGCTTGGGGGTGTTTAGCCTGGAGAAGAGGAGGCTCAGGGGAGACCACCTTGCTGTCCACAACTGCCTGAAGGGAGGCTGTAGCCAGGAGGGGGTTGGTCTCTTCTCCCAGGCAAGCAGCACCAGAACAAGAGGGCACAGTCTCAGGCTGTGCCAGGGGAGGGTTTAGGCTGGAGGTGAGGAGAAAGTTCTTCACAGAGAGATTGCCATTGGGATGTGCTGCCCAGGGAGGGGGTGGAGTCACCATCCCTGGAGGTGTTCCAAAAAGGCTTGGATGTGGCACCTGGAGCCACGGTGGAGTTGTCAGGAGGTGTTAGTTATTAGGTAATAGGTTGGACTTGATGATCTCGTACATCTAAATTTATTCAGTTACTGCAAGCCCGTGGAATGTGCATTCTACAGAGGAATAACGCTTCCCCAGCATGGTCTAAGAGGAAGACCCTTCCTGTCCTCCTAAATAGGATGTTTAATGTTGGGAAATAAATCGGCAGGCTGTAAGCATCTGAGTTTTCTCTTACTAAATGTGCAACATGAATTCTCCTATCCCAAACTGCTTCAGAAAGCCACAGATCTGAGGAACATCCTAACCATCTTATTGCTTGCAGCTCTCCACCTCTCGCCTCATGTTAATTTGGATGTTGAGGGAAGCAGATTAGTTTTTCTCAATACATTTAATCTGCTCCAAAGTTTTAGCCAATCAGAACACGGCAGCTCACCCGGACTCCTGCTCAACCAACTTGTTTGCACTCCCGGAACTAATTAACCCTCCGGTTGCTAAATTTAAAAGGAGCCTTGTGCAGGCACATACCTGACAAAATCAATGCGACGTGCTCTGCATCTGCTGTGTCATCCTCAACCTGTGCTGGACATGCCTAATGCGGAGGAGAGACAATCTGAAGCAATAATGAAGGCTCCCTTTGTCTCCTGCTAAGTTTCATCTT
This sequence comes from Dryobates pubescens, assembly GCF_014839835.1. Taxonomy (NCBI): domain Eukaryota; kingdom Metazoa; phylum Chordata; class Aves; order Piciformes; family Picidae; genus Dryobates; species Dryobates pubescens. The sequence continues at coordinate 9,544,773 of NC_071613.1, forward strand.
ATTACTGCAAGGTAGCAAAACAGACTTGTGCATGTTGGTCTGGCAAGGTCTGAGTCAAGCAGCACAATTATAGGAACCTTTGTCTGATTGCCTCACCATATGCAGGCCAAACAGGCTGAACGTTTGTACCCTGAGGCACAGAAGGCAACCAGCAGTCATGTATTCTGTTGGAATATTAGATGCCTGTAATACGTGCATCTGTTACACATAGGCGAATTATATGCGTGCGCACCAGTGTAGATTAGGGATTGACCCGCCGCAGAGCAGCTGTGCGGAGAAAGACCTTGGAGCGCTGACGGACAAGGAGTTATCCGTGAGCCGGCAATGTGCCCTTGTGGCCGAGAAGGCCAACGGTATCCTGGGGTGCCTTAAGAAGAGCGTGGCTATCGGGTCTAGGGAGATTCTCCTCCCCCTTTTTTCTGTGCTAGTGAGGCCTCATCTGCAGTACTGTGTCCAGGTGTGGGCTCTGCAGCTTCCTCACTTGCGCTGTATGTCACGTGCTGCCTCGTTTAGTATGTGAAAGGCTGTGATTGGATAAAACCATGAAAGCTCCTCTGAGTAAATGGTTAGGATTGAGCGTAACTAAGCCGTTTGGAAATTGGATTTAGGCAGGAGTTCCTTCCTATCTATTTTTTTTTCATCCTTTGGGTAAGTCTGCTATTTATGGTTTTGCAAGAAGCAAAATCTGGATTTGCAGGCTCTGCTGCGACATGTAAGGTAAATAGTGCATGTTTCCAAAGTATTTATCTGTGGTGAAAGCAGGGGGTCAGGGCATTCTTTAGGCCACGTTATGTACTGAGCAAGTAACAATCATACCGCGGCAATAAATACTGCAGGGTACGTTCGCAAGGTGCAGCTCCACAGAGATTGAATTCTAATTTACATTATAGGAAGTTATGTGCAACATTCTGCATCCTAAGGGCAGGGCATGGAAAAAACTATTCTACTTAATGCATTTAAATGAGTCTAAATATGCATTCTCTCTCAGGGAAATGGGGAACTAGAGCTCAAAACCACTAAGGTGAGTAACCGGCATGAGCAAAGCAATTCAAAGTTCAGGCTGACATCCTAAAGGAAGTGTTTTAGTGGGACCGCTGTTATGGTATGAATACGTTGGAAGCCCAGTGTGGTCCTGATTCAGTTTCTTCATGGAATCATAGAATGGTCTGGGACTGGAAAGGACCTCCCAAGGTCATCTGGTCCAAACCCCTGCTGCTGTAAGCACCGGATCAGGTTGTTCGGAGCCCCGTCAAGCCCCAGCCTGAATATTTCCAGGGATGAGGCCCCAACCGCCTCCCTGGTCAACCTGTTCCAGCGTTCCACCCCCGCCTTCTTTGAAAGCAGAGGCTGCGTCCTATGTTCTAAACGGAACGAGTAGCGAAAGAACGGTTTGCTGCATCATCATAGAATCACAGAATTGTTACAGTTGGAAAAGATCATCGAGTCCAAGCATTGACCTAACACCACCGTGGCCATTAAACCATGTCCCACCTGGCCTTCTGTTTTGTGGAAGAGACCTTACACTGACAAAACCCAAAAACCAAAACAACAAAACCAACCAACCAAAAAAGAGCAAAACAACAAAACCAACCAAGCGAAAGCAGAGCAAAGCAACAACCCAAAAAAACCCAAACGGCCGAGAGGTGGGCTTTTGTAATCCATGTCAGTAAGTCACTGCTGATGTCAAAGAGCAGAGCTTTTAATTGTAGATTTGTTAGAGTTCAGCAAATGCACAACCCCATTGTAATGTTTTGGTAGCACTTGGGTGGACAAATGAAATAAAAACCCTTAAAAGAGGCAGCTGGAAAATGTAAAATCAATTCATAGTGTCCCTAGCAGCATTTGCTAATTGTGCTGTTAAAAAACAAGTCCCAGAATTCATTCTAATATTTGCATATTTTAATTGAAATATGTTAGAGGACGAGAAAAGAAGCGTTCCACAATTCTTTCTGTGTGGTTTGGTATCCTGATGCTTGCTTGCTTTGATGGAATAGATTTAGAAAGGAAGGGGGAGTGGAAAAAGTAAAGAAAATGCATTTTGCAATTACTTCCCTCGGGTGAGTAGGAACAAATGTGGTAGCGATGAACTGGTAGCAGAATCTTCAGTTGTTAACTGTGTTGGCATGAAGCCAGCATTAGAGACTGAAGTATTTAAGGCAAGAATCATCTTGGACCTAATTTCTGGTCCTTGCTTTACAGCTGTCTAGACAGAGAGACAGACAAAGCAAAAAAAAAAAAAAAAAAGAGAGAGAGAGGGAAAAAAAAAGAGGGAAATCCACTTTTCTGAATGTGTGCTAAATGCTTTCATGCCTCTCCCTAGAGACAAACTGTTCAGGTTCCCTGAATTCATCAAAGGCGAGACGTGGGCAAATGCTTCTGCGAGTTCTCCCTCCTCTTTAGGAGCAAACTTTGATCCAGCGTTCCTCTGCCTTCCTCTACGCAAAGACATCAGAAAAAATTAAGTGCAGACTCCAACCAATTAGCTCTCGTGCATGTCTTGTGGGCTCTGAAGCAGCCTCATTTGTTTAAAGTGAGATCTGAGGGCGAGATGCACAGTTCTCCGCGCAAAGGGCAGAAGAGCCTCTCCAGATGAAAACGTGACAATTAAGAAGACTTTTTGTCCTTGGTTACTGTTTGTCAACAGGCTTGCGCTGCCCTTACACCATTTTCTGGACCGCTGCTAGAGCAGTGGTGATCAGGTGAGCCGCATGCTGTGGCTGTTTGTAGGGAGATATTTGGGAGATATTGGCTTCCATTTTGCCGGGCTGGCTCACACTAAGACTTTGCACCAGAGTCATGAGGCTCAGTATTACAACCGATAAACATAGCAAGAAGCCTCAGATTTGATAGTTATCCCATGGTGCAGAAGTAATACCATAATCTTTCCTCTTTTCTCTTGTGGGGTATGCCTTATGCATACTGAGGAGGCAGGATTGATGCGTCCACCTACCAGCTAGCTTTCTGAGAGTCATCTCTGGTGCTTTTGTGTTTTGTTTTGGTTTGGTTTTTTTGTCACTTCAAGAGAGGCCATAGCCAGTGTTGTCAAATGCAAGCTGGCTGTTGGCAGAGGTAGGTTTTCCCTCCTGCACCCATGTCTCTTCAGTTTTCATCTCTTCCTTCCAGGAGCTGCACTCTAGTTTAAAGTTTCAATATGTATTGTAATTTGAGATCCTTGTACTTTCGAACTGGAATCAGTGACCGTCTAAGTGGAGAAGAGAAGACTCTTGGGAGACCTTATGACTCCCTTCTAATACCTGAAAGGATCCTACAGGAAGGTTGGAGAGGGACTTTTTACAAGTGCCCCTTTGTAGGACAAGGAGAAATAGATTTAAATTGAAGGAGAATTGCTTTAGATTGGATCCTAGGAAGAAATTCTTCTCTAGGTGGGTGGCAGGACTCTGAAATGGATTGTCCAGAGAGGGTGTGGATGCCCCCTCCTTGGAGATGGTCAAGGCCAGGTAGGTTGGGACCCTGAATAACCTGATCTAGCTGAGAGGTGTTCCTGCCCATAGCAGGGAGGTTGGATTAAATGATCTCTCGGTCGTCTCTTCCAGCCTAGGCCATTCTACGATTCTCTGATTCTTAAGCTGAGTAATACATTTATGAAACTTCCCTATTTGCAGCAGAAAATTGAATGGGAAGTCGGAATTGCTGGTTCTAATTGTGTGTTACATTTCCAAATGTAATGCACGGCAAAAGGTGTCTCTTCTCATGACGCCTCAGGCTTTTTCTCTGATCTGAAGGATTCCATTTTTCTCGATAAAACAAGTGTAATCAGCTCTAATATCCCTGAATAATTTGGGGGAAAATATTGTCCATTCTGTCCTATGAAGAGAGGCTGGGGGAGCTGGGCTTGCTTAGCCTGGAGAAGAGGAGGCTCAGAGGAGACCTCAGTGCTCTCTGGAACTACCTGAAAGGAGGCTGTAGCCAGGTGGGGGTTGGTCTCTTGTCCCAGGCAACCCATGACGGAACAAGAGGACACGGTCTCAAGCTGCACCAGAGAAATTTAGGCTGGAGGTGAGGAGAAAGTTCTTCCCAGAAAGAGCGATTGACCATTGGAATGCGCTGCCCAGGGAGGTGGTGGAGTCACCGTCCCTGGAGGTGTTCCAAAACGGAGTAGTTGTGGCACTTGGAGCTACGGTTGAGTTGTCACGATGTGTTAGGTCATTAGTTGGACTTGATGATCTCTGAGGTCTCTGCCAACTGGGTTGATTCTGTGATGTTGTGATCAATTGCATTTTAACTCCAAAATAGAACGGAATTCAGAATAAAGTCTAATGACTTGAAAAGGAAGAGAATCATGAAATCCTTGGGAGACCTCCATATTCAGCAGCCATTGGAATGTGCTACGCAGGGAGGTGGTGGAGCCACTGCCCCAGAAGCGTCTAAAGAAAGACTGGATGAGGCCCCTAGTGCCATGGTTTAGGTGATGAGACGGCGATGGGGTATAGGTTGGACTCGATGATCTCGAAGGTCTTTTCCAGCCTGGTTAATTCTGTATTCTGAGGAGGGTTACCAGTTGGACTCGGTGACCCTGAGGGTCTTTTCCAGCCGGAACATGTCTGCGATTGCGTGAAGGCAGAGTGGCACCAGATCAGATGGGTCAGACCAGATCGGGGCCATTTTCTTTCTAGAGGATTTCAGAAACACTTTCCCCACATTCGTTGTGTCTTGCTTTTCCGTTGATGTTGGGAATCACGGTAGCGGGGTTGGCACGCTGCGGTGAGGGACGGTGTCCCGTCGCTCTGCAAAGGCCGACGGTAACCTCGGCGTTTACAGGACACAAATGTTAAGACGAAGTCAAGGCATTTATTTTCCAAGCAGGAGATGCTGATTCCCTGACACCATTATATTGCGTGGCCCTTTTGTCCTGTTGCTGCAAATGACTGAGGTGGGTTTCATCATTAGGTTACTGGTTGCTTTGCTCAGTGCAGAGGCAGCTGAGCACGTTGTCATTATTAGTGAGCTGCATTGTGATTTTGCTATGGACAATGCTGCTGGTCCCTATTCATCCCGGGCGTAAAACCAGACGTTCTTTGTGCCCATTGCTGGCTTTGTCACCGAGCCAAGTACAATTTTGCTTACAAAATACTGGAATTTTTGTTTTGATTTCTCGGGTAGTAACCTGGCTTTGATGGAAGCTTCCATGTATGTGCTTGAGCCTTTAAAAATAGGTAAGAACGGAGTGTACCTTTTGTAAGTAAACTACTTGCCGAATCACAGAATTGTCAGGGTTGGAAGGGACTTCGAGGATCCTCTAGTTCTAACCCCACTGCCATGGGCAGGGGCACCTCACACTAGAGCAGGTTGCTTGGAGCCACCTCCAGCCTGGCCTTCAAAACCTCCAGGCCAGGGATGAGGCTTCCACCACCTCCCTGGGCAACCTGTGCCGGTGTCTCACCCACCGTCATGGTGAAAAACTTCTTCCTCCTCCTCTAGTTCCCCTCAGTCCTATCCCTACCTGACACCCTAAAAAGTCCCTCCCCAGCTTTCCTGCAGGCCCCCCTCAGATACTGTCAGGCCACGATAAGGTGTCCTGGGAGCCTTCTCCTCTGCAGACTGAACAACCCCAACTCTCGCAGTCTGTCCTCGTAGGAGAGGAGCTCCAGCCCTCTGATCGTCTTTGTGGCCCTTCTCTGGCCACCTTCCAGCAGCTCCAGATCCTTCCTGTACTGGGGGCTCCCGAACTGGACACAGTGTTCCAGGTGGGGTCTTTTTCTCTGGACCTGCTGTTAAACAAGGCTGGTCCCGGTACCAATTCTCGAGGGACTCCTCTCGTGACTGGCCTCCACTTGGACGTGGACCCATTGAAAGCCGCTCTTTGGGTGCAGCCATCGAGCCACCTCCTCATCCACCAAGTGGCCTATCCATCAGACCCATACCGCTTAACTACTTCCTTCCTTCTCTTCTATTTTGAGTGAGAGTCTCTGGTGATACGTTTGTAGATTGATTTTCCATATTTTGAAGTCTTTAAGTGCTGGGTATTTAGGATTTTGTCGTTTCCTGTCTGTGCGGTGAGGGAAGGGCGAGTACGACACGGTGAAAAGGATTTGCTTCTCCCTTCTGCTCCCCAAACCGTTAATGTCCTGTAGGAAAACTGGCAGCATCAGAGCTCTCCGGAGGGGAAGGGAGGTTGTGTATTCTCTTTGAGGGTTAATGGGCACGTTTGGAGGCGAGCAGCTTTGAGGTGCTGCAAGTGGCAGGAGGTTTACGGATGACAGGAGGATACCGCACTGAGGAGCAGGGAGGGAGCGGCCTCAAGGGTCACGAAAAGGGTTTTGCGGAGGTCGGAGGAGTTTACTGCCGCTTGGAATAAGCCACCGTGGAACTCCAAAGGCACTTGGATGTCAGGGTAAGGGGATATATAAATCTTTTCCGTTCTCTTCCAATATCCTTTAAGGATTTTTCTGTCTTACATTTCATTATGCTCATTTCTAATCTAATAAAACCTGCCTTTATTGAGCTTAGAATCATAGGATCATGGAACGGTCCAGGCCAGAAGGGACCTCCAAAGGTCATCCAGTCCAGTCTCCCTGCAGCCAGCAGGGACATCTCCAACCAGATCAGGCTGCCCGGGGCCTCATTGAGCCTCATCCGGAATATCTGCAGGGAAGAAGCCTCAACCACCTCCCTGGGAAACCTGTTCCAGTGATCCATCACCCTCACGGCGAAGAACTTCTTCCTCATGTCCAATCTAAGTCTGCTCTTCTCTGGTGTGAAGCTGGTGCCCCTTGTCCTGTCACCGCAGGCCTTTGTGAACGGCCTCTCTCCATCCTTCCTGTAGGCCCCCTTCAGGTACCAGAAGGCTGCTATTAGGTTTCCTCGGAACCTCCTCTTCTCCAGGCTGAACATCTCCAGCTCCCTCAGCCTGTTCGCACAGCAGAGGCGCTCCACCCCGCCTCCCCCCCACCCCCGCCCCGATCATTGTTGTGGCCCTCCTCTGGACTCTCTCCGACAGGTCCGTGTCCTTCCTATGCTGAGGGCTTAAAACCCTTTAATTCCTCTTTGGGTCATTTTGTGCGGAGGAAGGTCAAGACCTATTGCCTCAAGGTCCTGTCTTGATGGGCCGTCATACGGCACTAATCAGACAGCTGAGAATCAAAACAGGTTGGAAAAGACCTCAGAGATCCTCAAGGCCAACCTATTACCTGATACCTAACACCTCAGGACAACTAAACCGTGGCTCCGAGTGCCACATCCAATCCTTTTTTGAACACCTTCAGGGATGGAGTCTCCACCACCTGCCTGGGCAGCACATTCCAATCCCTCTTTCTGTGAAGAACTTTCTCCTCACCTCCAGCCCTAACTTCCCCTGGTGCAGCCTGAGACTGTGTCCTCTTGTTCTGTTACATCCTCACCGCATGCTGCCTCACCTCGGCTCCACCGTTCCCTGAGCCCAACCTCCCGTTTGGGGACCTGGCGCCGTGAACCAGGCCGATCGGAGGCTGAAGGCTCAGCCACAGCAGAGAGGTACACTCTAGAGGGGAACAGAGGAGAGGCAGCACATTTTGCAGAGAGAAGTAATTATGGATCACAGTTGTTCTGTGGCAGCCACGTGCCCAGGCATAACTGACAGCGCACGCTGTTTATTTAAAAATAGGCTCGATTGTGCCCGCGTGCCGCGGCGGCAATCTTCGACGTGCTAACGAGCAAAGCGGCTTTGCGCAAGCCTTCATCTGTCTGTACCAAGGAGCCTGTTTTGTATTCCCAGGACCCAGAGTGCATCCGAATAGCACATTATGTTTTCATCCTACTGTGCTGCCAGGCACCGTGCTTTTGGGGTAAGAGATAAGGTGTTAACAACTGAAACAGGCTGTAAAAATGAGGGGGAAGTTGTGTCAGCAGGGGGTTATTGCTCAGGTCAGCAGATGAGGACCTACTAGTGGGATCTCAGCTGAGCACTGCCCAGGTTTCAGTCCCAGGGGGCATCCTCCTGAGAACTGGCCGGTATCACTCTGTTCTAGGTTTCAGGAATCCCTCCCTCGCAGGGAGATGGATTTCAGATGTCGCTGCCTTGATCAAAATCTGTGACAGATTTATTCATGGTTTTGGTGGTGTGCTGTCAGCATCGGTCCCAGCAACGCCACAGGAAGGTGTCTTTTTATCTGCAGATCTAAGGATGCCTCTGTTCTCCACGGTTTGTGACTCGGCTGGCAGGTTAAAAGCTTTCGGCAGCTGGCTAAGTGGCAAAGCTCTCATTTGCCCCGGCTCCCTTTGTTCGTAGGAGGGTGAGTGATTGCAGACTAGTGACCATCCTCTGGGGAAAATCATCCAGAAGCCCTCTCCTCCTCTTCCTGCCATTGCTGACTCTCAGTAGCCTTTTCGAAATCTCTGGAGCTTACTCCACCACTGACCCTGTCTAATCCTACTGATTGTTAGTAACTGAAGGCTAATTAGGAAGCAAGTTGCTATGGTAATTCCTGAGTCATACACATCAAGAGAAAATAATGCTAAACCCACTCGTGCATGGTGGCTATTAGCATAGTTAAACAAATTAAAATGCATAATTCATTCAGATTTATGCTGGCATGCAAAGGAAGACACGATATGCAACAAGGAAGTTTCTCCCTCCCTACCATGGTTTCCCCTTTTGTAGCGATTGTCTTCCTTTCTTTGTCTTTGAGTGAGTTAGGAGTGAACGACCAAAGGGATTTGGGGTTGTTCCTCACCCCCCACCATCCCCTACCCTACAGGCCAGACTAAATGCGTCAGAACGAGGTTCTCGCGATGGGAGAGCGACTCGGGCGGAGGGCGCGAGGACGCGGAACCCCCCTAGATGTCTAGGTCACTTATGCGTATTCGGTCAGCACATCGGTGATGAATGGTTTATTTTCGCGTGGATAGATTGGTGGCCTGAATACCCTGAGATGATGATCTCAGCCTGTGCCCTCAGGAGAGGGTGATTCATGGCAAACTAGGGCCCCTGCAGGTGGCTTTCGGCAGCGGCCTCTTTTGGCTAGGCTTTGAAACGGCTCTGCGGCGGAACCAGCGTCTCGGTGGGTGCCCGGGATCCTTTGCGGCCGCGGCAGGTTGATTGGTTTGCTTCGGCTGTGCCGTGCCGCAGCTGCGGGTAAATGGAGTCTTTTGCCAGACGTATCTGACAGAGTCTTTTCAACCAGGTTTTAAGGAAATGCAACCCAAAGGAAAATGAGGGGGAATTCTTCCTCGTGTAATGGGAATCTTCCTTCTTCTCCTTGCAAAGTAATCATGTCACGTTCAGATCTTTGCTCTCCTGACGAGTCTCCATCTGCATGTCTTTAAGGAGGGAGGAGGAGGAGGACAGGAGAGAGTGCATCCTGTTGCTACCCTTCTGGACAGTTTGAACGAGGAGGCAAAATGCATCTCAATGAGTCACAGTACTGGATGGAAGATAGGGGTGAGCCGAGTTCAGGTCGTATCCAAGCGAACACGAGTTCCTCTGCCCCTCTCAGGCGGCAGCAGGTAAATGCCCCTAAACTGACCGTAGCAGCCCATAAAGAAAGAAGCGCGCAGAAATGCAGCCGCTGTGGTCACATAAATAAATGGGAGTATTCTCTGGGTGGCCTCTTGGGACTTGTAGGATGCTGGAGGTGTGTTCATTTAAGTGAAAACCAATTAATAAGAAACATGTGCCACCTAAAGGCAAGAAACCTCCAATCCACCCTGAAACGACAAATAGACACACCCACACCACCACCACCCCACCCACCCCCCACCCCCCACACCCCCCAAAAAAAAACCCCAAAAAAATCCAAACCACAAGAAAGGCAAAACAAAATTATAAAGATTAACTATGTCAGAGTGAAACCTCTCTGACAACGAAATGGGAACATCTGTTTGGGGGCTCTGTGTGGTCCTCAAATTAAATAAGTGCCACTGTAGAGACAAGTCCTGAGCCTGCCATTTTGAAGTACCCAGTAAATGCCAGCGGTAATTTATACCCCCAGGAACACACATTGAAAACCGTTACACCTGGCTGCTGCCTAAACTGTCTTCAGCCAAGGTTCTCTGCTGGACATGGGGCACAAGAGAATCATCTGGGGAATCTCTTAGCCAAGGACATCCTGCAGAGCCATCCTCAAAGTAATATGGAGAAGATAATGAAAGTCTGGTACCTGTCTGTAAAAGAACGAGGAGCGTACCGGCCACAGATTTATAGACTTAGTCGGGTGGGAAGGGACCCTCAAAGATCGTCCTGTCCAACTCCCCTTCCGTCAGCGGGGGACACCTCCAACTAGATCAGGCTGCCTGGGGACACGTCCTGTGTGATCCTGAACGTTTCCAGGGACGGGACCTCAACCACATCCCTGGCACTCTCTTCCAGTATTTCACCACTCTCATTGTGCAGAGATTCCTCTCGATGTCCAACCTGAATCTCCCCAGCTCCCGTTTCAAACCGTTGCCCCTTGCCCTGTTGCTGCAAGCTTTTCTAAACGGTGCCTCTCCGGCTTCCCGTAGGTCCGCTTAGAAAAATCTTCCCGGAGTCCTCCGTTCTCCAGGCTGAACAGCCCCAATTCTTTCAGCCTGTCTTCGCAGCAGAGATTCTGCAGTCATCTGATCATCCATGCCACATCTTCTAGACCCACTCCAGCAGATCTATGTCTCTCTTGCATTGGGGGTCCCAGAGCTGGACACAGCGCTACAGGTGAGGTCTCCCCAGAGGAGAGCAGAGCGGCAGGATCCCCTCTCTCCGTCTGCTGGCCGGTCGTCTTTTGATGCAGCCCAGCCTGCCATTTGCCTTCTGGGCTGCAAGTGCCCGCTGCTGGCTCATGTCCAGCCTCTCATCCGCCAGCACCCCCAAGTCCTTTTCTGTATGGCTGCTCTCAATCTCATCATCCCCCAGCGCTGGTCCCAGTACAGACCCTGCCGGATGCTTTCCGTGTGCCATACCTCTCCGCACGTAAGGGAAACGCACCCCTGCCCGGAGATCCTGTTAGGAATGCGGTTAACCTAAAGATAGAACATCTATCGGAGGAGCTCTGACCGTGCTCCAGAATGTGTTCTATTTGTTTCTTGCTTTTGGTCTGAAGACAATGAAAAGAATAGATGTCTGGTTTTCAGTCAGGTGGAAGGAATAGCACAGGAGCTGCCTTTTAGTTTTGAATTTGTCATTCAGCGTACCCAAAGCATTCCTTTGAGCAGGAAAACTAAATTGCCCCCGTGGGATTGCCCTCAAGCTTGCGTATTTCTGTGTCCTTTTGTGTACCGAGCTATGTGCCTTCTAATGAGCATCCTATGTGAAACGACAGGAAAAGAACTCCTCCAAAATGTAGACTCATAACACGAACGCAGATCAGACATGTTGAAATTAATGGATTTCTGCATCCTGTGCGGAGTCGGAAACCTCCTTCGCTCTCAACTATGCCAGCGATACTAAGCAGAAATGCCGAGCTTCATTATGCTTTTATCGGTAGTATTATTTTTAAGGAGTTCTGGAGCCCCTATTTTAGGAAGGATCTGGAGGTGCTGGAAGGTGTCCAGAGAAGGGCCGAGAGGATGAGCCGAGGGCTGGAGCTGCTCTGCTATGAAGACAGACTTGGGGAGTTGGGGCTGGTCAGTCTGGAGAAGAGAAGGCTCAGAGGAAACCTAGTTGTGCCCTTCCGGTATCTGAAGGGGGTTCTAAGAAAGCTGGGGAGGGACTTCTTAGGCTGTCAGGGAGTGATAGGACTTGGGGGGGGGGGTGGAAACAAAATAGAAATGGGTAGACTCAGATTAGATGGCAGGAAGAAGCTCTTCCCCGTGAGGGCGGTGAGACCCTGGCACAGGTTGCCCGGGGAGGTGGTGGAAGCCTCATCCCTGGAGGTCCTGAAGGCCAGGCCGGATGATGCTGTGAGCAACCTGCTGTAGTGTGAGGCGTCCCTGCCCATGGCAGGCGGGTTGGAACTGGGTGATCCTTGAGGTCCCTTCTGACCCCAACGATTCCAGCATGACTTTTCCAAGTGGTGATTTTTGTGGGTTTGGATGTCGTCAAGGACATCCTCAGTAATATTTTTTGCAAGTGTTTTACTGGAAACTGGAATTTGTCAGGCTTGTGTGCAGTGAAAACACTGTTTAGTTCCAGTGTGTTTACATCGGTACAGGAAGACAGAAAAATATTCTAAGTATATGCAGTGCAGTACAGCCAGGGAATAGACATAGCAACTTCCAAGGGAAACATCCTTTTTTAATTCAAACCATGTTTCTTGTCCAGACTTCTTTAAGTGCTGTGACTGGGGAGGAACATTCCTCCTAGTTTTCCCTTGATGAAGAAGGAAGTACTGCTTCAGAGAAGGGGTTTTTTTGCATCATTTCTGGCTCCGACCTCTTCCGATGTCCCCAGTTAGATATGACCCAGAATAGTGTGGAGAGGAAGGGCTCCCAGGGACATCAAAGCGCTCTTACGCAGGAGAAACGGAAAGGCCACGAACTGCCTGTGGGCTCTCAAGAGTTTTGCCTCATTCCTATAGAGATTTCTCTGGGGAAATTGGTCCTGAGGACTCCCCATCAAAGGGCTGATTCCAGTCTGAGGACCTTCTTGCCTCTCTGGCATTTCTGCAAGCCTAAGTTACACACCGTAGCTGTGGAAGAGTCCCTTCAAGGTATGTTACGAGCAATGTAATTTGTAAATGGGGTCAGATGTGCACAAAGGCTGCTGCCGGCTGATTTTAGTGAGCAAGTGCCGTCGTGTGGCCTCGAGTCTATTATTTTTGTTGCCTTTATTCCACCATCGAGCGCAGGCATGGAACGATGGGGGCCTCCTCTCTCACTCAACTAGTGACAGGACGAGAGGAAATGGCCTCAGGTGGCACAGAGCCATCCTTTAATCACAGTTGTCTTAGGCAGACCTTTAGACTGATATTTAAGCATGCAGGAACAAGAACAAGGACAAGAGGAAAAAGTTGGTGAGGGGTGTGGAGCACAGCCCTATGAGGAGCGGTCGAGGGAGCTGGGGTTGCTTAGCCTGGAGAAGAGGAGGCTCAGGGGAGACCTTATTGCCATCCTCAGCTCCCTGCAGGGAGGTTGTAGCCAGGAGGGGGTTGGTCTCTTCTCCCAGGCAACCAGCACCAGAACAAGAGGGCACAGAGTCAAGCTGTGCCAGGGGAAGGTTTAGGCTGGATGGTAGGAAGAAAATGTTCCCAGAAAGAGAGATTGGACATTGGAATGGGCTGCCCAGTCACCGTCACTGGAGGTATCACAGTATCACCAAGGTTGGAAGAGACCCCAAGGATCATCAAGTCCAACCTGTCCCAACAGACCCCGCAACTAGACCATGGCACCAAGTGCCACATCCAATCTCCCCTTGAACACCTCCAGGGACGGTGACTCCACCACCTCCCTGGGGAGCCCATTCTAATGACGAACGACTCGCTCGGTGAAGAACTTTTTCCTCACCTCGAGTCTAAACCTCCCCTGGCACAGCCTGAGACTGTGTCCCCTTGTTCTGGTGCTGGTTGCCTTGGAGAAGAGACCAACCCCTTCCTGTCTACAACCACCTTTCAGGTAGTTGTAGAGGGCAATGAGGTCTCCCCTGAATCTCCTCTTCTCCAGGCTGAGCAACCCCAGCTCCCTCAGCCTCTCCTCATAAGGCTTGTGCTCAAGGCCTCTCACCAGCCTCGTTGCCCTTCTCTGGACACATGCAAGTGTCTCGATGTCCTTCTTGGTGTTTGAAGGAGGTGTTTGAAGAAAGACTGGATGAGGCGCTTAATGCCATGGTTTAGTCGATGGGATGGTGTCGGCTGATACGTTGGACTCGATGATCTCGAAGGTCTGTTCCGACCTGGTTAATTCTTTATTCTGTATTTAGGCACGGCCTGAAATTGTGCCAGGGGAGATTTACATTGGATAGCAGGAAAAACTTCTTGACTGGTAATGTATTGGAACAGGCTGCCCAGGGAGGTGCTCGAGGAACCATCCCAGGAGATGTTCCAAGAGCCGTACGGACGTGGCACCCGGGGATACAGTTTAATGGCCACGGTGGTGTTGCGTTGATGCTTGGACATGATGATCTTGGAGGTCTTTTCCGGCTTTATAGATGCTGAGATACAGAAGTTTGGCTCACATTTTAGCACGTGCCTCTTTCCCCCTGTGAGGATTTTGCTATCTGTGTGCAGCCCGGCGCCGCGTGCTGCTGCCGCAGGTAGTTTTGGTCAGGCGGAGGCACGTGGTTTTCTGGAGTTTCTGAGTTGGAGAGCTGTTCAGTTAGCGGTCAAGTAAGACTCTAGATACTTGTCGTGGTTTAATGAGCGGACAGATCGCTCTGTTGCCTCAAAGGTGGCAAAAGAATAACGCTCTCACAATGGATTGCATTGTTTTGAAACTGCGACGTTACAGGTCTACATAGTAGTGAGCATAGCAAAGCGTATGAAATACAGAGGAATCCCCAGTCTGGACTTAACACGCAAGCTCAGTAAGCCAAAGCTTTATGCAAACTCTCCTTACAGCAGGCCAACCAATGCAGACCGAAGCCCCAGTACTCCTTTTCTCCCCCACCTGGGGTTTACCATAAGCCCCAGGGCTTTCTCCCAGAGCCTTCTTGTCTTAAGGCTGAGTACCGTCAACTGTCCCAGCCTCAACTGTCTCCACATGGGAGGTTCTCCAGCCCTCTGATCATCTTTGTGGTCCTCCTGTGGACCCATTCCAGCAGTTCTACATCTTGCTTGGGCTTGAGCCAAAGGGCAAGGATAAGAGTTTGTAATGGTCGAGATCTCAGTGACACCCAAACAGGAAAACCCAGAAGTTTTTATGGCAGGCAAGCATGAAGACAAGACAGAAGGAAATCTCTTTTTGGGCAGGGGAACCCACAGCTATTTCCCAGGGAGACTAAATGTCTTCAGGAGGACATCTGAAAGATGTACTGGGTGGTGTCAGCAGCTATCAGATTATGCCTGCATTTGCAATGGAGCGTAACATCTGGCAGCGATAATATTTTTCTCGTCACGGATCAAGTCACGGAGGTTTATTGCCGCTGAAGTCAGCGTAACACGCTGTGTGATTTGCTCTGGTGGATACTGAGAGTCCTCCTCTGGAAGCCTGGAAAGAAATTGTAATGCCAGAATTGAGGAGTAAAAGGGGATCTTTATTCCAATTTTTTCTCCTAGGTAAAAAGTTTAATCGTGCATATCTGAGGTGCTCGCTGTTCTCAATGTTCCCGGTTCTGTAGCATATTGGAGGTAGTCATGGACCGGTCTCCGGAGAGGCCTTTTGCGCTTGGATCCGGACGTGCCGGAACGTCTCCGGAGAAGGGTCACGAGGACGATCAGAGGGCTGGAGCTCCTCTGCTATGAGGACAGACTGAGGGAGTTGGGGCTATTCATTCCGGAGAAGGGAAGGGTCCAGGGAGACCTAATTGTGGCCTTCTGGTATCTCAAGGGGGCTATAAGAATGCTGGTGAGAGACTTTTTAGGGTGTCAGGGAGTGATGGGACTAGGTGCGATGGAGCAAAACTAGAAATGGGTAGATTCAGATTGGATGCCAGGAAGAAGTTCTTCCCCAGGAGGGTGGTGAGACGCTGGCACGGGTTGCCCAGGGAGGTGGTGAAAGCCTCATCCCTGGAGGTTTGTAAGATCAGGTTGGATGTGACTGTAGGCAACCTGATCCAGCGTGCGGTGTCCCTACCCACGGCAGGGAGGTTGCCGCTGGATGATCCGCGAGGTCCCTTCCGACCCAACAACGCTATGATTCTATCAGTGCAAAAGTGTATGCGGAAGCATCCAGGAACAACTGCTTCCAGATCTGTTTGGAAAGGCCATCACTCGGCTCTGGGTTCTGGAAGCCAAATGTTCTCCCGGTGCGAGGCAGTTAGCCCATTGATTTTCCCCAGGAATTATTTCCCCACTTGCTTGGTCAGACGCTTTCCTGGGTGATTATCTGAGACGTACTCTCCTCCTCTGCCCAGGTCATTGTAATGAAACTATTCATCGTTGGCTGGCTATCAAAGCCAGAAGAGAAATCATAAAAGATAAGTGGCAATAAATGCTGCTAGCCTATTTCCACGGAAGGAGTTACGATGTGGGCACGAAGCTTGTGTCAGCATCTCTGAAGAAGGAGGATCCGTCTCCAGCCGAACAGCCCTCTTTGTCTGTCAGCGTGGTTGTAAGATCCTCTGGAGCCCATCGCATCTGAGGGGAAAAAAGTGCCGTTGCCAGGGCGTCCGGTTTCCTTCGAAAGACATTTTCCTGCCTTCCTACAGGCTTTTACGGTCCAAGGTACAATTTGGTACTGCGCAAATGCGGGAGGCAGCAGGAACGTTAGCCCCAGCAACCGGAGGACGTGAAGTTACAGACCCCATCTCTCGTGTCTGTGGGCCGGCTCTGTGGAGCCAACAGGTCTGTGGCAAGCTGTCCTGCCCTCTCAAAACTCAGGCCTTGTTTGACTGCACAAAGTCTCGTGCAATTTCAGCTTTCCTGGCAGCAAGCTGAAACGGGTATCGTACATCGCGGTAGCGCTGGCGTGTGAGGAAATATCCTGTCATGGAATGGTTTGGGCTGGAAGGGACCCTAAAGATTATTTCTTTCCAGCCCCCCTGCCATCAGCAAACGCACCTCACGCTGGACTGGGCTGCTCAAGGCTTCGTCCAGCCTGGTCTTCAGCGCTTCCAAGGGTGAAATGTCTGCATCCTCTCTGGCCAATCTACTCCGGTGCTTCACCGCCTGCAGAGTAAACAACCTCTTCCTCATGTCCAATCTAAATCTACCCTGCTGTGGTTTCAAAGCATTGCCCTTTGTCCTGTGAGCACAGGCCATTATAAATAGGCCCTCTGAAGCTTTCCTGTAGCCCAGCTCAGGGAAATTTGCCTTTTCTTTTTCCCATGCCTGTGTTGATTTATAGGAAAATATTTTGTCGTGCCCTTTGGAGAACACAGGAAGGTGCAGAGGTGGGACCTCCTAGTTATATCCCTCAAAGACTGACACATCCATTATTTAGTTCTAAGTGTGAAGTCACTGTTTCTACACAATTAGTCAAATGAGGAGCCCATCTACTCACTCGGGTCAGTAGAACACGTGCAAAGGGAAGAGGCGAGGGGAAGAGTCGGCGCTTGAATCCATTTTGGAAATGTCGATCACTGCCAAGACAGGTAAGCCTATAACTCCCTGATGTTCAATAAATCACGATAGGGAGAGAAGTTTTTCATGTTCACAAGGCGAGTGGCAGGAGAAAGTGTCGGATATCACTTTTCAAAAGGTCCGTAGCCTCTGATACTTTTAAGGAAAAGAGTTTTTCCTCGGTGACCTGTTTAAATCAATGTAGTAGCATTGTGCAGTCACTTTGGAGGGAAGGTTTCCGCAGCAAAGGTCACATCGACTCGTTTCCGATCGGATCATCTACAGCACCGAGACGGAGCTAGCCGGGTGTGTCATTTGTCAGATCGGACTTATCACAGGTGGCTCCTGTGGGTGCTCAGCCGATGAACGCCGGGCAGGGTTACCGAAGGAAAACCGTTTTCCCTAAGAGCATCCGCGGGTTCACGCTAGCTCGTCTCTGACGAACTTCTCTCTCCGTGCAGGCACAGATGTTTGTACACACGGAGTTGTTTTAAACAGGTACATTTCCTAGCAGGGGAAAAAAAGTGTCCCTATCCTTGTGGGGGTGCTCTGGACTGATCCTGAAAGGAATTTTGAGCATAAAGGGCACATGCACGTCCAGGGTTTTAGTCTTTCATTAGTGTGAAATACGAGGCCACGCGGCTGCAACACCGTTCGTTTGCGGGCGTAACGGTCCCGCCGTTGCTGCGAGACTTTGAGTAGTCCAAGAAACCTTTTCTTTGGAGGACTGCAAAGAATTTGCCATGAACGATGAAATCCTTGCTAATAGATCTGTTAAAAAGGCCCTTTCAACGCATCTTGATTTTTACGGCTTACTTTGTGAGCGCGGCCGGTTGGAAGCGGAAAACCTCCGGCACTTTGCACCGGGCTGTGTTGCAGATGTCGCCAAGACGTACGACCTGCCCTGCCCAACGGCAGCCGTAGACTGAGCTGAGGCTGTACCGAAACTAGGCAGCACCTTCCTCCTCCTCTTGGTTTTCCCTCTCTTTCTCTGCTGTCGCTGGCTTTGGCTGTCCCACGTGGGAATGCTGAACTCCAGTCAGCTGTTTAGCTGACCTCTTGCTACCTTGGTGGAAAAGTAGAAGAAATTCCCTCATCCCGTGAGGGTGTTGCTTTCTAAAGTTCTCTTTGAATGATTCCAAACTGGGAGCAGTGGCTGACACCCCATCGAGCTGTGCTGTCGTTCAGCAAGAGCCGGACAGCTGGGCAAAGATGAACGTACTGAAGTTCAATGGGAGTAAGCGCGGCGTCCCGCACCCGAGGAGGCGCGACACCGAGCACCGGTACAGCCCAGGGGTCGACCCGCTGGAGAGTCGCTCTGCAGAGAAGGACCTTGGAGTCGTAGCGGATAGTAAGTCAGTCACGGGACAGTGACGTGCCCCGCTGGCCCAGAAGGCCAATTATATCGTGGTGCGCATCAAGAAGAGCATGGCCCGCAGGTTGAGAGAGGTTCTTCTCTCCCTCTACTCCTCCCTAGGTAGGCCACATGTGGGATATTGTGTCCAGGTCTCTGCTCCCCTGTTTAAGAAGGACAGCAAAATACTGGAGAGCTACAAGGATGATGAAGGGAGTGAAGCGTCTCTCTTATGAGTGAAGGCTGAGAGACCTGGAGCTGTGAAGTCTGGAGGAGAGAAGGCTGAGAGGGGATCTGATCAATGTCTACAAACATTTGCAGCATGGCTGCCAGGAGGATGGAGCCGGGCTCTTTGCAGTGACTGGATGAGAGGCAGTAGATGTAAACTCAGTCACGGGAAATTCCCTGTCAATATGAGGAGAAAGTGCTTTACTGGGAGGCTGCCGGAGCCCTGGAGCGGACTGCCCGGAGAGGTTGCGGAGTCTCCCTCCGCGGAGACTTTCTAAACCCGTTTGGCCGCATTCCTGCGTGACCTGCCCTAAGCGGTCCCGTTTTATGGGCGGCTCGGACCTGATGATCTCTGGGGGTCCCTTCCAATGTACAGCACTCTGTGAGTAAAATTGAAAACAGTTATTCTTTGTGAAACATCTTTGCTGACTTGGTTTTCCTCCTCTAGGCTGCATTGGAGTAGGAAATGTAAGCTTGTAACCATTGTCGATATCAGTAGAGCTGTGCAGGCAGTGGAAACTAAGCCTGTGCGGATACTTTTCAACTCTTCGGTGGTTTGAGGGTTTGGAAATCTGGGCGGTTTGAAGACATGGCCTCCGATAACTTGGTGTTCCATCTTTTCGGAGGCTGGCAGGGATCAGACGGGATGCTGAAATTGCTAGCTTTCTCAGCAAATCTAGGCAACAATAGAGCTAATGGAATCATTCATTACAAGCAAACAATGTAATAACAGCTCCATCTCCTCCTCTGATGACATATAATAAGCTGTGCATTACGAGCGATCATCTGTTTGTGTGCGTTTAGACAAATCACTTGCACAAACACTAGCCAGCAATCCCCTTTTTTTTCTGCTTCAGGCTGCTGCTGCAGGTATTATTTGCTCTCCCTTCGCAGAATCACAGAATCTCAGCACGTTAGAGTTTGGAAGGGACCTCCGGAGACCATTCGGTCCGACCCCCCTGCCTAGGGAAGTTTGCACGGGCACGCATCCAGGTGGGTCCCGGAAGTCTCTGGAGAAGGAGACTGCACAGTGTCTGTGGGCTCTGGCACCCTAATTGTAAAGAAGTTTCTCCTCGTATTGAGGTGAAACCCTCCTCGGTCAAGTTTGTATCCGTCGTTCCTCGGTTTATCGCTTCACACTGCCTGAAAGAGCTCGGCCCCCTCCGTTTGACAGCCACCCTTCACAGATCCCTTCTCAGTCCTCTCTTCTCTAGACTAAAGAGCTGCAGGGCTCTCAGTCTGTATTTGCAGGGGAGATGTTCAAGTCCCCTAATTGTCTGGGTGGCTCTCTGTCGGACCATCTCCAGAAGATCCCCGTCTCTCCTGAACTGGGGACCCCGTAGTGCTTCAGGCGTGGTCTCAGCAGGGCGCAGTAGAGGGGGAGAAGGTCTTTAGGAGATCTGAGTTTGCCGAGTGGCTCGGTTGAGGTAAGCCTCAGTGGTTTATACTCTAAATGCCCAAGCTGCCAAGACAGACTTCCTCCAGTTTTCCCCGGTACGGTAAGGATGTTTTTCCAGGTAGAAATAAATGGCGCACACAAATTATGCGAGCAAACTCCAGAGTAGCTCTGCCTGCTGTTCACAGCAAATGTCTGGTCTAAACTGAATGTATTCCTTTAATTTACCCCTTTTTACCTGAAGGACAGGCTCTAGCAGGTGTAGGGACACTGCAGAAGATAAGGAAAGGAACAGCTTGCTGTTAGCAAGCAGCACCTGAGTGCTGTCGACCAGAATTGCTCTGTGCTCAAACAGTCCCTGCAGGGGGCAGAAGGTCCTGCCCTGTGCCCCCACCCCCTGTAATCCTGTGAAAACATTCTGGAGATTCAGGTCTCCCTACCTCTCTTTCATTCTTTCCCTAGCCGTGCCTCCCAAATCGCCGTGGCCTACTCGTGCCCTGCTCTAATCGGCTCCGCATCTTCCGTTCCTCACACCGAAACTCCTAAGCCTTCGCAATCTCGGGAAGGCGAAACCCTCCTGTGACGCGGAAGGAGTTTTCAACATTCCCTTAAAAGAGATAATTTGTGCCATAGTTAGATAGCGGATTGGGTCACAAAAAATTGTTATTGTCACCAACCCTACCGGTTAGGCGAGGCCACTCCTCTATTGTGGCTCCGTAATAAACCTTTAGATGCCTATAGAAGGCTGAAAGACCTGCAACATTTTTTTCCCCTGAGCTGTTTAGTGGCATGAAGTCTCTTCTGCCTAAAGGGATTGGCGGGTATGAAGTCCTCTGCGTTTTCTAGGATGTTTGTCTGTTTCTAGAAAGCTGAGTTGTAGAAGGGGGGGGGGGAGGGGGGATGTCAAATCTACTGCCGGCCACCCAAAAAGAGCATGAGAAATGCCACCGTGAAGCTCAGGAAGTCCTGAAAGTACAGCACAGGTGATCACCTCTCCCATTTATCTTGTAATGCCTTCTTTCCAGGAAAATAGGAAGGTAATAATGCCCTCCTGGAAGCTTGCCTCGCGGTAGCTGGCACAGCAGGAGGAAATTCCAGTCCCAGCCAAACTGTTGTCTTGTCGCCTAACCCTAAATAAGAAAGGCAAATTTCTCCGCATGCCAGCCGTTCACTGCCAACCCGACCCAGCTGTCATTGGAGTCTACCAAGCACCTCTTGGAGTAGGACTTTTCATGAGGGTGTCTAAAGACAGGAGAAGGGGAGTGGTTTGAAGCTGAGGCAGAGTAGGGTTACACTGGAGCTTAGGAAGAAGTTCCTCGGTGCAAGGTTAGCGAGACTCTGGAATAGGCTGCCCGGGGTGGGTGTGGATGCCTCCTGCCTGGGAGCGTTCACGGCCAGGCTGGATGAGGGTCAAGCGGCCAAGTCTAGTCGAGAGGTGTCCCTGCCCATATGAGGGAGGGTGGAGTAGGTGATCCCATCCAACCTGAGCCTTTCCAGGATTCTATTGTCAGTCCTCACCTGCTTTTATTTTCTTGTTACCCGGCAGAGAGCTCCCAAAGCAGAAGAAAGCTTATATATATTAGATAGATATGTATGTATTTTGTACATATATAGATGTATTATTTATGTTGGTTTTTTTTTTTTTATGTAAAGGTATGACAAAATCTGTAGGAAACTAGAGGGAGAAGCTCATACTGAAGGAAAATATCTCAACCCACCGAGTTGTTTCTGTGGAGTGGGAAAAAAGCGCGATGAGCAAACTACCGTCTTTTGTAGGGCTTTAGTTTGTCCTGAAGGGGCAGGTAATTTGTCAGGTATGGTTCCGTCGGTAGTGAGAAGGAAGTGGAATGCTTGTTATTGTACTTGTCATAATTTTTGTGAGTCTGCACCTATCCTTGTGATCTAGTGCTCTACCTCAAGCCCAGTCAAATCTCTTTGCAATGGATCTAATTTCAGAAGCTCAAGATACCCAGGAACAAATGCCAGCCGGCTTGCAAGCTGTTTATCTGCTGTTTCATTCCAAAGATGTGCTCGGCTACCCTGCCATTGAAATCCAATAGACTGTCACCCAGTTAGGTCTGCGTTACCAATTTTACTTCCTCCAGGCAACCTCACCCTGGGACAATGGCATTTTTGCACCACTTCCAAAAAGGAGCAGTGGGGAATCTTTTGGCATAACTGTCCTTACTTCCGTTTTCCCGGTGACTGCCTGGGTAAGGGATGCGATCGGGACAGGGTGTGCTGTGGCGATTACTCCTCGATTCATCGGGAGAGCTCCCGAGCGCAAAATTACACGGGAGCCCGAGCCGTCCTCCTTTTTTTGCCGAGCCGCAGATCGAGGCGGAACAAAATCGCAATGCCCTCTGGACCGGCGGGAGGTGCGTTCTGGGGTGTTGATGACAGAAAAGTGATCAGCCTCATCCTGCAGGTCTGGGGCTGGAGGTGAGCAGTAATTGTATACAAGAGAGATCAACGGGGATTTTCTCTCGGGTACAAATGTCTTTCTCACATCTGTGGTCTCCAGCTAACGCGCAGGGAAGGGTGGCAGCAGGAGGTGTGGAGCTCCCCTTACAAACTTCCTGTTCAGAAGACATCCGTTCCTCGCTTCTCGTTTGGCTTGGTGGTAGCTCATCGGTGTTTTGGGGAATCTGTTTTCTCACCTGATATCCATCTTGTGTCTAAAGGTCTAGGAAGAAGTTCCTTGTGAGGTTTTCATTTGCCTATTCTTTGCCTTCCCATGGTTTGAAGTACCCTGACTTTTGAATTATTTTTTCCTTTGCAGAGAGATCTCACAGAACGATGCCTTGGAGGTCATAGAAGCGAACGTGTTTTCCGGCCTTCCCAAACTGCATGAAATGTAAGTAATCAGCAATCTAAATTCAGAAGAAACAACTGTAAAGTCGGTATAAGCAAGTGTCAAAGGTTTGGCAGTTTGGTTGGGGTGAGCTCTGAAGAAATGGTAGCAATGAAGGAGCATTTGCAATCTCCCCTCCGTGTTTTCCATCCTCTTATGTAACTGTGCCTTTCTTTCCCCGCTCAGCCTGAAACTTATTGTCAAACGACCGCCGATGACAAAAGGCGGCGGGGTCTATGCCGAGCCATTGAAACGGCGCAGATCTTTTGCGGTTGAGAGGAAAGCCTCGGCGTACGGCGCCGCCACGGCATGGGGCAACCGCAGGTATTTTAAGAGCAATACGTTGATCGATTCCCTCTGCTGTTTCATTTTCCTTTTGCAGAAGAATTGAGAAGGCCAACAACCTCGTGTACATTGATCGAGATGCCTTCCAGCATCTTCCGAGCCTCAGATATTTGTAAGATCTTTTGCTTTTCTTTCGAGTACTGTAGTCATTTTGCATGAGGCAGATGTGTGTCTGTCCGGCCTCTGCCGAGCCCTTTTGCTAATAAGACGGGACGATTCCCCCTCTTCCCCCGCGAGTTCCACATTGTCGGTCCGCACCGTCGTCCCCACTCTCGCCCACCGTCCTCTGGAAAGCCGTAGATAATACCCTCTGTGGAGCAGTCACGTGCATAAGATCCCCGAGACTTTCCAAGCAACAGTTTGAACCTGAACGGTGACAAAAGAAGCTGAGCCCTTTTTTTCCCCCTCTGTCTATAGAAATGACGGTAGGTAGAAATTCCTACGGAGAGCTTTCTCTGTCATGTCTTTGCTGTGGCTCTGCCATCTGTTATCCCTCATGCGCACGGGTATTAAGCATTCAAATTCTCTTCTCTGTAGCAATAGCAGTGCTATAGCAATGGCTTCCAGTAATGCCTGATGTGAGATGATTACAACCGTGGACTGCAAATGTCTCGGTGTATGGTTTAGTTTTATTTCATTAGCCAGCCTCATTATAAATGTGGTTGAAATGCTATAGTCAGCAAGGTTGAGGCACCCTCGGCAAGTCTGCGGACAATACCGAGCCGAGCGGCGCGGCCGGTAAACGCGAAGGATGGGACGGTCGCCGTCCGGAGCGACCCGGACGAGGTCGGAGGTGGGCCGAGGACCCTGGCTGGAAAATGCAGGCAAGAGTTTGCCTAAATAGTCCCCAGGTCTCCTTAGCTAGTTCTATTCGCTGGCTGAAATCAGAGGAAAATAGATCTGAGGCCCTTGGTAAGGTATTCTCTCCTTTCCGCACACAGGACTGACAAAGACTCCCTGGACCGTTCTGTGTCTCGCTGGCTCCCCTCCACGTATCCCATTAATTGCAGCCTTTATTGACATTTTGTGATGCTTTCTACCGTTCCGTGCTTCCTCTCTTTCTGGTTTTCCTCCAGAAATCCAATGATTCGGTAACTAGAAAATGCCCTCTGATTGTAGTCCTGGCCGCTTCATTCCCATTCTGTCCTTTGGCAAAGGTTTGCAATTGATCACACCCATCCTGGGTGTGTACTTCACCGATGGATCGACGCTGTGGCGTCTTGGTGCCTCACGTTAGGAGGCAAACGCGAGCTGCTCACGTACGACTGTAAGTAGTACAAAAGGTCCAAGTGTCCAAATAGATGGATGTCTCATCCCGAGACACAGGCTGAGAGAGTTGGTGTTCGGTTTGGAGACGGCTGCAGGGAAACGTTAGACCACGCCTGCCTCTAGGGGCCTACAACAAAGGCATGCAGCAATGGAATGAGGGAGAATGATATCAAAGTAGAGCAGGGTAGATTTGGATCAGACAGTGGGCAGAAGCGTGTTAGCATGAGAGTGGTGAAACACCGGAACGGGTTGCTGGGGTAGCAGGTGGATGCCCGAACCCTGGAGGTATTCGAGGTGAGGCTCGGATGGAGCTCTGAGCCATCTCTGTAGCTGGGGACGTTCCTGCCTACTTGCCGCGGGATCTGAACTGGATGGCCTCTGGAGGTCGCTTCTGGCCCGGTGCATTCCGTGATTCTCTGATTCCAGTGACAAAGTTTGGGGTAGCCGCCCCACGGGTATCTTGGGTGTCAGGATTGATATTTTACTAAATTCTTTTCCATTTCAACTGTTGGGTCTTGTCTCCTTTTCCCCATTGCCTCTTCCCTGCCGTGGAGGGCTTTAGAGCAACTGCTTGAGTTGAGTCCCGGGTGTGGGATAAACGTGGACGCCGTAGCTGGCGCCTGCCTTCCTGTGCCATCCGAGGAAGGGTCAGTTAGTGGAAAAGGAAGAGAAGATGCTGCTGAGACTTGATGGCCTGATGATTTTTGTGCTCATATTTGGGGGATTTTGTTGTGGGTTGAGTTTAGGGGCTTTTTTAAGCTATTCACCCAGATGAGGAGAAAAAGGTTGCCAGAATTTGGGGTGAGAGTTTTAAACAATTTGGAAAAGGGCCAACAACCTGTGGGGTAGAAATGCCATTTGCTGCTCTGTGATAAGTGATGTGAATGTGAAGCCTATGGAGGCAAACTGACACGTAAGTATGGATCGCTGCCTGTGGGACATTGTCCCGTTGCCCATGCGGCGTGTCTCCTCTCTGGCTGGGGTCCGTGGCAGCTTCCCGACTGTCCGTGTCGAAGCAGCGCAGCTGGAAAAGGCGGCGCTCGGCCCGACCTTCCACCGTAGGCCTCTGTAGCCCTTTCTGCTCAGGCGTACCGGTCGGAATCACAGAACCCTAGGGGCTGGAAGGGACCTCTGAACATCATCCGGTCCAATACTCCTGGCAATGCTGGATCCCCTGGAGCAGGTCACACAGGAACACATCCAGGCGGGTTTGGTGTGTCCCCGGAGGAGGCGACTCCACCACCTCTCTGGGCAGCCTGCTCCAGCTCTCTGGCAACCTCAGAGTCGAAAAGTTTTTCCCTCTGTTCCCATGCAACCTTCTCTGCTCCAGCTTGCCCCCATGGCTGCCTGCCCCATCGTTGGGCATTGCTGAGCAGAGCCTGGCTCTGTTCTCCTGACATGGCCCTGCACATCTGTATCATCAGGAATGAGGGTACCCTTCTGGCTCCTCTGCTCCCAGCCGAAGAGAGGCAGAACATGTGGCGCAGGCCCCCCCTGTGGTTTGGCACAGCAGCAACCGGCATGGCCGAGTGGATAGTCTCGGTGTCTGCGCGTTGCCTCGCTGATCGTAGTTCCGAAGTTTCTGGTCACGGTGGCAGTCTGGCACGGCGTGAGATGTGTGGTCTGATTCCTTGCAGCAATGCTGTGGCGGTGTCAGAAGCGTTAAAACACAGTTCAGGAAATCTCTCGGGGGGAAAAAAATGTATATTTACTGGCAGTTTTCATGGGAAACATGAACTAAAAAGAGACAAATTAGTCAGGGTTGATGCCTGAGCCTGGGCACCAGAACTCATCACTGTGATGACCTCTGCAACACACTGCTCACAAGGCTTCCTCGGTGACTCCGCACAGTAGTCGTGCAGCCGCTAAGTGTTATTTATGAGGAGGCGGGAAGCTGTGGCTGGCCTTGTCAGATCTCTCATCAGATTCACAGGCTCATTACAGCCAGTAGCTGGTGAACATTGAGATGCTTTTGCCTCTGTCAGATGGGCTGCAAATGCATTTCCCCCTTTCCCCCACTCTTTTGTCCCTTGCCTTGTTGGTACGAGTGTGGCAAAAATGCCCAGGAGGAAACCCAAAAAGCTTTAACAATGCAGAGCTGAAGGACTGTAAACCTTGTGGAAAAATTAGAGAACATCCACCCCAAATCGCGCACCCTTTACTTCCTCACCAGTCTTGCGGAAGCAGTGGAGAGAATTTTGAATTGGCCCTCTTGGATATATGCCAAAGAGACAGACTGCCGCAAAATGGCTACGTAATGACCTTTTCATGGGTAGAAGATTATTTATCTGGCTCTCATTAGGGGGGGGCTGTGGCATTGTCTGCGTGATAATGTAATGATGGCTTTCGA
Organism: Dryobates pubescens; assembly: GCF_014839835.1. Classification (NCBI taxonomy): domain Eukaryota; kingdom Metazoa; phylum Chordata; class Aves; order Piciformes; family Picidae; genus Dryobates; species Dryobates pubescens. Next base: position 9,571,569 of record NC_071613.1, read on the forward strand.
AACCTATGATCTCCCTAGAGTTAGGTCTCAAGTGTAATCTGAGTCCTTTGGTTCTTGCCTGTTGGCATGGTTTTCCTTTTTTTTTGCAGTGGACGTGTCTGTGTCCTGTGTTCAGCAACCTCAGCCTAAAATGGAAAGATGGGGAAGAAGCGCCAAGATCAGTGAGGAGGGTATGCGGCCGGCCGGTTGGGCGTGAGGTGAAGCGGGAGGGCAGCAAAGCGGGAGTTTCGCCTGCAAAATAGTTGGAATTGTGGAGAGCGGAGGGCAAATGCCAAGTTTTGCGGCCGTTGTATGCGTCCGGTTGTCTTTTGTGAAGGATCTGGGTGTGGCCTTCCAGTATCTGAAGGGGGTCTGCAGGACTGGGCTTCTGAGGGACTTTTTAGGGTGTCAGGTAATGATAGGGCTGTGGAGGGAAGGAGCAAAATTGGAAGAGGGTAGGTTCAGATTGGCTGTTAGGAAGAAGTTCTTCCCCCTGAGGGTGGTGAGACACTGGCACAGGTTGCCCAGGGAGGTGGTGGAAGCCTCATCCCTGGAGGTCCTGAAGGCCAGGCTGGATGTGGCTGTGAGCAACCTGCTCTAGTGTGAGGTGTCCCTGCCCAGGGCAGGAGGCTTGGAACTGGCTGAGCCTTGAGGTCCCTTCCAACCCTGAGTATTCTGTGCTTCTATGTGCATACCTGGCACGCTTCCTAAAGGCAGACTTGTGTTTCCTGCAGATGCAGTGAAGTCCCCAGAGCTGCTGACCTCTTGCATAGAGTTGGTTCCTCACTGAAAAGAAGTGAAGCTGCACTCCTTTTTAAGTAGCAGGGAAAGTCCCAGCCCCAGAAGTGGATGTCGCGGGTTAGCCTGCTGGGCTGGGATGCAGGGGTCAGAGGAATCGTAGAACCGTAGAGTCAGGGAATGGTGTAGGTTGGAAGGGACCTCGGAGATCATCTACAGCAAACCTCCTGTCGTGGGCAGGGATGGCTGTTAACGGGAGCGGGTTGCCTGAGGCATCATCCAGCCTGGCCCTAAACACCCCTGGCAAGGAGGCATCCACAACCTGCCTGGACAGCCTTTTCCAGAGTCTTGCTGCCCTCACGCTGAAGAACTGTGTCCTAAGACCCACTCTAAGTCTAGATCTTGCTGGAGTCAAGCTTGAGTGACTGGGATGGAATCACACAGCGGCTTGAGGTGGAGGGCATTTTCAAGATCACGGTAACCCTTCATGCCACGGGCAGGGACCCCGCACGCCAAACTGGGCTGCTGAAAGCCTCCTCCCGCCCGCTCGGATACACTTCCAGGGATGAGACGATCTCAACCTCTCTGGGCAACCTGTTCCAGCGTCTCGTCACCCTCGTGGCGTGGAATGTCTTCCTAATGTTCTGTCTAGATCTAATGTGCTCTACTGTAAAATTGTGAAGGGACATTGAAATTGTTCCCTGAGTGCTGCTGTAATTATCTTTGCCTCCCTGGGAGTTGCAATGTAGCTAACACTCACAGTACGTTAATCAGGCAAAGTGCGTTCCAAGTTGCGGTGGAGTAGCGCCTATCGCTGTGCCGCAAAAGACAGTAGCTACTGTGCTCTATGTGGAGATGAGCAACCAGAACCCTGCAGGAATGCATTTCTGTAAGATTTCTTTTCCCCCGCTGCTGGTGCTGCGGTTTTTCAAGTGCCCACTGCAGTAAGTCTTTTGAGAAAGACTATTTCTGCTTTGGAAAGCAGCCATCAGCCAGCGGGGGGGGGGGGACCAGAAAAAAAACCCAAAACCCCCCCAAAAAACCCACACCAAACCAACAACCCAGGTTCTGATGGAGCTGTTTATGCACGGCAAGGGGCAGCTCAGTTCTAACACCAATGAAAGGGGATACCTGTCTCAAGTGAGGTTAGTAAGGACGTACGTGGTCTTTGGTAAATGTATTGACAAAACTGTCCTGCAGGAAAGATATTCCATAAATTGGAGTATGTGTATTCTAACGAGATTATCCACCTAAGGGCCTGGGGAGAGTTGCTGGTAGGATAAAGGAGGAGGGAAGATGCAGGCTGTAGCCTAGCTGCCATGTATTGTTGTTGTTTTAAAGGTCTTTTCCTGCAATGAAGTGAAAGAACATCCTCTTTTAATCACTGCTCAGTGCCTCTGGGCAATCGGTGCTTTCTGCCACCTGTAGATGTATTTTGATGCAGAATGAGTGGTCAGCATTGCTTTCGCTTTCATGTCGCGCTGCCTAGTTGACGCTGTTACGAATTGCGCCCTGTGGACCCTGGGCTTAGTGGTGAGATTGGGAATGTGGCATCGCTCGAGGCTTGCTATGCGTTTGGTCCCACATCACGAAATCACAGTGAGTTAGGGGTTGGAAGGGTAAAGGTCATGTGGTCCACCCCCCCTGCCAGAGCACCATCATCCAGGGCAGGTCACACAGGAACACAGCCAGGCAGGGTTTGAATGTCTCCAGAGAGGGAGACTCTGCAATTGCAGTGGGCAGTCTGCTCCAGGGTTCTGCCACCCTCCTAGTGTAAAAGGTTTTCCGTCTGTTCATGCGGAACCACCTCTGCTCCAGCCTGCGCCCGCTGCTGCCTGTCCTGTCAGTGCACGTCCTTGAGCGGAGCCTGGCTCGGCCTGCGGTCAGAGCCCTGCACATCTTTATCAACAGGAAAGAGGTCACCCTCAGACTCCTCTGCTCCCAGCTTGGGAGTCTCAGCTCCCCTAGTGTTTCCGCAGCAGGGACACGGTTCACCGCCTCTGGCATCTTTGCGGCTCCGTACCGGACTCTCTCGGGCAGGTCCCTGAAACGCGTTGTGGTGAAAGGCTGTTACCTGCTGTGGCGTTTTGAGATGCTGGGAGCCGGCTGCCTTTGTCCCCGGTGTTTGGCCAGCAGATGCTCCAGTACCGTCAGCTGTGATTCCTGCAATGTGGACACTGAGCTTTTCTAGGGAATGTACTGGAGAAAGGAAACCCTTTCGTGTCTTCCTCTCTGAGCTGCAATAGCCACCCAGTACTTGGCAGCAGTTTGCCTCTTCTTTTTTCTACTGAGGGAAATGGAAAGCGGGTTTTGTGTGTGACAAGGGTCTCACAAGGAGCAGCAGGAATTCCTGGCATCTCATGCATGTAAAGGTGAGGGTGGGCTTCAGCTGCAACCCTGTACATCTCCAGTAATTGAGAGTATCCTTTAAATGTGCCTTTAGAGGGAGGTTTCGGGTTCCTCTGTGGGTCCTCCCTTTTTTCAGCTAAGTGATTTTACACAGTGGGGGTGCAGACAGAGTGTAAATCTGAGGGGCTTTGTGAAATCTACTGGTCTCTGCTCGTGCTTTCTGCTTAACCACGTGTAATAGCCTTTCAAAGGCATTTTGAGAGAGGTTCCATGGCCAGACATGACAGCGGCAGGTTTTGACTCCGTATGATGTCACCCCACTGTGACTGCCGAGTGGAAACCGTGGTGATGCTTCAGCAATTATTCTGAGCAGGCCTTCCCCCCCCCTCCGCCTTTTTTTTCTCCCTGCATGTGTTATTATCAAAAAGTAATGCACTGGTAGCAAGATGGCAATTTGCCTTTTCAGCATCGGAGGATGTGCAACTCGGAGAGCTCCCAGCAGTATGTATGGGAGGGAAGGACAGTTTCGGGGACCTAGGTGTCACCCTGAGTGCCCGAGCGGAGGATGTCATTCTGCCACGGAGGTGGTCTGCTCCAGCTGGGATTGTAAAACTGGAAAGATTGCAATATTTGTGAAATAATCTGGAGTCGTAGCAAACATGAAATGCACGCATTACTTTGCTCCGGTGCTTTTTTGCAGGCTGTGTGGGGTCGGCTCTGGGGGAGTCGGACCGGACGATCTCTGGAGGACCTTTCCAACCTGTAGTGTTCTGTGATGCTGTGGTAATCCTTATCTCCTCTCTCCCTTAGAGTAATATCAAACACTGGCCTGCGCTTTTTACCTGCTCTCCAGCAGGTGCACTCCTTCCAGAAAGTTTTGCTGTAAGTATTAATGTCTGCTTGTTGCCTCTGTGAAACTCCCTTGGAATGTTGTCCTGCTCCCTCTGAATCTTTGCAGGCATAATTCCCCCTGTGTTTGTGCAGTAACCTCACTGAAGTGTTTTGGGTTGCAATTGTGTTGGCATTGAGGGTGGGGTGGGCCAAAAGATCCCAGTTCTTACTGGATCTACCTTCTGCTAAGCATTGTAGCTTCCTGGGCTGCATCAAGGGAACTGTAGTCAGCAGGGCAAGGGAGTTGATTTTCCCCATCTACTCTGAAATAGCCTGTCCAGTTTAGGAGCCTGTGTGACAGGAAGGATGTGGATATGCTGGAACACATCCAGAGAAGGGCCACGAGGATGATTGGAGGCTAGAGCCGTGCTGTGGCCTTCTAGTATCTGAGGGGGGCCTACAAGAAGGCTGGGGAGGGACCTTTTTAGAGTGTCAGGGAGTGCTGGGAGTGAGGAGGATGGAGCCAAACCCAAAGTGGGTAGATTCAGACTGGATGTCAGGAAGAACTTTTTCCCTGTCAGGGTGGGGAGACACTGGCACAGGTTGCCCAGGGAGGTGGTGGAAGCCTCATCCCTGGAGGTTTTGAAGGCCAGGCTGGAGGTGGCTGTGAGCAACCTGAGCTAGGAGCTGTCTGGGAGACTGGATGGGGTGCTGTATGCTGTGGTGTTATTGCTTAGGTGGTGTTGCATGATGGGTTGGACTTTATGATCCTGAAGGTCTCCTAAAACTGGATTTATTCTATTCTATTGTGGTCTAATGGATGGTGTCCCTGGCCATGACAGGGGGGTGTGTGTAATTTCAAGTTTGCTTGTAGGCGAAACCATTTTGTAATTGTATGATCATGTGAGGGACAATGCAATGTGTGAGGTAGTGTGTGGTCCTGCAAGGCTGACAGGAGTACCTGACCCAAATGAAAATGTATTTGCTGTGGTATTTTTGTTTTCAGAGATATTCAAGACAATATCAACATATGCACCATTGAACGAAATTCCTTCATGGGCCTGAGTGCTGAAAGTGTGATTCTGTAAGTGAGACACAGCAAATTCATTGCTTCTTCTCCTCCCTAGCTCATTTCTGTGCTGGAATAGGGGCAAGGGAACTGGGAGAATGGCACCAGTCAGACCTCCAAATCCAATTGGTGGGTTTACTCCGCCGCCGCATCTCTGAAATCTCTGCTTCCCGTTGTCCTGCCAGTGATACAGTACTGCTTGCCTGTTGCTTTTCCTCCATTGCGGTCTAGGCCCGCTCTGCGGTTCTCAAGCGCAGGACACAGCAAATTGAGTAATTGTCGGCGCTGAGGTTAAACACATTGTGCCCCCCCCCAACCAGTCTGCGTGATAGAAATTGTGCTCGAAGGGATAGCACCGCTCATCAGTATTTACAGGCAGCCACAGCTTGCAGAGATGTGTATTACTTGGGCGAAATGGGTGGAGATGCCCTGGGAACGTGGTGTGTTTGTACACGGTGCTGATGTGCACACAGCCGCTCCCCCTGCCTCGCAATGTAATTGCAAGCTGCATGGGCAGCTGACTGTACATTTGGCCTGGACGCTTGTGCGTGTCAAAGAATTATTTGCCTCCTTTGTTTTGTTTTTTTTTTTTTTTTTGTCCTTTTTCCTGTTGCTCTGTCTGAGCCTGAGCCAGCAGCGTGCCCAGGCGGCACGGAGGGCCAACGGTGTCCCGGCTCGTAGCGGGAACAGCGTGGCCTGCGGGAGTAGGGATGGAATTCCACCCCTGAACGTGGCGCTGGCCAGGCTGTGCCGCTGGCACCGTGTGGCATGGGGGCCTGAGCGACCCAGTTTCCCCGGGGGTGTCCCTGGCTGTGGCAGGGGTGGGGTGTGACTAGGCGATCTGTAAGGTCTCTTCCAACCCAAACTGTTCTGTGACTGCCTGAAAAGCCCATATGACCCTACTCTGGATTCCTGGCTCCATTGTCTGTGTCCAAAAGAGTGGGTGGAGTCAGAAGGAGGCTGCCTGAAGCGAAGGAAGTGTTAGTCCTAACAGAAGTTTGTATGGAGCTGTATGAGGGACTGGGATTGAAGTCAGATGTTAGGGTGGTGGGGTTTTTTTCCCCCCTTTTTTAGCACCTGAATGCAACTGGCCAGGTGACAGCACTGTAGAGTTTGGCAGCTTCGACTCGGGGTGTGAACTTGTAGCATCTCACGGCATTAGCGTCCTGTTTGGTGAGAGAGTGCAGTAGGTGCTAATACTGTGAATAAAGTCAGGTCTGTGAGCCTTGCAGCAATGAAGGGATAAGATCAATGTAATGTAATAATGGGTTTAAATGCTCTGAGCAGGGACCAGCGACTATGTTGTGAAATTCCATCATTTGAGGTGCCATTTATTGATTTCATTTGTATGTGATCGGTTTCCATGATTTGAGTTCAGAGATAGGGTTAGGGTTAGGGTTGGAGGAATAAGAACACAAGGTAATGGTTTTCCCCTCTCTCTCCCTATCGCAGGTGGCTGAATAAAAACGGGATTCGGGAAATTGAGAACCATGCCTTTAATGGAACCTACCTGGATGAGCTGTAACTATTGTTGTTGCTTACTGTCCTGCATATAAATGTGGTGGAGTGGATAAAGCTGGGGTGGTGTGTAATCTCAGATTGCCGTAGCCTAAAGATTGTTGTGTTTTCCAGAAATCTAAGTGATAATCACAACCTGGAAAAATTACCCGACGAGGTCTTCCACGGAGCCAATGGACCTGCGGTGCTGTAAGTGATAATCAGGGCACTAGTTTTGTCCTTATTGCCTCCCTTGAAAAGACCAGGGAAGAATGCAGGGATTTCAACATGTTGTAGGTCTTGGAGTTTGGGAGCAAATGGGGAACAAAACCGCAGTCTGGAAGCTGTAATTGAAATTTCTGTCTAGATCCTGGTTTTCACTTTGTCCTCGGGTTGTCCAGCAGTATTGGGAGCTGGAGGTTTGGGTCCAGATTCCCCTCCCTAGCTGACGAAGCTCAGAAGGAGGAGGTGTGCTCTGTGTTGTTTGGATTTCCAGAGTGTAATGCCACGAAGGGGGTTTTTCGGTTTGCCTAGGCAAAATCAGGAATGGGTGAGTGGGTCCTCAGTGCCTAAATCTGAAGTGCTACCCACTGGTCACCCGCCTCTGCATCTGTGAATCGCAGCATGGTAGGGCTTGGAAGGGAGTTCAGGGAGCGTCCAGTTCCATCTCCTCTGCCGCGGCTAGGGACACCTCACGCCGGAGCAGGTTGCCTGAACTTCTGCTTTCCTCATGCTTCCTGACCTTGGCTTGCACAATTAGGACTGTATCATCAAAGGGCATTTGCGTGTTTGGAAGTGTTTACTGTCGTGAACCTTTTTGGTTTTCCACTGTTTACATTTATTCACCCAGCAAGCCTCAGTATCCTGAGCCCTAATAACAATCAACACAGTACTAACAGGGTTTGTTCAGCTTGGCGAAGACTGCAGAAGAACCTTACAGCTGTCTTCCAATACCGGAGGGGAGCCTAGGGGAAGGTTGCGGTGGGACTTTTAAGGAGACAGGACAAGGGGCTGTGCAACAGGCTGCCTGGGAAGGCTGTGGATGCCTCCTCCCGGGGGGTGCTGACAGGCAGGTTGGATGAGGCTCCTGGGTCTTGGTGGGAGGTGGCCCTGCCTGTGTCAGGGAGGTTGGAGTAGATGATCTCTGGGGTCCCTTCTCACCTGAGCCACTCTACGCCTCTGTGATTCGATGAGTAGGGAAAACATCTATCTTGTGCCAGAGACCTGTGTGGTTGTCCAAAGGGTGGAGCCACCTCAGCCTCCTCTGCATCGTGGAGTTGCTTCAGGCCTTGCAAATGCAGGGGCTAAGGGAGGGCAGGGGCATTTTTGTTCAGGTCAGTTTTACTGTTGCTGTGAAGAGAAAGTGCTGCCGTGATCTGAGTGACGCGGTTTGTGGCTTTGTCAGGCAAAGGTAGGGACACGTTGCTGTGGCTGCTGCGCTCTGGAAGCATGGGGATGGGTTCCCCAGTGCCCTTTACTTGCAGATGGAACACCTGGGCTCCTTGTTCCATTTCCCCACCCGCACGGCAGGAGCAAAGAGTTCCCGCCTGCAGAATGTGCCTGCCACGGAAAGCCCAGATGGTGCTCTCCCTAACAGTCGTAGCTGCTGCTTCCATTGCTGTCTTTGATGGCCTGTGCCACACAATAATTGTGTGCTGCAGAAATACATCTGCCCTAACCTCCTGTGATCCTGCCTCTTTCTCTGCAGTGCTCTGAGCTCTGGCTTTTAAATGTCTGGCAATGTGAGTTTGTGTCCCTTGCAGTGTGGCCCATGGTCCCCATTTCTCTTTTCTTTCCTAATGAGTACCCAACCCTGATTAGTCCGACCTCTCCTCAGCTCTCGGCGACTCTGTGAGCCTCTCTCTCTGGGGTTGCGGCCCGGTCCGCAGCAGCATTGCCACCATGGGGCATCCGCGTAGCGTGTCTCTGTTCTGCCGTCATGAACATTTTGTTTGTGCTTTCACAGCATTCCCACTGTTGCATTGACTGGTTGTTTACCCAGCCCAGTAGCACAGGTTTGTGTTCCCTGCTAGCAGGGGGTTATTTGCCCTCCTGTATCCATAGCAATCAACAGTCGATTTATGATATCCCAGGTTGAGATGAAATGGGTCAGGTTTCTGGCAGGAACCCCTAATTTTTCCTTGGACCCTTTCAGTGCAGATTTCCCGCAGATCTCTTTTCAATCCCCGCTCTAGCTTGGACTGTCCAAACTGCGTACCCGCTGTCGTCCGGAAGTAAATGTGCCTTGTGCTGAGACTGTCCTGTGTTTTCCTACAGGGACATTTCAAGGACAAGGATTGGTCTTCTGCCGAGTCACGGATTGGAACTTATCAGGAGGCTAAGAGCGAGGTCTACATCCAATTTAAAGAAGCTTCCCGACCTAAGCAAATTTAGATCTTTGATCGAGGCCAACCTCACCTATCCCAGCCACTGCTGTGCGTTCGCAAACTGGAAAAGGCAAAAGTAAGTGAATCCATTTGGTTTTCTTTTTGCTGCCTCTCAGTGGTGGAAGGGTGAATGAGATAACCCTCTTGCCCAACCTGGATGGACCGAGATTATTTGTGGCGCAGGTGAGTCGACGGCTGGGAAGAAGCGTATGCCTACGCAGTGCCACGCAGTGAATGGTGTTGTTGCTGACTGTGTTCTAGCCCCAACCCATCACAGACCTGCCTGTCTTTTACCGCACCCTGTTCTCCTTGCTCAACCCGGTGGCACACTGCAGATGGCTACACAGCGTTCACAAGGGATAGGTGAGGAAGATGAGGCGGTGGCCCAGCCCTGGATGACAGGGAGCATCTGTGTTGGATTGAGGTGGAGGATAGAGAGGACAGAGTGGAGTGGTTATGGGTACGAATCAGGGCAAAAGCAAATCAGGAAGGTATCCTGGTGGGAGTCGGGTCCACACCACCCAGTCAGGTGGAAGACACAGCTGTAATAATCTGTAGGCATCTCGCAGTCTCACAATTGGTGGCCCCTGTCCTTGCAGGGGATTTTGACTATCTGATGCAAAGCACAGCAAAGAGGGAGCAGCCTGGCAGGGTCCTGGGGAGCGTGGAGGAGAAATTCCTGATGCAGCCGGTGACAGAGCCAGCTAGGGGAGGTGCCTTGCTGACCTGCTGTTAGTGAATGGAGAGGAACTGGTGGGATACCTAATGGTCAGGGGCTGTCCTGGGCACGGTGGTCAGCAGTGCGCAGCTGCCAGAGAAGAGAGAGGTCCGTAGATTGGCCACCTGGGACTTCAGCAGGCAGACCTTAGCCTGGTCACCGCTGGTGGACTGAGTCCCTTGGGAGGCAGTCCTCAGGGGTCTGGCACTGCTCAGGAGGCAACTCCTGAAGGCACAGAACGGGCTGTTGCCGTGCACCAAAAAAGCAGTCTGCAGGGAAGAAGGGGCCTGGCTGTGCGGAGAGGTTTGGTTGCTGCTTGTGCAGAAAGGGAAAGCCTGCTGTCATTGGGAGAAAGGCTTATGACAATCCTGCGGTCCTCCTGAGCGGTCTGGCCCATGCCGGGGCAAATGTGGAAGGGCCAGAGCTCTACTGGAAATGGACGTGGTTGCCGCTGTGACGGCGAGGAGGAAATGCCTCCGTAAACATATCTATAACAGGAGGAGGACTGAGGAGAAAGGGATGGAACCTAGTCATGGTGGCCACAGAAAAGGTAAGCTGCTTGCAGAGAACAAGCTCTGTGCAGTATGTTGAGCTCCCTTTGCAGTTTTCTGTGACTGGGAAATAATATCTGTGAGGTGCAGCAAGGGCAAAGGTTGGATGGGGAACCCTGCAGCCCAACATAACCCATTGTGCACCCCAGCAAGCCTTTGGCTTGGTTTGATGTAAAGATCACTGTCACTCTGGCAGGCTGACAGTGATCCGGCTTGACCCTTACGTCTGAGCACGGGGGTGTGGAGGAGCTGTCGCTGGAAATCCTGCTCTTTTGGGAAAATCTTGGGGCAGCAGCAGGAGTTGTGTTTGGACTTTGTTTTCTCAGAAGATGGTGTCAGTTGCTCGCAAGTCAGTGGATGCCTCTTCTCAGCATGGACAGCTGGGTTAATGCAGGGCGTAATGCAGAAACCAGGCCAGTACTATGTCCTCTGCTGAGCGTGTTCCTCAGCAGACAGGATCCTGCTGTCACCACATCTGGATGATGCGCAGAAAATAGCTGACCGCACGTGCAAAGGCAGCGTTTGGGTGGAGGGTGGAGGGGGTCTCCAAGCACGCTGCTAATCTTACTGGTTTTTATTAGGGTTGTCCTTTCTCTAGTTTATTCTGCAGAGGGTTGTCACGGGCAAAGCGGGGTTGAACTGTGACAGAAGGTTACCCAAAGGAACAATGCAGGTGGTGCATCATGGCACCTGCCAAGGGCTTGCAGCGATAGAAAGATTTCCTTCCCAGGCTCTGCTCCCTTCCCTGGTATCCTAACCCTCACCCTCCTCCATCTCTGGTCTGAGGAGCGTGGGCAGACACAGGCACAGGTTGGCCAGGGGAGGTTGTGGCTGTCCCCTCCCTGGAGGAGTCAAAGGCCAGGTTGGATGAGGCTCAGAGCAACAAGGGCTGCTGGGAGGGGTCTCTGTCCACGGGAGGGGGTTGGAACTGGATGGTCCAGAAGGTCCCTGATGACCCAACCCATTTTCTGAATCTATGACTCTGCAAAGGAAGCAAGGACCTCAGACTTGCCAAAAAAGTCTGTTTGGTTTGGTTTTTTTTTTTGGTTTTTCTTCTCTGAATGCACTGCAGCACCCTAATGGCAAAGCCTCTAGGAAAAGTAGCAGGTAAGTGCTCAGTACTGTAAGTCAGGACCAGAGGGAAGGATGGCCCTCCTGTGCCATGGGAATGTGCCATTTCAGCTGGTCCCAGTAGAGCTAACTGGCCAGGCAATGAGTCACCACCCACCCCCAGAGCAAAGGGAGTGGCTGGCTCAGGGGGACTCTGGTCTTACTGCGGTGCACTGGCTCTGTTCTGTGCAACCGTGGCAAAAATTATGGCTGTCATCCAATATGGCCTTGGCCAGCACTCAGGAAGCACCCTGTGTAATAGGAACAGTGTCTTTCCTGCAGGAAAGAGTGGTCAGGCAGCCCAGGGAGGCAGTGGAGGCACCATCCCCACAGGAGTTTGAGAATGTATGGCCATGGCACCTAGGACCCTGGGCTGGGGTGAGACTCAATGACCCTAGAGGTCTTTTTTGAAACGGGAACAATTGTGGAAATCTGTGACTTCCAGAATGCAATTGTGGTAACCAGAAATATGTATTAAGTGGCCTGGCCCAGCAGTCTGATGAGACCGAGCTGCAGACAGTGCCTCCATCGCCTGGGAAAAGGTTGGTGTGGAAGTCATCATTGACAAACGGGCAGATGAAGCACTTCCCTCCGTTCATTTCCAGTAGCCTCCCGTGCCCTCGAGTGCCCGCTAGCACCGCAAACTGAGGGACTTCACCGACAGTTGTGTAGCTCACAGGGGAATGTAGCCTTCCGAGGGGCGATACCACGAGACACAGTGATCGGGGATGCTGGACCCCTTGCTCATCCTTATGCCAGCAGAAGTCAGGGGATCTAAATGCAAGGCCTTGATATTGCTGGTGTGACCCTCAGTGTGCACGTCTGACCCTGCAGAAAATCAGTTTTCTGCCTCACTCGACAGGCAAGATAAAAAATATTGATAGTAGCAGAGGATGTGCAGCACCTCATGGAGCATGTGCAGCACCTCATGGAACATGTCCATCACCCTCCTCTTTTCTGGCCAGACCTTGTAGACTGCAATGAAGGGCCAGCAGGAAACTCCTTTTTTGGAAGGTACATGGAGCATGTGAGCCAAGGAGTCAAAGTAGGTGAGGGAGAAGAATTCACCCTTATAAGATGCTGCCAATTGTTTCCAGGTTTCCACCTGGCTTGCCCTAGAAAGGCCTTCCTTCTGCTGCAAGCCAGGGTGAAAGGTAGGACCTCTGTTACTTCCCTGTGTCGTTGCACAGATAGTCTCTGTGGGCTGTAGGCGACAGGTAGGGAACTAACCATCCTAGGATGTGTGGCAAGCCCAACATGGTCCACCTCTGCTTATCTCAGATTACATCTGGGTTCATGGTATGCAAAGCTGCAGGTGCCGGTTTGTGAGACAGGAATCCTTGCGGGTGGTCTGGGAGGAGCAGCTGTCAAAATGTGCCAATCTACTCCCTGAGGATGTACCTTGCTACTGCCTCGTGTGATGATGCCAATTGTCTTTCCATCGTCTGAGGCAAACTACTCATTTCTACTGCTTGTCTAGGTGTGGGGAAGTACGGTCTAAGAAGTAAATCCAAATGCCAAACTATCCCACAACGTAGCCCTTTTACCCTCCACAGCAGAGTTCTGTCTTTCAGCAGCAAAGACAGAACCCTTTTCCTGTGTGTAAACGTTCCAACCTTCTGTAAACAGTTTTGTGATAGAATGGAAAGCAAATACTGCCCGTGAGGAAGTGAGGAAAGGTCAGCAGGGTCCACTGTGGTGTACTGTGGCTCGGTGGGGTTCGGTTAGGGCCGGTGCAGGTAGGTTAGGATGCTGTGGGAGAGTATGTGCACTTTGTCATGGCACAGTTGGGTGACTGTGCCATGGTGCACTGTAGACAATTTAGGGGCAATACTGAGGCCCAGATAGGATTAGTATGAGTGGAGGGGCTCCTGTGGGCACAGGTGAACCGAGTCATTCCTCAACATTCTGTCCACTGTCAGAATTCATCATCACATGTTTCCCTCAGGTAAGAGTCAGCGTATCAATGACTGAGCAGGTGAGAAAATCACTGGAAAATAGGGATGTTTCTCACAGGCTGCAGTACGCAGGAGAGCCACGGCAGGGTGATGGTTAGCGAGGTGGCATCATGCTTTGGTTTCCCTTCCTGTGTGTGATGTTTCCAAGTACTTCACACTCTGTGCACATTTCTCTGGAGCTGGGAATTCATGTAGTATTTTCAGGGCCCAGGCAGACTGTGATTTATAATCAGCTAGGCAGGAGTTCTGAGCTGCTGGCAGCAGAGGGAGGACTTTGTGGTTGTTGTATACCTCCTGTCTTGTCTCTGTTTCCAAGTTTCCTTCTTTTACAATTTCAGCTCCGAGGTGCATCCCATATGTAGCATATCGCAGGTGAGGCGAGACCTCAGCGAGCAGCCTGGGAATAAGCTGCACAGACAGGTTGTAGCCAAGGATGACCTCTCCAACTACAGCCCGGGATCTGACCCGGCGGAGAACGATTTGGACTATGGCTTATGTGGCGAGGTAGTCAATGTGGCTTGCTCGCCCAAGCCAGACGCTTTCAATCCCTGCGAGGACATCATGGGGTACACCATCCTGAGAGTCCTGATATGGTTTATCAGCATTTTAGCTGTCACGGGGAACGTCATTGTCCTCATTGTTATAATTGGCAGCCAGTTCAAACTCACCGTGCCTCGCTTCCTGATGTGCAACCTAGCTCTGGCAGACCTCTGCATAGGCATCTACCTGTTGTTCATTGCCTCTGTTGACATCCAGACCAGGGGTCAGTATTACAACTACGCCATAGAGTGGCAAACTGGGGCAGGGTGCAATGTGGCAGGGTTTTTCACGGTGTTTGCGAGCGAGCTCTCCGTCTACACCCTGACCGCAATCACCCTGGAGAGGTGGCACACCATCACCTACGCCATGCGGCTGGACCGCAAGGTCCGCCTCCGGCACGCCACCCTTGTCATGGGCGTTGGCTGGGGGTTGGCGTTTGCGGCAGCACTTTTGCCCATCCTTGGAGTCAGCAGCTATGCCAAGGTCAGCATCTGTTTGCCCATGGACATAGAGACGCCGTTCGCTCAGACTTACGTGCTCTTTCTGCTGGTGCTCAACGTGCTGGCCTTTGTGACCATCTGCGCCTGCTACCTCTGCATCTACCTCACCGTGAGAAACCCCGACGTGGTCGCCTCCAACAGTGACACCAAGATCGCCAAGCGCATGGCTGTGCTCATCTTCACGGATTTCCTCTGCATGGCTCCCATCTCTTTCTTTGCGATATCAGCCTCATTGAGGGTGCCTCTCATCACGGTGTCCAAATCCAAGATCCTGCTGGTTCTCTTCTACCCCATCAATTCCTGCGCTAACCCTTTCCTCTATGCCATCTTCACCAAGACTTTCCGCAGGGACTTCTTCATCCTGCTGAGCAGGTTTGGTTGCTGTGAAAGGCAGGCCCAGAGGTACAGAACAGAGACCTCCTCATCCGCTCACCATTTCCACACGAGAAACGGCCACGGCCCTCCCGCCCCCAAAATCAGCGAGGGTGCTATGTATGCCTTGGTTCCTTTGAATCACCTGACCTGAACTGCACGCATGAACTAGGGTCTGCGGCAGTGTGGGACTCAGTCTCAGCTGTCAACCTGAACACTGAGTGCAGCCTGCGATTATAAATGTAAAGAAATATGGGAACACAGAAATGGGACCTGGGTTTTGACTGTGCTGGAAGCGGTTTGGTGTGGTTTTGGCCAGGGACACTGTCCTGCACATAGGGATGCCTCTAAGCCTTGCCACTGTGAGAGAGATTTGCATGACGCGTTAGGGGTATGCACACAATGTAAAAGATCTCTGTGCAATCACAGTTTCGGAGGGCAAGTCACTCCACATCTCACACCCCTCATCAACCCTTCCTGTGCGTCCCATGTTAGGTGTCTGGCCAGAATAGAGAGGGGCGAATAAAGCCTGGGCTCTTGTTGTGGTGTTTTCTTTCCGCCTCACAGTTGTGCTGCATGACATTATGAATCTTTGGAGCCCTTGGGGTGAAATGCAATGCACTTGGAATCCTGCCTGCATGTCACTCCTGCAATTGCAGCTGGAATTCTGTCCATAATTTCCCCTGTCATCAGCCTCACATTTCAGCATCTCACCCCGTAGGGAAAAACTGCAAGAGATGATTGGTCATTGCAGTCAGGGAAGGAAGTATCAGCTCCTTACTGCATAATGCAGGGCAGATCAAAGATTGTGTGGAGTACTGCCATTCCCTCCTCCCAAACACACCAATGACATTCCCTGCAAGCTCTAGGAGAAACACACATGACCCAGGGCGGGGGGGGGGGGGAAGGGGACAGTTGTGGGAAGCTCCTCTGACTATCCAGAGGAATTGTTGCTTCCAAAATGCCTGAGGTATGTGCAGCCACTGAAATCCATCCCAACAGAAGTACCGGGACACATGCCTGTGCAGAGTACCCCAGGAGCTGCCCCAGCCCCACGCCCCCAGGCAGGAAGGTCAGACCTGACAGCACATTTCTGTGACACAGAACATGGGAGGGTGGAAGGGACCTCCAATGATGCTTCCAACCCTGTCTGTACTGCACTAGTGAGGAAAGGAATGTAGCCCTATGTCACTAACAGGGGGATAGGGGTTCTCAATTCACCCACCACTCCTCTGGGTGCAATCCAGACCTCACAGGCAGAGCTGTGCTCTGCACTATAGCTACTCACTCACCTGTAAAAGCCCTGTGGCCACCAGGCTGACAGAGCCCTCATGGGCAGCTGTGTTGCAACCTCACGTGCCCCTGAAACATCTCCAGGGAAAGGGCCCTGGGCAAACTGTTGCACCGTGCCACCACCCTCATAGTGGTTGCAGATGAGAGCAGATGTGCACTGCATGTCAGGAATAGGGGTGTGCACTGTCTCCCATCCTGTCACTGCAGGCCTGTAGAAGCAGTGCCTCTGCAGCTGCTGTGCACACCCCACACACACCCCCCACACACCCCCCCGGGTCAAGAAAGCTGCTAGTAAGGCTTCCCAGAGCCTTTGGCAGGCTGAACAACCCCTGCTCCCTCAGCCTGTTCTTGCAGGAGAGATGCTGCAGCCTCCTCATGGCCCTCCTGTGGACTCAGGCAGGCTGGTCCCTGCCCTTCCTGTGGTGAGGGTTCCATAGCTGCACACCACACGCCCACTGAGCTCTCACCAGAGCACAGTGGCAGAATCCCCTCTCTCCACCTCCTGGCCAGGCTGCCTGGGCCGCAGCCCAGGCGGCCGCTGGCCCTCTGGGCTGCAAGTGCCCATTAGCACCCCAATGTGCCCCCTCTGACCCACCAGCACAACTGTGTCCTGCTCTGTAGAGCTGCTCACCATCTCATCACCCACCAAGCCTCAATGGTGCACAGGGATTGTTCCAACTGACATGCAGGACTGTGGGCTTGGCCTAGTTGAACTGCATGAGAACCTCATGAGCCTCAGCTGGTCCCACTTCTGCAGGTTGTTCAGGTCACTGTGCACACACATGCTGTGTGTGGACATGCAGAGGCAGGAGTGGCCACAGAGAACAAGGAAACTGGGTCCCAGCTCCGCCTCCCAGGACAAACCTCGCAGTTCCACCTTGGGCCATGAAGCCCACCTGGTTGGGGACACTACTGTAATACCTGCTCACCTTCCTCCACACCTACATGTGGCCCCAGCATATGAGTGCCCACTGAGCCCTTTAGGGGCCATCACTAGGGGAACCATCCAGGCAGAGAGGATGCCCATCATCAGCCTCTCAGAGGTGACCAATGGAGCCACTTCAGCAATGCAGCTTGGAAATGGCATGAGAAAATCTACCACTGTAGCTAATGGAGCAGCTGGGGAAAAGCATCCATAACAGAGAGGGACAAAACCCCAACCACACAAACCCCTCGACACAGCAGCGACAAGTAGCCATTTCCCTCATGATCTTGCCAGGGGGGTTACACACACATGCTAGGCAGGTGTTGCTCATTAAAGGGGCAGGCCTGCATTTCAGATGGTTAGGAATGCTGCATGAGGCTTAGCATCCCATTCAGCCAGTCCTCATGTAATTTGCCCACATGTGTTTCTTTCAGGGTCCCTGCTAATCATTCCGCCAATGACACGGCAGGTCACCTGCCAGTCACTTCATGCAGCTTCCTATCAGGAAAGAGTTATTCAGGCAGGATAAATTGTTCCACACAGGGAGGAGGATTGGTGAATGAACCACAGGAAAAGACAGACAGGAAGGGAAAAGGTGGATCCCACTCCCATGGTCAGGTCAGCACTGGCATACTCACGTGGGCAAAGGGAGCCCATATGACACATGCCACTGCATTCCTCAGAGGGAGTTCTTGCTTTGTGTGTGTGAGAGTCTCCCTGGTTGCTGGCAGCTACTGGAACATAGCTTGATCTTTAAAGGGCCTATTGGTTCAGGTCCCACAGCAGGATCATATGACAGCTACTCCCCTCATTACCAGTTGCCCTCCCACAAGCAGGTGCCCTTTAATTAGGGATGACAGTACTGCAGAAAAGATTGCAAGCAGTAAGAGACTGCAAAGGAGGACCCCTGGCTCAGCAACCCCTCCAGGCTCACTGACATGTCTCTTTCCCTGGCAAAGAAGTGCAGCAAGATGCAAGGTCCCACAGCTGGGTCATGGCAAGCCCAAGCCCTGCTACAGGCTGGGCAGGCACTGGCTTGAGAGCAGCCCTCAGAAAAAGGACCTTGGCGGGGTGCCAGTGGATGAGAAGCTCAACCAGAGCCCACTTGGAGCCTGCAGTGCCAATCACTTCCCAGGCTGCAGCAGGAGCAGCATAGCCCCCAGGGCACACAGGGTGATTCTCCCCCTCTACTCTACCGTGCCAAAACCCCACCTGGAGCACTGTGGCCATGTCCACAGCCCGTAGTACAGGAGTGATCTGGAGGAGGTGGTGGGTGGCCACAGAAGGGCCACAGGAGGAAAAAAAGGGCAGGAACATAACCAAGGACTTTGAGCCCCTCATTACATTTCCTTAGGTGTGGAACATCTGAGGTACTGCCAAGACAACATCCTGCACCCCTTGGGCACTCCAACAGTTTAGAGGGGAGAGTTGGAGATCTGTGCTGGGTCAGGAGGCTGATGAGGAGGGCAGGTTTTTAGAGAGATCTGGAACAACAAATGGAAGGACTGGCAGTGGCCAGACCCAAGGGATCCTGGAGTAGCAGGGTTGCCTTTTGCAAGCAAAGTCTTCCACAGGCACACAGTGAGGCTCAGACACTCAGAGATGGAGAAGGTAGAACTGCCAGCAATTGCAAAAACAGATTGATTGTGACATTAGGCACTGGACACTGACAGGCATTGACCAGCTAGAAAGGAAAGCACAGCCACAGCGCAAAGCTATATCTGCTGCACTGTGCAAGCCCTGCCAAAAACCAACCACATGAAAGCCACCTGCTAAGCATCCTCCAGCTACCGAATGAGGCTGGCTGGGTGCTTCTGCCTCACACTTTTCAGGCAGCCCAGCCAGGCTCCTAGCACTCCTAGCAGCTGCTCCAGAAAGCCCTTGGCCTGGCAATTGCTGCAACCATGCCTTTGTTTTCTCTACTCTGCTGACATTCCCCATCTCTCCAGCACATTTTCTCCCCACCTGGCAATGCCTGCAGGCAGAGAGGAAGAGCACAGCATGCACAGATGGGGACCTGCCAGCAGACTGGCCCCACTGCTCGTCGGCTGTCACCAGCTGGCCTCAGCAGGGCCAGCAGACACAGCAGGCTGGTGCTATGTGCCCATCCTCTCCTAGCATCAGGGCTTGGTGGTCACCTGCTATTTCAGTTCATGTGAGGCCTCATCACAGCTCTCCAGGCATTCCTAGTGCTCGGATTAACTGGCAGAGGAATGGAATACCCAGACTCCATCCACCCACACAAATAATCCACAGCCTTCCCTTTCATTGAAAGCACAGGGCAGCTGCCCCAAATTTCTAATGGCCCTCCCCATCAGATGATCAGCAGTGCATGCTGCACAGTCCTGGAGCAGGTCTGGGGAGCAGCAACACTGCCAATGAGCAGTTTGGAGGGCACAGTGTGGGGGGGGCAAGTTTGTGACCAGCAGATGTGTAGACACACCCAGACATTGAACACATTCTGCCTTGTAGCCACCTCCTCTCCAGGCTGAGGGTTAGCTGTCAGGGGGAAGGACCCAGGCTCCTCTCATGGGTGACCTCTGATACAAACAGGGCAAACAGACAACCTACAGCACAAGAAGGTCCACCACAACTCAGAAAACCAAACCTCTCCAGAGAGGACAACTCCTCACCCTCTCCAGGCAGCCTGCTGCAGCACTCTCACAGAGTTTCAGGACCCACCTGGATGTGTTCCTGGGTGACAAGCAGCATATGGTGCTGCTCTGGCAGCCAGGGGTGGACTTGGTGATCTGCATAGGTCCCAGCAAGGTCCACAGACTGCATGCAGGGAAGCCATTTTTTCCAGACAAAGCACTGCATGCCTACAGTACTCATACTTCCCAAGTGACATGCTTACACAGCTCAGGCAAATATGCTCATTAGGCCACCCAACCTCAGAGCTTGCAACACCCTCAGGTACAGCATTACACAAACCACAGTATTCAGTATCACTGAGGTTGGAAGAGACCTCGAGGATCATCAAGTCCAACCTGTCACCACAGACCTCATGACTAGAGTAGGGAGGCCACTACTGCCCACTGCAGGCTTGAACTCACAACCTTCCTATTAAGGGTCTAATGTGCTACCAGCTGAGCCACACTACTGTACTTTTAACACAGGATTGTGTTGATTCCGGTGTTGGGGCTTTGACACTGCCCCAGGGTTGAGAAGCACTAACATTCACTCTGCAGCACTCAGAAGTGTCCTGGTTGCACCATCCTGATTCAGTGTGCAGATCACAAAACACTTGGTACATACTGCAGCCTTCATGGAACACTGCTCTAGGACACTTAGGATTGCTGCATAACTACCTACACAGAGACACAGCACCTCCTACTGCCAGCTAGGACTTGTGCTTAGCCACAACTCTCTGCAGAATCTCATGTAACCCCATGAGGGGCGTGCGGCCTCTACCTCTCCCATGATCCTAAAGGCAACTTTCACCACAGGAGGCTGCACACAAAAAGGTACACATGCTGCCTCAGTGGGCCAGTGCTTCAGACACCAGTCTGCCATTCCTGGATGCCAGGATAAAGCACCCTGACATTACCCCTGCACAGCACCTCAACCCATTTACTTACAACACCTCCCTGCTGCTTCCTGGCAGCCAGACACCGCCCAGCACCTCTTGTTCTCCCCTGCAGTACTCCTCAGGAACACCAACACACCTGGCACTCATGCACTGGCTTGCACACTGCTCTGCCTCCCTACCATCCCAGATCAGGTTGAAGCCACTGCTTCCCAGAGTACCTTCTCCTGATGGGCTTCCACAACAGTCAGGACAGGCTGGGAAAATAATAGTAAAACCATTGCTAAATTTGGGTCTTGCTTTCCAGCCACACAGCAGGCTACTTTTCTGCTGGAGGGTCAGGCTCAGAGAGAGACATGAAAACCAAGGCTGCTCAGCAGGACCTGCCAGAGGATTCTGAGGCCATAACACCTTTGCTGTATTCCCATGAGGAGGTGCCTCACAGGCAGCCATTATCCCAAGTTTGCAGCCAGGAAGGGTGTCTCCCAAAGGATGAGCCACCCCCCGCAGCACCCTCAGGCTCCTGAGACAGACTGCACAAACATAGCAGAGAACAGCCCCAAGACAGTGCGCAGGCAGCATCCCAAGAGGCATGTCACAGAAGCAGCACATGCAAGGGGTTGAAAGGGACCTCAGAAAATCATCTAACCCTAACCCTCCCCACCACAGGAGGACCACCCAGAGACAGCTGTGGAGGGCAAACTCCAGGTGTGCTCTGACCAACTCCAGAGACACTCACCCGCTCCCACAGGGCAGCATGTGGCACTACCCTCAACATCAACCTGAATGTACAAATTTCAATCTAAACATGACAGGGACCTTTCTGGCACCACTGAAAAAAGCCTCCAAACACCTGCCCAGGCAGTATTTCCAGGCATTTGCTACAATTCCACACACACTGACCCCCAGAGTCTTCTCTTGCCCCAGCTACATAGCCCCAAGTCCAAGAGGCCTGGAATCACACACCATTAGGGGGTCAAGGGACCCCCAGGCATCATTGCATCTGACCCCACCCCTCTCTAAGCAGGATCACTTAGAGCTGGTCACTGCAGACCATGTCCACCCTTTCACCAGGCCACAGATGTCCAGGTCCCCACTCCTCATACCACCCTAATGGGTGAACCCTCACAGGTTGTTCCCCGTCCCTCCTGAGCTCAGGAGCCCCAAACAGAACACAATACTACACAGGAGGCAGAGCACAGACAAAGGAGAACCCCCCCCAGGCTTCTAGCCACACTTTTCTGGATGCACCCCCCAATACCATCAGTCTCATTGGCCACAGGGGCACATTGTTGGCTCATGGTCAGGTTGCTGGGCACCAAGACTCCCAAGATCTCTGGGTAGCACACTTCTGCCCACTGGGTCAGCCCCCACCTGGTGTTCCACATTGTGTGCATTCCAAGGGCTGCTCTCTCACCTCCAGCCAGCTCAGGTCACAATGGATATCTGCACAGGCAAAGATGCCCTCCCAGATTTCACCTCTGTCCTTGGAGAGATCAGGGCAAAAGGGCAGAGGACACATGGTCTGACAATGCCACTCAGGAGACCATTTGACACTGCTGACCAGCAGGAGAAAGCATGCCCTGCCACCACTGCCCACTGCTCACAGACATCCCAACACTCTCAGCCCGTCTCCTGCACATCCAATGAGCAGGCTGCTGCCAGGGGACACTGCCCACCAGGACGCACCCCTCCTGCATCTGCAGAACACATCTGAAATGCCCCACCAAAGGCACAGACCACAAAGGACCACGGCCACGGAGAGCACCTCACCCCTCACTGCAGCTTCCAGCTCAGAGAACAATCACGCAGCCAGGGGAAGAGGACCAAGGTGCGTGAAACCAGGCCAGCCAGGGCCATGGCAGAATCCAGAATGCACCATGGAGGGGGAAAGGGTTGCCCAGATCATCCACTCATGTCCCCAGATGACAAACCGCTGGCACAGCCGCCTCCACCACAGCACTATTTCCAGCCTGCTTCCCCCAACCAAGGTCAGTCCCACACCAGGAAGTGTCCTCCTCGGCTCTGCCCTATCTGCAGAAAGAGTTACTCTGAGACTGGGATTCCAGGAGACGGCCACACACATCTGCAGAGAGAGCACCCTACCCGCACAGAGTTTGCTAAGCACAGGCTGCACAGCCTCTTTTCATCCAGGAGCCAGGGGGGGAAAAAAGGGAGCATTACATCATGCCTGCACTGACAAATGCTCCTTCCTTAGAGATTGCTGCTCAGAGCCCAACAACAGCTGCAAGCAGACAGGGAGGACAGAGGGTGAATCTTTCCACCCACATGCCTGTGGCCTCATCCAAGCTGAGACAGGTCTCTGGACCATGGCTGCAGTTGCAGTTCCCCCAGTGCTGGGTAACCAGCACCAGACCAGGAGGACAGAGTCTGCAGCTGCACCAGGGTGCATTGTGTATGTAATGAACTTCCTGACCCCCACCCTGAGACAGTGGCCACTGGAATGGCCTGCCCAGGGTGGGGGTACAGCCTCCATCTCTGGAGACTTTCACCACCCACCTAAATGCCTCACTGCATGACCTGCCCTAGGTGATCCTGCTCTGGCAGGCAGGCTGGACTCAGCAGTTTCCAAAAGTCCCTTCTGACCCCTAACATGCAGCAACACCGTGATTCCTTGGGCCCGGGTGCTCCAGACAGACCCATGGCATACCCTACTCATTTCCCACCCTGCAAAGACTTTCCCCAACAACGTATTTTCTTTTCCCACAGGCTACGCAGTCTGTTTGGGTGGCTCTAGGGAAAAGTCTGGCCGAGGAGGGGAAAGTAGTCCATAATGTCTGGCAGGACAGGCCCCAGACTACCTCCCTGGGCTGTTCCAGACTCAATGCGCTCCTGAGCAGCCCAGTCCACATGGAGGTGCTCCTGCTAAGAGCAGTGGAGGCAGAGGGTCCCTTTCAACCCCAAGGCCACTGCAACCATGCAACATCCCTCCCCTCCAGGCTGTCACCACCCCCACACAGCTCAGCCAGCACCCGACTGTAACACCAGAGCAGTGAAACAGTAGAGATTCACTCTCCACTACACACCTGGGATTTACCCTACCCATGCCACTTCCTGCCAGGCACTTCCTCCAACAGATGCATACAGACTCCAAGACAGCTGCCGGGGTGGGAAGGGACTGGAAAGATCAGCCGGCTCCAAACACCCAGCCATGGCCCAAGACACATTCCACCAGACCAGGTTGCTTGCACAATTTCAGGGCAAAGCTACCGGAAAGACCACTGGCTAAGACCAACAGTCCAAGCAACAGGAACACTCTCACCCTCTGCAGCAGGTTCTGCCCCTGGAGGACACTCTGGCAGCATCACCAACCACTTTCTGCAAGACGTGCACTTCTCCAGCATACCTTTGGCAGCAAGGCCACAGGAGGAATGATGAAGGCTGGGAATGGGAAAATTCCCTGTGCACCCCCAGCACTGTTGAGCAACACCAGTTGGGCAATCCACTCACATGCCTCCATCATGTCAGACAGCAACAGCAGGATCCCAGTTGGCAAAGACCCTCAGGATCACCAAATCCTACCCAGAACCCTACTCTTCCAGGGTCACCCCTAAACCAAGCACTGTTAACCCCACCCCAGGTCACTGACTCCACCATCTCCTTGGGCAGCACATGCCACTGACTGACCCTTCTGCCTGTGACAAACCACTTCCTCACACCCAGCCTGCACTTCCCCAGTCACAGCTTCACACCATTCCCTCCTGTTCACTCACCACTTACCTGTGAGAGGAGACCACCAGGAGCTTGCACAAGGTCCTTCCAGGTAGTTCCAGCGACCAATGAGGTCTGCACTCGGGGTCCTCCTCTCCAAGCAAGGCAGCCCCAGCTCCCTCCGTCACTCCTCACACAAAGGCAGAAAGGGCAAGGAAGCTGAACCCTAAGGGAGGAGGGACAAAAAGGGTCCAGAGATCTTTTTGTCCTGGTTATGAGACAGTATTTCCTAGGCTCCTCTCTGTGCTCTGGGTGGAAAATCCTTTCCTTGTAAGAGATGGCAGATAGTCTTCTCTTGCAGAACTCTCCTGGAGCCAGGTCATGCCCCAGAACTCCATCCTGCAGCAAGACTGTTAGAGCAAACAGTGTGTGAAAGTTTGTGCTTCCCTCCATGCACTGACTTTCAGAAGTGTTTTCCATGCAACGTGAAACAGTGTTCTTGCGGCCCTGATTTGTTTATTTCACTTCTACAAGGCAGTGGTCACAGCCAATGTATCAGGTCGCTGAGCTCTTGGCATGACATTGCTCCCTTTCAGACACTGCTTCCAAATACAGCACTAGAGCAGAGGGAAATATTGTTACTACACAGCAACACACAAAGGGCTTCCAGGGAACATCATTGCTTCCCTACTGCCTTCTTTTTTTTCCCATCCCTCCAATGCTAACATTAGTTATTACTGGAATTGCACCACAGGCCGAGATTCCATGAAAGCCAGAGGGGGGTTCAGCAGCTTTCACCCTCCAGGGACTCTTAGGGCTGCAGACTGTTAGGGCAGTTTACCGTGACAGGCATGTGAATCTGTCTGGCCAGCACAGCTTTGAAATTGCAAAGCTCCGTCTCTGCAGGGGACACAGAAAACAAAAAGGCACACCACACCCACAAACAGCCACACAAATGACCTGCTCTGTCACAAGAGCCCCATCCCTCAGGGACAGCCTCAGGAGCTCTTACATCCAGGCCTCCCTACAGATTCCAGCATTCTGCCAGGCAGCTTGGCCCCAGCAGGGACAGGGAGGTGATCATCCCCCTCAGCTCACCACTGCTGAGGCCACACCCCAGGCATTGCATTCAGTTCTGGGTCCCTCACTACTGAAGGGACATCACAGGGCTGGAGCATGTCCAGAGAGAGGCAGCACAGCCAGGGAAGGGCCTGCAGCACCTGGCCTGCAAGGAACCTGGGGAAGATCAGCCTGCAGAGGGTAAGGCTCAGGGGAGACCTCACTGCTCTCTACCCACCCCAAGGGCCATGAAAGCCAGGTGGGGCCTTCTCCCAGACAAGCAGCAGCACAACAAGAGGACTCAGTCTCGAGCTCCACCAGGGGAGGTTTAGGCTGGAGCTGAGGATAAAATTCTTCCCAGAGACAGAGGTTGGCCACCGGAATGGGCTGCCCAGGGAGGTGGTGGAGTCCCCATCCCCAGAGGTGTTCAAGAGAAGACCTGATGAGGTGCGCAATGCCACGGTTCAGTTGATGAGATGGTGTTGGATGGAGAGATGGACTCAACGATCTCAGAGCTCTCTTCCAATCCACTTGATTCCACAGTTGCTAGTTCCTGCAATGTTCCACAAAATCACCAAGGTTGAAAGAGACCTCAAGGACCATCCAGTCCAGCCTGTCACCACAGACCTCATGACTAAACCATGGCACCCAGTGCCACATCCAATCCCCTCTTGAACACCTCCAGGGATGGGGACTCCACCACCTCCCCGGGCAGCACCTTCCAATGGCTAACCTCTGTCTCTGGGAAGAATTTTTCCCTCACCTCCAGCCTAAACCTCCCCTGGCACAGCTTGAGACTGTGTCCTCTTGTTCTGGTGCTGGCTGCCTGGGAGAAGAGACCAACCCCCACCTGGCTACAACCTCCCTTCAGGGAGCTGCAGACAGCAATGAGGTCTCCCCTGAGCCTCCTCTTCTCCAGGCTAAGCAACCCCAGCTCCCTCAGCCTCTCCTCCCAGGGCTGTGCCCCAGACCCCTCCCCAGGCTCGTTGCCCTTCTCTGGACACCTTCCAGCAACTCAACCTCCTTGCTAAACTGAGGGGCCCAGAACTGGACACAGGACTCAAAGCCCTTCTGCCCTCTAACTGACTAACATCTGTTCCCAACTTGGTGTCATCTGCAAACTTGCTGATGACAGACTCAACCCCCTCATCCACATCATCAGAGAGGACATTACAGAGGATGGGGCCCAGCACCGATCCCCAGGGGACGCCACTGGTGCCTGGCCACCAGCCAGCTGTGGCACCATTCACCACCACTCTCTGGGCTCGGCCCTCTAGCCAGTCCCTAACCCAGCACAGAGTGTTGCGGTCCAAGTCAGAGGCTGACAGCTTGGCCAGGAATTTGCTGTGGGGGACGGTGTCAAAGGCCTTGCTGAGGTCCAGGCAGACCACATCCACAGGCCTCCCCATGTCCACCAGACGGGTCACCTGATCACAGAGGGAGATCAGGTTGGAGAGGCAGGACCTGCCCTTCCTGAATCCATGTTGGCTGGACCCTAACCCTCAGCCATCCTTCAGGTGCACAGTTATTGCCACCCAGATAATCTGCTCCATCACTAACGCTGGCACTGAGGTCAGGCTGACTGGCCCACAGTTTCCAGGTGCCTCCATCCGACCCCTCTTGTGGATGGGGACCACACTGGCCACCTTCAAGTCCTCTGGGACCTCTCCAGTGACCCACGACTGGAGGAAAATGATGGAGAGCAGCTTGGCCAGTTCATCAGCCAGCTCTCACAGCACCCTAGGATGGATCCCATCCCCAGGACATCAATGAGCTCTTGCAGAGAGCTGCCTGAGATAATCTCCTGTGGGCAACAATTGCCCATGCTCCATTACACTGTGCACCGGCACAGATCACTCAGCCTGTGCACCACACAAAAAGGGCCCACCACAACACCTGCAGAGTGCCAGCAGTTTCATCACAATGGCAGCGTTCCGTTGTTCCACCCAAATCACAACACACTACAGTGAGATCCCCAGGCCAGGCACACTGATGCAGCTCACACATATTAGCAGGACAGGTGCTGCAGGTTCACATACTCACTTACAGATCCTCTTCCATTCTTACATTGCTAACTCCCTAGGGGAGGCACAGATTACTTGGTCTCGAACTGGCTGGGCCATTCCATCTACCCTTTCAAACTGTGAGATATTATTAGCCCTGCTGCCACCAAGTCTCACAACAGATTCCCAGATGGGTTCAGGTGGGAAGGGACCCTCAGGACAAAACAGTTCCAACCCATCTGCCACAGGCAGGCACACCTCCCACCAGCCCAGGTCGCTCCAGGCCTCATCCAGCCCAGCCTGACCCACCCCCAGGGAGGGGGCATCCACACCCTCCCCAGGCCACCAGCACCAGTGTCTCACCACCCACATCAGAAAAAAACCTGTTCCCACTCTCCCAGCTCAATCAGCCCTCCTCAGCCTTCACCCCTAACCCTCTCCCACCACTCTAACACCTTAGAAACAGTCCCTTCCCTACTTTCCTGTAGCCCCCCTCAGGCACCGCAAGGCTGCTCTACAGTCTCCTCAGACCCCTCCAATCACCAGGCTGAACAGCCCCAACTCTCCCCGAGCCTATCTCCATTGCTGTCGCTTCACACCACATTGGCTGTCCCGACACCTGCCCATTGCCATGCATCCAACGGCACCACTACAAGAACCATTCCCCGTGGGTGGTTGGGTTTCCAGGCTGAGAGCACACAAAATTATCCCATCCTTCTGACCTACAAGTCAATGTAGCAACCCTAGGCTTCCATCTGTTCCTGAGACATTGCAGGGAATCCCTTCAAAACACAGGGATTCCAGCCACCAAGTGCTGTCCCCAACCTCCTTCCATCAGTCCCCTGACCGTCCAGCTGCCCTTAGGTGTACACCATGAGAGGCCCCTGCACTTCACCAGTCAGGGACAACCCACCTACAAGACTGCTGCAAACAACAGGGAGAACAGTAGGCGTATGCAAAAGCAAACACCACTGACCCTGTTCATGCACATACCCACACAGCAAAATGAGATGCAGAGCACCTTCCTCTAGGAGCTGTCTGTTAACTTTTCCACTCTGCAGTCTCAATTTTTTCACCCTCAGACTTTGTTCTCACAGACTTAGAGCACACAGGAGGAGACACACTCAGACTGCTGCACAGATCTGTCTTCCAGTCAGGATCAGCAACATACCACTGGATTGGTTCACTCCCTTGCCCAACATGCCTTGCATCTTCCTCCTATCTAGCAGCAGTTGTGCAGTCTCCCTCTCCGGTGACATTCAACACCCACCTGCATGCATTCCTATGTAATCCAGCCTAGGTGTCCCTAGCCATGGCTGGGGGGGGGGGGCAGGAACTGGATGATCCCTGAGGTCCCTTCCAACCCCAGGAATTTTGCACGTCAAGGAGTCCCTGGGACAGGCTCAGAGATAATCAATTCCACAAACATTCTTTGCTCTGCCACTCAGGACAAACATGAGTCATTAGGTGCACAATTACACCAAATCCACAGAGGTAGAGAGCTCGCATTTCCTCCACACATGCAACCTACCCATGTGCAGGGCAAACACTGCATCAGGCACTCAAAATCCCCCTGGAAACTTAGCAACCATTCCCAGACAGTGCCTCAGAAGGACAACAGGATTTGTAAACACAGCAAACCAAACAACCAGTTCCAGGGGCTCAATCTATTCACGCCCAACAGGGTTTCACAGAAAAGACCTGAAAATTCCTCCCTGAGGAATTACAGAGACCTCAGGGAAGGGTCACTCTATTAGCTAGCAATCCAATGCAGCAACCGTCACACAGCCACAACCTGAGGCAACCCCAACCAAGGCACTTGCAACCCACTGCACCTCTTACACTACATTTGCACTTCATCACTGAACCAATTGTCTGAGGGTAGATAGGATGCTCCATCACAGGCAAGCATTGCAGTACAAGGGGAGGCTTTGCTTGGGTTTCTCTCACACCTCCAATAGCCATTAAAACAGGGCACTGCTGTAGCCCCAAAGGATGCTTTCAGGCTTGTCCATTCGTTGCTTCTCCAGTTTCTGACCTGCATAAGAGATAAAAAGCTGTCTTGCCTTCTGTCACTCGGCCCTCCTGCCACAGGCCTCCACAGAAAACCTCAGCAGGCCCAACAAGGCACCACCACCACATTCCCTTATACATCATTTCCATCCTGTTGTAGTTTGAGTTGGGTGCCCCCCTGGTGCATTCACTTCCTGTGTCCAGAAGTCCAGCCCAGAGGGATGGACACAGGAAATTGTGTATTTCCTACCATAATTCTTTGCACCACTATAAGATCCAGTGCGGAGTCTGGCACTCTCTCTTTCCTTCCCTCTCCGAGACTTGGTAACTGGGGGAGAGATCTCCCGGCCATGGGCCTGACTACGCCCAAGGCCACAGGGGGATGGGCAGTCTCAGGCCTGGCCAGCTGAGACTAGCCCAGCAGAGGGAGGGGGAAGAAGGAGCCCTGGGGGTTTTGCATGCACCCTCAGGTGGGGATGGGATCTTTCTTTGTCACTGCGCTTTGGGTTTTCTGTAACATTCACTGCTTTCTATTTAAACTTTCATCACTTTTGCAATCCGGTTGCCTGAGTCGTTATTTCTGCCTGTGGTGGGGAGGGGACCTGCCCCAACCCATTACACATCCACACACCATGCCCAGCCACTTGTGACCCTACATCCCTCTGGCATTCCGCTCCCACTACACACCCCTCATGCTGGAGGGTTTCATCCTGAAGTGGGCACTGCTGACCTTGTGACACTCAGCACCCCTGCCTGCAGCAAGCACCACGGATCCAGCTTCAGTACCAACACCAGGGAACACAGCAAGGCAGTCGGCAACACTGCCTTACAATTCCTCCAAAGCTATTCCTGGCCTAGCCCTCAGCCATCCTTCTTCTCTTCACCTGAGCAGGGCAAGGGCAGGAATGCCCCTTTTAAAAGCCTCTTTACACACAGACTCAGGGGAGACAAGGCACACCTGCTGGAGGACACAGGACACGTGCACAAATCAAAGCATACACATCATCAGGAAACACCGGCATGTGACCGGCAGGCCAAGGGAAGTAATTACGCCCCTCTGCTCCGCTCCCCCAAAGCCCCGCCTGCAGCACTGGCATCCAGCTCCAGGATCCCCAGCAAAAGGACTGCTGGAGTGGGCCCCCAGAAGGGCCCTGAGGATGATCAGACGGCTGCTACAGGGCCAGTCCAGGACAGTTTGGACCACACAGCCTGGAGAAGACAGGGTTCTGAGAACACCTTAGAGCAGCCTTCCACAACCTGAGGGTTCCCCGCATGACAGCCCAAAAGCAACTCCACACTTGTAGGCACTCACAGTGACAGGACAAGAGGGCAGGAATTGAGGCTTCAGGAGGGCAGCCTGAACCTCGAGGTTAGGAAGACATTCTTTCCAGTGATGGTCCTGAGACAATGGACCAGACTGCCCAGGGAGGTTGTGACTGTCCCCTCCCTGAGGGTGTTCAAGGCCAGGCTGGATGACACCCCAAGCACTCAGTGCTGGCAGAGGGTGTCCCTGCCCACAGCAGGGGGGTTCGGGTTAGCCAATCTTTAGGGCCCCTTCCAACTTAAACCACGCTGTGCTTCCCTGCCTTCAGGAACATAACACATCAGCTCTGACACATTTAGCTGCCACACCCCAGAACATTGCCTTCTCCACCTGCCTGTCCTCCCCACTTATTCCTTCACCCAGGCAGGAGCAGAGGTGACAGGGAAGGTCTCATTGCCAGTGCCACGATTCACGAACTCAGGGGTTAACTCACACTACCATCGATTGTGCAGGCAATTACTAGGACAGTGCAATGTCCACAGCACTGTGGAGAGGCTGAGGGCACGCCAAGGTGTGACCCCGCTGGAAGAAGTCTCCAGCTAGAGGATGGGACATGCTGCTAATCAGTTACATCTTCCCAGCACAAATCACCTGAGTTTCTTCAATTGACCACAACTTAATACTCCAGGGCATAAACCCCAGGGAGCCACACACATGCTACAAATTTCTCTCAATGTCACCACCCCTTGAGTTCCATTTGTACCTCTCACTCAGATGTGGGCCAGGAGTCACAGACCTGCTTCTCAGGGGCACCCTAGTGCAGGGACCCTAGAGCAGGTCTCCCCCCAGTGACTCACAGCTTCCCTCAGAAACAGGGTCTTCACACACCTACAGACAGGACTCCCACCCTGCCACACCAATTGCATCTTCCGCCAGTCCCGCTGCAAGACGGACATTTTGCGTATGAAAGTTTCATAACAGCTTTCCCATTTACCTCAGAGATTTGCACTGGATATTGAATTGCTTATTTTTGGGATCCTTGCCTCTAAGCCCCCTGCAAGGCAGGATCACTCGGGACGGGTCACACGGGAACACATCCAGGCAGGTTTTGAAAAATCACCAGACAGGCCCAGTCCACAACCTGCCCGAGCTCCCTCCTGCAAGTACGACAGCATGGCAATGAGCAATTCTCTCTGTTCTTGTTTAATCCTACACAGAGGAGGCAACAACAGCAGTAACCCAGGCACATCACATCAGAAACATCAGCTGCAACTGGAGGGCCATCAGCAGGCTCAATGCATCCGTCACTTTCAAATACACACCACCAGCAGCTTTTCCCCAACACCTGGCAGCGCCCTCTGTGAGGAAGAAGATCCACTTTGGCACATGATTCCCAGACCAGATGAGCCCAGAGGCTACGCCAGCAGCTTTGCCAGCCCATCACATTCCACCACTGCTACAGAGCTCAGGGATGCACCCCTGTGGCATCCACTCCCATCCACACATTTTCCACTTGCCTCTCTGCAGCACAGGCCCCACTACCCAATACGCTCTACAGCACGGCAGCACAGGTGCAGCATCGCTAGGTACAAGCTAGAGCGGCACAGAATCACCCTTCCACCCAGAACCCCAGAATTACTGAGGCTAGACCACACCACCAAGATCCTCAATCCCAGCCTATAACCACACACCACCACACCACCTATACCCAGCCACCAAGTGCCACATGACAGCTGGGACCATTTGAGGCTGTGCCTTTACCAAAGCCAGTGCTGGGAACACTCAGGCTGAATGTCTTGGTACCAGAATGACAACGCTCCGATAGTCCAATCGAATTTCATTGGTAGATGGGCAGAATACAACTTCAGGTTGTAGGGCAGTTGGAAATTTCCTCAGTTTCAGCCTGTTCTGCCATTCCAGCCTGTTCTGCTTCTCTGAAAACTAGCCCAATGACCTTCAGATAGGCAAAACTAATTCATGCATGTGCTTTCAAAGCCCAATACCATCTCTTTTTCTAAATAACTGCCTTCCTTTCTCTCTCTAACCCCTTTTCGGGAAAAAAGGGAGGTAGGGGAGAGACAGGGGGTTACAGGGAGGGAAACCCTCCCTGAGAAGGAAATTTCATTGTGTTATTTTTCTTCACTGCATATTTCTGCATATATTTTGTAAATACTGTATAAATTGTGCTACATATAACCTGCATTTCATATATGCCTCTAAATATTGCTTTGCTTCTCCAGCTGCAGTTTCCATCTCTGGGGGGGAGGGAGAGCAAGGCCCTCTCTCAACCTACCACAAAAACTCTGCTTGCAGACCTCCAGTGACGGTGACTCCACCACCTCCCTGGGCAGACCATGCCCCACCTATTCAGCCTTTCTGTCAGGAGGCGCTTCCTGAAACCTAAGCTACACCTCCCCTGGTGCCGCTTCACACCATGTCCCCGTGTCCTGCCACTTCTCCCTGCCTGGGAGAAGAGCCTGACCCCCACCTGCCTACAACTTCCTTTCAGATTATCTCTCTGAGAAACTAAGTCCCCTCTAGGTCTCCTTTGCTCCAGACTGAACACCGCCACCTCCCTCAGCTTTTCCTCACCAGACTTCACCCTCCACATCCCTCACCAGTCTGCTCACTCTCCTCCGGACCCACCTCACCGCTTCCACAACCTTCCTCAGGTGAGAGACCCTCTCCTTTCATTCACCAAGCCCTGCCGCCCACAAGTCGTCCCAGTGCAAGAGACAACCATCTCTGCAAACAAAGTCTCAGCCTTTGTCCCAATTTCGTCCCAGCTCCCTGCTGAAAGAGACTGCAGACAAGCCCTTGCAAGTTGCCTCACTTTTCTGATTAAAAGGATTATCTTTATGTGAGGCTACAATTTAAAGTATCCCATTGGACTCCAGCCTCCACTACATGACATTCTCCTAGATAAGTCTCCTGGAAGCACAGCACAGCATGCACTCTTTTGGGGGGGCGGAGGGCAGGGAGGGAAGGGAAAGGGGAAAAAAAACCACATACCACCAAAACCAACAACCAAACCAACCACCACCACAAACCCCAATACCCCAAGCCTCTAACAATGCCACAAGCACAGAGCAGCAAACAGAGGAGGACAACTTAGATTTCAGGCTCACTCATGTAATAACAGGCCAGCACCTTTTCACCAGGATCCTAAAAAAAAAACCCTCTGCGAGTGGTCCCCCAAAAGTGAAATCCAATAGACAGACAGAACTACACAGGATCAGGAGACTAGCAAAGGGCCAGGCAAGGACAGCCAACCTTCCCAGGTACAGTGCAGGCAAGAAAACTATATGCAAAGAGTCCAGTCATAGGAAAAGCCACACAAGCTCAACACTCCCTTGAAAGCATAACCCTCACACAAAAAGCAGGCTGTTCAGTTAGCTCACAGAATAGACCAGGATTTCTTTCAGCACTGTCAGGAGAGCAGATAACAACCATCAGGAACCCACAGAGACTTGGCTACTACCACAGAAATGTTCCTCTCCGTAGGAAACAGCCCAACTGCAGAATGGGAAATGGCACAGGGGAAATCACAGTCCGCTGAGGGGAAGCTATTTTCCAGGTGAGCCAGAGAGATTTTTTGCAGCCTACGTCACACACACCATTGCTTCTGCCCTTTCATTGACAAATTTCTATCAATGGATTCATAGTCACCCAGCCCTCATGCAGAAAAGGAATCTACTACATACATATGCATGTACCCACACACTTCATGCCCGTAACATCATTTATTCCAATGCATATGTGACGGAAGAAATTACAGAGGTGGTCCACCTCCTCTACTCTGCTCTCATGAGACCCTACCTGCAGCACTGCATCCAGTCCTACAACCCCCAGCACAGGACAGCTACAGTGCTGCTGGAGCAGAACCAGAGGAGACCGTGAGGATGATCAGAGGGCTGGAGACCCATCCCTGCAGGGACAGGCTGCAGGAGTTGGGGCTGTTCAGCGTGGAGAGGGGAAAGCTTCAGAGACACCTTCAGGCAGCCTTCCAGTGCCTGAAGTGCTACAAGACAGCTGGGGAGGGTCTCTTTGCAAAGGCTTGTAGTGCTACAATGAGAGGGAATGCATTGAAGCTCAAGGAGGACAGATTTCGACTGAGGGTTAGGAACACATTCTTCCCCATAAGGGTAGGGGGACACTCCAACAAGTGGCCCAGGGAGGTTGTGGATGCACCATCAATGGAGGCATTCAGGACGAGCTTGGACAGGGCCTTCAGCGCTCCAATCTACTCAATGGTGTCCCTGCCCATGGCAGGGGGGTTAGTACTGGACAATCTCCAGGGGTCCTTCCAACCCAGACTACTCCATTAATCTCTGAATCTACAAAAAAGGAGCTACAGAAGACAGATCTCCCCTCCCATACATCCACATGGATGAATGATTTCAGTAATGCAACAAGAGGTCTAGCACGGTTCCACCTTGTCACTGAGATCAGCGACAGGGCCCTGCTATCGGCTCCTTAAAGCACATTATCTTTGGTTACCTCACCTTTGTTCATAACACAGCCCTTGCACATTTAATGTCCTTACATAAATCACCGTCAGACTTTATTGCACATTTCTGAAGGGAAGTAATTTCATCCCGTGATGGACTGTGCGGGATACTAAATATAGATTTATTGGCAATTCCAGATGAGGGCAAGCAAATCCTTCCTGCCAGCTGGAATACAGAGCTACAGGCAGGCTACTCTCACACCTATCACTCTCAGGTGACCATTGCTCCAGTGTCCCCAATCAGATTATCTTCACAGCACCCAAATACTCATTTTACAGCATTCAGTGCATGTCTCACCACCCCCACCCCGACAGAGGGAAAGCAGTTTTGGCCTCTGAGCTAGGCAGCTGTCCAAAATTTACTGATTAAAACAACTCACAAGGGAAACCACATCACCACACAACCCAAACAGAAATCCCCTGTGCAATGAGGTCCAGCTCCCACGCCCTCCACAGTTCCCAAGCCCAAACATGAGTGCTGGTACTCAGAACAGTGACGTGAGGGTCACATAACCTGACACAATCAAATGACATCGTCACAAGCACCTCACAATGGAGTACGGCCAGCTGGGGGAGAAACAGGATGGCACACAGACCCCTTGCTTGAAGGGAAGACACATACCAACTGACCAGAACCATGGCTCAGGGGGCACAAGTCGCTTTTGTCACCATTTCTCACAGCGCACTGAAAAAACCACAGTGGAGCAAGCAAAGGCTGTGAAATCCCACAATGTTAGAGGTCTGAGGAGGCCTCTACAGATCACAAAGTCCAATCCCCCTGCCAATAGCGGGAATACCCAGTGGAGAACACACCCAGGTGGGTTTTGAAAGGCTCCAGAGAGGGAGGCTCCACAACCTCTCCGGGCACCCAGCTCCAGCGGTCTGTCACCCTCATAGCAAAGACATTTCTCCTCCTGCTGAGGTGAAACCCTCCATGTTCAGGTATGTCACCATCCTTCCTTGCCTTCCTACTGCACACCACCCAAAACACCTCGGCCCTCTCCACTTGACTCCCACCTGTCAGATATTGATAGCAGTTTGAGCTGGGTGCCCCCCTGGTGTGTTCACTTCCTGTGTCCAGAAGTCCAGCCCAGAGGGATGGACACAGGAAATTGTGTGTATTTCCTACCATGATTCTTTGCACCACTATAAGATCCAGTGCAGGGTCTGGCGCTTTCTCTTTTCTTCCTCCTCCGCCAGCCGGCAACTGGGGGAGATGTCTCCTGGCTTTGGGCCTGGCTAGGCCCAAGGCCACGGGGGGGATGGGCAGTCTCAGGCCTGGCCAGCTGAGACTAGCCCAGCGGAGCAAGGGGGAAGAAGGAGCCCTGAGGGTCTCGGGTGTACCCTCAGGTGGGGATGGGATGCCTCTGGGTTTGCTTTGGGATCTTTCTTTCTCACTGCGCTTTGGGTTTCCTGTAATATTCACTGCTTTCTATTTAAACTTTCATCACTTTTGCAATCCGTTTGTCTGAGTGTTTTATTCCTGCCCGTGGTGGGGAGAGAGGGGGGCTGCCTCAACCCAGCACAAGCCATTACTCACATCCCCTCCAAGTCTTCTCCAAACTACACAGCCCCAGGTCTCTCAGCCTCTCATCACAGGAGAGATGCCCCAGTCCCCCAATCGTCCATGTAGCGCTCCTTCGGACTCTCTCCAGCAGATCCCTGTCTCTCCTGACTCAAGGAGCCCAACACTGCACACAATACTCAGGGTGCGGTCTCACCAGGGCAGAGTGGATAGCGAGTGGAGTAGCAAGAGAAGGCAGCAGCCAGCCTTGCTACTTGAGAGACTTGCCTCTGGGAGCAGGGAGCAGGCAAAGGGGTCACCGGTCCCGCCGGCTCACCGCATTATTCCCAGTATCAGATTTTGTGCCACAAAGGGATGGGTCTACAGCAGTATCTGCCTGGGGGAATCCAGACAGATGCTGCCAGCTGCACCACGCTCTCTTTGGCAGAGACAATCACACCAACCCTCCAACTCCTTCCAACCCCACCAATTCTGTCTCTCCTCTCCCTCCGGGAGACACTAACTTTGTGCTGCACTGGCTTCTGCTGACCACATTGCTTTGGCTAGGTTCCACCAACTCTCTGCTCTTTCACATGTCCCTTTTCGGTCCAGAGGAGTAAGGAGGGGGCAAGGACTGGGAAGCTATTAGCAGCTCCCCTGACTTTGGCCAGGGAGGGTCCCGTGCTGTTTATCACTTGCAAACACCTGCAGATAATGTAACTACTGTATATTTCATGCCCATCCATTGCACTCCATTGCAGATTGCAGTGTTCCTAGGAAATACAGCTACATTTGCTCCCAACCCAAGCTGGTCTGGCAATTTAATCTCAGGGAGATGCTGCAAGCTACCGCAGGCAGTCTTTCCCTCATTTGCTGGCCTAGGGCCCCTTGCTCATCTCCAACTGGATCTTCTAGCATTTCCCTGGCATCTAAACTCCAATTAGCCCATCTGATGCTACCCTGACACACTCTGGCTGCTGCCTGATCTTTATTCCTATCCTGTTCTACCCATAAAAGCCTCATGGTAACTAACCTCTACACATCTACACCTGGAACCACCTCGTCTCTACAGAACCATCAGCTATCCCTTGTCTCTGCATGAGCATCACCAGAAACCACATGAAAAGAACTCCTCTGAATGCCCCTGTTTCCAGATCTTCCTTTGCTTGCCAGTCAGAGTGGTGGGTGGATACTACCCCTCGACGTACCATTGCCAGGCCACCTCAGGCAAAGGCAAGTGAGGTCACATTTACCACTACAGCTGCAATCTGGAAATCTGGCATGCAACCACAGTGTACAGAATATACATTACTTACAAACATTTATAATTCAGACACAACACAGGAACACCCCTGGGCAAAACCAACTGCTCCGGCGGGATGGAGATCGGCAGGCAGCATGACTGCCGAGGAAGAAGCCGTGCCCCGCAGTCACACAAACACAGAATCATCAGGGTTCGAAGGGACATCGGGGATCTCCCGGTTCCACCCCCCTGCCATCAACAAGGACACCTCACACTAGATCGGGTCGCTCACAGCCACATTCAGCCTGGCCTTCGGAATCTCCAGCCACCAGCCTTTCCTTCTGTTCCCAGGACAACACAGCCACCTTGGGTGAGGCAACTATCAGCTCTCTCACTTCTCACACAGCGGAGCCAAATACCAATGACTTCAGTCAGGGGGTGCCTGTGATACACCCAGAGACGGCACCACTTCCCGCAGCATCCCAGAGAGAGTTCAGATCCACAGAGAGATAAATACAGACCCTACATGCTCACAGAGCACACAAATTGCACAGTACATGTGCAGGGCAGGTAGCTGGAAGACTGTCTTCCAGACTGCCAGATTTCACATGCACCAGCCGGCTTGAGGGGATACACAGCAGCACCCAAGACTGACCCACACCCAGGACAGTGTCAGCTCAGATCAGAGAGCTGGCAAGAGCCTGGCAAAGAGGAACAACCATTTCTGACCCCTGACTCTGTCAGAGGCAGTTCTATGAGAGAATTTTTACCTCAGACAGATGTAATCACAGAGGAGCAGCAGATGCCCAGAAGCATTGTCACACACCAAGGGCCCAAGCCACACCAATGCTCACAGGGAGGGATAACAAAAAGGGAGGAGGGTATAGAATGAGGACAGCGAGGAAATGGAATACGTGAGAGGGAGAAGAGATCAGAGAACTCACATACAGGTGTAGCTAGGGATACCAAGAGGGTGATAAGGCCATGAGGGTTGGTAGCCAAGCTGGGTAGGAAGACTATGGGCATAGCAACTTCCACACACTGTTTGCTCTAACAGTCTTGCTATGGGATGGAGTCCTGTGGCATGATCCTGGGAGCTCAGTGCTCTTTAGCCCCAGGAGATTTCTTTTCTGTATCATGCACCATGCTTGGACAAGCCCAGGCACAACAGTGGCAGGACACAATTTCCACCCCCCCATCCCCCTCCCCCCACCCCAACATTAACTTTGCCAGACCAGCTCAGGTGGAGGCAAATAACAGCCGTATTTGGATGCAAAACAACAATCTGCACTGAAATGCCACAAATATGTACAAAATCCACAGGAGTGACAACATTTACAGGCCTTCACAAACACCACAGGAATCCCCTGGCCAAGGACCAGGGCAGGCTACCAGCTTCACCCCCTACCTCCCCCCCCCCCCCCCCAAAACAAAGGAAGAAATGAGCAGGGGAATGATAATACCAACACAATGCAGCCAAGGTCAGGCAGATGCAACTAAGTATCTCTCCAGAGCAGAGAGGCAAGAAGAGACAGGCTACTTGGTTTGGTGCAAGCACCCTTATGGTAGATGTCTCACCCATGGCATCGTTCACAGGTATCTTCATTTTCCTTTTCACACAACATAGTGACTTATTTAGATTTCACTACTTCTCTGGTCAGGATCTGGAAAACCTTCAAGGGCACAGCCTACCACCGCCACCACAAGACGCCGCCCTTTCCTTTGCCTGGTACGTGTGCTACGTGTGGACCACCCTAGCAAGGTCCTTGCGCCTCAGCTTGCAGTTCCACAGGCCTAGATATGGAAACTCTTTCCCATGCATGCAGCAGCAGCCTACAGCCTCCACCGACCCTACCAGCCTAAAACGAAGCAAATGCTGCAGACACCCACACATGACATCTCACACTGCCCCAGACAGCAACTAGAGGGAGAGAAGGAGGTTGTGAGACAGGCTCAGAGACTCTCTGGGATGAATGCAAGGCAGCAGGTCCTACTGCTTGCCTCAGCTGTACCCCTGACATGGGCCCTTCTTCCCCCTGCACGCCTCCCCATCACCTTGAGCCAATAGCGGCACACGACACACCTGCCCATCCCCAGACTCCTCAGAGCACGAGGGGCAGCGCTAATCCAGGGGCAAAGCTAACCCAGCAGCAGACCTGGCAAAAGCAGAAGTGACCGGAACCCAAAGCCTGCACGCGTCCCTCCGGGGAAGGTCACATTCTCCACACACACAGAGGATCAGCTAAGGCATATTTCTAATTATAGCCCTAATCACCCAGCACCTGCCCTGAGAAGGGCATTCTGTACCAGGTGACCTCTTCCAGCCACAGATGAGTCACATCTCAGGGACAAAGTGCTATCCTGGGGTGCATTACCCACACAGCTACCCAACGCCACCGTCCAACTCGACTGGGAAGCAGTCCAGCGACAGCAGTCTGCCAGACTTCCACCTTGCTACAAGCAACAGCTACAGAGCATCTTCCACATGCTTCCCATCCACTGACACTCAGTTCCAAGTATCCGCGTCTAGCAGAGCATCCTCTGACGCATGGAAATATTACAATAGCGCCGTATCGGGCCAGAAGCCGGCCTCGTGCCGCCGAGTCGCCAGCTAGTGGCCCAGCGGTGGAACTGCACCCCTCGTTACATAACTACAGAAATCGTTCTGTAGATGGTTCAATTCGGTTCCAATCGTAACACTAGGCCACTTTTGGAATGCATTTCACAACCATCCACTAGACCATGTATATACGTTAGTGATTCATCAGTTATTAATGATTTTGCTACTTACCGAAAATACTATTTGCATCATTCCCATGTCACATTCTGAAACTCATTAACCTCTTCAACAGAAAT
The DNA here is from genome assembly GCF_014839835.1 of Dryobates pubescens. Classification (NCBI taxonomy): domain Eukaryota; kingdom Metazoa; phylum Chordata; class Aves; order Piciformes; family Picidae; genus Dryobates; species Dryobates pubescens. The sequence goes on from NC_071613.1 coordinate 9,612,039, forward strand.
ACCCAGGACACTCCAACACCGCACTGGAGAAACTGGAGTGATGTGGCATCCATTTCGCTACCACCAGAGTACACACAGGAGAGAATGGAGAATGCTCAGACCTTGCATAGCTCTCTCAGGCATGCCATAACCTGACCTGAAAATACAGATGGCAATTCCAGCTCCCTGCATAATCCCTAATCTACCATATATTTCCTTCATTTCCACCCAAGGGAAGGAGAGATTGAATTGCAAAGCAAAGAGCTGAGGGTGGCCAATGGAACTTTCCGCTTCAGGAACAGCCACTTCTTGAAAATCATAAACTGGTAAATGAACGTAAATCCCCCCAAAACCTTAACTCCACTCTCTGAATGATGCCTCCACATTCCCTTCCAACTTTGCTGTGACTCTAAACTGGTCAGGGGCCCACAGCCTCACTCCTGCAGGCTCCCACTTAACTTTCTGCCTACACACAGCAACACAGCTGCTACACTCTACAAGCCTCTACCTCTCATAGCCCAGCAGCCTTTGGCATGCAGGGCCACTTGCTACTCCTCTGTCCAGGGCTGTAATCACTTCCCACCACATTGCTGACAGTCCCCTCAGCCAGGAAACCACCATGGCTGCTGCTGACACAACCCAGAGCACGGTCGTGAAAAGTCACAGAAGGCACACTGCATCTCTTCAGGCACACACCAACATGTGCATTTGCACAGGGGTCAGGCAGAGACCTGTGGCTTTCCCATCGGGGCATGCACCATGACCGCCTCCAATGCGGTGAATGCAGCCAGTGCGCTTGCTCCTGCCAGGTTCGGGGAGCTCACGTTTCCACATGCACGTGCCTTACCACTCAGCTGCTGGGCTGAGAGAACTGTGGGATGTGCAGGAATCATACAATCACAGAATGGTTAGGGCTGGAAAGGACCCTAAAGATTATCCAGTTCCAACTCCCTTGCCATGGGCAGGGACGCCTTCTGCTAGCTCAGGTTGCTGAAGGCCTCATCCACCCTGGCCTTCAAAAGCTCCAGGGAGGGGGAGATCCACAAACTCCTTAGGCAATCTGTTCCAGAGCATTACCACCCAAGCAGTGGCCCAACCTAATACTTGGATCAGTTTCACCAATACTGAGGGCTACTCATTTTTCACTCTCACAGGTAATAAATCCCAGACATGGCACATTACCAACAGGAGGATGACCATTCCTCTGCTTCCCACGAGAAGTATGGTCTTCAAAAACCCTTTTGTGGCTGGGTTGGGGCCAGAGGGTTAAGTACTTCAGAAAGCTTCATACATTCCCTTTTAGGCCAAAATGTTTTCCAGAATTTCCTTACACTGAGAGTTGTTACCCAACTTCTCAAAGGCAAAAATGTTGCAAATCACGCCGGCACATAGTTTGGGAGACACAATAAGCACGGGTAGCAGATTACATAAGCGATGCTGAAATCACAGCATCGCCGACTCACAAAAACATTGAGGTCAGAAAAGACCCCCGGGATCACCAAGTACAACCGCTACCCCTGCTCCACAAAGATCACCCCTGAACCTTGGCCCCACGCACCACATCCCAACCACAGTTACACACATCCAGGCTTGGGGTCTCAGGCACCTCCCGGGGCAGCACATTCCAATGCCTGACCATTCTGTCAGAGAGGAACACTTTCCTAATGTCCAGTCCAACCCTACCCAGTCGCAGCCTGAGGCCATTCCCTCTTGATCCATCACCCATTACCTGTGCAAAGAGACCGGCACCAGCCTCCACAAGATCCCTTCAGGTAATTGTGGACAGCAACGAGGTCTCCCCTCAGCCTCCATTTTTGCCACACTACCCAGAAAGGCATGGGAGGGCAGCACTGAGGCCTGGTTTTTGGACTAGCTGGTCAGGAAGGCTTTGGAAAGTTTGGGGAGGATTTGCCCTAGTAAGTTTGCGGTAAGCCCAGGTGGGCGAACTGGGCTGAGGCCGATTATGAATTTGTGGATTGCTGTATCTATGCGTGACCAGTATTTCCATTTAGACTTCCAATCCCACACAAACAGCATTTCCAGTACACTCCTTTGGGGGCAGGGCAGTGCAATAAACTACCTTTCTCTCTGCTCAACCTAACACACAGGCACACAAACACAGGCTGGGGATTGCTGGACTCACAAAGGAGACTCTGTGTAAAGCACTCGGAGCTGCCACCCTGGCAGAAGGGATCAGGCAAGAGATTTGCTTATTCAACAACCCATACTCCCAGGCACCATCCATGGTGGATGGTTGCTTTTCACACTACAGGCACATCACCACATTCTGGAGGATACATAGAGGCATCAGCCACGGTGGAGGGTCATGGTTTCCCACATTAAAGGCACATCACCACATGCTGGAGGATCTACACAGAGGGCAATCAGGGTCACCTAAATCCCTGCTCAACTTTTGGGAACACAGCCTCCTCTTTCCCTGGGAAACCTTTAAAATATGTTCCTGTGCCCAGGACCACCCCTTTGTCTCTTCAGAGGCACCGTGAGAGGGTTTGCCTTGTGACCCACACCATCGGGAACCGTCTCGCAGGTCACGTTAGGCTACAGGAGTGGCCTGCGACAGAGACTGGGCTCCATTCCCCGCAAATTGGCAGCAGAGCAGAAAGCAAAACTTGCCCCTCGTTGGAATTTCATGCCAGGTCATCCTCGAAAGCTCATGTGACAGTTTGCTGTGCCCGACAGCTTGCTCAAATACATGCCTGCATCCTTAGAAAGTCCGTCTCCTAGTCTATGCCGTGCACATGGCCTGCTGCACACTCGGCACAATATTGCTCTACCAGCATCACGCGTGCCCGAAACAAAGGCTTCCCCGGTACCTCAGAGGGCCCCGGTCCTACCTGCGAGAGCTGCGCACCGCTGGAAACCGCTGCAAATGAGCTTCAGATTGCCAACAGAAACCAACACATACAGATGCTTTGGTCCTGGCTCACACAGGGCATACCTTGCACCATCCTTCCAGGCTGTTGCTCCATTGTAGGCTCCTCTGGCCCCTCCACAGGGTAAATATTTACAGAAGCACCAAATCACCAAGGGTGGAGGACACCTCAGGGATCATTACATCCAACCTGTCACCACGGACCTCATGACTAAACCACAGCACCAAGCATCCCATCCAAACCCCTCTCGCACACCTCCAGGGACGGCGACTCCACCACCTCCCTGAGCAGCCCATTCCAATGGCAAACAACTCTCTCAGTGAGGAACTTTCTCCACACATATTTCTGCAGGACATTACACAGTGTCACCTCAAGGTCTGCAGGAGCTCTGGCAACAATGAAACTTGACTGTCCCCCCAGGAAAACAAGGCAATACATGATACAAACAATAAATGCTGCTATGAGCAGGGAAAAACCAGCATCAACATCTTCATTCAGCCTCCACTGCCCTCACCACCACCGACACCCAGCATGCACCATGAGAACTCACCAGTGATGACAGGAGGAGGAGGATCCCTCAGCCCCGATGGGCTCAGCTTGCTACTTCTGTCTCTCCTGCAGGGCATTAAATAGGGCAGTGCGTGGGAAGGGCACAGTGGCCACACCCCCTGGGTGGGAGGCAACTCCAACAGAGGCCAGGTGCTCTGGGTTTAGAAGGGAAATACGGGGTGAGTGAGGGAGGGGCTCGGTGTCAGGTGGTGATAGGACTATGGGGAATGGAAAAAACCCTAGAACTGGGTAGATTCAGATTGAGAAAGCAGCTTTTCCCCATGAGGGTGGTGAGAGACTGGCACAGGTTGCCCAGGGAGGTGGTGGAAGCCTCATCCCTGGAGGTTTCGCAGGCCAGGCTGGATGTGGCTGTGAGCAACCTGCTGTAGCGTGGGGTGTCTCTGGCCATGGCAGGGGGGTTGGAACTGGATGAGCCTTCAGGTCCCTTCCAACCCTGACTGATACCATGATACTATGACCTCACCTGAGGCACTGGACGGCCTCCAGAGTTTCCTTCCAATCCAGTTCACTCTGTGAAACATTCCACAGTTTATTCTAGGATTCTCTGATTCCCAGTTCCACTCATATACCACCCTTCCTGCCTTCTGTCTTTGTTTCAGGGGTGAGTGGAGTCACCAGGACAGCAGAGGCTGTTTCGTGGTTCAGACTCTGCGGCAGAAACCGCAGCACGGAGTCAGGCTCTCCCACCATTCCCAGAACCACATCCCTCTTTGTACAGATAAGGCCAATAATACACTTCCCCACCTCCCCTTCACCAGAAAAATAAACCAGAGCAATCCAAAGCCAAACAGAAATCCAATGCAGGCTTCGTGCATGCAGTGAATAATTTACAAAGACAGCTTTCTTTGAGAGCGGCTGCTGCATTCAGCTGGAAATTCAGACAACCCAAGGATTGCTGGGCACGCTCATTTACATTCCTCACACCCTCCCATTGCAGCCATTTTGATTTCCCACGGCAGTTCAGATCGGCCGCCACAAAGTCCTGCCTGTGCGCTTAGGAAAAAAAGGATTGCTCTACAAGCGAGCGGCCGTTCATCTCCCGGAGACAAAACCAAACCCCAACCCAACCCAAACCTCAGCTGGAAAACAGGGGCATGTGTGAGACATTACTTAGCAAATGCTATCTCCCAGTCTCCCATTCCAGCATTGCACAGTGCCCGACCAGAAGCCAGAAGCGCCAGCGTTACACCGAGGTAGGAGGAAAGAGTGAGGCTGCGCCGTCTGCTGCCAACACACAATCCTCAGACGGTTAACCCAGGCAGGAAAATCTGCATAACCGTGGAACACACGCACAGGAAAATCCTCTCATTTCAGCAGCGTCATGGCTGCAAAGATCCAGAGCACATCATAGAATCCAAGAATTGACCAGGGTGGAAATGACCTCAACAATCATCGAGTCCAATCCATTATCCAATACCTAACACCTCACGACTACCTACACCCATGGCTCCAAGTGCCAAGCGCTGGAGCACCGCTGCTACGAGGACAGGCTGAAACAATTTGGGCTGTTCAGCCTGGAGAGGAGAAAACCATAAGGGAACCCTAGAGATACACTTCCATATCTGAGGGAGACCTACAGGAAAGCTGGGGAGGGACCATTTAGAAGGGCCTGCGGCGATAGGAAGAGCAGCAATGGTTAGAAACTGGAGCAGGGCAGATTTAGGTTGGACATCAGCAGGAAGTTCTACACAAGGAGAGTGGTGAAATACTGGAACAGGTTGCCCAGGGACAGGGTTGAGGCCCCCTCCCTGGGGATATTCAAGCTCAGCCTTGACGTGTCCCTGGTCAGCCTGCTCCAGTAGGCGGTGTCCCTGCCGACTGCCAGGGAGTTGGACAAGAGAACCTTTCAGGGCCCCTTCCCACACAATGCAATCTGTGAATCTGGAGCACAGGACACTGCTTCTACCCTCCATACAGGAGAGTCAGTACTACACCAGAGGAACCCCATCTCTGCCCCCATCCCCATGAGCTGCCAGTTGGGTGCATTTGCAGACACTGCCCACACTCATCACCCTGGGAGGGGTGGGCTGCTTTACCAATCCGTACTCATGGTGTACTACATGGTGAAATCCTGGGTTATTTCGCCAGACTGCACTACTATTGCGCTACCGGATGAACCCCTGGGTTGTTTTGCCAGTCTCCGCTAACATTGCACTCCAGGATGAACCCCTGGGCTGCTTCAGTAGTCTGTGCTACCATTGCACTGCAAGAGGAAATCATTTCAGCGTGACGGACGGATCTCGCAGCACCAAGGCTGAAACTCAATGGGAGTTTCTGGGAGATGGCCGGGCTCTGAAATGCATCCCATGCCAAACCACCTGGTAGAGTGGGCTTCAAATCTGAGATCCTCATTACTATTCCTCCTCATTCCTCAGTCTAATGAATCTTTATACTGCAACTCACTCAATAAGTAATTGAGGATGAAAATGCTGCACAGTGAATCCATATTATTGCCGTGTAACAGTTAAACATCCAGTTATTACCTTTGTGCTAGTAATCGCCTCTAATGCCGATACATGAAAGAGTGAAATTAGGTATAGAACTCTTTGGTAGTCCCAGGCAAAAAAAGTTTTGCCAGTCCTGAGGACTCAAATGCTGAGTTCTGACATTTACTATTCCTGAGTTAGCAACAACTGCCTTTGGCTAGCAATATTGGCTAGTTGGCATCCCAGCATCTACCTCCTCCACTCTTCTAACTCAGCAGAAAATGCTGTTTCTGCTTAGACCGTGGCCTGCTCACAACTACGCTCCAAATTCTTCTGGATACCTACAAAAATTAAATGTTTCTCAGGAGACCATCCCGGCTTCACAGAGGCTTTCCCAGCAGACACCTCACCAAGCACTTGATTAATTGCTTGGTCACTAATAGAGGCATCTGCTCCTTTCCCTCGGCAGGATGAAAGCATAAGAAAAAGGCTCATTCTTTGGAGAGGAAAAAAATACATACATAAGTGCTTACCTCGGGAACAGATGACATCTGCAGAGAGGCTCTCACCATATCTTCAGAGCCACCAGGCAATTTCCTAGGGCACTTTAATCCCTTCTCCCTCTCATTCCTTTCAGTGGTCACAGAATTTGGCGTGGTTCTTCGATCCCCTTCGCAAGTACCCTGGCACCTCGTGCGGAACATTGCCGTCCGGGTAGTGCGGAATACTGCCGTCCGGGTACTTTCACCCCTTGAGGGACGCCACTTGTACCTCATCTCCATCTGGGCAACAAGCTTTTGACCGCTACCCATTGATGCAATCACCCAACCGGTTCCTTGTCCACTGGAGAGTCCATCCTTAAATCCAAATCTCTCCAGCCTAGAGAGGGGGACGTTGTAGGGGACTATGACAAAGTCCACACAGATGACATCTGTCGGTCTTCCCTTGTCACCCGATATAGTTACCACTGCAGAAAGCCGCTAGGCCAAGCAGGACTCATCCTCGGTGAGGCCAGGCTGACTATTTCAAATCATCTCCCTGTCCTCCACATGTTCCAGCATACCTTCCAGAGGGTTCTGTTCCACAACCTTTCCAGACACAGAGGCAGGATGTACAACCTGGTGAAGCAAGAATATGGAAGCATGTACAGATTGCATGGCAAGTAGATTCACTAGATGGGGACGAGCAACATCATTCCCTAATTTTTCCTTTTACCCAAAAAGGCCTTAAAAATGGCAAACTAAGCAGTGAGAGGAAAAACATTACATCAGACACGTGATTCCATCACACAAAACTATTTGTGTCCTTCCAAACCACAAATACAGCTTTGCAGCATTTCAGTCCCCAACAGACCTTGGTTCACCTCAGGTCCCATTTGCTGGTACAACTGAGTATTATTGAATCCTCACACCACCAGAAATGAGGAGGAAGCACTGGGTTGGAAGGAACCTCTGGAGGTCACCTAGTCCAACCCTCCCTGCAGTAAGCAGGGACATCTCCAACTACGTCAGATTGCTCAGAGGCACATCAAGCCTGACCTCATCCCTAGGTGCGGGGCCTCCAAGTCACCTCCCTGGGTGACCTGTTCCAGTGCCTCACCACCCTCACAGTAAAAAGCTTCTTCCTAATGTCCACTCCACACCTATCCTTCTCTAGTTTACCACCATTGCCCCTTGTTCTACTTTCCCTCTGCAAGCGCTATTGCTTCCATGGGTGTCGTACACACCCAAGACAGACAAAAGTACATTAGAGGTACTTTGCCGGTAAGTTCCAGTTTGCTATACATTCTTTCCAGTTCAGCAGGCTGCCCAGCTTGGTTGTGGAGACATCTTCTCTGGAGACTTTCACAACCCGCCTGGACACCGTGATCCTCTGTAACGTGCTCTAGGCAAACCTGCTCGGGCAGAGGAGTGGGACCAGACGATCCCCAGAGGCTCCTTCCAAGCCCCACTACTCTCACTTCTGCAAACAGGTGCCCATGGCCTGTTCTAATTCATTAAAACCACTGGAAGTGCTGGGATTGCTTCCAACAGGAGAAGGAATGCACATTCGTAGAGGAGGGATGGTCTCCTGGAAGAAGCATTCATAGGCCTGCTCTCTACTTCAGTCCTACAGTGTCATTGCAATCCTGTTTAAAGTCACTTAATCCCTGGAGTGCCGGTATTAATTTTGTACTTCATAACCTCATTTGGCACCTGCACAAATTGCTGTAAGTGCTCTACCAAGATTTAGCGTGTTTCTGGCTTTCAGCACTCATGCTCAAATCCACAGCCCAGGAGAAAAGAGGGGGGGGAAAAAAAAAGAATACGAAACACGTCATAACAGCTCAAGATCCAATCGGCCATCCCGGCGTCCTGCCTTCCTTCCACTGCACTCCCAGAAACACAGAACATCAAAGGCTGGAGATCACCCAGTCCAACACCCTTGTCAAAGCAGCCTTACCTAGGGCAGTCCACACGGGAACAAATCCAGGAGGGTTTGGGAAGTCTCCAGAGAGGGAGACTCCACAACCTCTCTGGGCAGCCTGCACCAGGGCACCAGCACCCTCACAGTAAAGACATTCCTCCTCCAGTTGAGGTGGAACCTCCCGGCTGTCAGCTTGCACCCATTGCTCCCAGGCACCGTCTTCCTGACACCCACCCCTTGGATATTTACAGACATTGAACAGACCCCTCTCAGCTTTCGCTTCTCCAGATTACACAGACCCAGGTCTCTCAGCCCTTCTTTGCAGCAGAGACGCGCAAGTCTCTGGGGAGTCATCCTCCCTGCACTTCATTGGAATCGCTCCAGCAGATCTCTGTCTCCCTTGCAGTGGGGAGCCCCGAATGGGACACAGTATTTACAGGTGTGGTCTCAGCAGGGGCAGAATAGAGGGGGACAAGAACCTCCCCTGACCTGCTGGACACGCTTTTCCGGATGCACCCCACGATGGCGTTGGCCCTCTCTGCCACCGGGGCGCAGCGCCATCCCTTGCACAACTTTGCTGTCCGGTAGGACTCCAAGGTCCTTCTCCGTGGGGCTGCTTTCCAGCAGGATAACCCTTAGTCCATACTGCTGCTCGGTGTTACTCCTCCCCAGGTGCAGGACTCTGTACTTGTCTATAAGACTCATCCAATCTCTCTGCAAAGAGATGGTTCCTACACTGTATTTATTTGGGTTTTTTTTTGGTTTATGAACAGTTTGAATTTTAATATTTTGCTAGCTAGGCAGCAGATATAAAATCTGGTATTTCATGTGCAGTAAAATGATAAAGACCTTATTTTAAACTTCTAACGATGGTGGCTGTGCTACAGAGAAGCAGATTAGTAAATGAAGGCAACAATAAATCTGTCAGAATAAACTGCAGAAGCTGTGGCCATAGGGTGGTGAAATGGCCATGCACTGCCTGTTGTTTCACTACAACAGGTACCATTAAACTGCAACTTTATCACCACCATTATTGATTTATTTGGCTGAACTTCCAGAATACAGCCCCATTAAAATCCTAATTCAAAGCATATTTCTTTTCTGCGAGCACCGAAAGAAGAATACCGGGACTTACACCAGAGGCAGCTGTGTCAATCACCCTGGACTGCAGGGAGCAACGACAGAAGGTTGCAGGTTTCACCTGAGGGAGTAGCACCGGGCAGGGATTACTCCTCAGAGTCACGAAATTGTTAGGGTTGGGAGGCGCCCAAAGGGTCATCCAGTTCCAACCCCTCTGCCATATGTCACCGTAGAAACCCACCTGAGGAGCCCAGCCTGGACACCCCTCAAAGTCGGATCGCATCGGCCGGAACGATCCCTACCCCGGACTCCTGGATGGGTCCAAAGGGTGCGATGAGAAATTGCTGCTCACCCTTCCAGCACAGCTTTCCACCGGGCTTTGACACCTTGGGCGAACGGGCTGCCCAGAGAGGTTGTGGAGTCTCCTGCTCTGGAGACATTCAAAACCTGCCCGGATGTGCTCCTGTGTGACCTGCTCTACGTGATCCTGCCCTGGCAGGGACTGCAATACCTTTGGAGGTCCCTTCCGACCTTCACTGTTCAGCGATTCTGTGATGTTCTGTGTGATTCCGTGAGATTCTTGGGGGTCTCCTAGCTTTAAGTAGTCAGGATGGAAAGAGATGTTTGCTTCCCAAGGTCAGGAGATGCTTAACCTCTACAGAAACTCAGAGCTTCACGAGAAAAAAAAAAAAAAAAGGTTCATTTTGGCACTGGATTCCTAAGGTCTACCACACCTAAGCCTTGCCTAGCTCTAGACCAGGCAATTAAATCACAGCAGAGAAACCAGAAAATCTATCATAAGCCCTACTTGTCTACAAACACTTGAGGGAGATGGGAGGAGTCTGGTTCCTTTCATCCACAAGCTTCTTACAAAATTTGGCCTCATTTCAACCACTCCACATTTTCTGTTGATAATGGCAAGGCCAGCAGTGCCCCTGTGCCAACAGAAAAACTCACGAGGAAAAAAGCAACGTCAGGCAACTAGACAGGAACAACAACAAAACCCAATAAAAACCAGCATCAGAGGTGCTTTTTTCCCCAGCGGAGCTCTCTGCTACTGCTGGAAAAGCAAAGGAGGTCCTAGGCAGGGCAGAGGACCGTTTCGGCTCTCCTACTCTTTCCATTGCCGTGCCCTATATATGTGCAAGCTGAGCGGAATGCATCATAAAAAGGTGACATTTTATAACAGCAGTTTGTAAATTTTCCAGAGGCTTACTGCCTCTAAATCACATCTCTTATTCCCTCACTGACTTTATTACTGCAAACCCAACCACGGATAAACTCCATGGCAGTTTACTTGAAATTTATCCTTTTTTATTCAGACTGAAGTGAGGTCTTCTAATACTCCCTTTCTTCTAATGATAAAGCCATCCTGATAATCTGATCTCCTTCACAGACACTTTGAGGGACTCTAATGGAGCTGGGAAAAGCAATTCCTGGTTTGGGTAGTTCCTACCCTAACGTATATTTCGGCTGCCAAACGAGGTGCTTTTCCCCTGCATTACAATTACATGTATTTATTTTTATTCCAGATCCTCCCCTGGCACCCAACCCTCTTTAGATCTAAACTACCTCCCTTCGACTTGCATTGCTGTGCTTTGACTTTCCTCACAGCCAGACATCACAGACTGGTTTTTAACTGGATCTATGCACAAGCCTGCTCTTTATTTGGTAGCATCCACATTTATCTCACGGCTGAGCTATGCATCTTATTCTCCCATCTGTGCAGACAACATTTGCATGGCCAAGCTTCACAGGCATTAATGGCAACTGCTGGCACAAATTCCTTGTGCATCAGTGAGAGTTCTGAGAATGAGGTGGGTTAGTGAATTGACTTATTTGTCCTAGGAGGTCTGTGGAGCCGAGTGCCCCGGCTCGTGAGCTTCCCTCTGCTTCCAGCAGATCTCGTTCTCTGCCTGTGGCCTCGCTCATGCTTCATTTTCAGCCCTACGAGAAGCAAGGGTAAAGACGACCACATCGTTTGCAAACCGACAAGGAAAGCTTCAGAGTGCTTCTTTGACCAGCTGTTGGAAAGGTCAGTCTTTCCTCTCCTGGCAAGGCGAGCACAACTGGCAGTCAGATTAGAATTAGCTCAGTGCACTCACATTTGGACTCAGGAAGAGTCCAGCACAGATCCACAAATGTTAGGGGTAAATCTTGCCCTGTTACATGAAGTGGGAAGATTTAGGGCTACGTTCCAGGAACTCAAGGAATGCTAGGGGTCAGAAGGGACCTCCACAGATAATTGAGTTCAACAGACCTGCAGGTCACACAGGAACACATCCAGGCAGGTTTGGAATGTTTCCAGACCGGGAGAGTCCACAAACTCTCTGGGCAGCCTCCTCCGGTGCTTCAGCATCGTGGGATGAAGTCCAGCCAACACACCAGGCTCCATTTACTCAGTCCTCACCCGCAGGGTTGAATAACCTCTCTGGGCAGACCACAGAGAGCTTTCTACACACATGCATGAGGGACTCTGCTGCAGCCTCCAACTGCCATGACCATCGTGAAGGCATTCAACCAGTATCTCCTCCTGATGCTGAAACAGAGATTTCATTTCCCACAGGACTCTCTCAGGACAAGTCAAATCCATTCACTACTGCTTCGGACCTCAGAGACGTAGCAACACAGAGCAGCGTTTAATTGTCGCGTCTTCACCGCCCTGCTCAGAGGTCAAATATTGCTTAGAAACACGGATCCGATAAAATGGGAGCCTAAATCCCTGCAATTCCAGAACATTCATCTCTTTGTCGCTTTGCACCGCTGCTCTTCTTGCTGCTGCTAATCGCTGGCAGGTTTCACCGGAGCTCTTTTTTTGCTGTTGTTTTTGGTTTCAGTATGTACATGGAGAAGAGGTTGCAGGCTGAGGGCAGTTTCTCAGCTGGGCCACAGTGAGATGAGGAAATATTTTTGCTTTAGAAAACTCAGAATGTTTTGCCGGATCCCGGTTCCATATGGGAAATGGCAGGGGTCAGAAGATTTGGAAAGGAGTTCCTAAAGACATTCCGAGAGAACGAGCTTCGGAGATTAGCCATTCCATGTGCCCAGGACATCTTGTTTCGTGTGAAATGTAATCAGCATTGTGTAATGACATTACATTTCAGATTGCAAATCACACATTGTAATTACCTAATTACACATTGTAAATATATGATTACATGAATTTGCACCAAATATTCATAATTACACTTAATTACACTAATTGCATCAATCTACACTAATCAACTGCAAAATACAAGGAAAAGTCATGCAAACAAAGCCTACAGAAAACAGCATTTTTGGAGAGTGAGCTCCCCTTCCTAGAGTGCCCAGGGACACAGCGCTGCCTCGGAGAATTAGAGCGGTGTGGGAAACAATTTATCTGCTTCACACTTTCAGCAGCAGTGTGCGACAGGACAAGGGGCAATGGATTCAAAGCAGAACGCAGGAGGTTCCACGCGAACGTGAGGAGAAACTTCTTTCCTGTGAGGGTGGCCGAGCCCTGGAGGAGGCCGTTCACAGAGGCTGGGGAGTCTCTTTCTCTGGAGACTTTGAAAACCCACCAGGATGTGTTCCTGCGTGACCTGCCCTAGGTGATGCTGCCTTGGCAGGGGGGTGGGACTGGAGGATCTCCAGAGGACCCTTGCGACCCCTAGCACTCCATGAGTTCCTAGAACATAGCCCTAAATCTTCCCACCTCACGTAACGGGGCAAGATTTACCTTCGGTCTGCCGAGGGCAACGCCAATTTAGCCCTGGAGCACAGCCTCGGTCACTTGAGGGTCACCTTGCAACCTCAGTCACAGGGTGCTCTTCCCTTCTGCCCAAATAGCGGCACACTCTAACCGCATCAGCGTGAGTATTGCCACACGTGATTCTCATTTACTTCTCTGCTGATCGGTGGCCTATTTCTCTCTCGGACGTTTATCGTGACTCCGGGAAAGGTTTCAATCAGAGAAGCACAGAGTGCTTTTGATGCCCTTTCGGCAATTAAAGCTCATCTTACATATTTATATAAATTTCCTTCCTTTGGGGGATGATTCTGAGGAGGCTGACAGAAGACCTGCTGAACAGAGAGGAAGGCAGACCGCTATGGAGCATCCCTTTCTGGCCTTCCCTTTTATCACTGCAGTATCTGTAGTTACACCTGTGGTACCGCAAATACAGCTTCACACATCTCAAATGAAAAGGGGCGTTGCCAATACAGCATACAGCATGCACAGGCAGTGTCCTGGAAAGAGGCAGACATTGAAGTACAGCAGTCAGGAGGATGGAACCAGACTCTTCCCAGTGATGTCCAATGATAGGACTTCTGCCCTGAAAGCCTTTGTGCGACTCTTACAACCTCCTCCAGTTGTGCACTGATACACTTAGGGATACAAACATGCTCTCTCATTTCATGAAAACCTGCTGGTTTCAACCGGAGGATCCTACCCCATAAAGATTCAGCTCATGCAAAGCTGCGTCCCTCAGACACCAGTGCTGTCAACATCTCTGTCAGCGATACAAGAGCGGGATCGAGGCACCCTCGGCAGCTTTGCAGATGACGTCGAGCTGTGCGATCTGGCTGACACACTGGAAGGAAGGGATACATCCAGAGGGACTCAGGACAGGCTTGGGAGGTGGGCCCAAGCCAACCTCATGAGGTTCAACAAGGCCAAGTGCAAGGTCCTGCACCTGGTTCGGGGCAATCCCGACCACAAATCCAGGCTGGGTGAGGAGAGGCTCGAGAGCAGTCTGGGGCAGAGGGACTTGGGGGTGTCAGCTGATGACAAACTCACCATGAGCCAGCAATGGCTGCTGGCAGCCCAGATGGCAGCTGTGTGCTGGGCGGCATTCAAAGCAGGGAGAGCAGCGGCAGCACAGGGAGGGGATTCTGCCACTCTGCTCTGCTCAGACCCCACCTGCAGCACTGCCTCCAGTTCTGGTGTCCCCAGCATAGGACGGACATCGAACTGCTGGAGCAGATCCAGAGGAGGGACACCAAAGTGCTGGAGCACCTCCCATACACGGAGAGGCTGAGAGAGCTCAGCCTAGCAAAAAGAAGACTCTGGTGAGACCTTAGCACACCCTACCAGTACCTGAAAGGGACTACAGGAAAGCTAGGGAGGGACTTCTTAGAAGGGCTTCTACTGAGAGGACAAAAGAGAATGGATTGAAGCTTGAGAAGGGCAGATTTGGACTGGAGCTGAGGAAGAGATTCCTGACAGTGAGGGTGGTGAGACACTGGAGCAGGTTGCCCAGGGAGATTGTGGATGCCCCCTTCCTAAAGGCCGGGCTGGGTGAGGCCCTGAGCAAGCTGGTCCAATAGCAGGTGTCCCTGCCCATGGCAGGAGGGTTGGAACTAGGTGATCTTTTAATGTCCTTTCCAACCTAAACCATTCTATGAATCTGAGAAAGTCATTACAGGAAGTATTGCTGCAACAAGTTCTTTATCGGCTGCCTTCTAAAATGGCATCGATCACACAAAATACTGTCAATAGAGTTAAAATTTATGCTAATGCCTCTGTTCCCTCATGTCAACACTAGGCAGTCCTGCAGTTAAATTTATCCATCTAATCTCACTTCTTGCTGTGTAGTAACACTGTCGTTAGGCACCCAGTTACACATGATGTTTTCCACCGGATTAATCTCCTCGGAGGCTTTCGGCAGGGCACCGCTTCTTGCGTGTTAAGTCCAGATCTGCCAAAGGACTTAGCCTCACAGAGTGCAAAACCACAATGGCTTCAAAATCCTCTCGCTGATTCCACTTTGCTTGGGAGATGTCTCAGGTTCCCAAGACTTCAATACCTCTGTGAGTAAATATCCTTAAGGACTAAGGGCACCCTGTGGGAGATATGTGTCCCGATAATGTCGAGCAGCTTTGCATCTTGTTCATTCCTAGGTCCCAGTGGGATGAGCAAACTCATCCTTCCCTGTGTTTTTACCCTGAGGAAAGCTAGAGAACATTTACACAACTACAAAATGGCTCAGGTCAGAAGGGACCCCAAGGCTCAGTCAGTTCCAACCCCACTGCCGTGGGCAGGGACACCTCACATTAGAGCAGGATGCTCACAGCCGCATCCAGCCTGGCTGGATTGGGCCCCCGGATGAGGCTTCTACCACCTCCCCGGGCAACCTGTTCCAGTGCCTCACCACCCTCATGGGGAAGCATTTCTTCCTAACATCCAATCTGAATCTACCCATTGCTTTTTTTTTTTCTTTCCACTCCCCCTAGTTCTATCACCCCCTGACACCCTAAAAAGTCCGGGTGTCCCCCCCCCGCCCCAAGTTTTCCTGTAGCCCCCTTCAGATACAGGAAGGCCACAAAAAAGTGTTCTTGGAGCCTTCTCTTCTCCACACCGAACAGTCCCAACTCCCTCCATCTGTCTCCATAGCAGAGGAGCTCCAGCCCTCTGATCATCCTCGTGGCCCTTCTCCAGACAGGTTCCGGCACCTTCAGATCCTTCCCGTACTAGGGGATGCAGAACTGGACACAGTACTCCAGGTGTGGTCTCGCCAGAGTGGAGTAGAGAGGGAGAAAGCTAAAAGCCTCATCCAACCTGGCCTTAAACACCTCCAGGGAGGGGGTATCCACAACTACTCTGAGCAGCCTATTCCAGAGTCTTACCACCCTCACACTGAAGAACTTCTTCCTAAGTTTCAGTCTAACCCTACTCTCCTGCAGCTTCAAACCGTTCCCCCTTGTCCTATTGCTAGGCAACCTTATGAAAAGTCCCTCTGCAGCCTGAGGGAAACGTAACTACCTATGAAGCCGCTCTTGGTGATTTTTAGGCTAGCATAAACGCGTTTAACGCAAAATTAAAGGGGTGCATGTTTCTAAACACATTACTTCCTACCGAGTTATTTCATACTTATGTTACACGTCCACTGCTTCCCCAGATTGCTTTAAAAAACAAAAAGGGGCAAACAAAAAGGAAACCACAAAACAAAAACACCCAAACAACAATAACAGATCAACACCACCAACAGCAGCAAGAAGAAAAATAAAACCAACAACAAAACACAAGCAGCAACCAAACTGAAAAAGGAGGAAAGGAAGAAAACGTAAAACTATTTCTGACAACCCCAAATGCATACAGAAAAGTCTTTAACCACCCTGCTACTAGCGGTGAACCGCCAGACAGCTTCACAGTGCCTGTCACCCTCAAGGCTGGGAGTGATGGTCTGGGATGCCTTTGCTCCTTCCCTTCGTGCTCTGGCCGGGAAATGTGCTTTAGTCTTCTTTGACAAAACCCATGACCAGAAAACTCAGCAGCCATTTGTGTGGACAGCGCTGGAGTGGGCTGATAACATTGTCACGAGATACACAAAATCATGTACGGAGAGAAAAGAGCTCCAGGGAGGCGTGTAAAATGACAGGATATTAGCTAATTCTTACTCAGGGCTGCCCTGCATTGTTCTCCTAAAGCATCAACTTGGTTGTCAGCAGGACTCAAAGAGACAGGTACAACATTGGGGAAGAAAATGAGGAGAGCCAGAAAACACAACATTCCACTATTAGGGCAAATGCTTTTCCTTCGTGCCATGCCATTCATCTTGGATGTCAGGGCAATTCTGCTCTCTTGACAACATAAAAGAGGAAGCACTGAGAACGTAAAAGCTCAGGGAATCGCCCCACAAGGGAGATGTGAAATAGAATCTTACAATGGTTTGGGCTGAAAGGGACCTCCAAAGGTCACCTCATCCAACCGCCTCTTCAGTGAGCAGGGACATCTTCCACCAGATCCAGTTGCTCAGACCCCTGTCAAGCCTGACCTCGAATATCTCCAGGGACGGAGCCTCAACTACCTCCCTGGGGAACCTGTTGCACTGTTCCACCACCCTCACGGTGCAGAATTTGTTCCTAACATGCAATCTAAATCTGATCTTCTCATTTCAAACCACTGCCCCTCATCTTATCCCTGCAGGCCTTGGGAAACAGTCCCTCTGCACCCTTCTCGTAGCCCACCTCAGGTACCGAAGGCTGCTATTAGGTCACCCCAAAGCCTTCTCTTCTCCAGGCCGAACAACCCCAGCTCCCTCAGCCTGGCCCCATAGCAGAGGTGCTCCAGGCCCCCGATCATTTCCCCGGTCATCCTCCTGCTCCGTCGGGTCCGTGTCCTTCCTGTGTCGAGGGCCTCAGAGCCGGACGCAATACTCCAGGTGAAGTCTTACCAGAGCAAAGCGGCAGTGAACGTTAGACATCTGCCTGGAGAAAGGATGACAGCATGAGCATGCAGGGGAGCTTAAGCCTGGCAATCGTGTTCGGACACAGGAGAGCCAATCTGGAAAGATTAACAACTGTTGTTCACAATCCAGGAACTAGAGAGCACCTACTGAAACAATTACACAGCGGGATTAAACCATAGAGAGGGAGGAATTGACTTCATTCCATGTATACGTAAAGCACAAGACCTCACTGTCACAGGATGTTGAAAAAGCTGAGGGTATAAATGGATCAGACCAGCCAAATCCATGATAGAAATTTTTTCCTGAGAGTATGAAATCTGAGGACTGCAAGACAGCCTCCTTCTGTGGCTGGCAGTCTGCTGAAATTTGTACAGACATAGATTTCTTTCCCTTTTTTTTTCCCCCTCAGGATTTCTTTTAGGTATCTGCTGTGGCCACTGGCAGAGGAAGGGCACTGGACTGAACTGGTCTGAACTCACCTGCAGGACTGTGTCCAGTGCTGGGGCTCCCAACACAAGAGAGACAGGGACCTGAAGGAGAGGTTCGAGAAGAGCTCACAAGGATGATCAGAGGGCTGGAGAACCTCTGCTGTAAAGACAGGCTGAAAGAATTGGGGCTGTTCAGCCTCGAAAAGAGAGAGCTCTGGAGAGACCTTACAGTCACATTTCAATATCGGAAGGGGACCTGCAGGAATGCTGAGGAGGGATTGTTTAGAAGGGCCTGTGGTAATAGGATGGGGGCAATGGTTTGCAAGTGGAGCAGGGCAAATTTAGCTTGGACAACAGGAGGAAGCTCTGCACAATGAGAGTGGTGAAATCCTGCAACAGGTTGCCCAAGGATGTGGTTGAGGCCCCACCCCTGGAGACAGTCAAGACTTGATGTGACCCTGGTCTGCCTGCTCCAGTTGGCGGTGTCCCTGCTGAGTGCAGGGAGGTTGGACAGGATGACCTCTGGGGGTTTCTTCCAATCCCATTGCAATCTGTGAATCTATGAACGTGTCCCAAAGGGGAGATGTGGGAGGAGACTCAATGCTAAAAGCAGGCTGACCCCGGTAGGGCGAGGGTCATGTGGATGGAGATGCTGTCTCCCCTAACATCAAGAGAATGTCACAGCAACGTTCAGCTACGGTGTGGATACAGACAGCTTGAGAACCCTTCAGCTCCATATGAAGGCAGCCAGCTTCTACATGCTGATGTCCCCAACTCGCTGTACATGTCCCCAGAGCTGGTGTTTCAAACCTCAGGGAGCTTTGGTTCCTGCAGTGAGGCTCGCTCTCATTTTCTTTGTCACAACAAAGGCAGAGGGCTTAATTTGTATCCAGGTGTAATACCCACTCTGCCTTTTGGAAGAGCCAGGAGATGAAGCACCTGAATGCCTCCCAGCGAGTGCTGAAAATCCTGGCACCCAGGATTAAAGCCACAGGAATCAAAAAGCACTCTCAGAACTTCAGCCCATTACACAGAGACATTCCAGGCGTGCTGCACTCTCTAACAAGCAGCAAAAAATGATTAGCCTAGCAGCAGATGGCAGTGCACGTGGCTCACTGCTCTGGCTCAGCACAAAGGAGGCAACAACCTCCTTGCAATCACAGCTGGGCCATTAGACTCCTGCCTCCATTTGAGGGATAAGTTAGGAAACTGGGGAAGGAAGAGCACCGGTGCAGTCTGCCCAGATAGGTAATGGAGTCTCCTTCTCCAGATACCTCTTTGGATGTGTTGCTGTGTGATCCGCTCCAGATGATCCTGCTTTAGCAGAGGGCTTGGACTGGATGACCTCTCAGGATCCCTTCCAAGCCCTAACATTCTGTGAGACAAAAGGATTCTTTCAGGGCAGGGGGAGCGTTTACTGTGGTCATAGAATCAAGTAGGTTGGAAAAGACCTCAGAGATCATCCAGTCCAACCTTGTTTGGATTAAGACAATATTTGCTTTATTATTTATAACCTTCTCATGCCACATCTCAAAATGCTGCATTTTAGGGTTTAGAAATGATTAGCCAAATGTCAAAAATTACTTTCCCAACCTTGTTTTTGGGTTGGCCGCGTGGTTCTCAAAGCGATACTTCCCTGGTATTTCCTTTGTCCAGAACATATTCCAAATTCATAGATTCACAGATTCACAGAATGGTTTGGGTTGGAAGGGCCTGTCAGGATTATCTAGTTCCAACACCCCTGCCATGGGCAGAGACACCTCCCACAAGAACAGGTTGCTCACAGCCTCATCCAGCCTGGCCTCGAACACTTGCAAGGAGGGAGCCATTCTCCCCATACTTGTGAATACTTTTAGTCACCCTAAAACTGTAGGTGAATAAACCAAATAAGTTATTTTTTCCATTTTCTTTTCCATGTAAGGTTTCCCTAGGCCTCTTTTCCATTATTTCAACATAGCTGACCTGGGAATAGTATGTCTGTGCTTTTATTATTTACATTACATATCTCTATAATATTGAAAGTAACTCTATGCTTTTCAACCTCCTGAGAAGTTTTCCATTTTCACGGTGGCTTTGATCAAAAGCTGAGCAAAACAAAGGGACTTCTTCCCTTGGCTTCAATGGGCTGGGATCATAGCCCTTATGCTTTCGCTGAGGAATAAGCCAAAGCTATTATTCTGGCAGCGCAAGAGAATTGTTTCTTCCTTCTGTCAGAGTGCCCCAGCACACAAAGCCAAAAAAAAGCCGAGTGTACATCTTTCTCAGCTCAACCAGAGATCACAGAACCACAGGATGTTAGGGGTTAGAAGGGACCTCTGGAAATCATCCAGTCCACCGCACAGACCCCCTGCCAGAGCCGGGGCACCTAGCGCAGGTCACACGAGATCACATCTGGGCAGGTTTTGAAAGTGTCCAGAGGAGACTCCACAACCTCTCTGGGCAGCCTGCTCCGGTGCCCCATCACCATAAAGGAATTCCTCCTCATACTGAGGTGGAATCTTCTGTGTTCCAGCCCATACTCATTGTTCCTCATTCTACCACTGGGCACCACTGAGAAGAGCCTGGACCCTTCTTCTGGACACACACCCTGCAGCAATTTGTAAACATTGATCAGATCCCCTTTCGGCCTTCTCTTCTCCAGGCTAAACAGCCCCAGGTCCCTCAGCCTTTCCTCATCAGGCATATGTTTCAGTCCCTAATCTTCTCCATAGCCCAGTGTCGGACTCTCTCCGGTATCACAGTATCACAGTATCACCAAGGTTGGAAGAGACCTCAAAGATCATCGAGTCCAACCTGTCGCCACAGACCTCATGACTAGACCATGGCACCAAGTGCCACGTAGTTCTGCTGTAATCCAGGAGGAAGAAGTTTGAGACCTGCTCAGCCACCCTAGGGTGCTGAGAGAGCTGGCAGATGAGCTGGCCATGCCGCTCTCCATCATTTTTCAGCAGTCCTGGCTCACTGGCGACATCCCAGAGGACTGGAAGCTGGCCAATGTGGTGCCCATCCACAAGAAGGGCCGGTTGGATGAGCCAGGGAATGTCCCGGATCCCTCAGACCTGCACACCATACTCCAGATGCGATCCCTCTAGGGCAGAGTAGAGGGAAAGAAGAACCTCCCTTGACCTGCTGCCCACTCTCAATGCACGTGCCACCGGCCTCCGTGTCCGCAAGGGCACATTGCTGTCCCATGGAGAACTTACTGTGCCCCAGGACTCCAAGGTCCTTCTCCATGAGGCTGCTTTCCAGCAGGTCAACCTTTAATCTGCACTGGTACAGGGGATTATTCCTCTCCAGATGCAGGACTCTATACTTATCCTTGTTGAGCTTCACTAGATTCCCCTTTGCCCACCTCTTCACTCTGTCCAGCTCTCACTGAATGGCAGCACAGCCAGTCCTCCCAGTTTCATGCCATCAGCGAGGCCTCTGCCAGGGCTTTCTCTGATCAAAGCCACACACAAGACCAATGTCCTCATTACATTCAGCAATACCAAACTCCACATTGTCACTACGTATTCATCGCTAAAAAAACAACCATCCAGGGGCTTGCAATTCAGCATCAGTTTGTACGTCCAATGCAGAGCAGAAATGACGGAGCCAACAGAACAGAAAAGCTTTTGGGAGCTGCTGTGAGGGAGCACAGAAGGTTCACTGTGGCTCTGGACCAGGAGGATTAGGCTGCAGAAGCCAAGCGCTTGTGGACTGGAGCAGACAGCAGGTGCTGATACGGCAGCCAGGACTCACTACCCAGGCAGGGACCCCACTTCACAACTTCCGTGTGTACTCATGCAGCTCATTGTTCCAAAGAGGCTGTTTGGGCAAGGCAGGGAGACTCAGGTCCACATCTTATATCTCCATTAGAGAATACAGAATTGACCAGGTTGGAAAAGGCCTCAAGGATCATCAGGTCCAACCTATCACCGCACACCATCTAATCAACTACATCATGGCACCAACTGCCTCATCCAGGCTCTTTTTACATCCTTCCAGTGACGGTGACTCCACCACCCCCCTGGGCAGCACATTCCAATGGCCACCCTCTCTTTCTAGGAAGACTTTCTTCCTAACACCCAGCCTTAACTTCCCCTAGCACAGCTTGAGACTGCATCCTCTTGTTCTGGTGCTGGCTGCCTGGGAGAAGAGACCAACCCCCACCTGGCTACAACCTCCCTTCAGGGAGTTGGAGACAGCAATAAGGTCTCCCCTGAGCCTCCTCTTCTCCAGGCTAAACACCCCCAGCTCCCTCAGCCTCTCCTCACAAGGCTCATGCTCAAGACCTCTCCCCAGGCTCGTTGCCCTTCTCTGGACACATTCAAGTGTCTCAATGTCCTTCTTAAATGGAGGGGCCCAGACCTGGACACAGGACTCAAGGAGTGGCCTAACCAGGGCTGAGTACAGGGCCAGAATGACCTCCCTGCTCCTGCTGGCCGCACTATTCCTGATCCAGGCCGGGGTGCCGTCGGCCTTCTTGGCCACCTGGGCACAGTACTGGCTTACGTTCATCTTCTTCATCTGTTAGGGAAGTCATGGCAAACCCTCTGAAATGGGCAGCAAGTCCGACCACAGCTACAGACCAGCTGCCTGGCAAAGACCAATGGCATTACAGTGAGGCCATTAATCTGGAAAAGAGGAGACTCGGAATGCATGTGGCAGGAGTTCATGAAACCGTACACAGCACAGGAGATTACGGAGGATCGAATGGACATCAGTCTGACCCAGTACATTCCCATGAGGCATTACTGGCTCTTGCTTATGCTAAGAAGAAAGGAGCCAGAGGAAAGAAGGACTGCAGAAAAGGAAGACTCGTGGCCAGGCTAAAAAGAATGAATACCAAAGAACACCAAGATAATTCTACAGCATCTTCCATCTGTGTTTCAGCTTGAGGTACCTCCATGACAGGTATTGTAGTCACCACTTTACAGAAGGAAAAACTGATACAAGAGAGATGTAGTAATTGGCCCAAGGTTACATGGGAAGTCTGAGGCAGAAACAGGTCTGAGCTTAGATCTTCAACTTCTCTCTGCAAAATCCTACATGAAATGCTGTGACAAGGAAAATGTTCCTGGAGCTGTACAAATTAGGGGATGGCACAGAGTGTGTGCCTCGTTCTCAGCCTGTAAATGGATGTTAAACATGGATTTGGAATGCAATTAGTCTGCCCTAGCCACAGAATATATTTGAGAAGGCTACCTGGCCCATGTCAGCTCTTGTCACTGAGGAGCTCTATAGGCAGCTCACAAATACAGGACTCCACTTAGGTGCTTAAAACTGGTAGGAAAAGATAAGAGAAAGGAAAGGCAAGGAAGGGGGAAAAAGGTGGGGGAGGAAGAGGAGAAAAGGGGAAGGAAAGGGGGGGGGAAGGAAGAGAAAATGGGAAGGAAGGGGGGTGGGGAAGGAAGAAGAGAAAAGGGGAAGGGTAGGACAAGAAAAATCGTACTCTCTGTTTTTCATAGGGCTCTCCATGAAATGGAGCACTTCCACAACTGCAGCACTATGGGCCAGAAAGAATAAGCACAAAAAGACTGGAGGTTGCAAGACAGCTGTCCCTTTGTCACACCACTGTCACACACAGAAGGGACTGCATTGAAATGGGTAGGACCGTACCGGGGAATCCACAGGGAAGCAGGAAAAACAAACCCACAACAGTTTGCCATCTCTAGGAGATATTCTTTTCCATGCCAATTACTCATGTGCAGTAGGAATGAGGAATAAATGCGCAAACAGAACATGGCCAGCAGATTTCCCTTGCTAAACCAGCGATCCTTCGTCTGTCCATTCCTAGGAGTCGACGTCCTCTTGTTCAGCAGACTCAGCGTGGGAAATGGGTACCAGCTACTGAAAAAACAACACATATGCAGGCAACATCTTGCAGGCACCAGTACAAGTTAGGAGCTGCCCTGCCGGAAAGCAGCTCCATGGAGAAAGACCTTGCAGTGCTGGTGGACAGAAAGTTCTCCATGGGACAGCAATGTGCCCTGGTGGCCAAGAGGGCCAATGGGATCCTGGGGTGCATCGAGAAAAGTGTGTCCAGCAGGGCTAGGGAGGTTCTTCTCCCCCTCTACTCTGCCCTGCTGAGACTACAGCTGCAATGCTATGTCCGGTTATGGGCTCCCCAGTTCAGGCGAGACAGAGACCTGCTGGAGAGAATCCATCTGAGAGCCACGAGGATGATTAGGGGACTCAAACATGTCCCCAGTAAAGAGAGACCGAGAGCCCTGGGGCTGTTGAGTCTGGAAAAGGGAAGACTGCGAGGGGGGGGTGATCAATGTCTATCCATGTGTGAGGTGGGGGTCCAGCAGAGGGGGCTAAGCTCTTTTGGGTGATGCACAGTAATAAGATAAGGAACAATGGATACAAACTTGACCGTAGAAGGTTTCACCTCACCATGAGGAGAAACTTCTTTACAGCGAGGGTGACAAAACCCTGGAGCAGGCTGCCCAGAGAGGTGGTGGATTCTTCTCTGGAGACTTTCAAAAACCACCTGGATGCTTTCATGAACAGACCACCCTGGGTGATCCTGCTTTGCGCAGCAGGGTTGGACTTGATGATCGCTGGAGGTCCCTTCCAACCTGTAACATTCTGTGATTATCCATTTCAATTAGGCCTCAAAAAAAATCTGCCGTAACGCCTGCCAAAAAATAGAATAATAAAAAGGCTGCAGTGGAATATCTGGATCCTTACCTCCACCCAGCAGAAACCTTGCAGAGATTGCCCTGCAGTGCTTCCTATGGAGATGGTGAGGCTTTGCAGAGGATAAACACAGTTTGGCAAATAGATTTGAAATGACTGATTTACTCAGATTTCCATGTTTACTGGTTTGCCACTGCTGTAATTTGTACTCCTTGTCATATCTCATCTGGCCAGGGTTTGTAACAGTGGGTCTGGGAGGATTCATCTTTTGTAACTTTAGCACCACCACATGGTTTGCTGGGTTTAAAACTCCTATTAGGGAACTGAATTTTTCCCCTGTCCTTTTCCTCTCCATTTGTCTTTGTTAGTTTTTCATTCATTTGCTAGCTGGGTTTTTTTCTTTGTTTTCATCCTGTTTTATTTTTCCTTCCTTTCCAGTATTTTCCACCAACATTAAACAAAGACTTGAGGCCATTTCTCACTCAGAGATGAAACACCCCACACCTGAGCAGTCAAAATACAAATGCTTTCTTAGGGTTGTACAGTTCCCATTATTCACATCAGAGCCCCTAAAAACAAGTGCCATTCTGTGCTTAAATGTACTGGCCCAACCCCTTTGTGACCTGACAGCAAGAACGCTCAGTTCCCTACTGTTTTGCATATTTATCACAAAGCGGTTTCACCAGCATGAGCTAATCTTGTCACAAAAAACAACTCTCCTAAAGTAAAGGAGAGAGAAGGTGGCCATGCTGATGGCAGCAGCGGATAGCAAAGGGAGGAGATACACAGTCAATGTCTCTAAACACGCCGAGGCACCGCTCCTATAAGAACAGGCTAAAAGAGTTGGGGCTGTTCAGCCTAGAGAAGGCTCCAGGGAGACCTTAGAGCTGCATTTCAATATCCCCAGGGGACCTACAGGAAGGCTGGGGAGGGACTGTTTAGAAGGGCTGGGAGTAATAGGATGAGGGACAATGGTTTGAAACATGAGCAGGGGAGCTTTAGGCTGGATATCAGGAAGAAGTTCTGTACAATGAGAGAGGTGAAATACTGGAACAGGTCGATCAGGGATGCAGTTGAGGCCCTGTTCCTGGAGACATCCAAGGTCAGATGTGTCAGATGTGGATGTGTCACAGGGCAGCCTGATCTAAGGGGTGACCTCATTAATGTTTACAAACATGTAAAGGGTGAGTGCCCAGATGATGGAGTCAGGCTCTGCTCGGTGAGGCTCGGCCCCTTCCAACCAATGTACCATTTATCTCCACAGCGTATTCCTCACTGGAGTTATTCCCAAAGACTTCTTAGCAGTCCAAAAAGGCAAAATGGGAAACTGTGCTACAGAAGCAACTCTCCTCTGACAGTGGTGTTTACAGGTGTTAAGTGCCACTGGATGCTCTAAATGAGGCCACTGGGGGTACTGGTCGACAGCTGGCTGAACATGAGCCAGCAGTGTGCCCAGGTGGCCAAGAAGGCCAATGGCATCCTGGCCTGGATAGGGAAGAGTGCGGCCAGCAGGAGCAGGGAAGTCATTCTGCCCCAGGAATCAGCACAGGTTAGGCCACACCTTGAGTCCTGTGGCCAGTTCTGGGCTCCTCAGTTTAAGGACTTTGAGATACTTGACCATGTGCAGAGAGGGGCAGCAAGGGTGGTGAGAGGTCTCAAGCACGAGCCCTATGAGAAGACACTGCGGGAGCTGGGGGTGTTTAGCCTGGAGAGAAGGAGGTTCGGGGGAGTCCTTAGTGCCCTCTTCTATGTATTCTACGTACCAACTACCTGAAGGGAGGTTGCAGACAGGTGGGGATTGGTCTCTTCTCCCAGGCAACCAGCACCGGAACAAGGGGACACAGTCTCAGGCCGTGCAGGGGAAGTTCAGGCTGGAGGCGAGGAGAAAGTTCTTCCCAGAAAGAGTAATTGGCCACTGGAATGTGCTGCCCGGGGAGGTGGTGGAGTCACTGTCCCTGGAGGTGTTCGAAAAAGGATTGGATGTGGCACGTGGAGCCATGGTTCAGTTACTCAGGAGGTCTTGGGTCATAGGTCAGACTGGATGATCCTTGAGGTCTTTTCCAACTTTATCAATTCTGAGATTCTAAGACACGAAACTACCTTCTTCTAGGGTCTTGTGAAGCTACATCCCTCAAAAGAAAAGATGCTGACTGGAGCTTCCAGTTCAAAATCGCCTATGAATTTCACTTTACCACCTGGTTTGTTTCTGACACGTGATCGAAACAGAAAATATCACTGTCTGCAATCACCTGAGAAAGACCAGAAAGACACGATATAAATCACAGAATTGTCAGGGTTGGGAGGGACCTCAAGGATCATCCAGTTCCAACCCCTCCCGCCCTGGGCAGGGACACTCTTCACTAGTTCAGGTTGCTCAGATTTGGCCAAGGACTACATGAAAGAGAGTGAAACACCCCCAAAAAAAAAAAAAAAAAACCAACCCCAAACCAATCCAACAAACCTCAGGATTGTGTGAGGTTAGGAGGCCTTTTCTGCTCCCTCTTTTATTTTTTCCCTGTAATCAAAATGTATGAAGAGCGACAGGGCCAGCCTGTAGTAGCAATCTAAACCCCCAGCTGGACCGGTGCATCCTGAACCACAAAGTGCTGTGGAAAACAAAGGGATTCAGGCTGACAGAAAGGTCTGCCCACAGGGACTGGAATTAAAGATCAAGCCCTTGTGCTTTAGGCTGACATCTCTCAGGAGAGAGCTCCTTTGACTGAGGGCTGCGGCTGACCATGGTGTTTAAACCACAGTCAGGCTAACACAGGAGGTCATAGCCCACTATTTCACAACCTGTACCTCTTTCATTGGAGCCTTTCTGTCTCTGTTCCTGGCAGAACAGAGACGAGAGGCAATTTACATTTTATTCCACACTGCAATATTACATGACTTAGCCAAAATCCTGTCCTCTTTATTCTTTCTGCCAGCACAATTTGGGTAAGTAAAGAAGCTTTGATTGGTGCTCGGCTTGTCACAGAGCATTCCTTCAGGATTCATTTCTTTCTTTCACCTCAGCATTTCACAGTATCATGGTACATTAGAGGTTGGAAGGGACCTCCAGAGATCTTCAGGCCCAAGCCACCTGCCAGAGCAGGATCACCGAGGGTAATCCACACAGGAATGCATCCAGGTGGGTTTTGCAAGGAGACTCCATAATCTCTCTGGGCAGCCTGCTCCAGGGCTCTGCCACCCTCGCTGTAAAGAAGTTTCTCCTCATGGTGAGGTGAAACCTTCCATGTTCAGGTTTGTATCCATTTTTCCTTGTCTGATTCCCATGCATCGCCACAAAGAGCTTAGCCCCCTCCACTCAACACCCACCACTCAGACATTGATAGGCATTGATCAGATCCCCCCTCAGTCTTCTAAAGACTGAATAGCCCCAGGGCTCTCAGGCTCTCAGTCTCTCTTCATAGGGGAGATGCTCAAGTCCCCTGGTCTTCCTCATGGCTCTCTGGAGGATTCTCTAAAGGAGGTCCCTGTCTCTCTTGAACTGGGGAGCCCAAAACTGGACACAGTAGTGCAGCTGTGGTCTCAGCAGGGCAGAGTAGAGGGGCAGAGGAACCTCCCCAGCCCTGCTGGACACACTTTTCTTGCTGCACCCCAGGATACCACTCTCACAAGGGCTCACTGCTGTCCCGTAGCAAACTTGCTGTCCACTAGGACGCCAAAGCACAATTGGCACGGATGCAACTAGAACAGATCCCTCCTGCTCCACCAAGGCGGCCAGAGAGAGGCACTGTGGTCCAGCAGACACAGAACTACACCCCAGGAGAAGCTGTGCCCTCGGCTGAGAGTCTGCAGAGGATCCAGCCCCCACCACACATGAAACTGCCAGTGGCTTGAAGCCCTTGTTTCCAGCCTTTCTGATTCCAGACTCTGAAACACTGCAGCTCCAGCCCTCTTACTCAGAGTAAGCCACTTTAGTGTTTCTGCATCCAGTTCCTGACATGATGCTGCATTGATTTACGGAAAAACAACAACAAAGAGATCATCCCAAGAATTTACTGTGCTGGTGCATGGGATATATATCTGCTTTCTGATTTCTGCCCCATACTGAATCAGTGCTGTGCAGGGGCAAACATACCTTTCCTTCTCCCTTTTAGAATTTTGCAGGAAAAAAACAACAACAAAAACCAAAATCCATATCACAGGTTCCACAATTGTCTGCAGAAATGGGAGCATCAGGATACTTGTATTCCATATTTATTCCAAGGACTTTGCTGATATCTAATGAAGTGTGTGGATCCAAGCTCATGCTCCAAGGAGAAAGAGGTTATCACTTAGAAATGAGCACGTCTACAAGTTCAGCATTTCTTTGGCTTAGATTCATAGAACAGTTTGACTTGGAATGGATCTTAAAGATCACCTAGTTCCAACCCCCCTCCCACGGGCAGGGACACCTCCCACTAAGGCTGCCCAAGGCTTCAGCCAACCTGGCCCTGAACACACCCAAAACCTCCCTGGGCAACCTGTTCCAGTGTCTCCCCACACTCGCTGTCAGGAATTTCTTCCTAACCTCCAGTCTAAACCTGCCCTCCTCGGGCTTCAATCCTCAGCTTTGATTTCTTGATGCTCGGTTGAAAACAAGTTAAAGGGCTTTGCTCCTTAGAGACTGGGTGATAAAACACATGTCAAAAATGCTGCTCTTCCAGCATATCTCTTCATCTGCACTGCACAAATCAGCTCCTACCCCTCCACAGTCTTGGGCTCTGTCTCTCACACAATAACCACAAATTCTCAGTGATGCCACAGTTGCATGCTTACCCTTAGAGCTGAACCATGGTGTTGAGTTTATGCCTACACACAAACATTGCCTGCTTGGTGCTCCGCAGATTGGAGGCCTGCGGCTCCCTGCCTTCCCCACACACACACGGAACTGCCCAGCCCAGCCTGCTTCCAACTTACTTGTCCCAGGTGCCAAACGCGCAGGTTAGAAGTACTTACTCTAACTTCCCACACAGCCTCCCAGAGGCTGCAATATACCCTATAAACACACTACAACAGAGGAGACCTCTAGCTATAGGCAGCAGGTGGAAGCAGATAAATACCCCCCCTACACCGCACAGGAAGCAGGCTGTGGAAAATCCAAGGCTATCACCCCGACAAAACCTGAGAAGACAGCAGCAAAGCGACAGATCACCTTCAAAAAGTGAAGAATGAGTAAATCCCCACAACTTCAGTGGGTTTGCCCCTTTTAATTGCAGGTGACCTGACTGCAGGCAGGCTGGACAAGATGACCTTTGATGGTGCCTTCCATCCCAAAGCACTCTGTGAATCTGTGCGATTTCAGTCACACTCTCCAATCAGTTACTGAAACTACTATTTCTCTGCAAAGCTATATCGTGAGATGGACCTAAAAGCCATTTGTTTGGTTATGCTTTCGGATCACGCATCAAAAGACATTTTTCATGTTTCAGCGTAACTAGTAAAGACTTTTGAGTCTTAGCCAACTGGCAAATCCAGAGCAGTAATCAAAGAAACCGAGGATCACAGAATGTTAAGGGTTGGAAGAGACCTCCAAAGTTCATCCAGTCCAACCCCCCTGCCAGAGCAGGATCACCTAGCACAGGTCACGCAGGAACGCATCCAGGTGGATTTTGAACGTCTCCAGAGAGGGAGACTCCACCACCTCTGTGGGCAGCCTGCTCCAGGGCTCTGCCACCCTCACTGCGAAACGGCTTTTCCTTCTGTTCGCATGGCACCTCCTCTGCTCCAGCTTGCACCCATTGCCCCTTGTCCTGTCATTGGACATCACTGAGCAGAGCCTGGCTCTGTCTTCCCTACATTGCTCTGACATCTTTCTCAACATGAACGAGGTCAGCCCTCAGGCTCCTCTTCTCCAAGCTAAAGAGCTCCAGGTCCCTCAGCCTTTCCTCAGTCCCTTCAGCATCTTTGTGGCTCTGCACCACAAATAAGGTGTCAGTGCCTGGCATAATCCTTCCTCATGTGAAGAAGGAGGGGAAAAAAGGCAAAGAGAAAAACAAACAAACAAACAAAAAACCCACCAGCTTTTAAAGCACTGATAGCAGCCGGGGAAAAAAAAAAATACTAAGGAAAGAACGTTTGGAAATGAAACCCTCAGGGCACCCCAGCAGCAGCACAACAGATGCAGAGGTACCTCTCTACCTGTACAGGAGGCATTAACTTATTGCTGTCAACATACTTATGTGAGGTCCATCCTTGGCAGGCTATGCAAATAAAGCCAAATTGATTCTTTCCAGACATCCATGAAAGTACACAGGCAGGCTGTTTATGCCTTCTGTTCAAATCTGAGAAGAAATAATTCAAGCAGAACACAATATCTGGGAAATATTTTCTTGTCACTTATGGCTACAGAAAAGCTAATGGAGGGAAAGCTTTGGAGAACTGCGATACTGTATTCTGCAGCCCATAATTATCAAGACGTTAGAGTTGTGCATGGTTTAGCCACCTAACGAGTACCATCATTTGCTTCCCCATACATCAGAGAAACATAGAATGGGTTGAGTTGGACGGGACCTTCTGGCCATGAGCAGGGACACCTCCCACTAGACCAGGCTGCTCAAAGTCTCATCCAGCATGGTTTTAGGCACTTCTAGGGATGAGGTATCCACAGCTTTTCTGGGCAATCTGTTCCAGTGTCTCACCACCCTCACAGTATTCTTCCTAATGCCCAATCAAAACCTACCTACCCTGCTCTAGTTTAAAACGTTGTCCCTTGTCCTGTGACCACACCCCCTCCTAAACAGCCTCTCTCCAACCGTCCTATTGGCCCCCTTCAGGTACCGGAAGAGCTTCATAACACCTCCCCACAGCCTTCCCTTCTCCAGGCTGAATAGACCAAACTCCTTCAGCAGCTCCTTGTAGGACAGGTGCCGCTGCTGTCTGATCATCTTTGTGATCTCCTCTGGACTTGGCCTGTGCTCCACAGAGCTACGTGCTTGTTTTGCTGAGTATTCCAGGACAGGACACAGTACTTCAGATGGGGTCTCACCAGAGGAGACTACAGGGGGAGAATAACCTCCCTTAACCTGCTGGCTTTGAGCCTTCAAACGATGCCTCTAAGCATACCAGGCAGGACACTGTGAATAAACAGAAGGATTAACAGGTAGCTCTTCTGCAATGCTTTCCTCAAAGCATATACAGAAACATTTAATGCAGCCTTGCAGTGCCCACACAAAGTCAAAAGACAGAATTACACCAAAGCATAGCTGCTTACTTGAGCATGAATGCAGAGGGCACAGATCAATATCTTCTCCTGCAGTCTGCACGTGGAGCACCAAAGATGCTGCCACTCCTCCCAGCTCCCATTCCTCAGCTGACGAGCAGCCTGCCCCAGCCAAAAAGGTCCAGCTGGCATTGCGAGCTGGAGGAGTGACACTTTTCACCACTCAGGGTGACCAGAGTCCTTGCCACATCCATGTTCGGTATCAAACAGCAACCTCACGGTCAGTAGAGAGTGGAAAGAGCAGAGCAGTTTTGTATCAGCATCACAGTCACAGCAGCTGCCTTTCACGGCTCGCGAGTGAAATGCTTGTGACCAGGCTAACACTGCATATTTATCAACTGCATTGAAAGAAAGGTGCATCAGCCAGATAAAAAGCCCCCTCACTGTAACTAATCACATTTTACACTCAAACAGAGCCTTAAATCCCAAGCAGTTCTGAAGAATTTAGCCAAGCTCACAAATCGTGCAGACAAGAGCCCGGGCAAGCTAGAGCAAAGCCAGCAGACCCACGCTGCTTTATGCCAAGTTTACACAGGGGAAGGTGCATGCTCATGTATGGACTTCACCCAGCTGCCGTTTAGCAAGGCACTGCAACATGCGCAGAATTGGGTCAGTTGGAAAAGATCTCCAAGATCATCAAAGGTCAACCATCGATCTGGTACCACCATGGCCACTGAACCATGCAGCCAAGACAAAAAGAGTAGAACAAACCCATACAGAACCTCCCCCATCCCCACTCAGGGTTTTGGGACACAACTCAGGAAGGGATCTACCCCTCATGCCTGGTTCTTTTCTGCTTCTTGGAGCTGACACAGTCCAAACTTCAGCTTTTCACCACAGCATGAAGAAACATTTCTTTACAGGGAGGGTGACATATAACTGGAGCAGGGTGCCCGGGAGGGTTGTGGAGTCTCCTCTGAAGACATTCAAAACCCACTTGGATGTGTTCCTATGTGGCCTGCCCATTGTGCTTTGGCAAGGGGGTTGGACTCAATGACTCCCAAACGTCCCTTCTAACCCCTAACATTCTGTGGCTCTGATTCTTCTGCCACCGGTGCTCTTGAAGGACCAGTTGCATTCAGTTCCCACCTTGGAAAGAGCTTTTTGGCTGAACTATTTCCCTTACAGGCACATTTTCTTCAGTGCCTGGTAATGACTAGCAAAATTGCCCTGTGACTTTCATGTTTGTAAGCATGTGATTACCAGGTTTCTCATTGAGTAGAAGCTGGTTGAGGTCTTGACCCTCTGAGACAGTTCAGCCACCCCAAGAGTTTAGCACTGTGATTTCCATTTCTTTCCAGTCTGGCTGATGATTGCTTAACATAAATGCTGGAGACTGTGCAGACTCTGTCATATTTAGTCACAACAAACCAGAAAGTGGACTGTTTGAGCCTGTAATTTCAGCCTTCAAGGATGCCCTTTTGTATCCTTTGAAGGATTGCAGGCATCCTAGTGCCTGAGGAAGATACTCCGCTCCTTCTAACCTGACAGTTAATTAATTTCTGAAGAAAGCTGCTTCCCATCACGTTCTGGGGAGGAGCCAAGAGTTGAGAAAAAGAAAGCTTTGAAACCAGGGGCCTCCTGATGGGTGAGAAAATGCAAATTGTTCTTAGGTGATAGGTATAGGAAGGAGGGGACAGGTTTGATACGGTGCTTGAGTCAAGGCAAGGCATTTCAGTATTGGACAAAACACAAAGCCCTTCACAGGCTTACAGGATGTTAGGGGTTGGAAGGGACCTCTGGAGATCAAGTCCAAACCTCTGCCAGAGCAGGACCACAGAATCCAGCACAGGTCACACAGGAACACATCCATATGGGTCTTGAGAGTCTCCCGAAAAGGAGACTCCACAACCTCTCTGGGCAGCCTGCTCCAGTGCTCTGGGACCCTCACAGCAAGGAAGTTCCTCCTCATGTTGAGGTGGAACCTCCTGTGTTGCAGTTTATATCCATTGCCCTATGTCCTATCACAGGGTGCAACTGAGCAGAGCCTATTCCCTCCCTCCTGATCCCCAGCCCTCAGATACTCATAAACATTTGTTAAATCCCCTCTCAGTCTTCTCCACACTAAACAGCCGCAGGTCTCTCAGCCTCTCCTCCTCAGGCAGTGCTTCGGTCCTTTCATTATCCTTGTAGCCCTCCGTTGGACTCTCTCAAGCAGATTACTGTCCCTCTTGAACTGGGGAGCCCAGAACTGGACACAATATTCCAGGTGAGGTCTCACTAGGGCAGAGTACAGGGGGAGGAGAACCTCCCTCGATCTGCAGTCCTCTTAGTGCAGCCCACTTATCCACCATGTGCCTTCAGAAGGGGGAAGATTTGTGCCTGTTCAATTTCAAAACCATAGTTTGCTAGGGAGTATGTGCAGCCCTACCACAGTGGGACTCGCAGTCATTCTGTACAGTGAATAAAGCAGCAGCCTTTTATGAAGTCTATGCCATTCCTTACTTTGCTTTGGACTGTGTTCACTTCCTTGTTATTGTTTTAAATTCACCAAGGATAATTTTAAACTAATCTTCTCATCTTTTTTTTTGCAGCAAACCCTCATCAATAAGCACTGAAAGGATGATTAAAATATCACTCCATGTAGAACAAACTATGTTAAAATTACTGTGGGGAGTAAATTACCCTAACAGAGATGTAATGTCCATGCCTTCATTTCATGAAAGACTTATTATTAATTTTAAAAAAAAAAAAAAAAAAAAAAAAAAAAAAAAAGGGAATAAAGAAAGAGAGAAAAACCAAAGCTCCTAGCACTGCAAGCAGGTCTTTGTCAAAAGAGCTTTTTCTAGACAGATAAATTACTTGCATTGGTCTAACACCAAGTTCTTCATCCATAGTGATTCCTAGACTCTTGCCTCCCACCAAACCACTAGACAACAAGGGCAAAGGGCACCACCACTCCCTTGGCTAAAGCCCAGAAAGAGAGGCAGAGCAGCTACATATTATAGACTTGTTAGGGTTGAAAGGGACCTCAAGGATCAGCCAGTTCCAACCCCCCCGCCAAGGGCAGGGACACCTCACGCTGCAGCAGGCTGCTCACAGCCACATCCAGCCTGGCCTTACAATCCTCCAGGGATGAGGCTTCCACCACCTCCCTGGGCAACCTGTTCCCGTGCCTCATCACCCTCATGGGAAAGAGCTTCTTCTTGACATCCAATCTGAATCTACCCATTTCTATGTTTTCCCATTCCCCCCAGTCCCATCATTACCGGACACTCTTTTTAAAAAAGTCCCTTCCCAGCTTCCTTGCAGCCCCCTTTAGATACTGGAAGGCCACAAGAAGGTCCCCCTGGAGCCTTCTCTTCTCCAGACTGAACAGCCCCAACTCTCTCAGTCCGTCCTCACAGCAGAGGAGCTCCAGCCCCTCTGATCATCCTTGTGGCTCTTCTCCGGACACATTCCAGCACATCCAGATCCTTCCTGTAACAGAGGCTCCAGAACTGGATGCAGTACTCCAGGTGGGGTGTCACAGATCACATCCGCTGGAGAACCAGAAAGGGAGCCACACTATGCAGAACTCATGCCTTGACGGTGGACCTACCTCTGTTCACAGATTGCATTGTGCTGGAAGGGACCCTCAACGGTCACCTTGTCCAACCCCCCCCCCAGTCAGCAGGGACACCTCCAACTAGATCAGGCTGCACAGGGTCACATTGAGCCCGATTTTCACCTCCCCACAGACAGGCCTCAGCCAGCTCCAGGAACGTTCACGTTTGTGATAGATTGAGTTGATCCCATTCTCCTCTGTGAGAACAGACACCTAATTCACTTATTTATTCAACAATGTCTGCTGCTCCTGTGACAGAATTGCCCTTTCCATTTTGCAGAATCCCTGTTGCCTCGTTCATTTCTTATTCTTTATCCACTTGAAGTCTCTCTTTTTTATTTTCACCTCTTGTCCAATTTTCATTGTACCTTCTCTCTTTGCTACTCTTAGGCTTCCTTCAACATTTTCAGTTTATTCTGTAATCTTTTCACATCCCCTTTGAGTTAGATCTTTCATAATTCATGTGTGTCCTTTTCTGCTCCTCTTCCTACTTGAAAGTCCCTGTTAGCTACATCTGCCTTATTTTACTGTCACGGCAGGTCCTGCTCTCATCCCAACACAACAGCAAAGCTCCTATTGAGTTCAGTGGGAATGGGGCTCTTGGAGTGTTTATGGCTTTGCTCAATACACTTAAGCCCTGGGTGGGGGAAAAGAAGGTAATTAAGC
This sequence comes from Dryobates pubescens, assembly GCF_014839835.1. Taxonomy (NCBI): domain Eukaryota; kingdom Metazoa; phylum Chordata; class Aves; order Piciformes; family Picidae; genus Dryobates; species Dryobates pubescens. The sequence goes on from NC_071613.1 coordinate 9,648,025, forward strand.
AATATGTCAGGACAGACATATTGCTCGCTGCTCGCTGCCCATTAGTGGGTGCTCAGTGTAACAAAGGTGAACCTCCAGCACCACCATGGCATGCATTAATCAGCCCTAATGTACAACCTGAAAGCTTAGATCCTTATGAAATGGGCGTTTAAACCGTTACAATGCCTTTTATTTCAGTGAGAGCAAGCGCTATAGAGGCATTTCAGTACCTGAAGGGGGACTACAAGACAGCTGGGGAGGGACTGTTTCCATCTGCATGTAGCACCAAAGGCCAATGGTTTGCAAACAGAGAAGGGTAGATTTAGATTGGACACCAGGAAGAAGTTGTCTACTGTGATGTCTGAGATGATTCTGCTTTAGGTTATCAGATCTCCTCCTGTGAATCAGCCTTTGAGAACTGAGTAAGATAAACAAGAAATAATTGATAATGGCAACATCAGAAACAAGTTGCGAGGCAGATCCTCTTTAATATCTTCATTGATGATCTGGATGAGGGGATTGAGACAGTCATCAGCAAATTTGCTGATGACACCATGCTGGGAGCAGATGTTGGTCAGTTAGAGGGCAGAAGGGCTCTGCAGAGGGACCTCGACCGACTGGACAGATGGGCGGAGTCCAAGGGGATGGCATTCAACAGGTCCAAGTGCCGGGTGCTGCGCTTTGGCCACGGCAACCCCGTGCAGCGCCACGGGCTGGGGCGGGAGTGGCTGGAGAGCTGCCAAACGGAGAGGGACCCGGGGGAGCTGATTGACAGCCGCCTAAACACGTGCCAGCAGTGAGCCCATTCCTGCATTAGGAATAGTGTGGCCAGCAGGAGCAGGGAAGTCATTGTGCCCCTGTACTCTGCATTGGTCAGGCTGCACCTTGAGTCCTGTGCCCATTTCTGGGCCCCTCAGCTTAGGAAGGACACTGAGACACTTGAACGTGTCCAGAGAAGGGCAACGAGGCTGGGGAGGGGTCTGGAGCACAGCCCTGTGAGGAGAGGCTGAGGGAGCTGCGGTTGCTTAGCCTGGAGAAGAGGAGGCTCAGGGGAGACCTTCTTGCTGTCTCCAACTCCCTGAAGGGAGGTTGTAGCCAGGAGGGGGTTGGTCTCTTCTCCGAGGCAACCAGCACCAGAACAAGAGGACACAGTCTCAGGCTGTGCCAGGAGAGGTTTAGGCTGGAGGTGAGGAGAAAGTTCTGCACGAGAGAGTCATTTGTCATTGGAATGTGCTGCCTGGGGAGGGGGTGGAGTCACCATCCCTGGAGGTGTTCAAGAGAGGATTGGACGTGGCGCTTGGTGCCACGGTCTAGTCGTGAGGTCTGCAGTGACAGGTTGGACTCGATGATCCTCAAGGTCTCTTCCAACCTTGGTGATACTGTGATCTCAGTCAGGCACCCAGAATCACAACATGGTAGGGGCTGGGAGGGACCTCTGAGGATTACGGAGTCCAACACCCCCTTCAAGAGCAGGGTCACCTACAGTAAAGCACACAGGAGCACATCCACAGAAATGGAAGTTTTCTGTTGCCCAGTGCTTTCTCCTCAACAGTGACAAAAAAAGAGACCCACCCTTCCAAATTCCCCACTTGACTAAACATCTTCTTCCTCTTTGGAAAGGCTGAGGGAGCTGGGGATCTTTAGCTTGGAGAGGAGGAGCCTGAAGGGTGACCTCATTCGTGTTTACAAAGATGTGAGGGGCAGTGCCGGGAGGACAGAGCCAGGCTCTGCTCAGTGATATCCAACCCCAGGACAAGAGGCAATGGGTGCAAGCTGGAGCAGAGGAGGTTCCATGTGAGCAGAGGGAAAACCTTTTTTCACAGAGAGACTACCAGAGCCCTGGAGCAGGCTGCCCACAGAGGTTGTGAAGTCTCCTTCTCTGAAGACGTTCAAAATCCACCTGGATGCATTCCTGTGAGACCTGCTCTAGGTGACTCTGCTCTGGCAGGGGGGTTGGACTGGATGATCTGCAGAGATCCCTTCCAGCCTCTACTGTTCTGTGATTCCCTACTCACATGGAGAAGGGCAGCTCCATGCTATGTTTGTTTTCCAATTTAGGGCCCACACCAGCATGTTCCAAAAGTGCTGGCATTTTCATTTTGTTCAGCTTAATGGAGGGTGACTCAAACCTTAAGCTGTTTGGTTTTGGAAAGCAAAGCAAACACACAGTGAGGCAGAGGATGAGCTGCGCTGCAGCTCTGTACCACACAGATCGTTAAAAGCAAATTTGTTTCCTTTCCAGAACAGCCCAACCCCTGATCCATCGTGTTCTATGTCCTCATTGCCTTTCTGAGGAGGCCTACCACAAACTCCAGACATCCCACAGCCTCACATGCCTCCTTTCTTCCCCGTGAGGGTGATGAGACACTGGAACAGGTTGCCCAGGGAGGTGGTGGAAGCCTCATCTCTGGAGGTTTTGAAGGTCAGGCTGGATGTGGCTCTGAGCAATCTGATCTTGTATCAGGTGTCCTAGTCCTTGGCAGGGGGGTGGAACTGGATGATCCTGGAGGTCACTTCCAACCCTGACAATTCTGTGATTCTTCTTTTCATTTTTTCAAATCAGTGCCACGTTCTTCAAACTCTCTCAAAGCCAAACAGGAATCGGTCTCTAAATACTTTCTAGAACTGTCACGCAAGCATGGCGAGAATGGCCCAAAATCACAACAAGAGGTCCAAGGCTCTCACACATCTAGAGGTGTTGCTCCACAGTGCTGCAAAAGGAGCACAAAACCTCACTTGGGCCCTGAGCTCTTCCTCCTCCTCCCCCCCTCACCCCCCCCCAACAGGTTGTCTGCAAGTTAGGTTCTGGTGTGTCCCACTCCATCAGTCCCTTTGTCATGGTGCAGTGTGTGTTCATGTGAGTAAGTTGCAGGTGGTGGTGATTTTTCTGTGTTACACGAATTGGCTCTGCACATCTGTAGCACATTTAGCCATGCTGGATCCCTGCAAAGATTTCTTTGGTTCATCTTATTTTCCCCACATAGAATGGCTTAGGTTGGAAGGAACCTGAAAAGTCATCCACTTCCACCCCCCCTGCCAGGGGCAGGGACACCTCCCACTCACCCAGGGTGCCCAAGGCCTAATCTAACTTGGCCTTCAACACCTCCAGGGAGGGGGCATCCACAACCTCCCTGATCAACCTTTTCCAGTGTCTCACCATCCTCACTGCAATGCTCTGGGGAAGCAGTGGAACACCAGAGACAGGCACCAGACATTTTGTAGCTAAATCAAAGCTCTCTTCTTTCGTCAGGAGAAGAAATATGCTACAGAGGAGTACCTGCTGCAATCAGGGGGAGAAATCTAAGCATTTGCCTGTAGGAGCTGAATTTAGCAATAGAGAAGAACATAAAATACTGTATTTCTTATTAAATACAGGCTGAAATAATGGGTGTCTGGGACTCAGCAAAACTTGGTAACTTCTAAATCAAGAACCCAGGTGGTAGCTCTCTAGTTGTGCGACACAATACTGAAACCTCTGCTCTTGGCACAAATAGGGCTGCACATCCTAGGCTCAGCCATGTGTGCTGGTGCAAAACAGAGATACCTCTAACAAAGCCACCGAGACACGATGAATAGAAGTCACCAGAGGTCCATCGTTTAAATAGCAGCACAGGAGCAAAGGCCGAGGCAAATGATTTCAGCTACAAATGGTTTTAATTAGTTTTGGTTTTTCCCCCCATCTCAGTCTGGAAAATCAGAGAAAGGCAAGATGTCTGTGATGGGGACAATGATAACAGAGAAAAAAAAGGCTGGATTATTCCGCAACTGTAAATCATCCTCTGCTATGAGGATAGGCTGAGGCAGCTGGGGCTGTTTAGCCTTCAGAAGAGAAGACTTTGGGGGGGGGGGGACCATAGAGCCGCCTTCCAATAGCTGAAGGGAACCTACAGAAAGGCTGGAGAGGGACTTCACATAAGGGTGTCTAGAGACAGGACAAGGAGGAATGGTTTGAAGCTGAGGAAGAGTAGGGCAAGAATGGATCTTAGGAAGCAGCTCTTCATTTTGAGGGTGGTGAGACTCTGGAACAGGTTGCCCAGGGAGCTTGTGGATGCCTCCTCCCTGGAGGTGCTCAAAGCCACGTTGGATGAGGCCTTGAGCAGCGGAGTCGAGCGGAACGGTGACCCTGCCCTGGGCAGGGAGGTTGGAGTAGATGATCTCTGGGGTCTCCCCCAACCTAAACCATTCTGTGAATTAGATCTGGGGCAGGGATTAAAGAAGCCCCACTGAGGAAGATAATTCCTAAGTGCCTCTTTGCTCAGCTTTTACCCATTTGATCTTCAAATACTCAAACCTTTTGCCAAACATTCAGTTTTGGTCTTTTGTGGTTGTGTTTTGCTTTTGGGTGTGCTGTTTGGGGGGGGGTTCATTTTTTTAAACATAAGTGAATCACTCTTTTGACTGTGACTCTCTGCTCTCCAGCTAGTAAGAAAATTTCAGGAGTCTTTGTAGTAAATAGCTTCCAGCAGAGAATGATTAGCATGAAGATTGATTGTATGATTTGCCATGGTATATGGTAAATGTTTTCCGCAACTGAATAAGAAGAGCATGATCCTACTCTGTGGGAGGGCTGGTTTAAATGCTCAGAACATTCCAGGGAAAAGAAAAGGATGTTGTTAAGAAACTACAAAAGAAGCACTAAATAGCAGCATCTCTGTCTACTGCAGAAGGTCAGAATGACCTAGCGCTCTTAGAGTAACTTTACCTTGGGTGACACTCAGTACAGGTACCATCCATTCCCACCTGCAACACTGACAGAACATGCCACACTTCTGTGGAACCAAAGAACAGCTTCGGGTGGAAGGGACCTCAGAGATCATCTACTCCAACCTCCCTGCCATGGGCAGGGACACCTCTCAACTAGACTTGGTTGCTTAGGGCCTCATCTATCCCATTCTTGAACACCTCCACAACCTCCCCGGGCACCCTATTCCAGAGTCTCACCACCCTCGTATTGAGAAGCTTCTTGCTAAGCTCCAGTCTAACCCTGTTCTCCCTCAGCTCAAAACCGTTCCCCCTTGTCCTGTCTCTAGACACCCTCATGAAAAGTCCCTCTGCAGCCTTCCTGTAGGATCCCTTGAGGTATTGGAAGGCAGCTCTAAAGGTCCCCCCAGAATCTTCTCTTTTCCAGGCTGAACAATCCCAGTGCCCTCAGCCTGTCCTCATAGCAGAGATACTCCAGCCCTTGGATCATCTCTGTGGCACTCTGGACTCACTCCAACAGCTCTGTGGCCTTCTTATGCTGGGGACACCAGAACTGGAAGCAGTATTGGAGGCGAGGTCTCAGCAGAGCACAGTCAAGGGGCAGAATCCCCTTTCTTGCCCTGCTGCCCACACTCCTCGTAATGCAGCCCAACACACAGCGACCTTCTGGGCTGTGAGAAGGCACTGCTGGCTCCTGGCTCATCAACAAACATCCCCAGGTATTTTTTTTTCAGGGCTACTCTCAACCCATTCTCTACTCAGCCTGGATTTGTGCCTGGGGTTGGCCTGACCCAGATGCAGGACCTTACAGCTGGACTTGTTGAACCTTATGCGGTTGGTACTGGCCCACTTCTCAAGCCCGCCAAGATTCTTCTGGGTGGATCCCTTCCCTCAGGGGTGTCCAGCACACCCCACAGCTTGGTGTCATCAGCAAACTTGCTGAGGGTGCACTCGATGCCACTGCCCATGTTGCTGATGAAGACATTAAACAGCACTGGATCCAGGACAGACCCCTGAGGATCTCCCCTTGGTATTACTCACACCTTCAGTTCCCAACAGCTGTCTGTAGCCATTGGTGCCCTTCAGCCTTCTATGGGGCTGGCTGATGGGGCACAGTGTCCCCAACCTGACCCGTGGCAGCAGTGAGGAGAAACTCTTTTGTGTGGCTCTCAGCCCTGCACCACTGGGTTGTGCTTCCAGCTTCACCAGACCTACAAAAGGTTTATCTCATAACAATGTAGATATCCTCAGATGCACAATACAGCATTCATTACATTCCAGGCTGTATTCACACACACATCCTTCCACCAAAATGATAAAGTCCCTGCTTTCTGCTTACTAAACACTCAACTACAAACCCCCACCAAAGATCAGCTCAGCCTGTTTGCTGTACTACAGAGAAGACATTTCAGAGGAATGGGTCTCATCTTGTTATTCAGAACAAACACACAACATTCATAGCCTATTTCAATACGAATGCAGACCTGATCCCATTTTCTGGGATGGAAAGAGCCTATTTCAGACGAAAGGAAGATGAGCACTTGTCTGGGGCCCCTGGGAAATGTGCAAGCTCTCCAGAGCCTCCCTGACGGAAGAAAAGGACCCATCTATCTCAGCTCTCCAGTTCTCACACTGCAGAGATTATTGCAGCCACTTCTGCAAGCAGCCTTGAATGATCTAAGCTGCTTTTCTCCCTCACCAGTACCGCAGCACTGAGAGAAGTGGGGCAAAGCAGAGCCCTCCATAACTGAGCATCTTCAGAGCAGGGGAAAAAAACGTCAGAACAAAGAGCCCTTGAACTTCTCCTTCATTTCCTAACCACGGAAAAGCGAACGGGGGTCCTCAGATCTGGGAGAGAAGGTGGGATATGGGCTGTTGTTTTGCAGCAGAGAGCTCTACATAAAATACTACCTGGGGCTTTGCAGGCAGAGCTACAGCCAGCAAAGAGCTGGTGATACCACAGCTTCCTTGTAGGTGGTGTGTGCACTGGGGTGGGGCAGGGGAAGGAGGGCCAGAGTGCAGCCTGAGGAAATAACTGCATGTGCACAGGGATCTCCACACATGACAGGAGTGGGAAGAAATCAATATTAGAACATATTCTGTTGCAGTTGGGATGCAGTTTCTCCTCATATTGAGAGAGAACTTCCTGGGTCACAGTTTGTGTCCATTGCCCCTCATCCTATTACAGGGCATCACTGAAAAAAGGCCTGGCCCCTTCTTCTTGACAGACACCCTTCAGATATTCGTAAACACTGATCAGATTCCCTCTCAGCCTTCTCTTCTCCAGGCTAAACAGCCCCAGGGCTCTCAACCTTTCCTCATCAGACAGATGTTCCAGCCTTTTCATCATCCTCACAGCCCTCCAGTAGACTCTCCAGTATTTCCATGTCCATCTTGAACTGGAGAACCCAGAACTGGACACAATACTCCAGAAGTAGTCTAACTAGGGCTGAGTAGAGGAGGAGGAAAAACCTCCCTCAACCTGCCGGCCACACTCTTCTTAATGCACCCCAGGGTACCGCTGGCCTTCCTGGCTACCAGAGCACGCTACTGTCCCACGCATAACTTGTTGTTATGCACCAGGACTCAAAGGTCCTTCTCCATGGAGCTGCTTTCCAGCAGGACAACCTCTAACCTGTACTGCTGCTTGGTGTTACTCCTACCCCAGATGCAGGACTCTACACTTATCCTTGTTGAACCTCACCAGGTTCCCCTTTGCCCAGCTCTCCACTCTGCCCAGATCTTGCTGGGATAACTGCTCAGAACGGAGCCATCGCAGCCAAGTTCCCTGTCACACACCAAAAAAAAGGGGTACCAGCTGCTGACTGCAGAGGCAATCATTTATCTGGAAAGGCCACTAAAAGCTCCAATGTAATTGGCAAAGGCCAAAGTGGAAAGATAAAGCTCAAAAGCACTTCAATCTTTTTTTGTCTCACTCAGGTTATTTTTTTTTCCAGAAATGCTGGGGAAAAAAAATAAAATAGAAAAAAAAAAAAAAAAAACAACTGAAAACTCATAAATCATAACCAGTGCTGCAGAGACCCCATGGGAAATGTTGGGTGTGATTTCCATGCCTGGGTTTTCATTTCCCTAACCCTTCTATAGCTGCTGGTATCTATGCACTGATATTATTCTCCTTCCTGCTTTAATTCAGGCTCAAAAAGTCTTCATAAAACAGATTTGATGCTTACTTAAGGAACTATCTTACTTCCAGCAAGAGATGGCTTTTACTGAGAGCATTCCCCCCAATGACTTTTTCATCTTCCTAGCCCTGACCTTTTGGTTCAAAATATTAAACAAATCACAAGCTATTACTTGTATTTATTAGACCATTAAAAGCCAAATCCACCTTGTCCTGAAAAGTTATGGAGGAAAAGGGGAGCCCAAAGTGAGAAGAATTAGATAATTACAGCACAAAAGACCGAACATAAGTGAGTTATTCTTGGGACATTTTCCATTCTGGTTGCCATCTTCCTAATGAAAATGAGGTGTCAGAAAGCTTTGTTCCTTCTACCCAAATTTTATGTGATTTCAGCTCCATTATTTGAAGCTTTTTTTTCCAATATCTGGGAGTTGGGCCAGACAGCCATTGCCCTAAATTTCTGATTACAGACCCAACAATCCACAAGGGAGGACTTGAGAGCCCAGCTAATAGTTGGGTATTTCTTTAGCAGAGCTGATGCAATACTTGGCTGCTGGGGAACGCATTAGAAGACCCAAGCCCTCAGCCTTTGTAAATGCAGAGATATGGAAGACCTCATTCCACGGCTCTTCACTGCACTGTCCCCATTAAAAGGCAGCACAGACAAATGTAATGGGTCAAAGGTCTAGAAAGGATTTCCAGAGGGAAAAAAAAAATCACAATAAAAAATAAATAACATACAATTAATACCAGCTTCCAGGAGCAAGAGGTTTAGGAACAGCACCATAGCTGCAATACTGGACAGTGTTCATGGGATTTGAGATGAGGAAGCTATCTGGAAAACAGCACAGATTATGGTAACAGAGATCACAGGGGTTTCGCAGATTCACAGATTGCATTACGTAGGAAGAGGGCCTCAAAGGTCAGCCTGTCCAACCCACTGCACTCAGCAGGGACAGCTCCAACTAGAGCAGCATCTAGTCTGATCTTGAAGGTCTCCAGGGATAGAGCCTCAACCATATCCAAGTGCAACCTGTTCCAGTATTTCACCACTCTCATTGTGCAGAACCTCTTCCCGATATCCAACCTAAATCTACCCTGCTCCACTTTCAAACCAATGCCCCTCCTCCTATCACCACAGGCCCTTCTAAACAGTCCCTCCCCAGACTTCCTGTAAGTCCCCTTCAGACACTGAAAGGAAGTTCTAAGGTCTCCCCAGAACCTTCCCTTCCCCAGGATGAACAGCCCTAGTTGTTTCAACCTGTCTTCGTACCAGAGGTGCTCCAGCCCTCTGATCATCACTGTTGTAGATGAACAGCTCCAGGGAGGAGGCAAGGCCAGGCTGGGTGAGGCTTTGAGCAGCCATGTCTAGTGGAAAGGCTTCTTTGCCCATGGTGTGAAGGTTGGAACAGATGATCTCTGAAGTCCCTTCCACCATAAGCCATTCTGTGACCTTTCTCATAGCTTCTGCAACAGCCCAGGGTGACAAAGAGTAGATGCACAGTCAGTAGCTAAGTGCTTCACCCTTCCCTTGCAGCGGAAGGTCAGCCAGCACCCTGACACAGCTTACACTGGAGCAAAGACAGTGAAAACTCCTCCTCTGGCATGATTCTCAGCCCAAGGAAAGCTTTTATGAGGTTTGCTGTTATTGTTTGTGTTATTGCTGCCGGTATCTGGACGAAGACCCAAAAAGGGATTACATGCTCACAGACAAGAGGCATCCAAGTGACACTTTCACCCAACCCTTGGCTGTGTGCAATTTGCTCTCCTTAGGAGACCTACTGACTGAAGTGCCCTAGTTTTACAGCCACCATCCTGTAATGAGCTGAGGATGCCAAACATCTTGCTTCTAAACCAGCAAACTCAGTATTACTCTCACACCACTGGGTTAAGCTCACGTTACAGCACTGTCTTGGTCTCTGTTACCAACTGTAAGGAGATATCAGGCATTTCCTAAGAATCAGGTTGCAAAAATGTAGCTGAGAGACATGCAAGGACATAAAAATTCCAATGAGATAAAAGCATCCCTGTTTACATAGCAATTCTGCTTCATTAGTCTCAATGTTATTTCATTAGATTCAATGCCATTTAGCTCTGATGTTCATTTCAAGGCTGCTTATTTCTACCCAGGCAGAGCGGGGGAAGTGCTGTAAAAAAACCCAACCAACCCAAACCCTCTGTGCTGAATGCAGTGTTGGAATGGGGTTTAATATGCAATAAAATATTGAGATCTTGCTCCAGTTAGGCATCACTGTTTGCTTACATATGACACCATGCACACTATATCCTGAAATGAACTCAGCCTGCAGGCATCAAACCCTGCAAGTAGAGAGACTGAACTGAGACTGCTCAGAGACGCTTCAGAACACAGAGAGATTTCTTACCTTATTTATGCACCCTTTCTGCTGGCTGAGAGTCCTTCCTATTTGGGGCTTTTACAGAAGGTTTGGTTTTGTTTTTTAATTGGGGATGAATTTCGCCTCATCAATCCAGTTGGGCTGTTTTGCAGAGGGCAAAAATCCAGGGGGCATGGGCTGGTACCATCAAGAGAAGTGTGGCCAGCAGGTCCAGGGAGGTGATTCTCCCCCTCTACTCCACTCTGGTGACACCCCACCTGGAGTACTGTGTCCAGTTCTGGAGCCCCTGTTACAAGAAGGATCTGGATGCGCTGAAAGGTGTCCAGAGAAGGGCCACGAGAATGATCAGAGGGCTGGAGCACCTCTGCTACGAGGACAGAGTGTTGAGGCTGTTCGGTCTGGAGAGGAGGAGGCTCCGAGGAGACCTTATTGTGGCCTTTCAGTATCTGAAAGGGACTACAAGAAAGCTGGGGAAGGACTTTTTAGGCTGTCAGGTAGTGATAGGACTGTGGGAAGTGGAGCAAAACCAGAAATGGGTAGATTCAGATTGGATCTTAGGAAGGAGTCCTTCCTCATGAGGGTGGTGAGACACTGGCACAGGCTGCCTAGGGAGGTGGTAGAAGCCTCATCCCTGGAGGTTTTCACAGCCAGGCTGGATGTGGCTGTGAGCAACCTGCTGCAGCGTGAGGTGTCCCTGCCCAGGGCGGGGGGTTGGAACTGGCTGATCCTTGAGGTCCCTTCCAACCCTGACAATTCCATGATTCTACCTCAAACGTTCTTGCTCAAGTGATCTACCTGAGAGTTACCAGCCTATATCCCCTGGAATTTTGCTACACTGTAAGACTGCCTGCTTTCTTGAATTGCCCTTTTTTTTATAATCAAAATTCTTATCTGCAGCAGCTCAAACCCAGTAAGGGTTTGATTCTTCTTTTTTTCCCCTTCATTTTACTGTATGCTATTTTGCACATCTTGCTATAGGGTTTCCCTGCAAGTACATAAACTGATTTTAATTGTTCCCAGTGCTGACACCCATTTAATTAAAACAGTAGTGCTACAGCAAGATTTATTCCACAGAAACAAAGAGATTTTCAAAGCAGTAATGGAACATGTAATAGATGTGTCACATTTTAAAAGCCTAATTAAATCGATTGTTTCTCTCCATCCTCAGCATGTCTCTCTCAAGTGTAATATAATTTTAAATGCCTGAGATGTTTATTTCAATCATTGTGTGAGCTAGATTCACACTTAGGATGGTTGCTCTTGGCAAAGTGATAGGAGCTGATATGACTGAAGGACGGAATGGGTGCCGTCCAGAGGGACCTGGACAGGCTGGACAGGTGAGCTGAGGAGGATCTCATGAGGTTCAATAAGGCAAAGTGCAAGGTCCTGCACCTAGGTCAGGGCAACCCTTGTTATCAGTCCAGGCTGGGGGATGATGAGATCGAGAACAGCCCTGCAGAGAAGGACTTGGGGGTGCTGGTGGGTGAGAGGCTGGACATAAGCCAGCAATGGGCACTTGCAGCACAGAAGGCCAGTGGCAGCCTGACCTGCATCTAAAGAGGCGTGGCCAGAGATGGAGAGAGGGGACCCTGCCACTCTGCTCTGGTGAGACCTTACCTGCAGTACTGTGTCCAGCTCTGGGGCCCTCAACACAGGAGAGACATGGACCTCCTGGAGCAGGTCCGGAGGAGGGCCACAACAATCATCAGAGGGATGGAGAGCCTCTGCTATGAAGACAGGCTGAAAGAACTGGGGCTGTTCAGCCTGGGGAAGGGAGGGTGCTGGGGAGACCTTAGAGCAGCCATCCAGCACCTGAGGGGGGCTACAAGAAAGCCAGGGAGGGACTTTTTACAAGGGCTTGCAGTGACAGAATGAGAGTCAAATGCTTTAAAAGGGAAGAGAAGAGATTTGGACTAGAGATTATGGAAAAAATCTTTCCAGTGAGGGTGGTGAGACACTGTAACAGGTTGCCCAGGGAGGTGGTGGATGGCCCCTCCCTGGAGGTGTTTAAGGTAAGGTTGCATGAGACCTTGAGCAACCTGGGCTAGTGGGTGGTGTCCCTGCCCATTGCAGGGGGGTTGGAACCGCATAGTCTTTTGGGTCCCTCCCAACCCGAACCATTGCATGAATCAATGAAATTCCCCTTTGTTCACAATCTCTAGACAGAAGAGATGTGCACATTTCAGAGAGAGGCTGAACTCAGCCCAGAGGAAGGATTTCAGCCCATGAGGACAACTCCTTTGCATCAGCAGCATTTCAGGAGTGGAGCAGATTGCAGGGCTTAGATCGGCGCCGTGATCAGAATCTCTGCGCTTCGGCCCTTCCGCACACATAGCGCAATCGCAACTGGTTTTAAACAGCCGTCAAACACTGCAAGGCCCCAAAAATGAGAATAATAAGAAGCACCAAGGGAGGCAAATTCCCTTAGAGATCATAGGAGATTATCTTAGAGAAGAAAACTCAGTACAAGCTAGATATCAAAAGCAAAATACTTCTTTACAGATACTCAGCAGCGTAGCAGTTACTGAGTCTTTGGCAGCTATAACCTAATGAAGAATACATTGCAATTATTTAGTCTTAAATAAGTAATCACTTTTTTTTTCCCCCCTTCTGCTTTCATATTCTGAAAATAATTATATTACTTCAGGTTCATTAACTGTTTCCAGCAGAATAACCAGCTTTATTTAATTAGCTGGATGAAGCTTTTTAGTTACTTCCTTTCTTCCCATCACTGATTAAACATTAGTTTCAGAAGATTAGCAGCTATTTTCTTCCACTCAATATCCTCTTTAGTTTAGTTAAATAAATAAATAAGAGAGGAAATAAAACTTAAATGCTATGATTACTTAGAGAAGACATCAATGACAAATGGTGTTTGCTGAATTCTTTCATCCAGTATCCTGCCCTGACCAGTAGAAAGGGTAAAACACTTAAAACCGAAGCAACTGCCGCTTGTAAGGGACAGGTTGAAACATGAACTGTTACTCTTCCAGTCCAGTTCCAGCATGTGGAAATGGTCATCACATTATGGGTGTCAAATAGGCAGGATTTATCCTTTTCTTTCAATCTGAATTCAGGCAGCGCCTGCAGCAGTGAGTTCCACATTAGTTCTCTGTCAGTGGTAAGTAAATGCCCCTGCACGCTTCAGCTGCCCAAACAGGACAAAAGATGTAGACTTGCCTGCCCAAGGCCTCATCCAACCTGGCCTTGAACAGCTCCAGGGAGGAGGCAACCAGTACCTCAAAGAATTGCAGAATGGCTCAGGTTGGCAGAGGTCTTTAAAGGTCATCTACTCCAACCTTCACATCATGGGCAGGGAAGCCCCTCCACTAAACTTAGCTACTCACAGCCTCATCCAGCCTGGCCTTGAACATCTCCAGGGAGAGGGCAGCCACAACCACTCTGGGCAACCTATTCCAGAGTCTCACCACCTTTGTACTGAAGAACATCTTGGTAAGATCCAGTCTAAACCTACTCTCCCAAGGGGGAAAGAGGAAAGTTACTGGCTGCAGTCACTGGGCAGGAGCTGGGGGCACTGTACAGGCAACACAGGCAAGCATCTTGCTGACCCAGCAGGTGAGGAATATTTTTCTCATAGAATCACCCAGGTTGGAAGAAACCTCCAAGATCATCAGGGCCAACCCATCACCCAACCCTAACCAATCCATTAGACCATGGCACCAAGTGCCTCATCCAGGCTTTTCTTAAACACCTCCAGGGATGACAACCCCACCACCCCCCTGGGCAGCACATCCCAAGGGCCAATCTCTCTTGCTGGGAAGAACTTTCTCCTCACCTCCAGCCTAAACCTCCCCTGGCACAGCTTGAGACTGTGTCCTCTTGTTCTGGTACTGGCTGCCTGGGAGAAGAGACCAACCCCCACATGTCTGCAACCTTCCTTAAGGTAGCTGTAGAGAGCAATAAGGTCACCCCTGAGTCTCCTCTTCTCCAGGCTAAGTAACCCCAGCTCCCTCAGCCTCTCCTCACAGGGCTTGTGCTCCAGACCCCTCCCCAGCTTTGTTGCCCTTCTCTGGATGTGTTCGAGCATCTCAACATCTTTCTTGAACTGAGTGGCCCATAACTGGACACAGTGCTTAAAGTGTGGCCTAACCAGTGCTGAGTGGTCCCTGCAGCCGTTAGCCACCATCCCTCACCAAAACCCATCTTGCCTCCACAATGCCAAAGATCTGGAACAGCCATGGCACAGTAATGCAACTCTCACTGCATTTATTAAAATCACCAGCTTTGTAGAAACAAGATCCAACCGCATCAGTTCTCAGCCACTGTCTGATCCTCCTAAATTATAGCACACAAAACCTCCACAGCACCAAAGCATGCAAAACAATTTTACACTCCTCTCTTCAGCAGAGAAAGAAATAATACCTCAGCCTGCTTTGCCAGTTCATTTTTGTGCCCTTCACAAATTGTCAGTGCCTGCAGCTGTAAACCCAGAACTTCCTCATCTGTCCCTGCAGCACGTTCTCTTGGAAGCAAGCACAGGCAAGCAAATGCAAGCGCCTGCTGCAGGCTCCTAAATGATGCAGTGCTTTGCTGTGCCACGCTTTTCAGGTAGTGGTATTAGCGGAGTGTCCCTGACTGGTGGTATTATGGTTCTTTAGCAAAGGCATAAATCCATCTATTTCATTGGGATTAATCAACATCTGCAATGAAAACCCAAATGATGGGAATAGAAAACTGCACATTTCTACAGACTGCAGTTTTTTATTGTTATTATTCCTTGGTACCTTGGTCTGTGCTCAAGGCTTTTTTCCACACACCCCCTCCCCCCCCAGGTGGATGAGAAGCGGACAGGAGCCAGCAATGGGCTCTTGCAGCCCAAAAGGCCAATGGCAGCCTGGGATGCATCAAAGGCAGCCTGACTAGGAGGTTGAGAGAGGTGGTTCTGCCCCTCTGCTCTGCTGAGACCTCACCTGCAGTGCTGTGTCCAGCTCCAGAGCCAACACAAAAGAGACGTGGAGCTGCTGGAGTGAGACCAGAGGAGGGCCATGAGGATGGTCAGAGGGCTGGAGCACCTCTGCTACGAAACCAGGTTGAGAGAGTTGGGGCTGTTTGGCCTGGAGAAGAGATGGCTCTGGGAAGACCTCAGAGCTGCATATCAACGTCTAAAAGGAACCCACAGGAAGGCTGGGGAGGGCCCATGGCGATAGGATGAAGGCAAATGGTTTCAAACTGGAGCAGGGGAGATTTAGGTTGGACATCAGGAGGAAGTTCTGCACAATGAGAGCGGTGAAATACTGGAACAGGTTGCCCAGGGATGGGGTTGAGGCCCTATCCATGCAGACATTAAGGATCAGACTCCATATATCCCTGGGTGGCCTGATTTAGTTGGAGTATCCCTGCTGAGTGCAGGGGCATTGGACAAGATGCTTTGAGGCTCTCTTCCAAGCCGATGTAATCTGTGAATCTGTAAACTAGAAGTTACATCAAAGATCTCCTCACACTTGGCAACACAAAACATCTTTACTGCTAACTACAACCATTGTGCCTTCTTTTATGATTCTATTCTGCTCCCTTTCATGACTCTGGTATCAGTAATGTGTACTTTGATAAAAGGAGTCAAGACAGACCTCTACCTTCCCCATTTTGACAAGAATAGAATAGACTAGAACAGACCAGACCAGACCAGGTTGGAAG
The DNA here is from genome assembly GCF_014839835.1 of Dryobates pubescens. Taxonomy (NCBI): domain Eukaryota; kingdom Metazoa; phylum Chordata; class Aves; order Piciformes; family Picidae; genus Dryobates; species Dryobates pubescens. Next base: position 9,663,859 of record NC_071613.1, read on the forward strand.
AGACCTTCAAGATCATCGTGTCCAACCTATCATCCAACACCACCCAATCAACTAAACCATGCAACCAAGCATCCTGTCAAGCCTCGTCCTGAACACCCCCAGCGACGGCGACCCCACCACCTCCTCAGGCAGCCCATTCCAATGGGCAATCGCTCCCTCTGTGTAAAACTTCCTCCTAACCTCCAGCCTAAACCTCCCCTGGTACAGCCTGAGACTGTGTCCTCTTGTTCTGGTGCTGGTTGCCTGGGAGAAGAGACCAACCTCTGCCTGACTACAACCCCCTTTCAGGTAGTTGTAGAGAGCAATAAGGTCACCCCTGAGTCTCCTCTTCTCCAGGCTAAGCAACCCCAGCTCCCTCAGTCTCTCCTCATAGGGCTTGTGCTCCAAGCCCCTCACCAACTTTGTTGCTCTTCTCTGGACACGCTCCAGCAAGTCAACATCCTTCCTAAACTGAGGCACCCAGAACTGGACACAGGACTCGCGGTGCGGCCTAACCAGTGCAGTGCACAGGGGCTACGCTTGACTCAAGGAAGCTGCAGATGTGCAAGCAGCCAAAAGCAAACCAGGGAGTAAGATTCTAGCCGGTAATATTTCTGCTTCTGAGTTGCTGGCATGCTGCTGTTGGCTTGTTTCCTAGGCACAGCCCTGATACCAAGCCACCTCTGATCTGCTCTAATGCATAGATGGATGAGGGTAAGACCTGCTCATAGCATCCAAGGAAAAGCAACCGACTAGCACGGACTCATAGCATGGTGTGGGTTTGGATCTCTTCTGCTCCCTTTTTTTTTTTCCCCCTCAAGACATTTATTGCTGAACATGCAAATGGGAGTTCCCTAAATTCATAGAATGGCTTAGGGTGGAAGGAACCACAAAGACCATCTAGTTACAAGCCCCCCACCACCACGGGCAGAGACACCTTCCACTGGACCAGGTTGCTCAAGGCCTCATCCAACCTGGCCTTGAACACCTCCAGGGAGGCAGCATCCACAGCTCCCCTGGGCAACCTGTTCCAGTGTCTCACCACCCTCACTGGAAAGAATTTCTTCCTAGTCTCCAGTCTAAGTCTGCTCTCCTCAAGCTTCAATCCATTGCTCCTCAACCTATCACTACAAGCCCTGGTGAAAAGTCCCTCTCCAGTTTTGGGTTTTTTTGCAGTTACATACCTTCATATCAATAAGGAAATGCCTTCATCTAAACAAGGAAAACAACTGTGCTAAGAATACCTCACCTGTCTTCCTATGGAATACATGCAATGCATGGCCACATAACTCCTGCAGAGGGAACTGCACATTGTAGCTGACTGACAGGTAGGGTTTGGAAAGAGCCTTGTGTTTATTTACACAAAGTCAATACCCAACCAGCTGCCTGTCAGAATCCAGCACCATTTAACCCAGCTGTCAGGAGAGTTGTTTACATCATCATTACATACATTTTTACAGTGAGGAAAATCTGTCAACAACTCACCAAAGCATGCCCATCTATTGTCTGGGTACTGCATGGAGAGAGGCACCAAACCACTTTTTCTCCTTTTTTTAGGCAAGTGATGGGGTCACAGAGCAAGAAAATATTTCAGTCTCTCATATCCTCCCTGTGCAGGCAGTTAAGTTAGAGAGAAGCCTTTACAAATGAAATATTCAATGAGGGCCTGTGTAAAGGATGAGGGAGGAAAATAATAGCAGGTGGCACTTCAGTTCCTATATTCCCAGAGCAAAATCAAAGCTGGAAGGTAGCAGTTAAACTCTGCCTGTGAGGCAAAGTTTCTCCTGTAGACATAACACATCTAGGCAGGCTATTGCAATTCCCTGCAAGAGCAGAGCTTGGTGGCTTCAGCGCTCAAAAGACAAAACAGCAAACCCAAATTCCCCAGGACTGAAGGCAAAGGAGCTGCTATTTGGTTGGTTTTGTGGGTCTGGGTTTTCTTGGTTTTTTAACCCAGCACGTTAAGCATGTTCCATTTCCCTCAAAGTCTGCCTTGCACTAAAACCAGAAGATGAAGCCAAAAGCTCCAGGTCAGACACAGCACTGATCTTAAGACACCAACCTGATGGACTTGTGTGAGTTAGTCCTGGCTACCACAATAAAATTGCTCCAAGAGCAAGTTCACAGAAACAGTTTAGTCAGTCTGTAAGAAGAGATCCTCATAAGCAAAGGTGCTCTTAATTAAGGAATACAACAAAGACCTTGAGTCAGAATGAAATGGCCAAGCTTTCCTGACTCCCAAAAGTTTGTTTAGAAAACTTGTGGGTTTGACAAGCCAGATTCATCTTCCCTCCAACTCCAAGCCACTCTGCTGGCTCTGCCCTGCTTTTCTGTGCTTTGCTGGCACATCAGAGCTCTTGAAACTTAGCACTTACTCTAAATTTCCTAGCCATGCTCATTGCCAGGAACTTTTATTGTTCCTTTTCAATGTAGTGTTGTCATCTTGATTGACTAGATGGCAAATCTTTCAACAGCTGATGTGTTTTTCAACTCACCATTTGCTGGACAAGCTTCTAGTCCACATGGTCAGAGAGAGGAGCTGGAAGAGCAGGAGGAAAACCCTAAAAGCTAAAGAAAGAAAACACATTTTAAAATAATGCTGACATTTCATGGGTTCGCAGATTCATAGAATGGTTTAGGTTGGAAAGGGCCTTCAGGATCATCTAGTCCCAACCCCCTTGCCATGGGCAGGGACACCTCCCACGAGACCAGGTAGCTCAAGGCCACATCCAGCCTGGCCTTGAACACCTCCAGGGAGGGGACAGCCACAGCCTCCCCGGGCAACCTGTTCCAGTGTCTCATCACCATCACTGGACAATTTCTTCCTAATCTCCAGCCTAGGTTTGCTCTCCTCGGGCTTCAACCCAATCCCTCTTGTCCCATCACTACAAGCCCTTGTAAGTTCCTTCCTGGCTTTTTTTGCAGCCCCCTTCAGGTACTGGAAGGCTGCTCTTAAGCCTCACTGGAGCCTTCCCTCTCGAGGCTGAACAGCCTCGACTCTTCCAGCCTGACTCCACAGGGGAGGTTCTCCGGCCCCCCGATCATCTTTGTGGCCTCCTTTGGGGACAAAACACGAGGAACTGTTATGGTATGACTGAACCACTGTATCATGAGAGACTAGAGGTGCATAGCACTACTACAACCTCTCCCACTTCCTGTCTGGGGTGGGACAAGGAGAATGAGGATTTGGGAGGCAAAAAGATAGCAGAAAACCCTGTGGGTGGAGATAAGGAGAATTTAATAAGGTGATAAAAAACACAAAGAAAATTACAGGGTTTATGTAGCAGGCATCAGAACAGACAAAATGTAAACCACACACCACAAGCCAGAGGCTGAACTCCAAGTCCCATAAATCCCTTTTGCCCTGGCCAGCCCCTTCCCTTACAGTGGGCATGACATCAGCTTGGCATTGAGTAACCCACTAAAGATCCCCGTTGGCAGCCTCTCCATGCAGCATGGTTCTGCAGTACAGCAGCTCCAGTCTCAGCTTCTGTTCTCCACTGCTGGAGGTGGGGGGTGGGGAGTCTCCCCATCCCTCCTCATGAGACCAGCCAGCTAAGACCAATACATCACCAAGCCCAGTTCTCATTTCTTCTTGTGAAGAGTCAATTAAGAAAACCAAATTCCAAGCCATTAATATGGCACCCTGCAACAGGCTTTCATTGCACCTTGATAATTTAGGAGTTTCTTCCCCTGCTGTCTGTAGTTACAGACCTTTTTGCATGTGTGTGTGTGTTTAAATCTGTCCATCTGTGAAGTGCAATGAATTTCTGTTGCGCTTTAGAGTGACTGTCCTTCCAGTTTAAATCTTCCCTGAGAGCCTGTTTACTGGTGCTTACTGTGTGGTGGCATAAATCACCTAAATGGACTCGGGATTTGGTTGTAAAACATCAGGACATGCTGACCAAGGATGCCATTGCAATGCAAGCAGCAAACTAATTTTATGGACATTGTTCTCTTGCATAAAACACAGCAGAAGTTCAGATCTTTTATGCAGTAATGGAAGCCACAGAGAAGGTTGTTTCTAATAAGAGGATCAGTAGAGTTATTCTGAATGTGACCATTTCTTGAACCTGGCAGTGGGCCTCTTTCTGCCCTGAATTAAATTGATCTCATGGATCCTCTGCATTTTTAGTGGGACGAGTAAGACCTGAATACCCCCTGGGAGCTACTGCTATGTATGTACACCTGGATTTTGTATCTGCACAGCATTTTGATGATATTGTCACTATGATATCCTTCAAAAGAGTGAGGTTACTCCACCAGGGCTCACAGGTATCTGCTGGCACCCCTTTCTCTCCATCCCTCCCCATAGCCCTCAGTGAAGCTCCTGGACAAGCTGGTGGGACTTGGGACATAATGTATGAGAGCCACAGCAGCTCCTAGAATATCCAAACAGAGGCCAGGGCATCATTGTGGTAGCTACTTTAACAAAACGTAATATACAAATCCTGAAACCGATGGCACCAAGTCACAGCTCTTACCATCATTTGACACAGAGGAAGAATTTAGGTGACAGAGTCAAAGATGACCACACTGAAGTTGTACCAGATCTCACAGACTGCATTGAGTTGGAAGGGACCCTCGAAGGTCATCTCGTTCAACCCCGCTTCGCACTCAGCTGGGACATCGTGAATTAGATCAAGCTGCCCAGGGCCACACCAAGTCTGATCTTGAATGTCTCCAGGGATGGGTCCTCAACCACATCCCTGGGCAACCTGTTTCCTTATTTCACCACTCCCACTGAGCAGAACTTCCTCCTGATGTCCCTCCTAAATCTCCTCTGCTCCAGTTTCAAACTACTGCCCCTCATCCTATCACTATAAACCCTTCTAAACAGTCCCTCAGCTTTCTTGTAGGTGCCCTTCAGATATTGAAATGCAGCTCTAAGGTCTCCCCACAGCCTTTTCTTCCTCAGGTTGAACAACTCCAATTCTTCCAGAGGTGCCTTCCAACCCCTCTCCTTCTGGGATTCTGTGAAGCATTTGGCAGAGCCATGCAACATGCCCATGCAATCTGGGTCATCCTCCTCCGAACTAGGATGTGTCTCCTTCTCCTCATTCAGCTACAAGTCACTCTTCACATACATAAAAATGCAGCAAACCGAAACATCAGTTCCTGAAACATCCCATGAATGCATCCACATTATCTGGGAAGATAGTGCTGTCACCTCTAAAGGATGATCTATGGGTCAAGAGGCATATCTGCATGATATGGAAAGGACTGGCGCCTCTGCTGAGTTACAGGGATGACATCGCTGCAGAACATTACTGTTGAGTCTAGAAAAGCCTTGTGAACGCTCTTTACCTACTGGCAGCCAGTGAATTATAGGGGAAAGGAGTATGCTGTCCTATAGGGGAAGGCTTCCAAGACACAGGAAGAAGAGGCAGAACACTGCAGTATTCACAGACTCATAGAATGCCAGGGGTTGGAAGGGACCTCCAGAGATCAGCAGGATCTCAGAGTTCAGTTAAATTTAGTCTTTTCTCCCTGTGGCTATCAAGGCACTTCTCCAGCCATAACAGAGATAGGATTACAACCCACAGGCATTGCAAAACTTTGTGTTAAGGAGTCAAAGGAGAGAATTAGGTCAAAATGATCTGAAGAAAAAAAAAACTAGTGATATGAAGGGAGGAGAGACCAAAACATGAAAAGAACCGTCTATACCACACACATCTTCAGAGAGCAGGAGGAAAAGAATCACAGAGGGATGGGACCTAGCCCCTAAAGCATTTAGGGGATGTAATAGTACTAGTTTGGCAGCAGAGAAACAGAAAGCACAACCACCTACTGCGTCTGCATCACTGCATGCTGGTTGTTACCCTACTGCTGCATCTTCTAAAGTGAAAAATGTCATAGGAGCATTGGTTTTCCTTTAGCCATGCAGGCAAAGCCAACTACAGACTCCACAGGGAAGTGGATGAGGAAAGCTCACATGAGGTTTTTACACTTTCTGACAAGCATGAGCTGTAGACTCCAGACCATTGGCCAAAACAATCAACTGACCAAAGCTGGGTGGTGAGACTCTGGAACGGGTTGCTCCGGGAGGTTGCCTCTCCCTGGGTGTGCTCAAGGCTACGTTGGATGAGGCCTTGAGCAGGAAGTTTTATTGAGATGTGTCCCTGCCCATGGCAAGGAGGTTGGAGCAGATGATCTCTGAGGTTCTTTCCAACCTAGGCTATTCTATGATCTTTATCAGACCCAGAAAAGGACATCTGCCTTCCTCCCAGTCACAGAGTCATAGATTGGTGGGGGTTGGAAGGGACCTCTGGAGATCACCGAGTCCAACCCTTCCACCACAGCAGAATTGCTAGGGAAAGCCACACAGGAGATGCCTTTCCAGTTAGTTAGCTCTGTGGACCCTACATCCTGAGAAAGAGTCTGAGGAAACAGCTCCTATTTGCAAGGCCTCAGACAACACAATCCCAGGCCTCTTCCTGACTGAGGAGAAGCTTTTCTGATTTATACTCCTTTTTCCAACTGATAGACAAAGCACAAGAGAATGCCAACGTGGACTCAGCTGATGATTTTCTGGGTTAAACCCTGCTCACAGATGTATGAAAATAAATTTGTACATCCATTTAATGGGTGGTTACATTAGTGCAACCAAATGAGGAAATTGTTGAGTCAACTCTGACCTGACTCTCAACTACGAAAATCCAAAGAAACAGAAGGGGGGCAGGGGGGAACCAACCACATAACAAATCTATTTCAATGGGCACTTCCATGCTCCATAAAGTAAGACCCTAAAGATCAGCTTTACAGACAGATTTTCACCCTTCTTACATGCTACAAAACCTATTTATTTGGAGATAAAAAAATAATAATAATAAATCAGATTTACAAGTTGGGGTTAAACTCAGTCATCCAGACACCTAAGGACCAGATTCTTTTTACCATCATTGCCTCCCCTTACCCTATGCCCACAGACATGGGCCAGCCTGCTGTACTGGAGCAGGAGGGTAAACAGGACCCCAGGGAGGTGGTAGAGTCACCACCACTGGAATTGTTTAAAAAGAGACTGGATGAGGCACTTAGTGCCATGGTTTAGTTGATTAGATGGTGTTGGGTGATAGGTTGGACTTGATGATCTCACTCTTTTCCAATCTGGTTAATTCTGTACTCTGATGCAGGGAGTCCCCAGATTCATAGATTCACAGAATTAAATGTCCCTTCTAACCCACATACAGATCATCCAGTTCCAACTCCCCTGCCATGGGCAGGGACACCTCACTCTAGAGCAGGTTGCTCACAGCCACATCCAGCCTGGCCTTAAAATCCTCCAGGGATGAGGCTTCCACCACCTCCCTGGGCAACCTGTGCCAGGATCTCACCACCCTTATGGTCAAGAACTTCTTCCTAACATCCAATCTGAATCTACCCATTTCTAGTTTTGTTCCATTCCCCCTAGTCCCTATTACTCCCTGACACCCTAAAAAGGTCCCTCCCCAGCTTTCTTGTAGACCCCTGCATATACTGGAAGGCCACAACAAGGTCTCCTCAGAGCCTTCTCTCCAGACTCAACAGCCCCAACTCTCTCAGTCTGTCTCCATAGCAGAGGAGCTCCAGTCCTCTGCTCATCCTCATGGCCCTCTCTAGACATGTTCCAGTACCTCCAGATCCTTCCTGCAACAGGGTCTCCAGACCTGGACACTACTCCAGGTGGGGTCTCGCCAGAGTGGAGTAGAGAGGGAGAATCGCCTCCCTCGACCCACTGACTACACTTCTCTTGCTGCAGCCCAGGATGTGATTTTCTTTCTGGGCTGCAAGTGCACGCTGCTGGCTCATGTTGAGCTTCTCATCCACCAGCAGCCCCCAGTCCTTTTCTTCAGGGCTCCTTTCCACACTTGCAAGAGGTCAGGATGATCTGTTTGTACAGCACTTAGGTACATGAGGTTCATGGCCCACACCGGCTGTTCTCAGGAGCAAGTGTGTGGCCGATCACAAAGAAATCATTAGCAAATCAAAAGGAAATTAACAAGGAGCAGCTTTTCACCCACTTTCAGCAGATAAGAGGGAACATCACAGAACTGTCAGGGTTGGAAGCGACCTCAGGGAGCGTCCAGTTCCAACTCCCCTGCCACGGGCAGGGACACCTCACACTAGAGCAGGTTGCCTGAACTTGTGCTTTCCTCACACTTCCTAACTTCTACTTGCACAATGAGCACTTTATCATCACGGGCCATTTGCCTGTTTGAAATTGTTTATTGACCTGAACCATTTTTGTTTTTTCACCCTGTGTTTACACTTAATCATCTAGCAAGCCTGAATATCCTGAGCACTAATAATAATCAACACATTACTAACATCACTTTCATTTTAAGCCCTGTGACTAAACATTGCAAATTAATTCTAAGTTAATTAGTTTCATTAGCTATGCAAATATTTCTGAGGCTTACAGCACCAAATCAGATTTAATTTGCTAAGACAATGTTCATTGGGAGTTTGAGGAATCTGTTCTTGCTTTCCATTAATTAAGGCAAGTTACACTGTGGGGTCTCTATGCAAGGGGGGAAAAAAGTTAATAAATAATTAACTCTAAAGCAACAAAACTGTTAAACTTGAGCTTTTTTTACTGCAAGGGTAGTAACACTAAAGCAGAGTATGTAAGTGTGATCTCCCTTGTGCCTTTACTCCCAAGCACTGCAGTCAAAGTGTGAAGTAAACTCACTTGAAAGAGCTGAGGGTGCTAAGGTGCAGAATTGTTCCTCACAGAATCAGAGGATATCTTTGGCTGGAAGAGACCTCCAGGATCATCCAGTCCAACCTTCAATCCATTCCAGCATGTCCACGTCTCTCTTGTGCTGGGGGCCCCATTGCTGAGCACAGTAGTCTAGGCGAGGTCTCACCAAAGCAGAAGGGCAGAATTCACTTCTCTCAACCTACTGGCTTTTGATGCAGCCCAGAATAAGCAAACAGTGCTGTTGGATTTATCCCACCAGCATGGTGGAAACGGCAGATCCGCATTTGGAAAGTCAGTTTTCAGAACACCTGGCTCTCCTAGATATGGAAATGGGATCCCTGCTCTCAGTCCTGTGATCACCAGTTTGAATGGTAACAGGATCACAAATACAGTTCAGAGACAGTGAATCACAGAATTGTCAGGGTTGGAAGGGACATTTAAAGATCATCCAGTTCCAAACCCCTTGCCATGGGCAGGGACACCTCACACCACAGCAGGTTGCTCACAGCCACATCCAGCCTGGCCTTCAAAACCTCCAGGGATGAGGCTTCCACCACCTCCCCGGGCAACCTGTTCAGCTAGCACCCTCCAGTCCTATTCTGCTGGGCAGCTTTCCAGCCACACTTCCCCAGGGCTATAGCATTGCATGGAGTTGTGATATCCCAAGGCATTGAGGCAGAGTGGACAGGAGAGCATCAGACTGTCAAAGCAGCTTGTGCTTCTCTTCTGGAACACAATTCCTCACTCAAAAGAGAGCCTTTCCTGCTGTTCTCTCCCATTCCTGCAAGCCATTTCTCATAAGCCATCTGCCTTGATGCTGGCATGCCTTTGGCATAAGGATAATCTGGTTAGATGCGGGTTGGCACCAAGCCTGCTGATTAAACCAGTGATGAAGCGACTGCTCAAAAGGAAGTTTCCTTGACCATCCATAGGTCAAACAGGTTTCTTTTGCACATATAAATTGCATCAATTGTTGTGTACAAATAATATCACTTCGAAAGAGTGATGTGTAATTACACCCTGGGAAGGTTCTGCCTCACCATAGCTACATGAGCTCAGAGTAGCAGAACTTAGACAAATGGACTGGGTTACCAAAGTTGGATTTGACTGCTCCATCTGGGGAGATGACAGATAAGAGATACATCCATCTCATGGAGCAGCTTCAGCAAGTATTTACTTCTTTAGCAGGTCTTTGCAAGACAGGAGCTATGACTCCATGGATCCACAGACACACAAGTAGGAGTACCGAAACCATTCTTCCCCTTACACTCAGTGAGATCAAGAAATAAGTAGTACATTAACTTCAACGAGACTAAGTGCAAGGTCCTGCATCTGGGTCAAGCCAAACCCTGGCACAAATCCAGACTGGGTGCAGCATGGGTTGAGAGCAGCCCTAAAGAAAAATTTGGGAGTGTTGGTTGCTGAAAAGCTCCCCATGAGCCAGCAGTGCCCTCACACAGCCCAGAAAGCAGCTGCGTGCTGGGCTGCATCCAGAGGAGTGTGGCCAGCAGGGCAAGAGAGGGGATTCTGCCCCATGACTCTGCTCAGCTGAAACCTCACCTCCAATACAGCATCCAGCATACAAAGGACACACAGCTGCTGGAGATGTTTTAGAGGAGGCCACAAAGATGTTTCAAAGGTTGGAGCACCTCTGCTGTGAGGATAGGCTGAGGGAGCTGCAGTTGTTCAGCCTGGAGAACGGAAGACTCCAACGAGACCTTAGAGCTGCCTTCCAATACTTGAAGTGAGCCTGCAGGAAGGCTGGAGAGAGACTTTCCATAAGGGTGTCAAGCAACAGGACAAGGGGGAATGGTTTGAGGCTGAGGGAGAGTAGGTTTAGACTGGATCTTAGCAAGTACTTCTTCAGTACAAGGGTGGTGAGACTCTGGAATAGGTTGCCCCGAGTGGTTGTGGATGCCTCCTCCCTGGGGGTGCTCAAGGGCAGGCTGGATGAGGCCTTGGGCAACCAAGTCTAGCTGAGAGGCATCTCTGCCCATGGCAGGGGGGTTGGAGTAGATGAACTCTGTGGTCCCTTCCAACCTGAGCCATTCTAGGATTCCATATTAATATACACAAATAATTTCAGTCCCATAAGAGCAGTCAGCTTGGTTGTCCTGAGGTTGCCTACATTCATGCAATTTGGAGAACTGAAAGACCTTGTGGGCTTCAGGGATGAAGAAAAAAGGCAGTCACATCTTGTTACAGTACTCCACTTTTAGCAAATACTCATACATTTAAATAGTTCAGAATTTAAACCACTCCTCTCCTTTAGTTTGCAGTCATCACAAAGTAAAACATCTGCACTTATTCTCATGCCAAGTCCCTTCCCCAGTTTAGCAGAGCACACAGGGCTCAGGGATACACTAGGAGCATCAAGTACTTTCTTCCTTCTTTTCAGATTTTGCCAACCCATTATTTATCTACTTATTTAATGAGGACAAAAGGAACGAAGGGCTTTGGGGTTTTTAAGAGGCTATTCTTTTCCTATTTTCTTTTTCGGTTCAGTTACTCATCTAAGCAACACACAACTCAGAAATAATGGGGAAAGGTGCGAAAGGAGACCACCCTGACCTCTGCGTTTTTCACAAAGAAGAGATATGTGTAATGAAGATCATCTGTGGAGCTGCAGCACTTACATACAAACTCAGGAACAGTGCACCCTGTTCCTGTTTATTTTAACCCAAACTAGCCAAAGTAATAGGCCTAAAGTAAGCAGCATCCCTCACTGATGCCACCTGGCCCCGCATTCAGCAGCCTTCATGACAGCAAAGAAAGATAAGGATCCTGCGACCAGCCTGCCCTTGGGAAGGGATGTAGAATTGTCCGGGTTGGAAGGGACCTCAAGGATCAGCCAGTTCCAGCCCCCTTGCCATGGGCAGGGACACCTCACACTAAAGCAGGTTGCTCACAGCCACATCCAGCCTGGTCTTCAAAACCTCTAGGGATGTGGCTTCTACCACCTCCCTGGGCAACCTGTGCCAGTGTCTCACCATACAGATGGTGAAGAACTTCTTCCTAACATCCAATCTGAATCTCCCCACTTCTAGGTTTTGTTTTTTCCCCCTTTCCCCACAGTCCTGTCACTCGATGACAGCCTAAAAAGTCCCTCCCCAGCTTTCTTGTAGTCCCCTTCAGATACTGAAAGGCCACAATTAGGTCACCTTGGTGCCTTCTCTCCAGACTGAACAGCCCCAACTCTCTCAGTCTGTCCTCACAGAAAAGGTGCTCCAGCATACAACAGCTGAGAAAGTGAGGAGAAAAAGGAAAGCAGAGGAAGCTCCAGAAATGTCTTTCTGCTATTCCTCTCATTCCTATTGTTCTTTCACTTATCATCTGGAAAACACTCTTCTCTCCGGCACCCACGTGTATACTCCAACAGTTCCCTTTGGCTAAGGATAAGCCTAAGGGAACAAAGTGGAGAGTGGAGAGTTGAGCCAAAGGATGCTTGCTGGGTGATCTGGGCATGCAGCAACTGCTGGCTGGCTAAGCCAGAGCTCTTTTATGTTCCACTTCACACCCACACATGCCTCATCTGTGCAAGCGTAAGCCAGCAACAGACACAGGAGGAATGCATCAGGCCTACAGCTTTCGCTTCTTGGGCTTATATGTGAAGGTAAAGTAGGTGAGCATGGGCAGAGGAAACTAATGCTGAAAGGAGTAAGGAAGAAGGCTGTGCAAAGGCTGGAAATAGTGAGGAAAAAACATCTATGGATGCCAGGGATGTGGGGTAGCAGTGAGCATACTGGGAGAGCTTCACTGGCCTCACAAACCTGCTCTTCTGGGTATCCTGGGCTGGACAGGGGGACTGGACCAAGCTGAGGCATGACAAGGAAAGTTTTGCAGGTACAGATGACAGGATCACCTTTGGTGGGATGAAAAGAAACTTCTTGCAGAACCACAGAATTGCTTTGGATGGAAAAGACCTCAAAGTTCACCTAACGCCACCGTGGCCATTAAACCATGCCCCAGAGTGCCTTGTCTACAAGGTTTTTTGAACACCTCCAGGGATGGTGACTCCACCGCCTCCCTGGACAGCCTGTTCCAATGCCTGACCACTCTTGCAAAGAGTTTTCTCTTAATACCCAACCTAAACTTCCCCCGGTTCAATTTGAGGCCATTATAACTGAGAGGAGCCCAAGGGACAAGATCTGGGTCGCATGAGAGAAGGCATATCTGAGAGGCTGTACACGTGAGAAGACCAAGAGGAGCAGCAAGACATCCCAAATCGATATATGAACGTAGTCCATGAGTCCTAATCCCAACAAATACATAAATAATAATAAATGCTATACCAGGCTGTCACCTGTGGCCCTTCCCCACTTCACTGGGCTTTGGTGCTGTGAGCCATTACACAAGGACTCCCTCTTTTATCCCTTTTTGGCTGGTATTCAACAAAGACTCTGGTCCTGATGAGTCTGAGGAAGTAGAGCAGAATCGGTTTGCTTGGAAGAGACCTTTAGGATCCTCGAGTCCAACACACCAACCTGACACCACCACGGCCATCTAAACATGTCCCACGGTGCCATGCCTACTAAACGTAGTGGGAGAAGAAGTAGGAGAGAATGAAAACTAAGCAGTCAGGCAGCTTGTGATCTGTAGTGCCTGGGAGCAGGGTGGTGACTCCCACAGCCTGAGCACCCTCTAGTGGCACCCAGCACCCTTCCAGCCTGGCACACCAACACCCACCCGCTTCAAGCACCAACATCCAGCTGTTTGCCCTGGCTTTTAACAGAAAGCTAAGCACAAATATTGTGGGAACAGTAGCAAAGCCCACGAGGAGCTAACTGAGGAGCTCTTACCACACCATGTCCTATAGCAAGCTTGTGCCAGGAAGGTTTTGCTGCTGCCTTCCACAGGGCTGCAAAACAAAAGCCTTCAGATGCACACACACCACCTACCTGGCACACCAGCTCCCTGATAATTAGGGGAGGCAATCATGTGAGGGTCCTTCACAGAACCTAGTCCTGATCAATCTCTCACTTGGCACTAACCCAGAGGAAGAAAAGAAAATCCATACCAGAAGTCGGGACTTCAGTTGTGCAAATGGAGGAAATGGGCACCTAGAGAAGAGCCTGCAGGGACGTAAGTTTCACCCTTAACTAAACGAGTTCCTGGAATTCTCCTCACAGCAGAACAAAAAAAAACCCTCAAACCTACAGAGAAGTGTTCCACAGGTAACTGGCACAACACACATCTTAGAGGGACATGAGCAGGGAATGCAATAATGCCTCATCAGCAAAGGCTCCTTGGCTACATCTGAACCAGAAATTATTGAGGAAGAGAAGTGCAGGCAAAAATTACAGCAAGCTAAAGCACAGAGGAAAAAAATCGTGTTCTGCCCTCCCTTCTGCAAGGCAGCAGTATACAGGTGCTCAAGCCCCAGACAAGCAGCACCACTCAGCTGGAAGCAGTGAGGCACAAATCCAAAATCCTCTTAGGAGCATGAAAGGGACCACATCCAGGCTCACCCGCTCCCTCCCTCCCCTACCTGGCAGCATTTCTTCCCTCCATGGAAACTCTTTAAATTAAAAGATCAGGTTGGCAAGTGTTTCTTCCTCCCATATGATAGATGTTGGGATTTACAAGTCTGTTTCCCAAATGGATGCAACTCCTTGCCTCCAGGAACCCCACTCTGGTGTGAGCTGTGCTTCATGTTCATACTTCTACCCAGGGCTCCCTGGCTTGCTCTGGATGGCTCTTTATACACCGCGCATCATTTGGGATTTCTCTTTTGGAGATGTGCTTCCAGGAGCTTGACAAGCTTGCAGGCCAATTTTTGGAGATGGATGCTGCTGCAGCAGTCAGATAGGTAAAGGCTAGGCAGAAATGTTTGGTATCAGATGCAACTCTTTAATATCAGCTGGCAAATCACATCCTGAGCTGCATCAAAAGCAGCGCGGCCAGCAGGCTGAGAGAGCTGACTCTGCCTCTCTGCTCTGGCGAGGCCTCACCTGCAGTGTTGTCTCCAGCTCTGGGGCCCCCAGCACAAGAGACATGGACCTGTTGGAGTGGGTCCAGAGGAGGGCTGCAGAACCTCTGCCATGAAGACAGGCTGAAAGAATTGGGGCTGTTCAGCCTGGAGAAGAGAAAGCTCTGGGGAGACCTTACAGCTACATTTCAATATATGAAGGGCACCTACAGGAAGACTGGGGAGGGACTGTTTGGAAGGGCCTGTGGTGGTAGGATGAGGGGTAGTGGTTTGAAACTGGAGCAGGGGGAATTTAGGCTGGACATCAGGAGGAAGATCTGCACAATGAGAATGGTGAGACACTGGAACTGGTTGCCTGGGGATGTGGTTGAGGCCCCATCCCTGGAAGCATTAAAGATCAGACTGGATGTGTCCCTGGGCAGCCTGCTCTAGTTGGAGATGTCCCTGCTGACTGCAGAGCTGTTGGACAAAAGAGGATCCTTGAGCATCTCTTGAAGACCAATGCAATCTGTAAGTGTGTAAAAGTCACAGCTGTACCCAGGTAAGGAATAGAAGAATTGGGGTCAGTCACCTCCTGGGCTTGTTCCCAAGTACTGCACTAATTCCTTATCCACAAAAAAATCACAGAAGGGTGGAGGTTGGAAGGGATTTCTAGAGATCATGTAGCCCTATCCCCCTCCTAGAGCAGGATCACTGGGAATAAATCACAGAGGAACACATCCAGGTGGGTTTGGAATGCCTCCAGGGACGGAAACACCACAACCTCTCTGGGCACACCACTGAAGCAGTGCAGAAGGGGGAAAAAACCCAACCAAAATAACAAACCCCAGGAATGTGAGGTTAATCACACAAACTGAAAATGCCTGCCATTTAAACTTGATCCTGATCTCACTTCATGATGGGGCAAATTTCTGCCACTAATCATGGAAAGGTTTTACAAACCAATCTTTCTTTAGGGCTATGAGGCACTGCATACATGCAAGGAGACAGCCTGGTTGTCAAGATGGTTGGAAACCTCTTTCTGGATTGTTGGCCTCATGATGCCACACACGCACACCATCTCCAAATGTCTGCTCCAGCTCATTACCTAAACAGCTGACAAACTCCATTAATCTGATGCTGAGTTGGAGAAAAAAAAATAAGAGAATAAAAAAAAAGTCAATCTGTGTCCTTTGTAAGTCATATCAGGACAAGCAGCAAACATTCCTACGGCTTTATCAGTACCAGAGCATTTTCTGACCGATGGCCAACTGCACAAGGCCCTGCACCCTTGGAGAGAATCACCCTTGGAAATACTGACCTTGAAATAATGTAACCTTCCTGGATGGCAATGGAAGAGGTAAGAAACTGAGCAAGGCAAGGATGGCTAACACGAATGAGCTGGGGAATTAACACTATGATTGGGAATTGTTTTCCCTTATTAGTCTCCATAGATTTGTCTAATGCAGCTTCTGCTTTCATAGAGTCACAGAATGCACTGGGTTGGAATGGACCTTAAATGTCATCTAGTCCAACTCCCTTCAGTAACCAGGGACACTCCCAATTTGAGCAGGTTGCTCAGAGCCCGATCAAGCCTCACCTTGAATATCTCCAGCGAAGGGACCTCCACCATCTCCCTGGGCAACCTGTTCCACTGTTCCACCACACTTCTTCCAAGTCCGATCTAAATCTACCCTGCAATTGCCCCTTGTCCTATTTGCAAATAGTCCCTCCCCATCTTTCTTGGGGGCCCTCTTCAGGTACTGGAAGGCCTGTTCTCCAGCCTCACCAATCCGAGTGACTCGGCCTGTCACACGATCACAGAATGTTAGAAGGGACCTCCAGAGATCAAGTCCAATCCTCCTGCCAAAGCAAGATCACCCAGAGTAGTCTGCACAGGAATGCATCCAGGTGGGTTTTGAAAGTATCCAGAGAAGGAGACTCCACAACCCCCCTGGGCAGCCTGCTCCAGGGCTCCATTACCATCACTGTAAAGAAGTTTCTCCTCATGTTGAGGCAAAATGTCTCTCTTCAAGTCTGTATCCATTGTTCCATATTACTGTGCACCACCAAAGAGAGACTGGTCCCCTCCACTTGACACCCACCCCTCAGATATTGATAGACATCCTAGGAGAGATGCTCCAACCTTCTGATCATTTCTGTGGCCCTCCTCTGCAACCTCACTGTCAGGTCCACATCCTTCTTGTGTTGACTGCCCCAGAGCTTTAATGAACTCCAAGAAAAAAGTAAAAACAAAAAGTGTATCAAGTGCTTTCCAATCTTCTTCCTAATGTTTACTAAAAACCCAGTAATTAAAAAAAAAAAAAAAAAATCAGTATAGCATGGGCAGTTCTGTTTTTTTCCTCTCAACAGCTTGTGAGCTATCATTTTCCTATAATGATCTGCCATTAACTGCTAAACTAATACCTAATTATCAAAATTACTGCAGACTTTTCAGGCTCTGTCCTAGCCGTGTCTGCACTGTCAGAATCGCACAAGCTGGGCTGTGTTCTGTTGCGAGTGAAGCTCCATGTTAATTGCAGACCTCATGAACCTGAAAGTCTGTGAAACACTCAAACAAAAACCTCAGGATCTAGGCAGCATGCCACTAGTTTTTCATACAGTATTCAAACATCATGAGAATGGCAAAGTATATGAATCACAGTGGAATTTTATCATTCTGGCCACAGCTAGCACTAGAATCAAAAGTAATCCTAGCATCCTAGAATGGCTTAGGTTGGAAGGGACCTCAAAGATCATCTGCTCCAACCCCCCTGCCCCTCTAGTTGAGAGGGGCACCTCTCAACTAGACTCAGCTGCTCAAGGCCTCATCCAGCCCAGCCTTGAAACACCCCCAGAGAAGTGAGCAACCTATTCCAGAGTCTCACCACCCTCATACTGAAGAGCTTCTTCCTAAAATCCTACCCTCATCTTAAAACCATTCCCCTTTGTCCTGTCTACAGACACCCTTATATAAAGTCCTGCTCTAGCCCTCCTGTAGGTTCCCTTCAGGTATTGGAAGGCAGCTTTAAGGTCCCCTCAGAGTCTTGTCTTCTCTGTGCTAGAGAAGAGCTCCCTCAGCCTTATCTTCACAGCAGAGGTGTTCCAGCCTGTGAATCATCTTTGTGGCCCTCCTCTGGACTCACATCTGTGTTGTTCTTATGACAGGAACACCAGAACTAGATGCACCACTCAAAGTGGGGTCTCAGAAAAGCAGAGCAAAAGGGCAGAATCCCCTCTCTTGCCCTGCTCCTGATGCAGCCCCGGACATGGTTTGCTTTCTGAGCTGCATGAGGGCAATGCCAGCTCACAGTGAGCTTCTCATCAAACAATACAAGCAAGTCTCCTTCTTCAGAACCACACTCAACCCAGTCTGCACCCAACCTGGATCTGGCTTCAACAGAAAGAGAAGAAATGCACCGCAGGTTATTTCTCTTGCAGGATGGCATGCCAAAGCACAGAGTCATTAAGAGCATAGATACAGATAAAATGAACAGTGTCAGGTGCAAAACTGCTTCTTAACTTATGAACTTCCAGAGTCACATTTTGATCTCATTTGCAGCAACATTAATCCAGAGCTCAATCACATTCAAATTTATGCCATTATAAACGAGAGCAGAATTTGGCTCCTAAATTACAGCAGCTAAGCACAACAGATTTTGTTTCCCTTGGAGTGTTTTTAAGCTCCTGATAAAGAGACAGCTTTTATGTCTTTAATAATCCCTTCTTCCTGCATTCAATGAGGTAAGCATCACTCAGTCAAAGTGCAGGGCTTCCTTCATTTCTCATGACAAGTTTAATGTCTTTTAAAATAGTTTCTAAAGCAATGCATAAATCACGCTGCAAGTGACAGAGGGATCAGGCTCAGCCCTGATTGTGAGTCCTGCACCACCCTCTTGACACCTTGAGATAACGGGGTGGGGGAAAGGTAAATCAGGATGTGAAGGAAGTCTTGGGAAGAAGAACTGGAAATCAGCAGTGTGATCAATTGCTGAACTGATGACCCAGCTGACACGGGGATTACTGATCATGGGTTTTGCCATCTAGGGAATAAAGCCTCACAACCCAGCCTACTTCAAACCTTACCCAGCCTTTAGGCTTTTGCTGTGTGACATACACATGTGGAGTTGCTGTACATCTAGTGTACACACGGTGCACAGGTATACTTGGGTGCATTAATAAAGAGTGTGGCCAGCAGGTTGAGGGAGGTTTTTCTCCTCCTCTACTCAGCACTAGTCAGACCACATCTGGAATACTGTGTGGAGTTCTGGGCTCCCCAGTTCAAGAGGGTCAGGGATGCACTGGAGAGAGTCCAGGGGAGAGCTATGAGGATGGTGAATGGACTGAAGCATCTCTCTGATAAGGAAAGGCTGAGAGACCTGGGGCTGTTTAGTCTGGAGCAGAGAAGGCTGAGAGGGAAACTGATCATATCTACAAATATCTGCAGGGTGGCTGTCAGGAGGATGGAGCCAGGCTCTTTTCAGTGGTAGAATGAGGAGCAACAGGTGTAAACCCAATCACAGGAAATTCCATCTCACCAGGAAAAAAACTTTTTCACTGTGAGGGTGCCAGAGCCCTGGAGCAGGCTGCCCAGAGAGGTTGTGGAGTCTCCTTCTCCAGAGATTTTCAAAATCCACCTGCATGTGTTCCTCTGTGGCCTTCTCTAGGTGATGCTGGTTTGGCCCTAGAGGTCCCTTCCAACTCCGAACATTCTGTGATTCCTTTTCTCTCAGCATCCTTCCTTCAGTCTTCAGTGAAGGAAAATCCCAGGGTTATATACCCTGGCCAAAGCTCTCCTCAAAAATCAATAGTTTATCTTTCGGTCGGGATCTGCCACAGATCATAACACAACACTGCCAAGCAACGTGGGAAGTGAGAATCAATAATTAAGTAACTGGTAAAACAACAGACTTGCTTTCTATACATAAACTCTCCTATTAGGCAGCACTTAGGAGGACGGAATGTGGTCCAAAGTTACTCCCTACTTGCTGCTTTGTGACTACAGTGCAGAGATGTGGCGCTGAGGGATGTGGCTTAGCACCGGTCCTGCTAGTGTTTGGACTCAATGACCTAAAAGCTCATTTCCAACTGAAACGATGCTATGATTCCACAATTATTGCCAGCTGCAATTCAGCTGTAGTTACCATCGTTCAACACGTGAGGCAGTATATTGGCAGGGTTACAACAACTGTTCTGGGATGTTGCGGACAAGGCAAAGTTCGTCTATAGGACAGAAAATAATGAGGCATTTTAGGATTAGTTCACTGAACACAAAATAATATTTCAGCTTTCCAGTACCACAGTGATTAAAAACTCAATGAATGAAAACACAGAAAAAGCAGCAGATCATAGATTAATAGAATGGGTTGGGTTGGAAGGAACCTTAAAGATCATCTAACTCCACCGCCTCTGCCATGGGCAGGCACACCTTCCACTGGACCAAGTTGCTCAAGGCCTCATCCAACCTGGCCCTGAACACCTCCAGGGAGAGGGCATCCACATCCTCCCTGGGCAACCTGTTCCAGTGTCTTACCACCCTGACTGCAAAGAATTCTTCCCAACCTCCAGTCTCAACCTGCCATCCCCAAGCTTAAATACATTCCCTCTCATCCTACCACTACAAGCCATGGTAAAAAGACCCTTCCAGTCTTTCTTGCATGTCCCTTTGAGGTACTGGAAGGCTGCTATAAGTCTCCCTGAAACCGTCTCTTCTCCACACTGAACAACCTCAACTCTCCCAGCCTGTCCTCATAGGGGGAGATGCTGCAGCCCTCTAATCTTCCTGCCTCTCCTGTGAAGCTGCTTCAGCAGTTCCGTGTCCTTGTTATGGCAGGGACGGTTCCTCTGTTTTCTCCGGTGAACAAGGAGAAGCACCTCAAAGCAGAGCACAAACCCACGCAATGCCAGACTGCCTGTTGCCTCTACGCCGTTCTTGGTACACCGCCTACCCTTACGACGATCTATGATCACCGAGGCACCAAAACCGACAGCAACAGCCGCCTGAAAGCTGTGGATTCGCTGCCACTCCTTCCAACACAATGAAATCCCAGGGTCGGATGTCAGGTGGGAATATCCTGGTACACAATCAGTTAAGCTATCCAGGGAGAGATGAACCAAAACGCGCACTCACTCACAAAGGCCAGATCTCCCCACGCGTACCCCAAACGCACTTACCAAGGAGGGGGCCGAGGACTCCTTGATGAGGTCCCAGTCTAAAGGGAGAGGATCCAGCTGCCAGGCCGCTTGCAGTGTGGAAAGCAGCCCTCTCCGTCGCAGGACTCCTTTATATCTTGCCTAAGTTTTCAGGTGCACTGTGGTAATTTTTTTTTTTAATTAGTTGGAGGCCTCCAAGCAACACAAAAGCAAGGCCAGAACGTCTGGCTCCGCAGGTGCCAGTTAATGGCTGCTGATCAGCAGCAGCTGCTAGCAGACCTCGGGACCCTTTGTCAGGTGTCCGTGAGGACTTTTGTGATTGCCAGGGAGGTTGCACCTGGCCACAAGTACGCAGTTAGACACGATGGGGTGCGAATTGCCACGGCATTGTCAGATGTCTGCAGGAAGGAGTCTGAAGCCAAGGCAGCATCCTTCACACGCGGCAGCAGCCATTTCTAACCGAGTTCAGGTGGAAAAATACTGGAGCATCTGTGCTCTGTTCTTCAGGCAGAAAGCACAGTCCTTGGCAGCACACATGCCCACTGCTACCTTCTGGAAAGTAAGAAAAGCGTATGTTCGAGCAGATGCTGCAGTACGATTTCCTCCCCTTGGACTCTGTTAAGGGCGTTCAGTTAATTGTAACACTGCAATTAGCTGTGCTTTGCTAGCTCAAAGGCAGGGTGGTTTTTTCCACGTGTGAGTACTCCACTGGCACTACTTCTCTGCGGAACTGCAGAAAGGCATGTTAAGGCTACCAAATGGAGAAAGAGAGGGGAAGGCAGTAAATTAAATAACTGGCCTACAATGGGTCTGCAGTGACAGGGCTCTGGGCCACCTGATCTAGTTGAGTATGCCTCTGCTTACTGCACAGAGATTTGGACTAGGTGATTTTTGGAGGTCCCTTCCAACCCAAACCATTCTATGATTCTGTGTTTCTACGACCGTAAGCTCCGGGTCGCTCCCGAGCAAAGCAGGATGACAGGTTGCAGCCCTGCTGTTAGATGTCAGAGTGAGAAACCTTGTAGCAGCAGCAGGTCCTCTGAGCCAGACCTCTCAGTCCTTGATCCATCAACCCCCTACTTCTGATCAGTGGGAGCCTGCATGGAGTAAGAAGGGTGGGGATTTCCTGTTTACATTTTTCTCCTGTGCAGAACAAACCTACAAGCTACAGCTGCAGCCCCGGTGGCTGTTATCACTCCTGCGTTTCCTGCCTGCAGAAGGGCTCGAAGAGGCTTCTGCACAGTGGCCTTGAGGCAAGGATCCTGGAAAGCACTCCAGCATGTGTAAAGCAATCCCTGCCTATGCCAGCACTTGAGCAGAGGAATAGCATCAGGCATCTCTTCAATTCCCTGTGACTGGAGTGAAACTTCAGCCCCATCAACGTTAAGATCCCACTTAAGTACTGCTAGAATACAGAGGGTTCCCCTTGCTGTAAAATACATGCAGTGCCATTCATTGTGGCTACACAGCCATGAACTACTGGAGGTGTAAGACTCTCTTAGCAGAATCACAAAGCTGTTTTGCTTGGAAATAATTTCTAAGACCACCGAGTCCAACCAATGACCTAGCAGCACCATGGCCATTAAACCCTGTTCCCAAGTACCATGTCCACACATTTTTTTGAACACCTCCAGGGATGGTGACTCCACCACTTTCCTGGGCAGCCTGTTCCAACCCCTGACCACTATTGCAGGAAAGAGATTGTTCCTAAACCTCCCCTGGTACAATTTCAGGCCATTTCCTCTTTTTCTACCGCTTGTTACTAGGGAGAAGAGACCAACCCCAACCTCACTCTAACCTTGTTTCAGGGAGTTACAGAGAGCAATGAGGTCTCCCCTCAGCCTCCTCTTCTCCAGGCTAAACAACCCCAGCTCCCTCAGCTGCTCCTCACCAGCCATGTTCTCCAGACCCTTCTCCGGTTTTGTTGCCCTTGTCTGGACATGCTCCAGCACCTCAAAGTCCTTCTTGCAGTGAGGGGCCCAAAACTGACCCAGTCTTCAAGGTGGAGCCTCATGTGTAGCTACAGAGCCACATAAGGCTCCTCCATATAGGAATTGCTGTTACTCCTGCAGCTGTGAATTTAGCTTGACACCATTGTATGCTCAAACTTGCTCCTCCATTTTGGACAGAGAGTAACTCAAACTCAGGTGTGCATGTCTCCCAAATGGCCATGTTTTTCTGCCAGAAATAAAGTTTTTTCCCCATAAAATTCTAATGCAGGTGTGTTCAAAACAACAGGGCATCAAAGCAACTAACATCTCCCAGGGATAGATTCTGGAGAGGGAGTTTCAGGGATAGATACACTTTCAGGGGGATGAATTTGCTTCTCCCTATAATCCTTACAAGATTCCCTAGGAGAACTTAGATGACCTGGTGAGCTGAATGCAGTTCAGGATGTATGATTGTTACAGGTTTTGTGGCAGCTGATCACAAGCGCTCTGTACCCACAGAAGGATAAGGGCACATAAATAACAAACGTTCATAATCACATGGCTAATGGTGATGCTCTCCTGCCCTCTGACAAACTTGCTGGAATTGGAAAGGGAAGGCTCAGAGAACCACAGAATGGCTTGAGTTGGAAGGGACCTTAAACACCATCTAGTTCCAATGCCTCTGCCACGTGTAGGGACACCTCCCACTACACCAGGTTGCTCAAGGCTTCAACCAACCTGGTCTTAAAGGCTTCCAGGGATTAGACATGCACAAGATCTCTGGGCAACCTGTTCCAGTGTCTCACCACTCTCACAGCAAAAGATCTGAGACGTCTTATCAACACAAACCCAGCCCTTGGTGATCCTTAAGTCCCAAAACACCTCACAGCCACTGTCACATCACTTTGAGGACATAGTATTGAGGGTAAGGAGAAAAAAATGTCCCTGCAGCCTGCGGTATATTGGCATTAGCACCAAAGATATAACTGCAGCTCACACCCAAACACCATCCAATCTAGCCAGCTCCAGCAGGACCACTGCAGCACAGGTCTCAGCCCCCAGGCATGGACAGCCACTTGTGTGTGACACAGGCAGAGCAGGGCCACTGCTCCCGCGCTCCTGGCAGGCACCGCACAGAGAAGAGAACTGACATCCTCCAACACCACACTCTGCTCTAATACCTTTGTTGATAATACTCTCAAAGGCATCTGAGCAGCAACAAAATTCTGCAAACCACCAAATGCTGCAGATAAAACAGACGACCCACAGTGCCTGCCAGGCACAGAATGACAGCAGGCGTCACTCGGCAGTGCTGCTCCCCATGCGCTTCCAAGCTGGCTTGTCAAACAATCCTTTCTTTAAAGATGCACTCTGCCTGACTTTGGTTCTGTCAGCAGCTTTGTGGACAGACAATCTGGCAGCAAGGAGTTTGTTTCCTGGACTAAAGACTGTACACCGTCAATGTGGGAACTGACCTGCTCCTTGGGAGCCAGCGGTTTGGCAGCAGGAGTCTCAGGGAAGGCCTTTCTTGCTTGCCTTCTGGCCGTCTCCTTCCCAAAGCAATCCATGTGAGCACATGCAAATAACACAGGAATACACCCAGACCGTTCCTCATTGATTGCTCCTTGTAGGAAATCAAGCTGTGGGACCCCACACATTTGCTACAGCAGCAGAGTGTTGGGAAGGGGTCAGGCCTCGAGGACCATGCACTCCTTATGAACATGTCCTCTCAAAGGCCAGGATGTTATCCCAGCTTTGAGGCTGGCGTGGTTGCTTCCTTCTCTAAGTCCACCACTTACTTTCATTCCAAAGATGATGGGGAGGTGAGGATGATGAGGAGAAGAGACCACAATACAGGCACATGCTACTTGTATTTAGGGAGACCACCCATCAGTCTAACCCTGCTGCAGCAGTGGAGAAAAGGGGTATGCCAAGCAAAGCAGAATAAAGTTATGGAGCACACCTCCCAGCCATTGCAAGGTCAGAACAAAAGCTAACATCACTGCTGGTTAAAGTGGAGTAGATAATGCTGAAGGAAGAAAGTTGAGTGGATGGTAGGGACAACAAAGCAGGACTTTGCCAGCCAGTGCAGTTTGGTTCCAGTTCCTGAAATGGATGTATGGATGGATACAGGTTATGCTGTTGAGGCCAGTTTAGGCTCAGCACTATCTCCACCTCCCAGCCCCTCTGAGAATACAGGGATGGCCCTGAACCCCTCACATCTCATCAGTCTCCTTCCCGTCTTCCTCAAAACCTGTAAGAGGCTTTATTGTTTGATTTCATGAAAGCAACAACTGGAAGAATCAGCTCAGGCAAAACCCATGCTGCTCTGGCTCATTCCTTCCTTTACTCTGTGATTTTTTCCTGGATACACTTGAACTGGATGTACTCTGCTCCGGTGAGACCCCACCTTGACTACTGCAAAGAGTTCTGGTGTCCCCACCAGAAAAAGGACATAGAACTGTTGGAGCAAGTCCAGAGGAGGGCCATGAGGCTTACTGAAGGGCCAGAGCACCTCTGCTGTGAGGATAGGCTGAGGTAGATGGGGTTTTTCAGCTTGGAGGAGACTCCAAGGAGATGTTAGAGCTGCCTTCCAATACCTGAGGGGACCCTACAGGAAAGCTGAGAGGGACTTTTCATAAGGTTTTCTAGCAATAGGACAAGGGGGAATGGTTTGAAGCTGAGGGAGGGCAGGTTTAGACTGGATCTCAGGAAGAAGTTCTTCAGTACGAGGGTGTCGAGACTCTGGAACAGTTTGCCCAGAGAGGTTGTGGATGCCTCCTCCATGGAGGCGTTTAAGGCTGTGTTGGATGAGGCCTTGGCCAACCAAGTCTAGTTGATAGGTGTCCCTGCCCATGGCAGGGGGTTTGGAGTAGATGAGCTCTGAGGTCCCTTCCAACCAAAGCCATTCTACGATACTATGAAGACAGGGGCAGCTTTTGATGATGTCCCCATACTCTTACATTTACTTTGCAAATCCTGCTCTGGGGAGCAATTGTCTTTTTTGGTGGGTTGCTCCATCATGCCCATAAATAGGGTCCCAATTTCTAGAAGCTACAGTTGCAGTAATAAATAATAATAACAATAACACAGTTACTTGGAAAGCAGCCCCTTACAAAATGAATGGACCTCTGTGAAGATAAGCAGCCCTAAAGAACATGATTACTTCCTCCACACAAAGGCTATAATTGATCATAAAATAACAAGTCACACACTCTGGAATGCCTCTCTTTGATCACTCAGCAGGAAAATTATAATCCTTCATCAGTGATATAGCAGCTGTGTGTGGAGCCTTAAGAGAGCATTTGACAGGGACATTTGTATCCCAACCATTCCCATCCACTGATGAGGCTGCAATAGCTGCTCAAAGAGCATTCGCCCCATTAAAGGAACTGTGGCAGATTTCCCCTCAGACACAAGCCCTCAAAGTAGTTAACAGTCAGACAAATGGCACCTTCCAGGGCCCACACCTCCTCCAGCTCAGCTTTCACACAATGCAGCCTGATGCAGAGGCTTTGCATGGACACCACTGGCCAAGTAAAGCCTCTCAACAGAGTCAGAGAATGGTGGGGGTTAGAAGGGACTTTTGTCCAACCCCCCTTGCTAGGGCAGCTTGCATGGGAACATGTCCAGGTTCAGATCCTCATCTCCAGAAAAGGAGACTCTCCACAACCACTCAACACCACTCAAAGTGTTTTCCTTATATTAAAGTGAAACCTCCTCTGTTCTAGTTTGTGCCCATTAGCCCCTTGTCCCATTGCTGGCCACGACTGAAAAGAGCCCAGCTCCATCCTTCCAAAGGAGGGCTGCAAGGATGATCCAATGGCTGGAGCCCCTCTGCTATAAGGGGTTGTTCAGCCTGGAGAAGAGCTGCCTTCCAGTACCTGAAGGGATCCTGCAAGAAAGACGAAGAGGAACTTTTCATAAGGGTGTCTAGAGACAGGACAAGGGAGAATGGTTTGAAGCTGAGGAAGAGTAGGGTTGGACTGGATCTTAGGAAGAAGTCCTTCAGTATGAGGGTGATGAAACTCTGGAACAGGTTGCCCAGGGTGGTTGTGGTTTGCCTCCTCCCTGGGGGTGTTCAAGGCCAGGCTGGATGAAGCCTTGAGCAACTGGGTCTAGTTGAGAGGTATCTCCACCCATGACAGGGCACTTGCATCTCTGTGGTCCCTTCCAACCTCATTTGTTCCATTATTCTTTTGACTTCAACCTTTTTGATATTGATTAGCATTTAGCTGAACCTCTGGGAAAGGAGAGTATATCTTGTGCTACCAATCACAGAATGACAGACTGGTTTGGAATGGACCTTTAAAGGTCAGCTATTCCAACCTTGCTGCAGGGAGCAGGAACATCTTCAACTAGATCAAGTTTCTCCAAGCCCTGTCCAATCTGACCTCGAGTGTTTCCAAGGATGGGGCTTGTACCACCTCTCCATGACCTTCACCCTAACTCCATCTAAATTTCCCCTCTTTCCATTTAAAACCTTATTCTGTTGCAACAGGCCCTGATGATAAGCTTGCTCCCATCTTTATAGGCCACTTTTAACCTCTGAAAGGTCACAATACAGTCTTGTCAGAGTCTTCTCTTCTCCAGGCTGAACAATCCCAACTCTCTCAGACTGCCCCAGCCTTCTGTCCAGTGCTGTGACCTCCTCTGGACCATGCCCTTGTGCTGAGGACTCCAGAGCTGCACCCAGCACTGCAGGTGCAGGGACTGAGCAGGTGACAGGACTCATGGAAACCAAACTCCGTGAAACCAGCCTTCACCACTATCAGGATACAGGACAGCAGCCTGACCGCGGCTTCCCCACCGACGGAGGGCAACGAGCCCGCCCCGGGGCGGGGGGCGGGAGGAGCCCGGGGACCGTGGCCGGCGTCTTCGCGGGATGTGGAGCGGCAGAGGCGAGAGGAGTCGAGGGGAGAGGAGCGGAGAGGCGAAGAGGCACCAGCGGCCATGGTGCCCGCACTGCTGCCCCTTCTGCTGCTGCTGCTGCTGCTGCCGCCTCCGCTGCCCGCGGCGGGCGGCCGCTGCCCGCCCCGCTGCGCCTGCAGCCAGGCCGCCCTGCGCTGCCTCTCGCCGCCCCAGGGGCCGCTGCCCGCGCCCGCCCGCGCGTAAGTACCGCGGGGGAGACGGCACCGGCCGCGCCGGTTGCGCCTCGGCCGCTCCGAGGGGGAGTGGGTCGGGAGGGGGTGCTGCTCCCTTCCCCATGTCTTGGGAAGTGCCGTCGGGAGTCGGGCAGTTTGGATGGGATGCTTAGAGGCTGAAGCGCTGGCCGGGTGTCGGAGCCTGCCGGGCGCTGGTGCGAAGAGAAAGCCTTGCAAGGAACGGGAAGCAGAGGGCTTGTTTCACCCCCTACTCCTCCCCTCTAGGACGAAGATGCGCATCTTGTCGGGACGTTTTCTCGGCTTCCAAAAGCACGTGCCACATGCCACTAGCCTCAGGGACAGATCTCAACTTTCTGTATTCTCCCGCTGCGGGCAGGAGGCAAAAAGATGCTTTTCCTATTCCCAAGTAGTGGCGTGGATAACTTTAGAGGAACCCGATGAAGCAGTTGATATTTGGTCGTCAATCTTCTAGGCGTTCCCTGGCTGGTTGGTTTCTTTTCTCTTTCACAAAGCCGGACTGACTTTGACCCTCTTCACCCAAATCTCCTGCAGTTTAATGAGCCCTATATTAAAGCAGCAAAATCCCCTTACCAGTGCTCTCTGCCTCTTCTGGAGGTCCAGCTCATTGACATTTTAGGGGCTAATCTTCCCTTTGTCCACCCTTCCGTAGTGGGGGGAAAAAAACAAGCAGGTGTGAGTTTTGCCAGCTGTTTGGGTCTCCATGGGCTGCTCATCAGATCTTTCTGCCTGCTACTCCTCTTGGAATTAAGGTTAAAAACAGGGAATCACAGGCCTTCCCTTACCCCCACGCCATACTCTTAAGATCATGATGTAGCAGACCAGACCGAAATACTCGATATAAGAAGGTATTCTAGTGTTGTGATGTTCATGGGCTCAGTTACAGCACTGATCTAAACACTGGTGGCGTCAAAATAAGGGATTACACAACCCAACAGATAGCACAGTTGCTGTTTTGAGGATCCTTTGGTTATCTGCACACAAATGAAGCCTTATTATGCCCCTTTTGGGAACAAAGCCTGTGTTTTCTATTTTCATCTCATTTGTTTGTAAATTTCATGTGCTCTTGAAATTCCCCAGGGATGATACTATCCCCTCATCTCCTCTTCCTTTGTCCAGAACTGAAGAACTGATAGGAGCCAGAAATACCAATTTCAGTTAGTCTAGAACCATCTGAATCATTTTTCCAAAGCCAGCTTATAGAAAGTACTATCTCCTCCCCTTTCTCCTAATAATTACCTGAGAAAGCAGATCCTGTGGATGCTAAAGAGACTCTCCATAGTTATTGCAACAAGCACATTTCCTCCCTGATGTTTGTACGTCAAGGATCCCTGCAGCAACAGAAACAAGTGGGAGGTTAATTTTTTTAATGGATTTAGCATGTTTATTAGGATGATGCACATCACAGCCCAGAGAGGTTATCAAAAGGTCTACTTATGTGTTGCGGTGGTGGATTTTTCCTTTCTTTCTTGGCATACTCTTTTATTTTTTCATTTTCCATCTATCATCTTAGGAGGAAACAACATCCCAACTTCAGTGATCAGGTTAGGAGAGAAAATGGTCTTATGGCTGTTGGCAGTTAGGTTTCACTTAGGTCAACAGGGCTAGATGATGGGCAAAACTAAGAGAGGAATTCCTCTCTTCTACCTTTAATATAACCATCTTTTATGACTGTACCCAAAGTCCAGCTGTTAGGCTGGCTGTAGAAAGCAACTATGCAGTCAGAAAATAACCCAACCAAAATTCTGATCAATACTCCTGCAGAGAAAACATTTACACTTAGATGGGAAAAAAAAAAAAATCCATGTCTTTCAGCCTGCATTTGCAGACATAGAATCATAGAATCACAGAATGGTCTGGTTTGGAAGGGACCTCCAAAGGTCATCTAGTCCAACCCCCTGTGTAGTCGGCAGGGACATCCTCAATTAGATCAGGCTGCCTAGAGCCTTGCTGAGCCTCATTTTGAGTATCTCCAGGGATGGGGCCCCAACCACCTCTCTGGGCAACCTGTTCCAGTGTTCCACATGCCCAGCTCCTTCTAGTTCCAGGCCAAATCCAACCTGATTTACATCGAGTCTGGAACTATTCTAACAAATTTCCATTTCCATTTAATTGAGAGGTGTGTGTGTTGATAGTTTTTGTTTGCCTGTTTCATTTTTTTAATAGAAAGTGTACAATTACAAAGCTGTACTGATGAACTTAGTCACTGCCCCTGCAGGTCTGTATGTATTCTTGCTTTGTTTTAGTTCCTACTGAACTTGGTTTACTTTCCTTCCACGTCTTTGATATTCATACTAGTGTCTTCTTCCCTGCTTAGCTGTTCTCTCCCTTTCTCTGCCCCCTCTCCCCTACTGATACAGCTTTGCCAGCTTTGTTAGTAGTGACTCCTTCTCTTTCCATAATCCACTGATCTTTTGAGCTCTCTTCTCCCCTGTATGAGACAAAGCAAGAGACATTTCCCTCCTCATAGTCACATCTGTACCTGTATGCAGCAGATAAATTGCAGTGTAGTGCTGGCAATAATAATTTGAGGGTAGGGGTGGGAAATGCTGTTCCAGGTTGTTCCAACACAGTTCTTTCTGTTAGTTCCTTGAGAATACAGAAACCAGACCTCAGAGAAGTCCTTGTTACTAGAAGAAAATAAACAGCAATATGTAAATCCAGCTATAGCCAAGTAATTCAAACCCTGATGCTGAAATGCGCTGCATTTCCAAATGTGTTTTCAGTACTTTGCTATATCCCCAGTGTGCATCCTGTAGGGAAATCTCAGCCATTTTTCTTTACCAAGTTATTCTTGCCATGTCATGTTATTGCTGAAACAGTTTTCAGAATGATTAGACTTTCGACAGGTTGCAGAAGGATGTGTTTTATACAGTCTGGAATTGACCACATTTTTCTCAGGCTCCTGGTTTTAATCTGGACATTAGACAGACACTATAGAAGCTCCCATTATCCAGACACCTTTATTGTGCCATTTTAGCTACAGCACCTATGTGTCTTCTTAGTCTCAGCAGGGACAATCCTCGATATCAGTCCAGGCTGGGGGATGACGAGATTGGGAGCAGCCCTGCAGAAAAGGACTTGGGGGTGCTGGTGGGTGAGAAGCTGGGCATGAGCCTGCAATGGGCACTCGCAGCCCTGAAGGCCAATGGCAGCCTGGGTTGCAGCAAAAGAAGCCTAGCCAGCAGGTGGAGAGAGGACATTCTGCCACTGTGCTCTGGTGAGAGATGAATACCTCTGAGTTTCACAATCAGAGAAATCAATAGTTCATTCCTGCCAGGAGCTGCTTGAGTTTTGTGGTGTGCTGTCAAAGCCATCAGTCATGTTCAATAGCAGAGACTCCAACACGAGGTAAGGCCTCACTTTACTTTGCACTTTGGGAAGATTTAAACTTGCAACAAGCAGCTCAAAACTCAGTTAACCTAAATGCTTATGCATGTGCCTGCCCGGGGCAGAGGGTTGGAACTAGATGATCTGTAAGGTCCTTTCCAAACTAAACCATTCCATAAATCTACATACACAGGCTGGCTTGTACTTGGCAAGCTGAAGGATCTGCAAAAGGTGAGCATAGGAGGAGACATCTAAATGCAAGGTTTGAGGTACAAAGCACAAAGTGGACAAAAATAGGGATGGGAAAATACAACTTTTAGGTGAACCTAAGATGTCTTTATTGGTGTGGACCTGCCTGTGCATGACACACCAGTATTTCAAGGCTTAAGAAAGAGGGCTGCCTTTTTTCCTTGGCTCTTGCTGTTTTGTGAGGTGCTTAATGGGACAAGGTAATGTCAGTGCAGATGAGTTCACAGTTCCAGCGATCATGGTGAGCTCAGGAGAGTTAAAAAACAAAACCCAATGAAGTTGAAATGCAGAATGGATTAAGGGCTGTCATGCAATTTAACTACTGTAGCTATTAAAATGCTGGGTCATCCCACTTAAATTTAATGACTTAGCTGAAACTTGGAGCACCACTGCCAAAGGCTCTCTTCAGGCAGCAGGAGTGGGTCACTGACCCACATGTTACAACCACTACACTGTTAATAGCCACATCACAGAGTGGCAGGAGCTTGTTTGGCTGAAGATTTTTATGTAAGTAAGCCAAGATCTGTTTTAATCTTTGCACTTTAAGGTATGCTCAGATTTCTTTGGTAAATCATAACACTTTCCCCCAAAGTTATGCTTTATTTTGTAAGCCACCCCAGCTGATGCTGCAGTTATGCAGAGGCTCCTACTGCCAGGGTTACAGAGCAACAATTTCTCAGCTTCTACTTTCTACTACTTCCTGAAGTTGTTTTACTTTTGGCTTGGAGTATTTAACTTACTATAAGGTGGCATCACCACCCCTGGTGGTGCTCAAAAAATTTGGGACATGGCATTGGAAGAGGCTGCCCTGGGAGGTGGTGGAGTCGCCATCCCTGGCGGTGTTCAAGAAATGTGTGGCCAGGGTTGGTTGATGGTTGAACTCTGGGATCTTAGAGATCTTTTCCAACCAAAACAGTTCTACGATTCTATGGTTTAATGGCCACGGTAGCGTCAGGTCAGTGGTTGGACTTGATGACCTTAGAGGTCTTTTCCAACCACAACAATTCTCTGACTACTCTTTTGTCCCCTCAGGGGCAAACACATTTTTCAAGACACATGACTTAGTTTCATTTCTGGTTTCCGCAAACCTCACACAGAACACTCCCGCATCCATCTAGAGACAGGCATGACCCATTCACTTCCTTAAAACACCCCTAATTAGGTAGGGATCTATTGTTGTTTCCAGTTCACAGACAAGGCAGTCAAAATGCAAAGGAAGTAAATGCTGAAGGTTCCACATAAACACAAGGAGGGTGTCACTTTGAGGGTGGCAGAGCACTGGAGCAGGCTGCCCAGTGAGGTTATGAGGTCTCCAACTCTAGAGGCATTCCAAATCCACCTGGAGGTGTTCCTGTGTGATTAATGCTGGGTGACCCTGCTCTAGCAGGAGGTTGGACAGCATGATGTCCAGAGGTCCCTTCTAAAACCCCCCCTCATTCTTTGATATGTCCTAGATCATGCAACTTGAACCATAGCTAGGAAGTGACTGCCAGGCTCCATAGTACATCTGGATTTGTAACCTTGTAACCCCCAAGACATACAGGTGGCTGACAGCCTGCCATTTATATGGTGTGGGCATGATATGTGTAGATATAAAACCACATATTTATAAATGTTTGTAATTGAATACATTTTTAATTCTTAGATGAGGCCTTGAGCAGCTGAGTCTAGTTGAGAGGCATCCCTGCCCATGGCAGGGGGGTTGGAGCAGATGATCTCTGAGGTCCCTTCCAACCTCAGCCTTTCTGTGATATAGAGGATTATAACAAAGCAAGCAGGTTAAATGAGTAGGATGGAAACCTTTCAGCCAAATTAAAATACCCCTGAGGGGTGGTGGGGGTGTGCATTATAAGGATGGGAAACAAAAATCTCTGACTAGATACTTGTGATTACAAAGCAAAATGTTTGCACAAAGATAAGGTCTTCAGGTATGTTAAATATTTTCCTATGGCCATTATCAAGGAGAGTGTGGTCAGTGGCTAGATAAATTGGCAGGTTAAAGCACTGTGACTCAAATGCAGAAGAGAATGGTAAAATGCAGATCTGTCTCCCACATCATTAATTTCTCGGGCAGAGTAACTGAAATATTGAAAAAGGGACATCCACACTGGCTCTTAATCAACTAACCATACTGATGCAATTTCTTTTCTTATGAATACATCTGTAGAAGTGTAGCAGCCCACTTCCATCAGGCTATTCATTTACTTCATAGGTTCTGCTTATTAATGGTTTGACAGTGATTAGCCTCAAATTGATGTTGCTGAGGAACCGAGCCAATATCCTTTGAATTCTGTTTAACTGAGGTCAGTGGTAAATGGATCAGGCCACAGGCTTACAGAGAACTGCAGGTGAAATGAAGCGGCGCTGTGCTTTGGTGATTTTCTTCTGGTGTGTAAAGAAGGAAACCCCATGCCTCACACTCCTCTCCTCCTCCTCTTCATTTTTCAGATTGTTTACTCATCTCCCCGTAAAAGTAATCCCATCACACGCCTTTGAAGGACTGAGGGATGCTTTCATCATGTAAGTTGACAACATTTTCCCGAGGGTTCTCCTTAATTTCATGAAATGTCCTTAATGGAATGAAAACCTTATCATGAGACAACAGTGTGCGCTTGCAGCCTGCACCCTGGGCCGCATCAGAGGCGGTGTGGCCAGCTTGATGATCTGCCCCTCTGCTCTGGTGAAACCCCGTCTGTACCGCTGTGTCCAGTTCTGGTGCTCCCAGCATAAGAGGGATGTTGATCTGCTGGAGCAGGTCCAGAGAAGGTCACAAAAGTCATCAGAGAGATGGAGAACCTTCCCTATGAGGACAGGCTGAGAGAGTTGGGGCTGTTCAGCCTGGAGAAGAGAAAGCTGTGGGGAGACCTTAGAGCTGGCTTCCAGTATGTGAAGGGGCTACATGACAGCTGGGAAGGGACTTTTTACAAGGGCTTGTAGTGATAGGATGAGAGGGAATGGACTGAAGCTTGAGGAGGGCAGATTTAGACTGGAGATTAGGAATAAATTCTTGACAGAGAGGAAGGGGAGACACTGGAACAGGTTGCCCAGGGAGGTTGTAGATGCCCTCTTGCTGGAGATGTTAAGGTCAGGCTGGATAAGGCCTTGCGTGACCTGGCCTAGTTGAAGGTGTCCCTGCCCATGGCAGGGGGGGTTGGAAGCAGGTGGTCTTCAAGGTCCCTTCCAACCCAAACCATTCTATGAATCTATGAATTTCTTGCTCCAAATTCTGTCATGAACCTCCATCCAAAATTACATCTTTTTAGAATAAGTTGAAGATGTGTTGCTAAAACATCCTATTAGGGGGGAAAAAATGAACAGTGGGGAACAATACACATAGCATTTCCTTCCTTAAGGGCAGTATATAAAAGATTCTTTAAAAAAATACGATTTGCAACAGTTAACAGATCACAAAAGGAAACAGTAAACATATTGGAGAGAACTGGATACCGCTGATGATTCACAGATTGCTGTGATCAGGCTGCCCCGGGACACATCAAGGCTGATCCTGAATGTCTCCAGGCACAGAACCTCTACCACATCCCTGGGCAACCTGTTCCAGTGTTTCACCACTCTCATTGTGCAGAACTTCCTCCTGATGTTCAACATAAATCTGCCCTGCTCCAGCTTCAAACCATTGTTCCTCACCCTATCACCACAGGCCCTTCTGAACAGTCCCTCCTCAGCCTTCCTGTAGGTCCCCTTCAGACACTGAAATGTAGCTATAATACATGCTTTTGACTGGTAGAGGAAATAGATTTTCTCACTCACATGCTAGCTATGGCATTCTGTCATCAGACATTTATTTAGTATCCAAGTAAGATAATTCTTTGGCATTTTGTACCAGGAGATGAAATTGGCAGTGGGGATAAGTAGGACTGAACGCTTTCTTGGATCTTTCAATTTACAAGTACTGTAATTTTGTACTCTGAGGTCTGTGTTGCTTCCCCTCCCTTAGCTCTGTAATCTGATTTGTGTCAGATTCAGACCACAAGGCTCATCTGACCACCTCTGCCCTTATTGTTGTTGTCCCACCTGAAACACGGCAGGCTGGGGTCTCCATTATTGATTACTTTTACATTTATCTGCATTGAATGGTCTCTAAAAGACAGTTGATGACACACTAGTGCAATGCAGAACAGGGGAATGATCTTCCTCATAACACAAACAATGCCACTTTCTTTTTAAGGTCCACTTCTACATCTCTTCACCTACGAAAAGCACTTAGTGCATCAGATCTTAAAATATGCATTGGCTGTTACCTAATTTATTTAGGGGGAGCAGGAAACCCCCTTTGTGGTGCATTCTTAAAGGATAAGACTTGAAAGATGAGGATAATGCAAATATCTGAGTAGACTCACCAGGACTACTTTAGCTTTTAGTGCTCATTGGTTAAACAGTGTTGGCTGAATTATAAACTTCAGTGTTCCTGTAGCTCTGGCAAGTGGAAAATAAGCTAAGTTCTGCTGCATCTATTCCACTGCAATGAAGTGCCACGGTACAACCCAGTGGTGCTGTATTCTTGCACTCACTTGCAGCTTAATGATTAATGAGAACTTCACCAATTTCAGAGGGGAGCCCGACTTCAATCTCCCATTTCTCCTACCTGTGTCACTTGAGGCTAAACTTTCCCACACTGTATGTACCTGCTATTATTCACAGAGAAGCTTCTGCTCATTGACATTTTCCCTTCCACAAAGAGAATTTAATTCATTTCTTTGTATCCTTTTAATGTATCTCTCCACATTAAGAGTGCAAAAATCATTGTATTTGTCTGAGGTAAACCTATAGAATGTTTCATAGTTGTCTTGAAGTGCAGAGTTACTTTGAAGAATGCATACCTTCAAATGATCAATCTCTCAATCATGTACTTGTGCAACTCCTCACCATCTGCAAATCAGGTGATCAATTGTTCTCACTGCCACAAGTCATTCCAGCATATAGAAATGGTAAGGCAGTTGCAGACAGGAGGAATGTGTCCAGATTTGTAGAGAAAGGCAACAAAGCTGGTGAAGGGTCTGGAGGTCGAGGCTTGTGAGGAGCAGCTGAGGAAACTGGGATTGTTTAGTTTGGAGTAGACTGAGGGGAGATGTCATTACTCTCTGCAACTACCTAAAATGAGGTTGCAGAGGGGTGGGGATCTGTCTCTTCTCCCTAGGATCAAGTGATAGAACAAGAGGAAATGACCTCAAATTGCACCAGACTGAAAGAATCAGGTTGGACTTGATGATCCTTGGGGTCTCTTCCAACCTTAGTTACTGTGATACTGTGATACTGTGAATTGGGGCTGTTCAGCCTGGAGAGGAGAAAACTCTAAGGGAACCTTAGAGCTACATTTCAATATCTGAAGGGGACCTACAGGAAAGCTGCGGAGGGACTGTTCAGAAGGGCTTGTGAGGATAGGATGAGGGACAATGGTTTGAAACTGGAGCAGGGCAGATTTAGGTTGGACATCAGGAGGAAGCTCTGCACAATGAGAGTGGTGAAATACTGGAACAGGTTGCCCAGGGATGTGGTTGAGGCCTTGCCCATGGAGACATTCAGGATCAAACTTGATGTGTCCCTGGTCAGCCTGATGTAGTTGGAAGTGTCCCTGCTGACCAAAAGAGGGCTGGACAAGATGACCTTTGAGGGTCCCTTCCAACCCAATGCAATCTGTGAATCTATGCATCTTGACTCAGTATACGAAGCACTATGAACATTAGCTACAACATCACCCCTGCAAACAAATAGTCCAGCTGAGTGAGGCAGGACTAGCAACAGGAGCAAAAGGCTCCCAGGTGTGAGGCTCTTTCTGGTTTCCTAAGTGCAAAGATACTTCATAGAATCCTAGAATGGCTCAGGTTGGAAGTGACCTCAGAGATCATTTACTCCAACTGCCCTGCCAAGGGCAGGGACACCTCTCAACTAGACTTGATTGCCTAAGGCCTCGTCCAATCTGGCCTTGAACAACTGCAGGGAGGAGGCATCCATGACCTCCCTGGGCAAACTATTCCAGAGTCTCACCATCTTTGTACTGAAGAAGTACTTGCTAAGATCCAGTATAAACCTACTCTCCCTCAGCTTCAAACCATTCCCCCTTGTCCTGTTTCCAGACACCCTCATGAAAAGTCCCTCTCCAGCCCTCTTGTAGGATCCCTTCAGATACTGGAAGGCAGCTCTAAGGTCCCCCCAGAGTCTTCTCTTCTCCAAGATGAACCACCCCAGCTCCCTCAGCCTATACTCATAGAAGAGGTGCTCCAGCCCTTGCATCATCCCTGTGGCCTTCCTCTGGACTTGCTCCAACAGCATTGTGGGGTCTCAGCAGAGCAGAGTCAAGGGGCAGAATCCCCTCTCTTGCCCTGCTGCCCACACTCCTCTTGCTGCAGCCCAGCACACAGCTGCCTTCTGGGCTGCAGGAAGGCACTGCCAGCTCATGGGGTGCTTCTCATCCCCAGGTCTTTTCCTTCAGGGTTCCTCTCAACCTGCTCTGCACCCAGCCTGTGTTTGGGCCTTATTCCAGAGGCTGGCATTCCCTTTTGCCAAGACAACAAAAGGCTAGTCTTTCTCAATTCTCCTTGCAAGGGCTCTCAAGGTTTCTGTGGTGAGGCATGGACACTGCTGCCAAACCAAAATTGGTACAAAGGGATGAACAACTATTTCTAAAAGAACATTAAAAAAGGGCACTCATTTGGAGTACTGTAGCCAGTTCTGGGCTCCCCAGTTCAAGAAAGACAGCAAAGGGTTACAAAGATGATTATGGGACTAGAACATCACTCTTATGAAGAAAGACTGAGGGGCTTGGGGCTTTTTAGCCTGGAGAAGACTGGGGGAGATCTTACCAGTGCTGATAAATACATAAAGGGTGGGTGTGAAAAGGATGGGGCCAGGCTTCTTGCAGTGGTGCCCAGTGACAGGACAAGAGGTAATGGGCACAAACTTGAACACAGAAAGTTCCTTCTAAACATGAGGAAGAATTGAGGGTGGCAGAGCACTGGAACAGGCTGTCCAGAGAGGTGGTAGAGTCTCCATCTCTGAAGTCAATCAAAGCCTGCCTGGATGCCTTCCTGTGCAGCCTGCTCTAGGTGACCCTGCTCTGGTGGGGGAGTTGGACTCTATGATCTCCAGAGCTCCCTTCCAACCCCTATCATTTCCTGGTTGTGTGAAAAGAAGAAAATGCAAATTGGAAAGCTGATTTCTGGTGTCTTACTTGTTCATGTCTTGCTTTGTGCCTACCTGTTTCATTGCAGTGAAATCTCGCAGAGCGATTCCCTGGAGAGGATAGAAGTGAGCGCATTTGACAGCCTCCCCACGCTGTCTGAAATGTAAGCATCAGTTCAGAGTCACCAAGGAGTAAACAGTCTGAGGAGAAGTATTCTTGGACCAAATCTTCCTCTTTAACTTCGACTGGCTTTGCACTAGATCTGTGATGAGAAACAAAAGTGCCATGTAGAACGGGGAGCCCTCTTTAAGGTCTAGCCTCGGAAACTGAGATCGAACAAAGACATCCTGACTTCACCTACCTGAAAGGACCTTGTGGAGAGGCTGTGCTGGTCTCTGCTCACAAGTCACTAGTGATAGAACAAGCGGGAATGGCCTCAAGCTGCCACTGGGTAGGTTTAGACTGGACATAAGGAAACATTTTTTCACAGCAAGAGTAGTCAGGCATTGGAATGTGCTGCCCAGGGAGATGGTGGAGTCACCAAGCCTGGATGTGTTTAAAGGTGGTTTGGATGTTCTGCTTGAGGCTATGGTTTAGGGGTGAACCTTGCAGAGTAAGGTTCTGGGTTGGACTTGGTGATCCTGAGGGTCTTTTCCAACCTGAATGTTTCTGTGATTCTGTGATCCATGCCTAATGTCCCACAGCTTTCAGTGAGCACGGTGGCAGGAGCAGAGCTCTGCCTATTTCTGCCAGCACTGTTGAGATTTCTAAGCAGGGAAATTATTTGAGATGACAACAGATGAGGAAAAATTTTCCTTTTTGAAGATGAGGATTTAAATACGGCTGCTTAGTATGCAGAGCACTTTCTCAGAGTGCTAAAATATTACTCAAACAGAACATGTACTGATTTTAAACTTGACCTGCACAGGCGTCTGAGAGGGAGAGAAGCAAGTTAAAAGCAATGAATAGGAGAATGCTCTGAAATATTTAGTGAAATTGGAAACTATAAATCTGGTTCAATATCTCATTACTGCCTCCTCTTCCCCCCCCCCCCCCCAACCCAGCATGATCAGCCAGTGGCTTAAAAGTGGTGCAACTGAGGGAGGACAAATCTATCCCTTCCCCCCCCACACACCCCTTTTATGTGAACTCCATTGAAGCCAGTTACTCACATAAGCCAGAGATACAGATTTATCCAACTCTGGCTGAGTCCAATTTCCACAAAAATCAGTAGTGGGTTTAGGGAAAGAATAAAAGGGTTGACCCTGTGCATTTACCTTCATAGAATCAGAATTGTTAGGGTTAGAAAGGACCTCAAGGATCAGCCATTTCCAACCCCCCTGCTATGGGCAGGGACATCTCACACCAGATCCGGTTGCTCAGAGCCACATCCAGCCTGACCTTAAAAACCGCCAGGGATGAGGCCTCCACCACCTTCCTGACCAACCTGTTCCAGTGTCTCACCACCCTCACTGTCAAGAGCTTCTTCCTAATCTCCAATCTAAATCTGCCCTCCTCAAGCTTCAATCCATTCCCTCTCATCACTACAAGCCCTTGCGAAAAGTCCCTTCTCAGCTTTCTTGTAGCCCCCTTCAGGTACTGGAAGGCTGCTTTAAGGTCTCCCTGGAGCCTTCTTTTCTCCAGGCTGAAGAGTCCAAACTTTCTCAGCCTGTCCCCATAGGGGAGGTTCTCCAGTATTTAAGGCCAGGTTGGATGAGGCCTTGAACAACCTGGTCTAGTGGGAGGTGACCCTGCCCATGGCAGGGGGGTTGGAACTAGATGACCTTTGAGGTCCTTTCTAACCCAAACTATTCTATGAATCCATAAGGGATGATACACAGGGATCTCACTGTGGGGCAAGGACAAGGCATGCACACACGTACACAAAGCTCAGGCTCCTTGTTCAGCCTCACCTCCAAGATCACCACGGTGGTAGCACGCATGTGCCGCTCAGCCCCCATGGTAAAGCAGCAGCTCGCTGTGTTAGGCACACCACAAACCCAGAACAGTTAACCCAACAGAACTGGCAGGTGACAGCAAAATGAGCAGGATATCCATAACAGATCATCTCAGCTCAGTGAACCGTGAGGATTCAGGAGCTGTTAACCTTTTATCAGCTACCTAACAATGACAGCTCAATTTCATTTCCAGTAGTGCTGCAGAATGCACTGGGGGTATGTCTGTATCAAAACCTGCTGCCATTTTCTGCACTTGACTGTGTCCTGACAAGGCCAATCACAAGCAGAATTCTTGTGACCCCTCCCCCACCCCCCCAAGTACCTGACAATTAAACTAATTTGAAAAAAAAATTAACATATTTTTTCCCCCTCATTACAGATTAATCCTGAATACAAAAAATCTGTTGCACATCGAGGATGGAGCATTCAGAAACCTTCCAAGGCTGAAATACTTGTAAGAAAGAGTTTTGCTTCTTTTCTATTTGCCATTCTTTAACCTTTTTTTTTTTCTATGCAAGAGTAGAGAAATTACAGAAAGAACTAGAATGAAACCAGAAGTTTCTCTAAATCTTATGAAGAGCGACTGAAGGAGCTGGGGCTGCTCAGTTTGGAAAAGAGGAGGCTGAGGGGAGACCTCATTGCTCTCTACAACTACCTGAAAGCACCTTGTGGAGAGGCTGGTGCTGGTCTCTTCTCACAGGTAATTAGTGATACAAAAAGAGGGAATGGCCTCAAGCTGCCACTGGGTAGGTTTAGACTGGACATTAGAGCAGGGTTAGACTGGATCTTAGGAAGAAGTTCTTCAGTATGAGGGTGTTGAGACTCTGGAATAAATTGCCCAGGGAGGTAGTGGATGCCTCCTCTCAGGAGGTGTTCAAGGCCAGGCTGGATGAGGCCTTGGGCAAGCAAATCCAGTTGGGAGGCATCCCTGACCTTGGCTAGGAGGTTGGAATCAATGATCTCTGAGGTCCCTTCAAAATTAAGCCACTCTAGGATTCATATATGACACTAATCTTTTTAATGAATTGTTAAAATTGTCCCTGCAGAGCTGCCTCCTTGTCTCCTCTTTGCTAACATTTTCTCCTGTAAAAAGGAATTCTGCTTTTCTCCAGGAGCATCTGTAACACTGGGATAAGACACTTTCCAGACCTGACACAGATATTCTCATTAGAAGCTCATTTTATTTTGTAAGTAGAGACCCAAGCTAACCCAGCCTTGAGTCTTTTCTGTCTTGTTCCTGGACCACTGACAAAACCACCTTTTTTCCCTTCCCTCCCCAAGGGAGCTCTGCGATAACTTGCGTATGACAACGATCCCACAGAACGCTTTCCAGGGGATGAACAATGAATCACTGACACTGTGAGTAAAATGATCCTAGCTGCAGTTCCTCTTGCAAGGATAACACTTCTGCTTCAAAGTAAGCAGGCAGACTTTAGAAACATCTTGAAGTTAAACCCCCCCAAAAAAAATGTATGTCCATGTCATGAGTTCGGTTTTGAAAGGCTTAGGAATTAGCAGTGTCCTTCAGGCAGAAGAGCAGGAGGTTACCCAAAAGCTAACTTCACTGAGGAAAGAAAGGAGGAGGAGGAATCCAAATCCTTATCTTCCATGCAGTCTTGTTTTTAAAAAATACCATCAACAGACCTCCAAAGGCTGTGCTGGAGCCAAAGTCTCTCTTCTACCCTCAGGGATGTGGTTTCTTGAAATAGTGCTTTCAGGGACAAACTAGACTGATACTGCTGATGAGCATCAGCTGCACAGGGACTCTCTGAACAGGAGAAAGAGAGAAGAAATTGCTACAGAGTACTCATGCTTGTTCTGCCCCTGATTTCTTCTGACTCAGTTTATGTTGATTCCTCTTAAGTCTCCACACACCATACTTTCCTTCTTAGCAAACTCTGGGTTCATTGCCACAGCCACCTGAGAGACTGGAAGGTTAGAACCACAGAATCACAAAATGTCAGGGGTTGGAAGGGACCTCAAAAGTTCACTGAGACCAACCCCCCTGCCAAAGCAGGATCACCTAGAGTAGGTTACACAGGAGCATCCAGGCAGGTTTTGAATGTCTCCAGAGAAAGGGACTCCACAACCTCTCTGGGCAGCCTGTTCCAGGGCTCTGGCACCCCCACAAAAAAAAAAAAGTTTTCCCTTCTGTTTGTGTGGAACCTCCTCTGCTCCAGCTTGCACCCATTGCCCCTTGTCCTATTAGTGGACATCAGTGAGCAGAGCCTGGTTCCTTCTTCCCAACACTGACCCTTTACTCCCATCCCTCTAACTGTTAAGGGCAACACTGAGATTGCCCAGGGAGGTTGTGGATGCCCCCTCCCTGGAGGTGTTCAAGGCTAGGTTGGATGAGGCTTTGAGCAACCTGATCTAGTGGGAGGTGTCCCTACCTGTGGCAGGGGGGGTTGAAAGTAGATGATCTTCCAACCCAAACCATTCTATGAATCTGTGAGTCCAAGCTCCAAAACCTGTACTATATAACATAATCTCATCTTTTCCAAATCCTTTTCCCTTTCACCTTATTTTTAATCCTCAGCAAACTGTATAAAAATGGACTTGAAGATATCCACAGCCATGCCTTCAACGGGACAAAGCTCAATCAACTGTGAGTATGTTTCCCCTCTTCAGTACTTTTTATAGGTAGTAACTATAGGCAGTAAATACAGTAAGTAGTACAGTAATATAATAATAAAGATGGTAAATAATAGATGAAATACAGTTAAAGGCTCTTCCTTCAGCCTCACCGGCTCTGCCTTTGCATTTCCTGCTACCCATTAGAAAGTGTTGTGTTTCAGTCTCACTCCAACTCAGTTACTGACCCTGCAGCACATCCTGCTTTTCCTGAAACACCATCCCTTAGTTTTGATGAGAAAAGCTTATCATTTTTCCTCAAATTTAATACATTCTTAAACTTAGCAGCAATAGTGGAAAACTGGAAACAGTAGCCCAAACCAAGGGACCTACATTCTGTGTCTGCAAACAACAAATAGTTTGTAATTTACTTTCGCCTGCTCTGGGACTCAGCCTCTTGGTTTGGCCAAAAGTTTTGTTGCATTCTTGTATGCTGCTGGCTGTCCTGGTTTAAGTTAGAATAAATTGGAAATGATCAGAATTTAAGTGTAGATGATAACTCCAGTACCTGAGAGTGGCTTACAAGAAAGACAGGAAGGGACTTTTTACAAGGGCATGTAGTGATAGGATGAGAGGGAATGGATTGAAGCTTAAGGAGACCAGACTTACAGACTGGAGATGAGGAAGAAATTCTTGACAGTGAGGGTGATGAGACACTGGAACAGGTTGCCCAGGGAGGTTGTGGATGTCCCCTCCCTGGAGGTTTTCAAGGCCAAGTTGGATAAGGCCTTGATCAAACTGATCTAGTGGAAGGTGTCCCAGACCACGGCAGGGGGGTTGGAACTGGATAGTCTTTAAGGTCCTTTCCAACCCAAACCATTCTATGAATCAATAGTTTGTAATTCACTTTCACATGCTCTGGACTTAGCCTTCTGGTTTGAGCAAAAACTTCTGATGCGTTTCTCTACACTGCTGCTTGTCCTGGTTTAAATTAGAAGATATTTGAAATGATCAGAATTTAAGTGTAGATGATAGTAGTCTAGTGGCATCAGGGAGGGGAACAGTTGCATGAGGAATAAAAGCACTGTCAGGCCAGATGTTGCAACAGCAGCTCTGACGGGAGAAAGGTTTGAACTAGTTGGGGAGAATAAACTAAATAAGTAAAGAACAAGAAAAGGTTTATTTTAAAGAATACATGTAAAGAGCGTTATGTTTGATTCCACAGAATCCTGAAGGATAACAAGAACCTCAGGCGGATACACAATGACGCCCTGAGAGGGGCCACAGGACCAGATGTCCTGTAAGTAGCCAGCACTCCCTCACGGGGGTTTGTGGGTGTCCCATGGGAAAGCTGCTGTGCTGTGTAGGCTACATCATCCCAGCTAACACGGGCTCCGAGTCTGGAAGAAGACTTCATCTCTTATCCTCTGCCTTTAAAACGGAAATATATCAACAAGATGCCATGAAACATGCCTCTGCTATGAGGATAGGTTTTTCAGCCTGGAGAAGAGAATACTCTGGGGGGATCTTAGAGCTGCCTTCCAATACTTGAAGGGATCCTACAAGAGGGCTGGAGAGGGACTTTTCATAAGCGTGTCTAGAGACAGGACAAGGGGGAATGGTTTGAATCTGAGGGAGAGTAGGGTTAGAC
This sequence comes from Dryobates pubescens, assembly GCF_014839835.1. Classification (NCBI taxonomy): domain Eukaryota; kingdom Metazoa; phylum Chordata; class Aves; order Piciformes; family Picidae; genus Dryobates; species Dryobates pubescens. Next base: position 9,708,536 of record NC_071613.1, read on the forward strand.
TGGATCGTAGCAAGAAGTTCTTCAGTATGAAGGTGGGGAGACTCTGAACAGGTTGCCCAGAGTGCTTGTGGATGTCCCTCCCTAGGGGTGTTCAAGGCTAGGTTGGATAGGGCCTTGAGCAGCTAAATCTAGTCTCCTCCTTGCCCACAGCAGGGAGGCTGGAGTAGGTGATTTTAGAGGTCCCTTCCAACCTAAGCCGTTCTGTGATACTATGAAATCACAGGGTGGAAGGCTCAGTTTGCACCATGCCAAATGCTTATCAGCTAGTTCTAGCATTGCCATTGACCTCCACCTCATAGATATTTTGGCCTTTGCTTTATCTGTGTTTGATGCTCTTGATCCTTCCCTTGTGCTTTACATTCCGGCATTGCAAACTAAGATCTTTTGGTAGGATGACTACAATTTTACTATTTATTATTTGAGAATTTGGTTACAAAAATGAAGTAGCTGATTGCATGCTAGAAGCCTGTGCTGAATAAAGCACATTATCATCATCCTCACGCTTTATTAATCAAGTACTTGCTGGCTGGCTGCACTGCATGTGACTCCATGCATGAAAACACAATGGGTGGTTCTGTAAATAGCACTCTGTGCCAAACTTGTCATTCTGTTCCTTTTATTGGTGCCTTACAGTACAAGGCATTACTAATGCTACTCACAGTTGTAGCCTTTTTCCCCCCTGTTTAATGACCTACCCTTGAAAATCTTTAGCTATGTTGATGGCCTTTCCTCACACAAACAGTCCTCTGAAGGTACTCTAAACCAAACTGCTTAAGCTTGTTGTGGCAAGGATTCTTGTAAGTGTTTCAATTAATAACCGTTTCATTAAAACACCTAGAACAGCCTTTGAGAGTTAGGCAGAGAGAAGGGAGGTTGTCCCACCTGTTAGCTTGCTGGAGAGTGCCATTCACCAACTTTCTCTCCCTTTCTCTGGCCTAAAGCACATCCTAGGCTACATCAAAAGGTGCATGGCCAGAAGACCAAGAGAGGTAATTCTGCCACTCTGCTCTGCTCTGGTGAGACCTCACCTGCAGTGCTGTGTCCATCTCTGGGGCCCTCACCACAAGAAGGACATGGAGCTGATGGAGTACGTCTGGAGGAGGGCCACAAAAAGCATCAGAGGGCTGCAGCACCTCTCCTATCAAGACAGGCTGAGAGAGTTGGGGCTGTTCAGCCTGGAGAAGACAAGGCTCCAGGGAGATCTTACAGTGTCCTTCCAGTACCTGAAGGGGCAAAGCTGAGGAGGGACATTTGACAAAGGCAGGTAGCACTAGAACACGTGGCAGTGGTTTTAAACTAGCACAGATTAGGCTTAGATTGGACATTAGAAGGATGTTTTTCCACAGTCAGAGTTGTGAAATACTGGAACAGGTCGTCCAGGGCTGTGGTTGAAGCCCCATCACCAAAGACATTCAAGATGAGGCTTGATGGGGCTCTAAGCAACCTCATCCAGTTGTGGATATTCCTTCTTGCTGTAGGAGGGTTGAACCAGACATTTAAAGGTCCCTTCCAACCCGTGGCATTCTAAAGAGCCACCCCTCCCTCCATGCACAGTAGCTTGCAAATAAGGACATCAAGGCACAGCCCCTGGAGCAGTGGGTTTCGGTTTCTCCAGGACAGGGGAGTTTCTGGGCATGCTCTTACCCTGCTGCCCTGTACTTTCACAGACCATGTTTCTGAGCTGGGCATCAGGTGCTGAGGCAGCTTTGCAGATTCAGAGCTTGGTGAAACAAGAAGTCACTGTTACCCTGCAACGCTTTAGTTGTATTTTGATAGATATATTTTGATCTTAGAAAGAAGTTCTTCACAGAAAGAGAGATTGGCCATTGGAATTGGCTGCCCAGAGAGGTGGTGGGGTTGACACCCCTGGAGCTGTTTAAGAAAAGACTGAATGAGGCACTTAGTGCCATGGCCTAGTTGATTAGTTAGGGTTGGGTGACCTGTTGGACTTCATGCTCTTAGAGGTCTCTTCCATCCTGGTTGATTCTGTGATCTAAAGAGAGGAATGCTCTCTTTATTTCACAGGGATATCTCCTCAACAGCACTGGAATCCCTGCCTAGTTATGGGCTGGAGGCCATTCAAGTCTTAAACGCAACATCATCTTACTCCTTAAAGAGGCTGCCACCCCTGGAGAAGTTCAGCAGTCTTCTGGAAGCTGTTCTCACCTATCCAAGCCACTGCTGTGCCTTTCGAAACCTAAGGACTGAAAAGTAAGTCCAAATAGTACATTGTGCTGCACTGCTTCACAAGCTGGCAATTCTGCTCCATTCAGCTCATTAGCTTTGCTGATCCTTTGAGTTAGAAGGATGCTGTGGTATGTAGCAAGCCCTTGCACAAAATGACAGATCTCTGCTAAAGCCAGGAAAATGATATATTTGGTTTAAAACAGGAGTGGATCCCATCCTGTCCCCAGCATCTGACAGCAGGAACTTTAAGTATGCTTAAAACTCTTATTTTCACACATTCAAAGATTGCATCAGGTTGGAAAGGACCATCAAAGGTCATCTTGTCCACCCCCCCTGCACTCATCAGGGACACTTCCAACTAGAGCAGGCTGCCCAGGGACACATCCAGTCTGATCTTGAATGACTCCATGAACAGGGCCTCAACCATATCCATGTGCAACCTGTTCCAGTATTTCACCACTCTCATTGTGCAGAACTTCCTCCTGATGTCCAACCTAAATCTTCCCTGCTCCAGTTTCAAACCATTGCCCCTCACCCTATCATCACAAGCCCTTCTAAACAGCCCCTCTCCAGCCTTCCTGTAGGTCCCTTTCAGATGTAGGTCTTCCTGCAGCCTTCTCTTCTCTAGGCTGGACAGCTCCAGCTCCCTCGCTCTGTCTTCATAGAAGTGGTGCTCCAGCCCCCCGATCATCTTGGTGGCCTTCCTCTGGACACCCTCTAGCAGGCCCATGTCTCTCTTGCACTGGTGGCCCCAGACCAGGACACAGTACTCCAGGCCAGGACATTCAAGATTAAACTCCATGTGGCTCTGGGCACCTGGGTTTAGTTGGAGGTGTCTCTGCTGACTGCAGGGGGGGGTGGATAAGATGACCTTTGAGGGTTTCTTCCAACCCAGTGCAATCTGTGAATAGCCAAGCTGAAAGACCATACTTACACTGCCCATGAGGTGCTACCTACTGTGGTAGTATTTGAAACCTCCTCCCTGCTTCCAGAGGTCTACAGGAAGGTTCACACTGCCAGGAGTCCAACTCTAGCTTACTTTGTGTGTTGGTGAAGTTTCATCACTTGCAGACAAGATGAGAATTTAGCCAAAATCTAAAGTGACACTCAACTTTCTTTTCATCCTTCTTTCAGACAAAATTCCTTGCTTTCCATTTTTGACAATTTCTCCAAAGAGTGTGAAAACACCATGAGGAAACCACCTAATGAAGCATTGTGAGTACCTGTCTGCATACAGATGCTGGAAGTGGCCAGTTCAGACCTCCTGCTCCTGCTGGTGCTGTGATTTCCAGCTGCCAATTCAGTTGCACAGTGGCAATTTCACTATCATTAAACCAACATTTTTTGGGTTTTGTTCAAAAGAAATCTAAAAGAGATACAATCTTGCGAGCTTTACTCACTCCAGCTTCAGTTCTGAATTTGACTTTCAACTCAGCAATTAAATAGTTAAGAAAGCTTATGGCCTGCAAGGAGACTTTCCATGGCCTGGAGATAAGTGCAGTTGTTTGTGATTCAGAGAAGAGCTGCTAGTCTTAATACAATTTTGCCTACATAACTTATAATTAGAAGTCTGTATGCCAGCAGTTTTCCACGGTAGAACTAGAATCCCTGAGTTGGAAGTGTATTGACCCTGCACAACCGGTTTACCTCTTCTGTGTCCTAGAATCCTCAGGTTAAAAGGGACCTCAGAGATCCTCTGTTCCAGCCTGCCTGCCATGAGCAGGGACACCTCTCAACAAGACTCAGCTGCTCAAGGCTTCATCCAGCCTGGCCTTGATCACCCCCAGGGAGGAGGCATCCACAACCACTCTGGGCAGCCTGTTTGAGTCTCACCATCCTCATACTGAAGAGCATCTAAGATCCAGTCTAAACCTACTCTCCCTCAGCTTCAAACCATTCCCCCTTATCCTGTCTCCAGCCACCCTAATATAAAGTCCCTCTGCAGCCTTCCTGTAGGCTGCCTTCAGGTAGTGGAAGGCAGCTCTAATGTCCCCCTGGAATCTTCTCTTCTCTAGGCTGAACAACCCCAGCTCCCTCAGCCTGTCCTCATAGCAGAGGTGCTCCAGCCCTTGCATCGTCTTTGTGGCCCTCCTCTGTACCCACTCCAACAGCTCTGTCTTTCCTTATCACCAGACTTCTGTTTGACAGAGGACACAGTCTCAAGCTGTGCAGGGGGAAGTTTAGGCTTGATCTTAGAAAGAAGTTCTTCACAGGAAGAGAGATTTTCCCATTGAAATGGGCTGCCCAGGGAGGTGGTGGAGTCAGCTTCCCTGGAGATGTTTAAGAAAAGACTGAATGAGGCATTTAGTGCCATGGTCTAGTTGATTAGTTAGGGTCAGGTGATCTGTTAGACTTGATTTTGGAGGTCTCTTCCAACCTGGCTGATTCTGTGATTTTGTAACAAACAGTTCGCTTCTCTCTGGGGGGATTGGGTTTTTGAATAGCTACAGAGATGACTCTTCCAACACATCGGTGTGGCCAGAAGAGAAGAATCTGTACCCGTTCACAGCAGATGAGGAGCCCTCCCCTTACAGCTACTCAGCCATTTTTGATGACAGCGAGCTGACCGCCTTTGACTTCGAGTACGACTTCTGCCAGCCTAAAATACTCACCTGCACCCCGGAACCGGATGCCTTTAACCCCTGTGAGGACATCCTGGGCTACGGCTTCCTCAGGGTCCTCATCTGGTTTATCAACATCCTGGCCCTCGCCGGCAACTTCACCGTGCTCCTCGTTCTCATCACCAGCCACTACAAGCTGACCGTTCCTCGCTTCCTCATGTGCAACCTCTCCTTCGCCGACTTCTGCATGGGGCTGTACCTGCTGCTGATCGCTGCCGTGGACGCCCAGAGCAGCGGCCAGTACTACAACCACGCCATCGACTGGCAGACCGGCGGTGGCTGCAGTGCCGCCGGCTTCTTCACGGTGTTTGCGAGTGAGCTCTCCGTCTACACCCTGACGGTGCTCACCCTGGAGAGGTGGCACACCATCACCTACGCCATGCAGCTGGACCGCAAGCTGCGCCTGCGCCACGCCGTGCCCATCATGCTGGGGGGTTGGGTGTTCTCCCTTCTCATAGCTGTGCTGCCCCTCTTCGGGGTCAGCAGCTACATGAAGGTCAGCATCTGCTTGCCCATGGACATCGAAACGGGGCTCGCCCAAGCCTACATACTGCTGATCCTGGTGCTGAACGTCGTCGCCTTCGTTGTCATTTGTGCTTGCTACATTAAGATTTACATAGCCGTTCAGAACCCAGAGCTGGTAGCTGCCAATAAAGACACCAAGGTTGCCAAGAGAATGGCCATACTGATCTTCACAGATTTCACCTGCATGGCCCCCATCTCCTTTTTTGCCATATCTGCTGCCTTCAAGGTCCCTCTCATCACAGTGACCAACTCCAAGATCTTGCTGGTTTTATTTTACCCTGTCAACTCCTGTGCGAACCCCTTCCTCTACGCCATCTTCACCAAAGCCTTTCGAAGGGATTTCTTTCTGCTGCTGAGCAAGCTTGGCTGCTGTAAGACCCGAGCAGAGCTTTACAGGATGAACTATTTCTCTGCTCACGTCTCTAACTGCAAGAATGGCAGCTCGGCCACAGCCCCCAGCAAAACCTCCCAAGGGCTGCTGCTCTTGTCAGCCTTGGAGAAGCCATGTCCTGCAGTACCAGACAAGACATCTTGCAGTGGCAGTTAAGCCAGAGTGCCACTAGATGTGGCACTTCGAAAGGTCAGGTGAAATTATTCTAGTGACTAGGGAATATTTTCTATCTTGAGCATTGCACAACCAATAAAAATGCCAGTCAGTAATTCTTATGCAACCTAACTGTTCCGATGGTCAAAGTGGTATTTTCCCTGCTTTTCTTTTGTAATTATAGGCCTGGATGGTGACTGCAAGGCAACACTTTTTGGGGGGAAACCAGAGTAACCCAGGAGTAGTCAGATTGCTCTTTCACACAATCACAGAATGCTAGGGGTTGGAAGGGACCTCAAAAGATCATCCAGTCCAACCCCCCTGCTAGAACAGGAGCACCCAGGGCAGGTCACACAGGAACACGTCCAGGTAGGTTTTGAAAGTCTCCAGAGAAGGAGACTCCACAACCTCTCTGGGCAGCCAGCCTTACGTTCACATGGAACCTCCTCTGCTCCAGCTTGCACCCATTGCCCCTTGTCCTGTCACTGGACATCACTGAGGAGTGGGTGTCAGGATGAAGGTGCCAGGCTCTTTTTGGTGGTGCCCAGTGATAGGACAAGGAACAACAGGTACAAGCTGGAACACAGGAGGTGCCACCTCAACACGAGGAGAAACTTCTTTACTGTGAGGCTGACGGAGCACTGGAGCAGGCTGCCCAGAGAGACTGCGCAGTCTCCTTCTCTGGAGACTTTCAAAACCCACCTGGATGTGTTCCTGTGTCACCTGCCCTAGGTGATCCTGCTCTGGAAGGGGGATTGGACTGGATGATCTCTAGAGGTCCCTTCCAACCCCAAGAGCAATCCCAAAGGCAACCCAATCCAACAGCAGTTCAAAGCTCTTGTGAGACCCCACTGTGTCCACTTCTGGGGCCCCCAGCACAAGGAGGACATAGAGATGCTAGAGCGTGTCCAGAGGAAGCCACAAAGATGATCAGAGGGCTGGAGAACATCGCTTGTGAAGACAGGCTGCAAGAGTTGGAGCTGTTCAGCCTGGAGAAGAAAAGGCTCCAGTAAGACCTGGCAGCCTTCTAGTACCTGAAGAGGGCCTACAAGAAATCCAGGAAAGGACCTTTTTACAAAGGCTGGTAGTAACAGGATGAGAGGGAATGGATTGAAGCTTGAGGAGGGCAGATATAGACTGCAGATTAGGAAGAATTTCCAGTGAGGGTGGTGAGACACTGGAACAGGCTGCCCAGGGATGTTGTAGAGTCTCATTCTCTGAGATTTTCAAAACCCACCTGGCTGTGCTCCTGTGTGACCTGCTCTAGGTGATCCTATTCTGGCAGGGGGCTTGGACTCAATGATCTCTAAAGGTCCCTTCCAACCCCTAACAATCTCTGATACACATAGAAGGGAGGAAATAAGTAAACCCAAGACTTTTCATAAAGATTTAAATACATGCTAAAGCTTCCCATCCAAGTGACATTTGTAATTCTCTCTCGTGATGTTTGCTAAACTTTACCTTCTTTCTGGTGGAAATTTTTTGATTGCCATTTCCTGAAGTATCTTTGAACTGGTCCCACACAGCTCTTCCCATCACATTTGCAGCAATGTGTTTGCTAAGCTGTAAGCATCAGCAATCAAAAACATTAATACAGAAAACTATTCAGATCAAAAGCTCTCTCATCTGATTACTGCTCAAGTCATTGGCTAGCGCAATTAGCTCATCTGAGCTTATATTTTAATACACTTTTTCCACACCCCCCCCCTATTAAAATTAATTACTTCAGAGTTATTTAATTGTAAGTGTCTTACTAAAAGCTGTAAGTCTTTGCCAGCATTCATTTAAGAACACTGGAAACAAAATGCAGGGCAATTTGTGTATGCTTAGACAGAAGAAAAGGGAAGTCAGTCCTAATGGAGTTCAAATAGATAGCCTATAGTTCTGGACTAGGAAATCAACTGCAGGCACTCCAAAAGAGTATCTGCAATGTAGACTGGAGGGAGCCAGATCTGTCACAGAACGGCTTCAGTTGGAAGGAACCTCAGAGATCACCTACTCCAATCTCCCTGCCATGGGCAGGGACACCTCGACTAGACTTGGCTGCTCCAGGCCTCATCCTACCTATCCTTGAGCAGCCCCAGGCAGGAGGCATCTACAACCACTCTGGGCAACCTGTTCCAGAGTCTCACCACCCTTGTACTGAAGAACTTCATCCTAAGATCCAGTCTAAACCTACTATCCCTCAGCTTCAAACCATTCCCCCTTCTCTGGCTTTGTTCCTATGTGACCTGCCCTAGGTGATCCTGCTCTGGCAGTGGTATTGGATTCTATCACTGGAGACTTCTTCCAACTCCTACCATTCTCTGATTCCGTGGCAGAGCGAGCTGCTGTCACCTGCATGACTCATACACATTTCTCTAAGCCATTTTGTATTCAAGAAACACAAAACCAACTCTGTGCTGGAAATGTCTGAGATAGCATTTTATTATTGTGCACAGCTCACAGCTTCCTGGTCTGTAGTGCTGGGATGTACTGGGTTTGTACAGCAGCAAACAAATGACTGCATTGCCAGTGAAATTAAACCACATTTTTGTGTTACATCACACTACTCACTGCATCTCAGCAGACATGGAGGGTACAGAATAAACAATACTAATTCTCATGTAGTGAAAGCTCAAGGGTCTTCTTCCACCCTCATTTCCTGTCTTGCAGCTCAAATACCTGCCTTTAAGCTGAAGTCAAAAACCCACAAAGCAACAACAAAAAACCAAAAGCATGGGAGGGAAGCAGGGGAGAAGGAAGCACACAGGTTTCAGACTTGCACAGATGTTGCTCTTCCCAACAACCGCATTGTTTTATACTTCAAATAAGTCATCCTTCAGCTCGTATTTGACCAAGTGAAAAGAAACCCAACAGCACTGAAACTGACTTAGTATTCCATAACTTTCTTGAATTCCTAACAGATTCAACAGTTCACTCTTCAAAGCTAATTCATTCCAGTGATGGTTCTTGGGTAGAAAAGTAATGAAAGAATCAGAAAAGAACAGCGAAAACCCAGCTGAGTAACTAACACCACAACATTTTCATTTGCATAGTATCACCAGTGCTGATTTTGCTTATTTTTTTAGCACAGCTTTGTGGTTTTATTTGGTTTGATGTGTGGTTGAAGGTGGCTTTTTTTTTTTTAATGGGAAAAAAAATAAAGTCTACTTGTTTCACAGGAAGCTCACAAGGGACTAATGCCACAGTCTCAAAGTACATACTTCAGTGAGGTTTCACCACTCTGCATCTCCGACGGCTTTGGCAAACACGTGTTCTTTACCCTCAAGGGCCATCACTCCATCTTTTAAGAAGAACTTCCATTTGTTCTTGCTTCGATGTATCTGATGAGAACAAATAAATATACAAATAAATGAGTGCCCTTATAAAAAATCCTAAAGAATTAGCCCATCCAGTAAAAACCAGGATTAAATGTCAGTGGGCTTACAAACTTTGTTTGGGTTGTTTTCACAATCCTGACAGCTCAAAACATGAGCTACTGCTGCTGAACACACTACAAATACACAGAGGCAGCAGATTGCAGTTGGTTATAACCAACTCCCTCTCAAAGAAACAGCATTCTGAGTCTTGGCACACACTACACCACCCCCCCAAACTTCTCCTCCAAAGTAAAAAAAAAATATAACTAAATAAAACCCAAAAATGTGACAGCTCAACATTGGCTGCAAAACATCACAATAATCAAAATTTCCTGAGGGCACCAGTCCCAAAATATCCTGCACCTTGCAAACAAGGCTTAATTCATTCAGAGTGGTTTCCTTCCCCCATTCACCTTGCAAAGCAGTACTGCACACAGAGATGTCAGGATAAGGCTAAAAGAAGGAAAACTTTGCTTAAAAGCAACTACCACACAAAACAGGAGGCTCAGGTGAGACCTTACTGCTTTCTACAACTCTGTGCAAGGAGGTTGGAGCCAGGCAGAGGTCAGTTTCTTCTCCCAGGTTACAAATGACAGGATGAGAGGAAATGTTCCAGGGCTCCATCACCCTCACCATAAAGAAGTTCCTCCTCGTGTTGAGGTGGAACCTCCTGTGTTCCAGCTTGGACCCACTGTTTCTTGTCCTATCACTGGGCACCACTAAAAAGAGCCTGGCAGCTTCATCCTGACACCCACCCCTCACATATTTATAGACATAGATGAGATCCTCCTCTCAGCCTTCTCCAGACTAAACAGCCCCAGATCTCTCAGGCTTTCCTCACAGCAGAGATGAACTCAAGTCCCCCAGTTATCCTCATAGCTCTCTGTTGAACTCTGTCCAGCAGATCCCTGTCTCTCTTCAATTGGGGAGCCCCAAACTGGACACAATATTCTATGTGTGGTCTCACCAGAGCATAGTAGAGGGGGAGGACAACCTCCCGAGACCTACTGGACACACTTCTTGATGCACTTGGTTTTGTCAACATTTAAACTACCGACACGTGTGTCCAAAACCATAGCAGAGTTAGGAGTACTTGATTTGGCCTTCAACAGTTTAAAAAAAGGTTGAATTTTAAACATTTAAATGAAGGAGGACAAAATGGCCTTTCATAACTATTTTGTATTTCAGACAACAGAATTCTGGTAGGAAAGAGTCTCTCAGTAAGTTCTTAAAGCCAAACAAATGTGAAACAAAGCAGACACAATCCTCTTTCTGTTACCCATTCCAAAGTCTTAATTCATGGCTGAAAATGCATCCATCCATCCAGGGACTTGGTGATACTACTTAAAAGGAAGTCCCTAAGTTTTAGCAGCTTTACAAATTTTAATTTCACAAGATTTGAGGGTCCTTTCCTTTTCCTTTGTAGGCCATTATGAACCTGTTGACGATCTTCAGCAGCTAAGTCACAGAACCACAGAATGTTAGGGGTTGGAAGGGACCTTGAAAGATGAAGTCCAACCCCTGTGCCAGAGCAGGATCACCTAGAATAGGTCACACAGGTACACATCCAGATGGGTTTTGAATATCTCCAGAGAAGGAGACTCCACAACCTCTCTTGGCAGCCTGCTCCAGGGCTCTGCCACCCTCATAGTAATGAGGTTTTTCCATAGGTTCTTCAGACTATTATCAGCTAAACAAATAAATAATTTAAACACTCAGGTTTAGATTTGCTTTAGGAAACAGACTTAGAATTTCTTCGAAATGCACTGGCAGTAGACCAGGCACAGACTTGCTGCAGTTATTATTGAGAAGAATTGAGGATTAAATATAAAACTGTAGACTGTACCTTGTCATACTGACAGACTATCACATTGTCAGTGTCAAACAAGTCTGGAGTGTCCTGTTCACTGACATCATCATCAGAATTTAAGGGGTCCTAGAGATTAAAACTGTATTTTAGATAGGCTTTCAGAACAGCATTGACATTAAGCACATCTAGAACAGTAGAAGTTACCTCTGAAAAATAAAAGAAGAGTAAAAAAATAATAACATCAAAGAGCTGGAGGCTGTGAAGCCCACATTGCATAAAGCTCATTTATTGGGATCTTCACATGCTTCCCTTCTCAAAACCAAAGGTCAAGAAGCAAGACTGCTAACTCACAAAGCTGACCTCACTAACTGGTGTACTGAGCAGTTGGTATTTAGTAGAAATCCAAATGCTACGAGGTGAATCTCTAGGGTACAAAACTGCACATCTTTAAGGAAAACCTTTTAAGAAGAACCATACCTACTTGTATCTTACTGTTCTCTTCTCTACCTCATGCCCCTTCCTTCAGAAGGAAAAGAAGCAACATTTATACCCTAACCTTACTTAAACAGAAAGCAGAACTCCATTCTGCTGAGGCTGCGTTTTTACCATAGAATTTTAATTATGGCAATTAGGGATTTTAATTCATTCAATGAGCAAATGGCTTCTCAACATCTCTTTCATAAAATGTCTTAGGTTGGAAGACACCTCAGAGATCACCTACTCCAACCCCCCTTGCTATGGGCTGACAGCTAGACAAGGCTTCATCCACACCGGCCTTAGACGCCTTCAGGGAAGTGGCATCCACAACCACTCTGGGCCTGTTCATCTATTTCAGAGTCTCACCACCCTCATACTGAAGAACTTCTTCCTAAGATCCAGTCTAACCCTTCCCTCCCTCAGTTTCAAACCATTCCCCCTTATCCTGTCTCTAGACACCCTTAGGAAAAATCCCTCTTAAGCCTTCCTGTAGGATCCCTTCAGGTATTGGAAGGCAGCTCTAAGGTCCTCCTGGAATCTTCTCTAGACTGACTGACCCCAGCTCTCTCAGCCTAACCTCATAGCAGAGGTGGTCCAGTCCTTGGACCATCCCTGTGGCCCTCTTCTGGACTCACTCCAACATTTCTATGTCCTTCTTATGATGCTGACACCATTTCATTTGTCCATGCTCCTCAAAATGAGGTCCTGAGTAACTTCTCAGCAATACCTCCAATCCCAAGAGGTATGTAACTTAGCCATGCATTCCCTGCATTCCACTTACCAGCAACTGATCCGGGTCAAACAATTCAACAGTCAAGACAGACACGTTATTATAGTGTGCTTCACAAGGCATAAAACTAAAGTTACCTCCTCAACTGTATCTATTTGGACCTCTTCATTATCACCACTGCTGCTGCTAGACTCTGTGGTTGAAACACTGTCACATTCTTCATGGTCGTCTTCATTATCCTCCAGAACTTTTAGATGCTCTGATTCATTAATGCCAACAAATAAATTCTCTCCCCTGTCCCTGTGTGGTATTTCTTCCTTGGGAAAAACATCACCAGTCCCATCCAGCTGAATTATGCCTTCAATGTCACTGCAGATATCCTTCTCTGACTGCAAATTAGATTCCATCTGCTCAGTAGGTTCCATCTGACAGGAATAAGAGACCAGAGACAGCTTGTGAATTAGCACCACAGAGCTTTTGCTGTTCACAACAAAAATCTAAGGATTTTTTGTTGTTAATAAAGCGACAAGATTAGGGCACTAAAATCAGAATTGCAAGTCTTGGTCTACTTTTAAACCCCAAGTACACTCTCAAATCTTATTATTACACTTAACCTTAAATGGAATTAATGGCAAATATTCCTCAGCAATATAGAAAAACATTTTCTTAGACTAATTTAAACACTATTGTACTTGAACAACTTGTAAGGAAAAAGGCCTTTAGAATTTTTATTCCAAAGAAAACTCCAGAAACAAACAAAAAAGGAAAGATGCTACTCTCCTACCCATAAAACCCAGCATTTCTAGTTTTTGAGGAGTCAAATGGAGCAAAACCAGAAGTGGGTGCACTCAGATTGGATGTTAGGAAGAAGTTCTTCACCGTGAGGGTGGTGAGACACTGGAACATGCTGCCCAGGGAGGTGGCAGAAACCTCATCCCTGGAGGTTTTGAAGGCCAGGCTGGATGGGGCTCTGAGCAACCTGATCTAGTGTGAGGTGTCCCTGCCCATGGCAGTGGGGCTGGAAGCGGATGACCCTTGAGGTCCCTTCCAACTCCGACAGTTCTGCGATTCTAAATTCTTATCAGATCTGATTTGTCATTCTCAAAACAAGGTAAATGTTCTTCAAACATTACAAGTTAAAACTAATTCCATCTGAGATCAAAAAGCAATTTGCCTCACAAATAGACAGTATTCATATGCAGGTTCACAGACTGTACCAGGTTGTAAGGGACCCTCAAAGATCATCTTGTTGCACACAGCAGGGACACCTCCAACTACAGCAGGCTACCCAGGGGCACATCAAGCCTGGACTCCACCGCATCCCTAGCCAACCTGTTCCACTATTTCACCATTCTCAGTGTGCAGAACTTCCTCCTGATGTCCAACCTAAATCTCCCCTGCTCCACTTTGAAACTATTGCCCCTCATGCTATCACTCCAAGCCCTTCTGAACGGTCCCTCCCCAGCATTCCTGTAGGTCCCCTTCAGATACTGAAATGCATCTCTAATGTCTCCCTGGAGGCTTCTCTTCTCCAGGCTGAACAGCCCCAATTGTTTCAGCCTGTCTTGACAGCAGAGGTGCTCCAGCCCTCTGATCATCTTAGTGGCCCTCCTCCAGACACACTCCAGCAGATTCATCATGTCCTTCCTGGGCTGGGGGCTTCAGATCTGGACAGAACACTCCAGGTGAGGTCTCACCAGACCAGAATGGAAGAATGTCCTCCCTCCATCTCTGGCCATGCTGCTTTTGATGCAGCCCAGTGGGTAGCCTGGGCTGCAAGTGCCCATTGCTGGCTCATGTCCAGCTTCTCACTCACCAACACACTCAAGTCCTTTTCTGCAGGGCTGCTCTCAATCTCATCATCCCCCAGCCTGGACTGATATCAAGAGTTGCTCTGACCTACATGCAGGACCTTTCACTTTGCCTTGTTAAACCTGATGAGATTCTCTCAGTGTCGGAATAACACAGTAGTTCTCAGAAGGCCATTCAGGTTAGCTCAGTCCCAGAGAAAAAAATGAAAACTTATCCTAGAAAGCAGTCAGCCAGTCTAAGAACACATTATACCCATCCAACACTTCCAGCAGTTTTCAGCATGACATTCTCTTCAGTGCCAGTACTTCAGCAGTATCTGGGACAAACTTTTAAATGTAAAAATAAGCAGCTACTGCTATTCAAAACAAGCTCAGGAACTGACTTTAAAATGCTAACAGTTTTGGTTATTGTAATTCAGAGGTGCTACTTGTCACTTACAGATGTGTTTGATTACACCTCTTAGGATGTTTCAACCAAAAATTTCCCACAGATGTATTTTCAGCAGGTGTTACCTTGTCAGAGGAGACCGTGCTGTCCTGGCATTTCAGAAGTGTGTCATCATCCACATCTTTGCCCATGATAATCAGGTCAATGATATCATCAGACACCTGCTGTTGTGCAAGCTCCAGAGGCTCGATGTCTAACTGCCCCTCTACATCCTGCAGTATACTGCCTGAGTTGTTTGCCAAGGATTCAGCAAAAGCAAAGCCTTCAGAGGATTCTGGAGCAAACACAGCTGTGTGAAGATTGGCCTGCTGGGGTTCTTCTGTTGAGCCTGAGCACTGATTCAACACCACATTGGCTGCAAGCTGCTGCTGACTCACAGGAGGCTTCTGGACCAAAGTGATGTTGGCAGAGTTCTCCAGGTGATTCTTCTCCATGACTTTTGGCTGAAACATCTTGGTCTGTTGGACAGCACCCTCCCGGGGTTGCAAAGTTTCAGCAGCATCCTGGGCAGAAGATGCATTCACCTGTGCAAGGCTGGCAGTGTTGCCTTGCAGAACTGAAGGCTGCACAAGGGGCTGAAATAACTGCTGAGCAGGATGGAGGATGCTTGAATCTCCCAAGGCCTGTGCAATCATAACAGGCATATTTACCTTATAAAGCTGCCCTGCCAAGAGAAGAGTTCAAAACTGCTTCAGCAGGTTAAACTATAGGTTGATTCAGGCCACTGTCCTGCTACCTCTGATAACTAACAGCAAACATTTGCTTCCATCCAGACCCTCATGTTTCATACCCATTTTTGGTTTTAACTTCCACAATATTCTGTGGCAGTAAGTTCAGTAACTTAAGTATGAAATTAATTTAAAAAGGAAAATCCTGGTTTTTGTTTTCCATGCTTTTAAAGAAACTAAAGCCAGGTTGAACAGGGCCTTGAGCAACCTGGTCTAGTGGAAGGGGTCCCTGCCCATGCCACAGGGTTTGGAACTAGATGATCTTGCAGGTCCCTTCCAACCCAAACCATCTCTTCCAACCTTGGTGATACTGTGATTCTATCACGAAACAATAACTATTCTGTATCTACAGGGACAGTTCTCTCCTTTAAGGACCTTTAGGTATGCCCTCAAAAATAACCTGCCAAGTGAAAATAAAAAAGAAAAAAAAAAGCCAAATAAAAAACCCTCCACCACTACTAGCTGTTGTTGATCTGTCCTGTCCTTGTACAGAAACCACTCATAGAATGGTTTGGGTTGGAAGGGACCTCCAAAGGTGATCTTAGTCCAAGCCCCTCTGCAGTAAGCAGGGACATCTTCAACTAGATCAGGTTGCCCAGAGCCCTATCAAGCCTCACCTTGAATATCTTCAGGGATGGGGCCCCAACCACCTCCCTGGGCAACCTGTTGCAGTGCTCCACCACCCCCATGGTGCAGAGCATGTTCCTAACACCCAATCCAAATTGACTGCTCTCTAGTCCAACCATCCAACCCTACTCTACCAAGACTACTACTAAGCCACACCCCAAGTGATAGATTAAATCACAGTAAAATGAGAGCAACAAGTTAAAATGATTTGCACTAGAAAATCTATTTGGTTAGTTGGGTTTTAGGACTAAATTATTGGAATTTAACATTGGAATAATTTCTTCAAAACTAAATATTGAAATATTACTCAAAAGACAAACCAAAAAAACCCAAACCATAATCTCCAAATTACTGTTGCAGTATTTTGCCCCTCAGGTTTCTTATTGCATTAAGAACCGATTAAGACTGAAAGATTAAGAATTTTCAGTTTTGTCTGTGTAAAAAATAAAGAAACAGCATTTTTGCCTTCCAACAGCAATGACAATCATGAACTACAAAGTGAGAAGAGGGTAACTGCCTCCACCCACTTGCACCTCACACTTGCTTTATCTACTGTACTGCAGACCATCTTTCACTTGCTCTGTAACATTCCTCATCTCCTCTTTGATCTTACCAGATGCTGTCTGCAGTGTCACTCCAGCTGGTACATGGATAGGATAAGCAACACTCGAAGGGAGAGCAAGAGTTGCACCTACTTGTGAAGCACCCTATGTACACAAAAGCTTGATTAAAAAACAGTGCAGACTTTTTATCTCCTAGGGCCCTAAATGTCACATGCAACACATGCAGATGTAACAGGAAAGAGGACTTTTTTGTGGACAACTTTACAGAGTCAAGGAAGGGACCTTCAGGGATCTCATAGAGGTTTGTCTGGACCAGACTGCACAGGTTTACAACATAAAGGCAGGTTTTAAAAGCCTCCAGAGAAGGAGACTCCACAACCTCCTGGAGCCTTCTCTTGTCCAAACTGAACAACCCCAACTCTCTCAGTCTGTCTCCATAGCAGAGGAGCTCCAATCCTCTGATCAACCTGGTGGCCCTTCTCTGAACATGTTCCAGGACAACCAGGTGTGTCTTGTAATAAGGGCTCCAGAACTGGACACTACTCCAGGTGGGGTCTCATGAGAGTGGTGTAGAGGGGGGAAAATGACCTCTCTCAGCCCGCTGGCCACACTTCCCATCCCTTTTCACTGCTCAAACAGCAACATCAGCATTATAGCTTTCCCTTTGCAGACTCCTAAATTTGGTTTTCATTTAAAAAAAACCCAAAACAACCAAACAAAAACACAACCAAATTTAAGAAGAGGTAGACCTAACACCCCTGCTTTTCTTCAGCTGTTGGTTGTCTCTCAGCCAGACTTCCACTCCCTTGCATACTGCACACTACTGGAGAGATGAAACTGTCACGAGAAATGCTACTTTTTCAGTCCCTAAATGCTGTCCTAAGCCTCTATACAAGAGATATCTTTAACACTTGCCTCCCCCTAACCCTGTTAACAACTGACAAACATAACAGTTCAGAACTCAAAACAATGAATACTGAAATAAAACATCGCCACAGCTACCTACCAGATCTGCTGCTGTGAAAGGCTGAAAACCTCTGCCAGTGGGGATGATTAAAGAAGCTATAGAAAAGAAAACAACAAAAAAGGGCACTTTAAAAAAAAAAGTAATTTCTTGGACACAGTTGATCTTTCAGTTGTTTACAGCAAGCACTGCTGAAACTAAACCAATCAAACTTCAGTTCACGCTCATTAGATCAACAAATAAGTGAGCACAACTAGATAAACCTCTTGAATATACTTCCCTTTCTGCTCCTTCAAGCTTGTGCTGTACTCAGGAGGTGAAGTTAAACACAGGATTTATAAAACCTTTTGCTAAAATGCTGGCCTTGGGAGATTTTTGTTTGTTTTAAAAATAGTATTTCTATTTAACAATTTGATCTGTTGAAGACACACTGTAAAAATTAAGCATGCCCACAGTTCACTGCCTTCCACGGATGGTTTCACCTTAGTATTGCCCTTCTAAAATTCAGAGGTAACAAGGTAAAGCTCATTAAATATGAAGCCTCCAAGAGCACATGAACCCAAAAGTATGTTCCCTTTAACTACAACATGGAATAAAACATCTCTCTCCAAAACCAGTCCCTTCAACTATTAAGATTGTAAAAAAACTTCAACCAACCAAACCAGTAACACAGCAAAAACACCCCAAAAACAACTCAGATGACGCTTGCCTGCCCAACCATGAAGTGTACTATGACACAGATTTTTCATTACATCATCTCAAATGTCTTTTGCCTTCTATGGGGGAAGGGTCCTAGCAGCCTCTCACTTTGAGAGAAACCTCAGCTGAGCATTGCACTCCTAACCATAACATTACCAAAACAGTCAGCTGGACTTAATTGAGAAGAATAGGTCCTGGTGTCAGAAGGCAGTGTGAAAGTCAAGTACTTCCTTGCAAGGGGAACACTGCTTTTAGGAAAACTAACTGAAAGACAAACCAAAACACTCCCCCCCAAAAACCTCTCCCTCCTCTTTGACCAAGGGATTACATTTTAACAAGGGCAGAACCAGATTAAACTCCCAACATGACAGCAGAGCTCCATGGCACAAATGCACACATGCCACACATTCAAAAGGGGAAGTGAAAGCTTAACCCTGATGGTAAATTTACAATTGAAGGGCTACACTTTTGGACTGCAGACAAGAAGGTTAAAAACCTCTTCACATTTTGCTGCTGGAAATAAACAGCAGGTCAAGAGCACGCAGACATAATCACGTTAGCTCAAAGCTTAATTCATCCTTGATTAGTCAAATTCTGCTTTCAAGCAATTAGTGGTCCCCATCACGCCAGGTAACATCACAAACCAAGATTATTGCAGCGCCCTGAAGTCTTCCCAAAAACCCATTTCTGATTCTGGCTACTCTTACATTGCATCTGTTGTATTCAACAAGATCTGACCTGCTGAAGCCTGCAGAACCTGGTGGAAATTGTGTGGCAACTGCATGGTAAACTGTGAAGAACGGTGGCTGTGTCTGAAGAAGCCTTCTGTTGCTTTAGACTGAATCACCTTGGTTTCCCAAAGCTGCAGAAAGATTAAGGTCAACAGGTATCAGCTTTAAACACAAACCACATCTAAAATGATAATTCCTAGTTTTTCCCAGGAGTAAATGGACTGATTACAGCCAATAAACATGGTAACAATCACTGCTGAATTTTGACTTCCAGCAGCCCAACACATCATTCACAGGGTATTTGTTACCGCTAAGTCAGGGCAAAAGTTTGCACATTTTGGAGGACAAAGAAACTGCTGGGTAGGTTAAAATCTGACAGGTACATTACCTCAAAAGAAAAGCAAACACACAGCTTCTGTTAAAGCAGGGGAACCCAACGAACCTGCTTCAAGTCCTTCAGAACCTGTTCCTCTAGGCCTTCTTCTGCAAAGAGCTCCCGCACACCTTCGATCACATCTTCAATAATGGACTTGTAGAGTTTAAGCTACATTACAAAATTAAATTATGTATTTTCAATTAATTTTCTCCAGTTCAGATGCATGTCAAGTCATTTGAAGTAACTGCACAAACTCTAATCTCACCACAAAATACTGTTACAAACTGAACAACATGGTGCAAGACAATAAATACTCTGTCAGGTGCAAAGAGTTTGCCAAGTCCACCGATTCTTTTAAGTCTGAAATCTCTGGGAACAGACACCCCTAGAAAACACACTGGATTTGAGCTTCAAATCATTGGTTTCTGCAGGCTATAGAAAGGCTTAAGAAATGCTGTACTTCCAAACAACCATGCTTGAAATAATCACTTCAAAACTGTCTTTTGCCACTTAGTATCATTCTAGTATCACTGCCCCTAACTTAAAGGCCAACCAACACCACAAGCTGGTAACAACTAACTATGTTATGCTTCTGATAGAACTGGCATAAGTAACCCGCAAGAAGTAACTGAGGTTTGTTTTTCAGCTTTTTTCTTCTTTGTGTGTCTGACACTATATAGCTGTTTAGCTATGGAAATTTTAACACTAAAGCTACAAATCTCATTCATATTACAGTAGGAATCCAACACATTTTATTCCTTCTTCTGCCCACATCACTGATTCCAGTCAGACCTGGACAACAGACAAACACAGGATGCCAAATTAATCCGCTCAGATGCAAGTGTAAGATAATAAGCTTCTGGTAATTAAAAGCTTATTAATCTTGACTATCTTGCCTAGGGAGGCTGGGGATGCCCCATCCCTGGAGGTGTTTAAAACCAGGTTGGATAAGGCTTTGACCAACCTGGTCTAGTGGAAGGTGTCCTTGCCCATGTCAGGGGGTCTGGAACTAGGTGACCTTCAAGGTCCCTTCCAGCCCAAACCATCCTATGAATCTATGAAGCACTACCAGCAGAACAGCACACACCAAGTGAAAGAGGAAGCTGAGACTTTTAGAAAAACTTAGAATTTAACATTCCAGGATACTAATTTACATTTTCCTAATTTAACCTCAAATTACTATTTTAATATTCCAGAGTAATTCTAAAGAGCAGAAGATAAACAATTTGTTTTAAAAAAACAACCAAGGACGTCTTGAACCAGGGCAACTACACTAAGATGATACTGAGCAGCCCATGCATCAAATGCTTTGCCTTCATTGTAGCTACAGAGAACAAACCAAATTTAAATCCCTCAATGTGCCTATTCATAGATTTATTGTATGGTTTAAGTTGGAAAGGACCTTAAAGATCACCTAGTTCGAACCCCCCTGCCATAGGCAAGGACACCTTCCACTAGACCAGGTTGCTCAAGGCCTCATCCAGCCCGGCCCTGGACACCTCCAGGGAGGGGGCACCCACAACCTCCCTGGGCAACCTGTTCCAGTGTCTCACCACATTCACTGGAAAGAACTTCTTCCTAATCTCCAGTCTGAATCTGCCCTCCTCAAGCTTCAATCCATTCCCTCTCATCCTACCACTATAAGCCCTTGCAAATAGTCCCTTCCCAGCTTTCTTGTAGCACCCTCCAGGTACTGGAAGGCTGCTATAAGGCTGCCATTCCTCTCCCCAGTGCTGCCAAGCTACAGTAAGTTCAAACATTTATTAATCTATATAAAAATCTGTACATAACTGCAAAATTCAAGCACCACGTTTCCAAACTGGAGAAAAATGGTTCGACTCCTTCACACCCAGGCACTGCCAGGCCCCCCCTTTGCCAGACCTTAGCAATCCGCATCAGGCACTGCCACCACCGGGAACTGCACAGTGGGGTGGCAGGATAGGACTTACCAAGTCCCCATTCCAGCAAAGCCAAAAGCAAGTCTTAAAGGGAAGCCTCTAAGGCTTCCCTGGGATGAGTGTCCTCTGAAGTCCCACATAAGGAGAGGCAAAGGCAGATGAAACCCGAGGACAGCGACAGCCACCACCCTGCTTGCAGAGTGTCCCTCTGCACCACCCAACAGTGGTTCAAGCTTTTGCCCACAGAACTCTTTAACGCACCCACCCACCAATTCACATCCCATAAAGAAAGAAATTTTAAAAGTCTTTCCGAAGTCAGCCCTGAGCTTCCCACGCCTGGGCAGTACCCGCGGGGCAGACCCCACGGGGCCGCACCGCCTCCCGCCGGGCCCGGAGAAGGGAAGATGACTTCCCCGGCCCGGCCCCGCTCTCATCCCCTCTCTCCAGAGGGGGCAGAGGAAGGCAGGCCCGCCGGGTCGATTTTACGCCCCCCAGGCTCGCTACACGCCGCGGGTTGGGGTAGGGACCCTTCCCGGCCTCGCCGCCGACCCTCACCACGCCGTTAGCGTTAGCCATGGCTCCCACAGCCACGCGCCGCCCGCCCGCCTCAAAACGCCGCCCGCCGCCGGCACCGCCCAGCCCCGCTCTGCCCCCCCGCCGCGACACGGCCCAGCCAAGGCCGCTCCTGCGCTTTCTCTGTCACCTCCCGACGCCAAAACCAGTACAAGAGGCAAAGGACATGGACGAGAACAGCAGCAGTTCTACCTACACTGGCAGAGCACTGCATTAGGCTGCCCAGAGAGGGTGGACAAGATGACCTCTGAGGGTCCCCTTCCAACCCTATGCCATCTGTGAATCTGTTGTGGAGACCCCTTCTCAGGAGGCTTTCAAAACCCACCTGGACATTGTGTTCCTGTGCATCCGAGGTGACCATGCTTAAAAAGAGGGCTGGACTAGATAATATCCAGAGGTCCCATAGAACCAGAGAATTGTGAGGGTTGGAAGGGACCTCAAGGATCATCCAGTTCCAACCCCTCTGCCATGGGCAGGGACACCTCACACTAGAGCAGGTTGCTCACAGCCACATCCAGCCTGGCCTTCAAAGCCTCCAGGGATGAGGCTTCCACCACCTCCCTGGGCAACCTGTTCCACACTCTGTGTTTCTGTCACCCACCGCTGCCCAAAGCACAGGGCCACTCAAGGGGCCTGGTTCAGACACTGAGCTCTATCCTGAAACTTCAGCATAGAGGGAGAAAACCTGTGTTAGGAGAACCCCATAGTGTGAAAATAGACCCAGGAAAGCTGGCTGCAAAAGCATAGTATTTTGCTGTGATAAACTATCAAGTCATTATTGTCTCTTAAAAGAGATAACTGGAGCTCCCAGTTAGGTAGCAGCAGTAGGGTACAACTCCTCAAATAAATGCTTAGGTTTGCAGTGACCTGTTTATATATTAATATAAATATTTCCCAATTTAGCAGCTACTCATCTGTAAAAATGTTTCTTAATATCATGTATGTAAGAAAATAAAACAACTTGGTCTTTATAGACCTTCTATCCATACATGGACTGGTGTTGCCCTGATCATTCTGAGAACACAGAAACACCATCTTCTCTTTTCCCCTTCTTTTTCCTCCCCTTTTCCATTTTTCAGGTAGCTGCAGTGCAGTTTGTCTTGAGAACAGGAGACTCACCTGTTAAGCTTTGATTTTTAAGGCTGACTTACTCATCCTGAAACTATTTTAATGGAAATACTGACAGTCCCTTAATTATATAGCTAGACTAACACCTATAACAACAAAAAATATATTAAAAAAATGGCAGTAACATCCATAACAATATTGTAAGTTGCATTTCCATGAGTGAGACAAATGCTGTTTGCTATTGAAGTTTGCTCTGCAACAAAATCTGTTTAATGACACTGTATCTTGAATTAAACAGCAGTTGCCTATTCAGCTGTTCTCTGTGCCCTGCATTATCAAGAGGAAAAGGCAAGCCACACTGCTTTGCCTATAGTGTAATTGAAATAATAAAATGTATGGTTTTTTAAGCACAGTGCTCATTTGGAACTGTCTGGGACAGTGGATACCAAGAACATCATTATTCTTCTCCTCTCCGGTTACTCCTGTCATCTTAGCAAAGACAGCAGGAAGAAGTCACAACCTTGAAGATCTTTGTGAGCCCCGAAGGCTGCAGATGGTGATCCTGCAGCAGGCTGCGATTCATTGGGCAGATAAACCTGATGCAGAGCCATCTACCTGCTAGCACACTCTAGAGCAGTTTTAGAAAGGTGGCAGTGCAGAAAGAAGGCTTGTAAGTGAATTCCCTGCTTTCTACCACCCTTTGTTTATCTGGAGATTACAAAGTGCCTTGGGATTGGAACAATTTGTATGCCTAGGGTCGGAAAGAAAGAGAGGTTGGAGAGGCTAGTACCAAGGGACTTATCAGCTGTCTGAGATAGTGGTCAGGTTGTTTTGGCTATGTTCAGATGAAAATCTACACCAAAGCAAGTGATCTTCACCTGCACTTCAGGGTGACTGCGTTGTCTCTTTACTTGCATATACCCAGCATATCCCACCAGCACAAGGCCCTGTGGGCATACCCCACATGTTGTAAGTTATAACCTTTTTATTGCCAGGAATAAGTGCAGCTCTGTAGTGATTTTCGTGCTCATGGATTTTGTTAACATTTAACTCCACTTTTAAGAGAAGAAACTGAGGCACAGACACAGTTTCACAGATTGCATCAGGTTGGAAGGGACCCTTAAAAGTCATCTTGTCCAATCATCCTGCAGTCAGCAGGGACATCTCCAACTAGATCAGGCTGCCCAGGGTCACATCAAGTCTTATCTTGAATGTCTCCAGGAACAAGGCCTCAACCACATCCCTGGGCAGCCTGTTCCAGTATTTCACCACTCTCATTGTGCAGAACCTCCTCCTGATTTCAAACCCCTCATCCTATCACTACAAGCCCTTCTAAACACACCGAGCATCTTGCTCAAGCTAACAAATGGCAGTTGGGAGCAGCATCCACATTTCACCAGTCTTGGTTCCGCTTCCAGTCCATCTCTCCCTGGTGTAGTCTCTTTAACAGCTCAGAGGAGTTTCAGAAGTCAAGGCACTGAAAAGATTAGCCTGATGTTCAAACCCTGCTGATTATTCAGGAGGTTTCTCCGCATTTGGGGATATTGCTCCTTAAAGGGCATCTCAAACATTCGTTTACTGGACAGGTATTAATTTGTACTTCTTTAGACTCCTCCTGGTACATGATGTCTGGAGAAAATTTATTTTTGGCTGCTGGACATTTCTTAATCATTTTTTTAAGAACAAGAAATTAAAGTTGCCATTTTAAAATACCTTCCCTCTAGAAACAGAGAGCCCTCAGCACTCTCAGTTTCTAGGTCATGAATGCCCTCTTCTGCTGAAATCCAGCACTGCTGCTCTAGAGCAATGTGGCTTCTCCACCGCAGGACTGCAGGATTCTTTCTCAAGGCATGCTTTACAAATACCATCTTGCCCTCCTTTATGGCTTCACAGATTGCATTGGGTTGGAAGAGACCCTCAAAGGTCGTCTTGTCCAATTCCCCTGCCCTCGGCGGGGACACCTCCAACTAGAGCAGGCTGCCCAGGGACACATCAAGGCTGATCCTGAATGTCTCCAGGGACCTGGCCTCCACCACATCCCTGGCCAACCTGTTCCAGTATTTCACCACTCTCAGTGTGCAGCACTTCCTCCTGGTGTCCAACCTAAATCTCCCCTGCTTCAGTTTCAAACCATTGCCCCTCATCCTATCACCACAAGTCCTTCTGAACAGTCCCTCCCCAGCCTTCCTGTAGGTCCCCTTCAGATGCTAAAATGGAGCTCTAAGGTCTCCCTGGAGCCTTCTCTTCTCAAGGCTGAACAGCCCCAATTGTTTCGGCCAGTCTGGATAGGAGAGGTGCTCCAGCCCTCTGACCATCTTGGTGTTCTCCACTGGACCCACTCCAGCAGGTTCATGTCCTTCCCGTGCTGGGGGCTTCAGATCTGGACACAGCACTCCAGGTGAACTCTCACCAGTGCAGAGGGGCAGAATCCCCTCTCTCCATCTCTGGCCACGCTGCTTTTGATGCAGCCCAGGCTGCCATTGGCCCTCTGGGCTGCAAATGCCCATTGCTGGTTCATGTCCAGCTTCTCACACACCAGCAGCCCCTAGTCCTTCCCTGCAGGGCTGTTCTCAATCTCATCATCCCCCAGCCTGGACTGATATCAAGGGTTGCCCTAAACCAGGTGCAGGACCTTGCAATTTGCCTTATTGAGCCTCATGAGATCCTCCTCAGCTCACCTCTCCAGCCTGTCCAGGTCCCTCTTGATGGCACCCATCTCCTCCTTCAGTCTTATCAACCACACCACTCAGCTTGGTGTCATCTACAAACTTGTTGAGGGTGCCTCGATCTCACAACATTCATTCTTAGGAGGGAACCGGTTACAGAGTCCAGGCAGATGCCTTGACAGGGACAGAACTGTAATTCCACTTGAAAGATAGTCTCTGTCATGCTCCCTTTGTTTTCAGCTGTTAACTCATGGATATACAGCACTCTAGACTCATAACCAATTTTATTAACAGCCTGATTTTGTTTTAAACTCCATCATTTCCGTCAAAGTTCTGAGACAGATGACACTAGGACCTGTGATTTGTTCCTCTTTCATTTATCTTGTGTGACTTGTGTTTCTTCAAGGGCCTATCCTTTTTTTTATCTGATTTAAACCCCTTCATCATAAGAACCATCAAAAGGGCTGTCCCTTAAT
Organism: Dryobates pubescens; assembly: GCF_014839835.1. NCBI lineage: Eukaryota > Metazoa > Chordata > Aves > Piciformes > Picidae > Dryobates > Dryobates pubescens. The sequence goes on from NC_071613.1 coordinate 9,734,420, forward strand.
TCAATTTAATGACAAATTTTCAGGACATTTGGTAGCATAAGAAGAGCTGTGACCTGGACAAACTGCCATATAAAAGTGGCAGGCCTGATGGATTGAATATACTGAACAGTACTGTGCACCTCAGCATCCTGATAAGCCCTGAGACTTGTGCAGTATGAGTAAGCCTTATTAAGGATGAGATAAGCTCTGCTTCTCCTAAATACCCACCCTGATACAGAAGCCTTATGTGGAGAGAAAGCCTCAAAGGGAAGCAGCAGCCACCAGCCCCTTCACCGTCGTTATTCTCACTTATGCTTTCTGCCACACTCCTGCCAGTGCTCAGCTCAGTGCTCATCTCTTCTTCCCTCACCTCCTTTACTGCCTGCCTTGTTTCTCTGGGTATGATACACAGATGTTTATAGCACTCTCCTTCCCAAGAGACCCCAATCTCCTGCCTTGTGTTCCCATGGAAAACACCAGTCCAGCTCCCTCCTCTTTTGTCTGCTGTCTTTGCCTTCATTGCTTTCTAAGCCTCTTCCCAGCCATCTTGTTTTACCCTCCCTCATCAGTGGCTGAAATCTCAATTCCTCCTTGCAACTTACCTATTTCTGGCCTCCCCTGAACCAGTGGAGTAAAACTAGCCACCGGGACATGCAGAGCCATGCAGAGGCAGGGTGCAGCAGGAGAGTAAATGCCAGGAACACCATTTCTTCTTATTTGAATTAGCTGCTGGAAGTTTGCAGTCGAGCAGGCGATTGCAGAAGTCCAGCAGCTTAAGTGCAAAGCTAAATAAGAGCAGAGCAGCATGTTTTGGACAAGGCCAATTTGCTCTGCCTTAACTTTGCATGTAGCAATTGGGAGAGGAATAAAGCTGAGTGACCACAGTAGCTTCTTTCACCAGTCATGAGGTTTGCAGCATCAAGCATACACTATAATCATCTAGAAATCATCAGGCTAATGTCTCAGGTCTTGCTTTAAATCTTTCCTCATCCACTGCTGGCCTTTATTTAATGTTTTCATTGAGTCTCCTATACTCTGTGTCATTAGTTCCTTGCATGAGCAAGATCTTCCAGTCCAGGATGCTAAGATCCCATTATTGACAGCTAGACAGAGGTGATGCAGGGATGCTCAAGAGACACCGAACAAGTTCCTCTGCTTGGCACATATAAAAGCAGGACCAGCTGCATGGCATGGCACTGCCCTGGGCAGTCCATAAGCAGGCAACAGCTTGGCTTATTTGGGTAGGGAATCTCTCAGCTTTTCACCTTGACTTAGAAAGCAGCAGTTCTCCTTAGCCCTTGCAAACAAGCTTGCCCACTGCCCTTTCCCTCTGCCAACTCCCTGCCCACTACCTGCCTCTTTCCTCTTACCTCCAATGCCTGTCACTCATTGTGGGTCTCTTCTGTTCCCACTTTTTTTCTCTTCAGACTTTTATTGCTGAACATGCAAATGGGACTTTCATAAATTCATGGAGTGGTTTAGATTGGAAGGGACCTTAAAGATCATCTAGTTCCAACCCCCCACCCTGGGCAGGGACACCTTCCACTAGACCAGATTGCTCAAGGCCTCATCCAGCCTGGTCCTGAACACCTCCAGGGAGTGGACATCCACAAACTCCCTGGGCAACCTGCTCCAGTGTCTCACCACCCTCACTGGAAAGAATTTCTTTGTCATCTCCAGCCTCAATCTGCCCCCCTCAAGCTTCAGTCCATTCCCTCTGGTCCTGTCACTACAAGCCCTTGTAAAAAGTCCCTCCCCAGCTCTCCTGTAGCCACCTCCAGGTACTGGAAGGCTGCTCTAAGGTCTCCCTGGAGCCTTCCCTTCTCCAAGCTGAACAGCCCCATGCTCCAGGCTCTTATCCTGTCCCCATAGGGGAGGTTCTTCAGCCCTCTGATCAACTCTGTGGCCTCTTCTGCACTCAGTCCAGTTGTCCTGTGCCTCTCTTATACTGGGGGCAGCAGATCTGGATGCAGTGTTGCAGGTGGGGTCTCAGCAGAGCAGAGGGGCAGAATCCCCTCCCTGACCTGCTGCTCTCCCTGCTTTGGATGCAGCCCAGCACACAGCTGCCTACTGGACTACAAGTGACCATTGCTGGCTCATGTTGAGTTTTCCATCAGCTGACACCCCCAAGTCCTTCTCCTCCAGACTGTTCTCAAGCTACTCCTTGCCCAGACTGGATTTGTGCTTGGAATTGCCCTGACACAGGTGTGGGACCTTGCACTTGGCCTTCTTGAACTGCATGAGTTTGGCTTGGGCACACCTCTCAGGCCTGTCCGAGTCCCTCTGCATGGAGTTATTCTACATTAAACCAAAACCACCACCACAACGCAGTATAATGCTGGACTGCACCTAACCCCCAAGCAGAAATACCTCATCACACTGGGGCTTATGAAATGGTGAAGCAGACTTTGAGCCAATGCTGCTGCTTTTTTTTTTTATGTTTTATCAGTAAAGCATCAGCAGGGAGTGTGACCATCCCTCACAACCTGTTCTGATTGTTACTGTGAAAATTTACAGGCTGTTTTGAGTAAGGAAAGAACAGGCTTTAAACCAGCAGATACTAGGCACAGCACATACTAGCAAACTGTCCCCCAACAAACCTCCATGCTTTCATGGTTTAATTGCATTCTGGCAATTTACTAGCTTAGTTTTTCACATACCTGAGTTGTATTGTCTACTGATAGTTTTAAACATTGGTCTAAGCCCTGGAAGGGGACTGTCCTGCTAGACACCTGCCTTCCATTTGCAGGTGCTCACTGAAGGGTAGAGGAACAATGAAAATGGATCTGAACTGTATTTCCCAGTGTTGCACAGAAGAGCTGCCTGCTTTGCTAGAGAGACAGCAGCACAAGGCAAGTGCCAAGGTTATCTTACCTTTTAAGCCCATTCTTTGAATGCTGCCCCACTAACCTCTGCCTTATTCCCATGTTTCCCGGCAGAGCTTTCACGATTTGCCTAGTAAGAGGCTTTGAAATTCGTGAAAGGCTTAACCAGTTGTGGCTTCTTTATAGTCAAATATCCCAGAGAGATCAGAGGAAAAGCTCAGCGTTCTTTGCCTTATTATTGTTATGCAAATAAGGCAGGAAAAGGGCCTGACATAAATGATCGTTAGTGGAATACAGGCATTGCTCAGCCTTCTGCAGCCGGCTTTATGATGAAGAAAGCTGGACAGGGAGAGATTGAATGAAATCCAACAAGGGCAAGTAGACAGTCTTGCATCTGGGAAAGAACAACCTCATGGACCTGGGTAGACTGAGGACTGACCTGTGGGAGAACAGTGAAGGGGAAAAGGACCTGCGGGTCCTGGTGGATGGAAGGTTGACCATGAGCCAGCAATGTGCCCTTGTAGCCAAGAAGGCCAATGGCATCCTGGGGTGGATTAGTAGGGATGTGGTTAATAGGTCCAAAGAGGTTCTCCTCCTCCTCTACTCTGCCCTGGTGAGACCACATCTGGAACACTGACTCCAGTTCTGGGCCCCTGAGTTCAAGAGGGACCTCAGGGAATTGCTTGAGGGAGCCCAGTGCAGAGCCACAAAGATGCTGGAATGGAACATCTCCCTGCTGAGGAAAGGCTGAAGAAGCTGGGACTCTTTAGCTTGGAGAAGAGGAGCCTGAGACGTGACCTCATTCATGTTTATAAAGATGTGCAGGGCAGTGTCAGAAGGATGCAGCCAGGCTCTGCTCAGTGATGTCCAATGATAGTACAAGGGCCAGTGGGTGCAAGCTGGAGCAGAGGATGTTCCATGAGAACATAAGGAAAAACCTTTTCACTGTGAGAGTTCTGGAGCCCTGGAGCAGGCTGCCCAGAGAGGTTGTGGAGTCTCCTTCTCTGGAGACTTTCAAGACCTATCTGGATGTGTTGCTGTGTGACCTGCCCCAGGTGATGCTACTCTGGCAGTGGGATTAGACTGGATGATCTCCAGAGATCCCTTCCACAGCCTAACATTCTGTGATACTGTGATTGTTGTCACCTACTCACACGGAGACCAGAACTGCTCTTTCTAATGAACTGCAATACCTGATGATAGGAGATCAGCCAGTTAATTATAGCAGACATAAAACAACCTTGATAGATCTCCAGTGAGGGGACAAGGAACAGCTAGTTTGAAATACAGCTTTCTTTTTTTATAATCAATATGCAATCTACAAAATGTTGTTACAAGATTATCAGCATGATCTGTTTACAACCTTAAACTGACAAAAGACCCACATAAAATTTTATTTTCCATTAAGAGTAAGAGCCCTGCTTCAGAGTTATCTAAATTATAGCTAAGAACTACTAACTGCAGCAGTTGGTTGCTGGGTTTAGTCAACAACAAGACAAATAGATGTGAAATGGAGGTGTGCATACCAATACCGCAGCTAAGAAGGTCCATCAGGTAAATTAAATGCACCTGAAAACAATGCATGAAAATGTGTTTTCAGATGTGAAGTACTTTTGGACAGTTAATACAGAATCTGGAGGGGAAAAAAAGCAAGGAGCATAATGATGACAGCAGCTTGGCATCATGTTCACTGGAGTTCAACCCTTGGTATCAGTCCAGGCTGGGGGATGATGAGATTGAGAGCAGCCCTGCAGAAAAGGACTTGGGGGTGCTGGTGGGTGAGAAGCTGGACATGAGCCAGCAATGGGCACTTGCAGCCCAGAAGGCCAATGGCAGCCAGCAGGTGGAGAGAGGCAATTGTGCCCCTCTACTCTGCTCTGCTCTGCTGAGATCTCACCTGGAGTGCTGTGTCCAGCTCTGGGACCTCTACCACAAGAGACACATGGACCTGCTGGAGTGGGTCCAGAGGAGGACCACTAAGATGATCAGAGGGCTGGAGCACCTCCACTATTAAGACAGGCTGAGAGAGTGGGGCCTGTTCAGTCTGGAGAAGAAAATACTCCAGGGAGACCTTAGAGCTGCATTTCAATACTGAAGGTTACCTACAGGAAGGCTGGGGAGGGACTGTTTAGAGGAGCCTGTATGGATAGGACAAGAGGCAATGGTTTGAGACTGGAGCAGGGCAGATTTAGGTTGGACATCAGGAGGAAGTTCTGCACAATGAGAGTGGTGAAATACTGGAACAGTCTGCCCAGGGATGTGGTTGAAGCCCCATCTCTGGATCAAGATCAGACTCTATGTGTCTTTGGGCAGCCTGATCTAGCTGGAGGTGTCCCTGCTGAGTGCAGGGAGGTTGCACAAGATGAACTTTGGGGGGTCCCTTCCAACCCAATGCAATCTGTGAATCTGTGGGTGCACAATCATCCTCATTTCTCAAGAGCTGGGGCACACAGGGGCAGCTGGACTATTGTTCCAAATCACTGCAGAGCCTCAGCTCTGACACCAGTAACACTTCTTTTCCTCTCTTCCGTGTTCTCTTCTGGTTGGAATAAGCAATGCAATGCAGATTGCTTACATACTAGCATCAAGAATCTTTTACAGTGCTTTTTTATTTTTGTCTTTTACCACTATTCCTTTCTTTTTTTCCCTTGCCTCTCCTTTATTCTTATAGCCTTCGATGCACTTTGACAGTTAAAAGAGTTGCATTGACTTCAATGGGTGTTTGAATCCAGAATTACACCAAGTGCCATTTACCTGCAGTGACACAATTAGTTTGAGAAAGATGAATGCAAAGATCAAGCCTGTGGGCTCCAGCAAACACAACACTTTGTAAATCAGGCAAACACCCTATGAAAATTAGCTGCTCACACTGATTTCTGATTAAAATAGAAACCATCCCCAAACCCTGCTGGGCCTCTGTGAAGGAAAGTAATAATATCTAAGTACTGCTCTGTATGTGAGCAAATGTTAGTGAAGATTATCAGCACCTTAGTGAAGTGTCAGCATCTTAAGTGACCAGAACAGTTGGAAGCATTCCAGTGACTGCAGGCACTAGCTGTGGGAAGCAGACATCAGATACTTGGGAAACCTTCTTCCTCACAGGATGCCAGTGGACCTCATGCGTTATTTAAAGCTCCAATCCTTATGCTAGCTGGACACTGAGCATGGCAACAGCTTATAGCAACTGTTCCTCAGCCCCATTCTCCTCCCAGAATTACAGTTAAGACTACTTATAGTCTTCTAAAGAGTCAAAGCCAGCATGTTTACTCACTGTCACCTGCTGGAGCAGAAGAGTCTTAAACACTGAGCATATTTCTTCAGCAGGTCATAGCCAAGGAAATCAGACCATGCAGAAGAAAAGGGAAAACAGATTATTTGTGCTTTGGCAAAATAGGATGTTAGGACTGATGGGGGAAAAAAAGAGTCAGACAACACAAACCTACTTTCATTAAACTGCAGCTTGCAGTTTAACCTATTCTGACAGCAAGGTATGGAAACATCAGTCTGAGATTGAGCAGGGTAATTATTCAGCCTCAGGTTGCACTAATTGTCAGGTTTAAGCTGAGAGCCATGCATTAAGCAGAGTAACTTCCTTTCAGTGTGGCAATATTTCTGTGGAATTAATTCCCTGTGATCCTGATCCAGCTCTGATGAAAGTTAATGGTGAGTCTTGCAGGCCTCAGAAGGAAATCCAAGAGTCTGCACCGTAGATAAAGCTGCAGCTTGACCTTTTTATGTTGACAAGTTCAGTAAGGATGGATGATCATTTGCACCATACCAGATATAATACAGACTCACTATCAGGAAAGATAACTTACAATGGGGCTGTTCATCACTTAAGCCATTCTGAACAGTAGCTCATGTCTTGAGGGGTCAGTGTTATGTGGGCTTCTTAAACATATCTTGAGATACAGCAGACACCTGACGGAAGAAAAGCAGCTGCTGCTTCTGCAGGATGCATAACGCCACCAAATGCCCAGGAGATGAGCGCTGCAAAGGGGAATCCTGAGGTGAAAGGGTCCCAGACCGGCCTGACTGTCCCTGCTGCTGAAAACCAGGGGCCACATGGGCAAGACAGGCTTTGGACAATGACCACTGCTAAGAGACTTACTGAATTAACTGCAGCAATGCCAGTCAAAACAAATGTTGGTGCAGGTATCTGCAACACGGATTCACACAGATTCACAGATTGCATTGGGTTGGAAGGGACCCCCCAAAGGTCATCTTGTGCAACCTCCCTGCACTAGGCAGGGACATCTCCAACTAGATCAGGCTGCCCAGGGGCACATCAAGGTTGATCTTGAATGTCTCCAGGGAGGGGGCCTCAACCACATCCCTCGGAACTTGTTCCAGTATTTCACCACTCTCATTGTGCGGAATTTCCTCCTGATATCCAACTTAAATCTGCCCTGCTTCAGTTTCAAACCTTTCCCCTCGTCCTATCCCCACAGGCCCTTCTAAACAATCCCTCCCCAGCCTTCCTGTAGGTCCCCTTCAGATACTGAAATGCAGCTCTAAGGTCTCCCTGGAGCCTCCTCCTCTCCAGGCTGAACAGCCCCAATTGTTTCAGCCTGTCTTGATAGGAGAGGTGCTCCAGCCCTCTGATGGCCTTGGTGCGAAGATCAGCTCCACCCTCTCTTTTGTTGGGAGCCCCAGAGGTGGAGACAGCACTCCAGGTACTCCTCTACCTTAGCAAGCAAACTGGTTAATAGATGTTGTAATTCAAGTATAACCATGGACTTCAGTAAACTGCAGAGCTCTGCTGTGATGCCGAGTATAAGCACATTGCCCCTGCACACACTGCACCCCTTAGCTCAGCTGAGAAAAAAAAATCAAATTTAAACCTGAATAGAATCATAAGAATTGTCAGGGTTGGAAAGGACCTCAAGGATCAGCCAGTTCCAACCCCCCTGCTACAGGCAGGGACACCTCACACTAGATCAGGTTCCTCAGAGCCACATCCAGCCTGACCGTAAAACCTCCAGGGATGAGGCTTCCACCACCTCCCTGGGCAACCTGTGCCAGTCTCTCACCACCCTTACGGGGAAGAATTTCCTAACCTCCAATCTGAATCTACCCACTTGTATTTTTGTTCCATTTCCAATAATAAACCAAACCAAACATGACTTGAAGATACCTAATGGCTTCTCAAGTCAAAACACTGATGGAGGATGCAGCAAATGAGGAGTATTTGGATCACTGCTGCATTCCAATGCTTGCTTAGATTTTTAATAATCCACTCTGCTAATGAACAGGGATATCTAGAGAAGCCAACGTAACATAATAGTCTATCTGGGGCCTTGGCAGTGCAATACCCATAAAAAACTCCAGCCCACCCTCAGGACTTACTCTAGAATCTATTACCCATTTCATTCTCAACCTGCCAAATGGGGGGAAATGTTTATTGTGATAAACTAGGTTCATCTGCTGGGCTGCCATTTCCTCAGCCTGGCAATTTTCTCAGTGCATATCCCACATATTTCTGCTTTTGGGGGAGCAACATTTATCTGTATATTGCATAGTGTTCATCTAAACTGTTACAAGCTGTGACACAATATAAAGTAAGACTTAGTGCATTGCTGTATTTTTTGCTCTCCGCTAATTTCAGTTTGAAGTGAAAAATAATTTTAAAGGAAACTGCAAGAAGGGGGGGGTGGGGGGGAAGAGAGAGAAGGAAAAATAAAGGGGGGTGGGGGGCTAGGAAGAACAAAACCCCAGAGGGTTTATTTATTTGTTTATCTATCAGATTTTTTTTTTCCCCCCAGACCTGGAATTGCAGCCTGAAAAGAAAAATGAGAAAGAGGATAATGGCTGAGGGGAAACATTCAAACCTTTCACTAAGTGCCAATAGCTTGTTGAGAACACAGCTAACACATTGATAAGGGATTAGTAGCTCAGTCAGCCACTGCATTGTCAGCAAGTTTGCTGATGACACAAAACTGGGAGCAGCGACACACCAGAAGGTTGTGCTGCCATTCAGCCAGACTTAGGCTGGAGAGCTGGGCAGGGAGAAACTGAATGAAATTCACCAAGGCCAAGTGGAGAGTCTTGCACCTGGGAAAGAACAACCCCATGTACCAGGATACATTGGGGACTGACCTGTTGGAGAGCAGTAAGGGGAAAAGGACCTGGGGGTCCTGGTAGATGGAAGCTGGACCATGAGCCAGCAAGTGTGCTCCTGTGGCCAAGAAGGCAAATGCCATTCTGAGGAGGATTAGAAGGGCTGTGGTGAGAAGGTTGAGAGAGGTTCTCCTGCCCCTCTACTCTGCCCTGGTGAGGCCACATCTGGAATATTGTGTGCAGTTCTGGGCCCCTCAGTTCAGGAAGGACCTGAGGGAACTGAAGAGAAGCCTGGAGAAGAGAAGGCTCCAGGGAGACCTTAGAGCTCCATTTCAGTATCTGAAGGGGACCTACAGGAAGGCTGGGGAGGGACTGTTCAGAAGGACTTGTGGTGATAGGATGAGGAGCTATGGTTTGAAACTGAAGCAGGGGAGATTTAGGTTGGACACCAGGAGGAAGTGCTGCACACTGAGAGTGGTGAAATACTGGAACGGGTTGGCCAGGGATGTGGTGGAGGCCAGGTCCCTGGAGACATTCAGGATCAGCCTTGATGTGTCCCTGGGCAGCCTGCTCTAGTTGGAGGTGTCCCCGCCGAGGGCAGGGGAATTGGACAAGACGACCTTTGAGGGTCTCTTCCAACCCAATGCAATCTGTGAAGCCGTAAAGGAGGGCAAGATGGTATTTGTAAAGCATGCCTTGAGAAAGAATCCTGCAGTCCTGCGGTGGAGAAGCCACATTGCTCTAGAGCAGCAGTGCTGGATTTCAGCAGAAGAGGGCATTCATGACCTAGAAACTGAGAGTGCTGAGGGCTCTCTGTTTCTAGAGGGAAGGTATTTTAAAATGGCAACTTTAATTTCTTGTTCTTAAAAAAATGATTAAGAAATGTCCAGCAGCCAAAAATAAATTTTCTCCAGACATCATGTACCAGGAGGAGTCTAAAGAAGTACAAATTAATACCTGTCCAGTAAACGAATGTTTGAGATGCCCTTTAAGGAGCAATATCCCCAAATGCGGAGAAACCTCCTGAATAATCAGCAGGGTTTGAACATCAGGCTAATCTTTTCAGTGCCTTGACTTCTGAAACTCCTCTGAGCTGTTAAAGAGACTACACCAGGGAGAGATGGACTGGAAGCAGAACCAAGACTGGTGAAATGTGGATACTGCTCCCAACTGCCATTTGTTAGCTTGAGCAAGATGCTCGGTGTGTTTAGAAGGGCTTGTAGTGATAGGATGAGGGGTTTGAAATCAGGAGGAGGTTCTGCACAATGAGAGTGGTGAAATACTGGAACAGGCTGCCCAGGGATGTGGTTGAGGCCTTGTTCCTGGAGACATTCAAGATTAGACTTGATGTGACCCTGGGCAGCCTGATCTAGTTGGAGATGTCCCCTGGGGTTGGACAAGATGACTTTTGAGGGTGCTTTGCAACCCCGTACAATCTGTGAATCTCTGCATAGCCTACAATGGTGCCTCCTGTCCTCCTCTACTGCATTCTGTAGTGGCCAGCCCTATCTGGATCTTATCCATCAAGTCTCATTTTTTTTTTTTCAGTTTCAACCTCTAGTTAGAAAACAACAATAACAAAAAGCCCCAACCCAGCTCCAGTTAGCAAGTAGCCTGGCACTGCAGGTGTGAACTGCAGCAGCAGCATGAATAAAAGCTTTGAGACAGAATCAAAACATTCCCAGACCAAAGATATTTCAAAACCGCTGCTCCCAAAAATAGCTCCACTGAGCAAAACCAATGTTGCCTTTCACTTGTGTTTTTGTGCATCATCTTGGATTAGACAAGGCATTAGTTTTTACTTATTCTTTGGCTAAAAGTCAGTATCACAAGTACATGAAGATATGTTCAGAACACAAAGTAAATACTCTATAGGGGAGTGGGGTGGAAGAAAACACTGAAAACATCCTCAAACTACCTTGGCAATTGTACAAGGCTTTCTGAACCACGTGTTTCTGGGGCTGCAGATCACTCTGTGTCCAGAGACTTGACTTCTGTTCCTGAACCACAGGTATAACTGCTGCTATGGGTCCATAAGAGACCATGAAGGTGCTCAGAGGGCTGGTGCACTTCCCTTACAGGAACAGGCTGGGAGAGTTTGGGCTATTCAGCATAGAGAAAAAAAGAAAGCTCCAGGGAGACCTTATGGTGACTTTCCAGTACCTGAAAGGGGGCTTGCAAGGAAGCTGGGGAGAGACTTTTTACAAGGGCTGGTAGTGATAAGGCTAGAGGGAATGGATTGAAGCTTGAGGAGGGCAGATTCAGACTGGAGATTAGGAAGAAATTCTTTCCAGTGAGGGTGCCGAGACACTGGAACATTCCTGGAGGTGTTAAAGGCCAGGCTGGATGAGGCCTTGAGCAACCAGGTCTAGTGGAAGGTGTCCCTGCCCATGGCAGGGGGATTGGAACCAGATGGTCTTTAAGGCCCCTTCTAACCCAAACCATTCTATGAATTGCGAACGACAAACTGGACAGTAGCAAACAGTTACCAGTCAGACGGCATTTCCTGGTTTGATCTGAGTTCCAGTTTGTGAGACAGGCTGTGTGGATGAGCTGAATCTTGCAAAAGAAAGACAAAACCCCAAACCCACAACAAAACACAGCCTCAGTTACTTTTGTTTGTTTGTTCACAGTGCAAGGTCAATCTGCTAGCAAGAGAGCAGAGCTCTATTTTATCTTTAATGCACAGCTGTTGTTATGATACAAGCTTGTTCTATCTATAATCTTTTGATACTTGGCCCCTTACTGCTTTTTTTGTTTGCTTGCTTGCTTCAGCTCACTCTACAATTATTGCAGTGTAAATCTTGATTTACACAAGATTTACCAGATCCTTACAGCCTCCAGTTGAGAGAGCAGCCTTACAAACTTAAGGACTGCATTCTTCAGATACATGGCTCTTCCTCAGCAGTCTTCTAGTAAAGGGCAGCCCTCAGGGAGCATCCCAGCTCTTCAGAGACATGGGTTGGCATCAGTCATGGCCTCAAGTTGCACCAGGGAAGGTTTGGGTTGGAAATAAGAAGAAACTTCTTCCCTGGAACTGTTCTCAAATGCTGGAACAGGCTGCCCAGGGAGGTGGTTGAATCCCCATCCCTGGAGGTGTTTCAAAGAGGCAGAGATATGGTGCTGAGGGGCATGGTTTAGCCCCAGCCTTGGTAGAGCTAGAGAGAGGTTGGACTCAGTGATCTTAAAGGTCCTTTCCAACCAAAAGGAGTCTATGATTCTATGATTGCTTGCTAAATCCAGACTGTTAGGGAAGAATCTCAGTTCTCCCTTCAAAATACATTTCTTACTCTCATAGGAAAATAAAAAACTGGAAGGCCCTCAGATTAGCTAAGGCAGAGATGCTGCTCTGTGTCCAACAACCACCCTTTCCACAGCTCTGTTGCTGCAGTGTTTTATTTCAAGTACCAGAGCTGTCTTGTGTAACATCTCTTATTTCAGTGTGTCTAGGCAGGAAGATAAAGGCACAGCTCAGAGTGCTGCTCAAACAAGATACATCCTAGCTGCCAGGATAAAGGGCCACTGGGACTCCCTTTCTAGCTTAGTTTGTTATGAGGAAAATAACAAACCTCATTTCTTCCCAACAGAAGTGTTCATGAAGTGACTGTCATGCTATAAGGCAGTCATGAAAGACTGCCCAGACAATGCAGCACAATCTGAATTACTTCAATCCAACCCTAGATCCTAGGGCTCACTTGCTTTACAAATTCACAGGTTGCATTGGGTTGGAAAGGACCCTCAGACATCATCTTGTTCAACAGAAACTGTAGGAAGAGGTGATACAATGCAGGGCAGATCCATAAGAGGCACTGGTAGGGAACACTGCATGTGTAGATCCTGAGTTTTGGGACTGAAGCAGCTCTAAATATGTCCCATACAGCAATACCTTTAAGGTGAGTGGGGAGAAGGAGGTGCCCAGCAATGGCCATCACCAAAACTAGCAGAGGGGGAGGGAAACCAAACTGAACAGGGCAGGCTGGAGAGATTGGATGGAAAAACTTCACCCTCGCAGACCTTGCAAGCCACCTGCTGCATCAGGACACCTCCAAGTTCTTCTCGACACCTCTCTCAAGCTACTCCTTGCACAAATAGAGGCTGGGTGAGGAGTGGCTTGAGAGCAGTCTGGAGGAGAAGGACTTGGGGGTGTCAGCTGGAATTTTCCTGGGCAGGTATCTGGTGATACACATTGGATGACAGCTAGCCACTGGTCATTCTTTGCTGGAGGCACTTGCCTGCAGGACCCCTTTGGATGCCGTCATCAAACAGTTTTCAACTCGCTCAGACAGTCCCTTTTGAAGCTACAACCCTTCCCACAGCAGGAGCAGCCCATCCTCAGCCTCTCTGAGCACACCTCTGGCTACCCAAGCCCCAGCTCCAGCTGGAGTCCACTGGAAACACAGGGCACAGACAAATCCCCACAGCACATCGCAGATAAAGCAGATCACCAGTCGCAGATAAATCGCCTTACATTTGATGTACTTTGCATAATTTACGAACTCGCACATTTTCCCCAGAGCACGAACACGGCCCAGAGGAAGCCTCAGGCCGGTGACTCCCGCATTCCCCGGGCACCCACACGGCCGACAGGCAGTCCCTTGCCCCAGGAGCTCACCTCCCGACGTGCCCCGGGAATAAAGATGGTGGACAGGCAGTTCTGTGTCTCAGGACTGCAACTCCCGGCATGCCCCGGGAACACAAACAGCACAAATCTGGCAGAGAGGAAATGCCGTAACACGGGACTACGGATCCGGCATGTCTCGGGGGGGGACCATGGGCGTTGGGACGCTCTCTACCTCCGGACTACAGCTCCTGGCATGCTCAGCTCCGCCCGCTCCCGCAGTCGATTCCCCTTGCACCCATCCCGGCTGCCCATCCCGAACCTCGGGGCTCGGGTCCGTCTGGACGTGGGACGGTCGCGGGGTGTCCCCCTCGGGAGGCTGCAAAACGTGCGGCGACGGCACCCAGCAGGCACCGCAGTGTGGATTGCCTTTACCGGCGCCTAGCGGCGAGCAGCACCGGAACGGCACCGCTCCTGCGCCGCTCGGTAACCGCCGTACCTGGACACGGCCGTACGCTGGAGGGCTGAGCACTGACGGTGCTGTGATACGGGCACACGCAGCTCCCGAGCCATGCTGAGCCACAGATTTTTATATCATAGAATCATTAGAGTTGGAAAAGACCTTTAAGATCATCGAGTCCATGACCACTACCATGACCACTAAACTGTATCCTGAAGCACCACATCCACAGCTTCTTGAACACCTCCAGGGATGGTGACTCCATCACCTCCGTGGGCAGCCTGTTCCAGTGCCTCACCACTCTAGTAGGGAAGAAAATTTTCCTAATATCCAACCTAAACCTCCCCTGGCAAAACTTCAGCCCATTTCCTTTCATCCTACTGCTAGTTACTTAGGAGAAGAGCACTCCAACCTGCTTTCAGGTATTTGTAGAGAGAAATGAGATTTCCCCTCAGCCTTCTCCACACTAGACAACCCCCGCTCCCTCAGCTCTCCTCATATACCATGGCCTCCAAACTCCTCACCAGCCTTGCTGCTCTTCTCTGGACACCCTCCAGGACCTCAGCGGGTTTGGTATACTGTGGCACCCAGAAGTGCATACAGTACCCAAGTTGTGGCCTCACCAGGGCCAAGTATAGGGGCACAATCACTGCCCTACTCCTGCTGGACACACTGCTCTTGATCTATTTAAAATGAAAAAGAAGCTATAGAAGAAGAAACTTCGAAGTCCACTGTTAATTCATAATTTCATAGAATGGTTTAGGTTGTAAGGGACCTTCAAGATCATCTACTTCCCGCCTCGAGGGAGGGGACATCCACAGCCTCCCTGGGCAGCCTGTTCCAGGGTGCAACCTCTTGAAGTTCAACAAGGCCAAGTGCAAGGTCCTACATCTAGCTCGTGGCAATCCCAAGCACAAATATCACCTGGGTAAGGGGTGGCTTGAGAGCACTCCACTGTGCATATTTGTTCCAAAATGTTGTGGCCCATTTTATTTCTGTCTTGGATGCTGTACACTTCCTGCAGCAATTTAGACACAGCAGTCCTGCAGAGTATGCCAAGTTCTATCATGTTACCCGTAAGACTCTGATGTCTGCCTGTCTCAGGAGCTATTTGGAAAAATTAAAAGCAGCCTCTTTTTCCAGTGTCCCAATAAGGACAGAAGGTCAGAAAGCTAAAACAATTAAATGGTTTAATGGTTCAAAGTGACAGAAGCAACAGGTTGGCGATTGCCAGTGGCAAGGGCACTGCCAGTAGGTGATATCGCAGTCACAGACTGCGCTGGGTTGGAAGGGACCCTCAAAGGTCATCTTGTCCAACCCCCCCTGAACTCAGCAGGGACACCTGCAACTAGAGCAGGATGCACAGGGCCACATCAAGGCTGCTCTTGAATGTCTTCAGGGATGGGACCTCAACCACATCCCTGGGCAACCTTTCCCAGTATTTCACCACATTCAAGTGGAAGTTTTCCAAAAGCATGAAATTTTGAGTCCTGTCACATGAGTCGGAACCAAGTTACAGCTCACAAAGCCAGCTGAGGATGAGGTCTGCAGAAATAAATGGTGTGCAGCCTGGCGCTCCTGCACTCCTCCTGAACTGCCTTGCAGGTCCTGAGCAATCAGAAGGGGGCAGAGTAGGAAAAGCATTGAGCCTGTTTTCTCCAATGTCGCTGCTTTCTATGATTTCTGAGACCTTGCTCCCCCTAGCAGAAACTGCAAGTAACTCTACAGCTAGCTTGCATTTAAGCAGAGTGGGAACAAAGCATAGCCAGCAGGTCGACGGACGTGATTCTCCCCCTCTACTCTGCTCTGGTGAGACCCCACCTGAAGTATTGTGTCCAGTTGTGGAGCCTCTATTACAGCAAGGATCTGGAAGTGCTGGAACATGTCCAGAGAAGGGCCACAAGGATGATCAGAGGGCTGGAGCTCCTCTCCTATGAGGACAGACTGAGAAAGTTGGGGCTGTTCACTCTGGAGAGGAGGAGGCTCTGAGAAGATCTAATTGTGGCCTTCCAGTATCTGAAGGGGGCTACAAGAAAGCTGGGAGGGGGATCTTTTAGGGTGTCAGGGAGTAATAGGACTGGGGGGAATAGAGCAAAACTAAAAATGGGTAGATTCAGATTGGATGTTAGGAAGAAGTTCTTGACCATGAGGGTGGTGAAACACTGGAACAGGTTGCTCAGGGAGGTGTGAGCAACAGGATCTAGTGTGAGGGGTCCCTGTCCATGGCAGGGAAGTTGGAACTAGATGATCCTTGAGGTCCCTTCCAACCCTAACAATTCTATGTAAAAGGAAGAGAGCAAGCATGGAACACTCATCCAACTACTTAACTTATGATTTAGTAGAAAGCTGCATCTGTTTATGAAAGAATCTGAGCCTTCCTTCAAAACTCACTGGAGCTCAAGGTAGGTGTTCAGGATGATTCTTAAAGCTACTCTTGATGTGCCAACAGAAAGTAAGTAGCACTAAAATGCCAGCAGCATTAACAGGATTATTCCAACAGGAACATCTTACCCCTTCATCATGCCAGAAAAGACATTTTTCTCTCTGTAAGTCCCTACCAAATACAGCCATTCTGATATTCTGGGAAGTTACAATTTGAGCTATTTTTGTTCCCCAAATATTGTGCTAACAGTCTTCCAAAGTGTTATGTGTGGGTTTCAAGAGGCATGAAAACTGTTTTGACTTTAATAAGGGAAAAGAATAATCTGATTTCTGTCCCTGCTTGGTTCAGGTGGGCAGGCAGAATTAAAGGGACATCTTTGTGCTCCCATCTTAGGCTCCTCCAGGCTAGAAATCTTCTTGGAAGCATCTGGGTGTTGATTCACAGATTGCATTGGGTTATAAGGGACCCTCAAAGGTCATCTTGTCCAACCTCTCTGCAGTCACCAGGGACTCCTCCAACTAGATCAGGCTGCCCAGGGCCACATCAAGTCTGATCTTGAATGACTCCAGGACAGGGCCTCAACCACATCCCTGGGCAACCTGTTCCAGTGTTTCACCACTCTCATTGTGAATAACTTCCTCCTGATGCCCAACCTAAATCTCCCTGGCTCCAGCTTAAACAGATGACAGGAGAGTGAACCTGCACTGCTGGTTCCTGGCACTGCTGTGCCTGAAGGCAAACCCTTTGCTCTGTGCACAGCTACACAGCATGTTGACATTACTGTGCTGTGCTTGCACTGAGGCTTTCCAAGCACTGCTTTAGGCATCAGGCTTCAAGAGTATGACAGAGGAAAGAATGCCATTAGCCCTACTTTACAGATAGGAGTTGAATGATGCACTCAGAGTCAAATGAAGGGCTGAACCTGGATGTCTGGACCATCTCCTCATTAGTCACTCTTTCTGGAGCCTTGTATTAAGTGCTGACATCTCCCTCTTAGCTGCAGTCAGACACAGATACGTGTCAGTTGGGATGTTCTCCCTCCAGGTATGCAGACACAGATGTAGATACCAGAGGTCAGATTATGCAGTCCTTCTCAACTCAGGAATTGGATCAATAGCCACAGCAAAGCAGAAAAAGGGTCAGTTAGCATCCAACAGTGGGTAACCTGATCTAGTGTGAGGTGTCCCTGCCCATGGCAGGGGGGTTGGAACTACATGATCCTTGAGGTCCCTTCCAACCCTCACAATTCTATGGTTCTATGATTCTGCTTTCCCTCCAGACTGACTGCTAGAAATCAGTTGTTGAGACTATCTGCAAACCACCTTTGTGCAAGAGGCTGGAGCTTATGAGTTTGTCCACTGGCCACACTGGCACTCAAGAAAACCCTGCAGCTTGCCCTGTTTCCCTCTCACACCTTGCTATGTTTTGGAACAACAAGGCAAGATGTCAGCAAGCCAGAACAAGGTCTGGTTCAGAGGGCAGTGAAAAAACAGTGTCCTGGGGACGATTCCGGGCTGGGGCAAGGTGGCTCACTGCTCTCCAGCTGTGTGTGACACATGGCAATGCAGTGCCAAAAGCTGTGGGTGAAGGCTGAGTTTGGCAGCACATTTTATCATTAGCCAGCAGAGTAAGCTATGAAGACCAGTGTTAGTTCCAGTAAAGAGTTCAGAAATAGCCCTGTTTCTCCTGTTTCTTTGGCTCCAGCCTGCCTTCCTGTGCAGAACAACTGCACAAACTGTCCCAGATAACCCTTCTGTCCCTTGTAAAGGCTTTTTAGGGTGGCTAAATGCAGGCAAGGGACTTGTTTCTCTTTGCCTAGCTTCAAAATTAATTTGCCATGTTTACCCAGGGTTGAATGGCTTCACTAGCTGTCACCTGCAAAGTGAATCCTGGCTGGAAGAAGCTACAAAGAACTGAGCCTTTCCACTGTCCCTGTACAGGATTGATTGGGGTAAGTGTAATCCATCAGGTGGCAAGGGGGCAAAGCACTCACCAAATTATGCAAGCAAATGGCCAGAAACAACTGATCCATCTGGCCCAGAGATAAAGAAGAATTAAAGACTTAGGAATGTTTAACCAAGTCTCTCAGCTCTGGAAGAGAAATACTCTCTTCATGAGGTACACAGCTGCTAATCATCCAAAATGCCTTTGCTCCATACCCATATGAAGCACTGGTGGGCAACAGAATCTGAACAGGCCAGCATGGTAATGTGAGTGTTTTACTACATTAATTTCTAATGCTAGTGCCTGTCATAGATTCATAGACTCATAGAATGGTTTAGGTTGGAAAGGACCTTAACCATCATCTAGTTCCAACCCCTCTGCCATGGGCATTGACACCTCTCACCAGCCCAGGTTGCTCAAGGCCTCATCTAACCTGGCTTTGAGCACCTCCAAGCAGAAGGCATCCACAGCCTCCCTGGGCAACCTGTCCCAGTGTCTCACTACCCTCACTGTAAAGAATTTCTTCCTAATCTCCAGTCTAAATCTGCCCTCCTCAAGCTTCAGTCCACTCCTTCTCATCCTACCCTTTGTACACTTTGTAGAAAGTCCCTTCTCAGCTTTCTTGTAGGTCCCCTTTAGGTACTGGTAGGCCACTCTAAGGTCTCCCTGGAGCCTTCTCTTCTCCAGGCTCAACAGCTCCAACTCTCTCAGCCTGTCCGCACAGAGAAGGTTCTCCAGCCCTCTGATTATCTTCATGGCCCAGCTGTGGACCCACTCCAGCAGCTCTATTTCCCTCTTATGTTGGGGACACCAGAACTGGACATAATATCCAGGTGGGATCTCAGGGGAGCATAGAACCAACCCCTGTCCTTGCCCTACACTGTCCCACACACTATCCAAAGACCAAGGCTGGTATAATTTTCTTCTATTTAGTGCTTCTATCTGCAGCCTCTCCACCTGACACTGTCCTTCTCTCAAGATATTCCACCCTCATGGGCTTGTCTCCAATTTTCCAAAGCACCCAGTATCCACTTGGCAGCCATATGGCACAGTTTGGAGGGAGCCCCAGCCTAGTGTGGTGTGTTGGCATAGCTGTGGTGTGCTGTACTACTTTCACTGGCAGTCCTTTGTCAGTGATGAACACATTGGTAGCTTGGGCTTCTTGTGGCTTGCTCCTCATCTAGAGACTGGAACATCTCTCTTATAAAGAATGACTGAGAGACCTGGGGCTGTTTAGTCTGGACAAGAGAAGGCCTTCTGAATATCTAGAAATATCTGCAGGGTGGCTGTCGGGAGGATGGAGCCAGGCTCTTGTCAGTGACACCCAGTGATAGGATGAAGGGCAATGGATGCAAACTCAATCACAGAAAATTCTATCTCAACAGGAGAAAATTGTTTTTTACTGTGCAGGTGAGAGAGCACTGGAGCAGGCTGCCCAGAGAGGTTGCAGAGTCACCTTCTCTAGAGATCTTCAAAACCTGCCTGGATGTGTTCCTGTGTGACCAGCTCTAGGTGATCCTGTTTTGCAGGAGGGGTGGACTCAATGAGTTCTGGAGGTCCTTTCCAACCCTTAGCATTCTGTGCTTCTGTGATTCTCTGTTATCCAGCCTGCTGAGCATGTGTGTGGGTGTGGAAGGCAGGGGCCAACCCTGGAGAAAGATAATGAGGCTGTGATTTGTCTCACACCCCTAAGAAGAGCAATCCAGGAGACTATTGCCTTAAATGCCTGAGGAGCAGACTGGCTACCTTTTAGCCAAATTCTTAGAGAGAACTCCAGCACTGGTGAGCCTGTACCCTCCTCCTGTTCAGTGCTATATAGTCAATGCACTGGAGCTATACAGCAGGAGCCACAGATACCCTGGTCCAGAGCCACTGCAGTCTGTTCTGGGAAGATAACAGGAGAAGACAAGAAATGCCTGAGCTTTGCTACCAATGCCTGGCCTCTTAGGCCTCTGTTGCTCTCTTTCTTGCAGACCCAGAGAGACAACAAATCACCTCTGTGGCTTGATACCCTTCACCCTTCTTCCCCCAAAGTGGCCCCTGTCTGTGTGCCACAAGAGGGGTGAGCAGTATGAGCAGGGGCCTGGAAGAGGTACCTGTGAAGGTAGCTTCCTTAGCAACCTAGGGGACAAAGGGAAGGTTTCTGAATCTTCTTCTCCTTACTGTGTTTCAGTTAAGAGACAAGGCTGACCATCAGTAGTCCTCTCCATAGCACCTGACACCTCCTCTGCCCAGCTCTTCCCAGCCAGGGGCTCTGGGCCCTCCAGCAGCCTTGCTGGCATTCCCTGCCCTCTTCAGCTGTGAGGAGCAAGACTGCTCAGTGAGAGCCCCAGAAGGAAAATGAGGTGGAAATGATCATATAGCTGTCCCACTCCTCTTACTGTGTCTTCCTCTTGGACAGAAAACTTTTGTCTCAAGAACTGCCATGCTGTCTCCTTCTGACAGCACTAAATCACTACTTAAAAAAAAAAGGTACTCACTGACCAACTGAAATGGAACCCTGTCTCTGACCCTTTGCAGGGAGGGGAGAGAGAAAGAAACGACAAGTGTGAAGAATGCCTGAGTCCTTTGGGATGAAAATACAGAGTTCAAGAATTAGAGCACTCCTAAGCATTACAAAAATAGCTCATCATTTGAATCCTGTGATGCTACAGGACATGCACCTACCACAAAGTGAGTCAGAAAGATCTTGTTTCTTTACAGGGCTGTTGCTGTCATTCTTGGCCATAAAGCCACGTAAATAACATATGGTACAACAAATGGCGTCCCTGAAATCTGCCAAAGGTTTGCAATGCCTACAGGTTAACTACTCAAACCAAGCCACCTGTCCAGTGACTTGTACTTGAGCTGTTCCACTTCATCATCCCCATGCTATTATAGTATGTAGCTGCGGCACCATAAATCTACGTAGTCAGATAGGACATTACCCTCTGAAGAAATTACTCTGTAAAGAAATGAGTGAATACAAGGCAAAACCCCTCAAGAGAGAGCTTAGCTGGGCCTCAGGAATTGCTTGGAGAAGGAGGACTGAGGGGAAACCTTTCCAGAGCAGCTTTTTCTTTGAGGTTAGCTGTGTGAACACAGGAAAAAGATGGTGACATATATTTTATTGTGGTTAGAGCAACAGCTTGGGCTTGTCCTATACAACAGGAGTTATGAGTGTTCTATGAATAGCCGAACACTTGTCAACCTAATGACACGACCAATAGCTGCCTAACTGAGACACCATTAACCCTTTATTTCTGCAGATTAGTTGTCTGCCTACTAATTTCCTGCTGCAATGGAGCCCTTCTTACTGCAGGACTCAAAGATCCTGCCAGGCTCTGGGTCTCTAACTTTATTTGGTTTGCAGAAGTTTAGCCACTCTGGCCTGTTCTTCTGTGTGTTCCTCTCTGGGAACTTGGCCCACTTGGCTTTAAAGAAGCCAGCTTTCATTGGGTTCTTCAAAGCAGACAGCATCAGAACTGGCAGAGCTTTTCTTGGGTGTTCCTTGGCACCCAGTAAGTGGCGAGCTGCTAGGTGGTGAGCAAACAAACTCCTCTCGGAAAACAGCAAACAGGAGGAGGACAGCCACCCAACCCAGAGGCTGACAGTGACCCTGCTGTCAGAGATCCCTGGACTCGCTCTCACCAATGTCCTTCTTGCCACTTCAACCCCAGCCCCACAGCAGAGCTGTTTATACACCTTATGAAACTGCATCACTGTGTAAGTATCAGTAGGCAATGTGAAGTGAAGACACGATGGCATGGCTAAAGTGTCTGCTGTGGAGTCAGGACTTCCAGCTGCTACAGCAAGCTTCCCCACTGACCTTGCTTAAGTTACCAACTAACTTGCAAAATCAGGGTATCTTGAGAATTAAATAATCTACAGCAAACCATTTTAACATCAATAGAGAGAAGGCTCTGGAGAATTCTGAACCCTTGTTAGTTCTAATTTAAAAGTATCATAGTTTCCTTTGTATTTATACATCTATAATGAGGATAGGTATGTCATTATAGTACTTAGAGCTGTATTGTGATTTATATTATAATAAAATCTGTCATACTTTAATTATCATTTAATAGAAGATTGATTTATATACTCCTGAGAGGTGTAAGATTGTTGCTAGAAATGCTCATGTTTCTGGAGAGGGCAGCAAGCATGTTGAAAGGTGACTGTATGTAACACTGCTGAAAAGATGAGAGAAGCGAACGGCAGCTGCAAGTGCCAAAGATGTGCTGTGGTTGGTTTCATAATGCTCACTTCTTACAGGTAGCCAAGCGACTCCTCGGAATCTGGGAGCTTGCTCTTTCACAGGACTGCTCCAGCTTGCTCAGTAAATTCAGATCTGCAAAAGAATGCAGACATTTAACACAAAAATTACATCAGTTTAAGACACTGAAGTAAAAACTTTTAACCCGCTACAGCTGCATTCTGCTCTCACGCCATGTGGGAGGCATGAAGGCATTGATGGATGTCAACAATTAAGGTTTTGTATGTAGAAGTTTCTTAAGTTTTTTCTCTCTACCCTGCTTGGAAGGGCTCTATCTGGCAAGTTTTTGCAGAGCACATTTAGCAGATCAGCTCCTACACAACCTCTGGCAGCTGATTCAAAGTATGGATGAACTGAGTGTCACTGCTGTTTCACCTGCAATCCTTTGGTGGAGGGCACAAAACCAAAATGGGGCAGACTGGGCTGCTTCTCGCAGGATTCATGTCATGTCTCCTGCCTGTGAACAAGGCAGAGCATGCACAAGAGCAGACTACAAATTTGCCTGGGATTTGGAAGGGATGGAAGAGTGTTTCCAATCTCATTTCCTCTTGCTGAGCTTTCCCATTGTGTAGAGCATAAAAATAAATAAGAATATGAATAAAGCTGGAAGGAGGAGAAGGCAAGAGCATGCATAACGATTAGGGTCCCAATGTGAGGGTGGAGTGCCTTAAGTCTTCACAAGCAGAGAGGGAACCTGAATGTGGACCTCCCAAAGCCCATGGGAGCTGCTAACCATAAGGCAGTTACAACAACCACTGGCACCCCTTCTGAAGAAAAGAATGACTCCCCTGAACTGTTTTTGAAGTACAGCAGTTTGCCCCTTCTCCTTTCCAGGGGTCAGGACTGTAAATCCCATAGGTAGTAGCACTAAACACATCTCCAGTGTTGGCAGCGTGTTTTCTCTTTGACCATGAAGTACAGCACTTAGCCCCTTCTCTCACCCAGGGGTCAGGACTGCAAATCTCATAGTTGGTAGCACTAAACAAATCTCAAATATTCACAGAATCACAAGAATGTTAGGGGCTGGAAGGGACCTCAAGAGATCGTCCAGTCCAGCCCCCCTGCCAGAGCAGGATCACCTATACCAGGCCACACAGGAACTCATTCAGGCAGGTTTTGAATATCTCCAGCGAGGGAGGCTCCACAGCCCTGCTGGGCAGCCTGTTCCAGTGTTCTGTCACCCTCACAGTGAAATAATTCTTCCTCTCATTATTTTTTCTCTAGTGTACAGAGAGATCTTGCACGGCTTTGGCCATGGAACAATTCTCCCACTGCTTTACACACATCAAGTTCAACTTTTTAGTTAGGCTTGTGGACAAAGTTAAGGCAACCATGTCCACAGAAGTTAGCCTCTGGATACTAAGTCCTGGGTGTCCTGGTCCCCTTTCCTTTCAAGAACTAAAAAGTAACAGAAAAAGACACAGAATATTTGCTCCCAGCAGCTTCAGTCCAGCCTTCAATCCTCCCTCTTTGCATTCCAAATGGAGAGGGAAAACAGACACTTCTCTCTTCTTTAGTCTAAGTATAGAAAGAGCTGGCCTTGCACTCAGATTCAAGGGGTCTTTTAAGGCTGCAGAAACCCTGGCAACAGAAGGTGTGATGCAAATTGAATGGCGACAGCAGAAATATCCAATGGTTTACCACGTAGCAACGAAGGGAACCAGCCAGGCCTGAATTTGAAAGATGGGGAAGAGCTCTATCCTTTGTTTGTTCTGCCTACATCTCAAAACTCTGACAGTCTGCTCATGCAGAAACTCATGCAGAAACTCATGCAGTTCTCCATGCTCAGCACAGTGAGTAAGACATATTTCACAACTGATGCCAAGCTGATGCAAGCAAAGTTACGTTACACTGAAACTTGGAACTAACACCCCAATTCGGTACAGGAGTAGATAAAAAGACTGTGCTCAGGAAAGACATCAGAAGCACCTCCTTCCAGATGAGGGTAAAGATGATCTTTCCTTCAGAGAGAATAGTATGAAATTCAACACAAATACAAGGTTTAATTTGTATGTATTTCTGGAGGTGTCTGTATTTAAATTAAGAATATTAGGCATTTATTTTATTTTAATAATCAGAATTATGGAATGGTAGAGGTTGGAAAGGACCTCTGGATATCATTGAGTCCAACTCCCTGCCAAGGCAGGTTCACCTAGAGAAGGTCACACAGGAACACATCCAGGTGGGTTTGGAATGTCTCCAGAGATGGAGACTCCACCACCTCTCTGTGCAGGCTGCTCCAGGGCTCTGTCACCCTTACATTCAAGAAGTTCCTCCTCACATTCAGATGGAGCTTCTTATATTCAGGTTTGTGCCTTGTTACCCCTTGTCCTGTCACTGGGCACCACTGAAAAAAAGACTGGTCCCATCCTCCTGACACCTACCCTTTGGGTATTTATAAGCATTTATGAAATCCCCCTTCTTCTCAACTCTAAACAGACCCAATTCTTTCAGCCTTTCCTCATGAGAGAGATGTCCTAGTCCTCTAATCATCTTTGTAGCCCTTTTCTGTACCCTCTCCAGCAAGCCTCTGTTCATCATGAACAGGAGAACCCAGAACTGAACACACTATTCTAGATGTGGCCTCACCAGGGCAGAGTAGATAGGGAGAAGAATCTCCCTCGACCTGCTGGCCACACTCTTCTTGATGCATTTTATTCTATTTTACACAGAATCTTTCAAGGCTGCTATCCCACTGCAGCCATGGGGGTTTTTTTGCATCACCTAACAGATCTAGTCTCTATCCAATTGAAAGTGCCATCTTTGGCCTTTCCATTTCATATATATTGTGTCTGCTCATAGCTTGTGTGTAGAGCAATTAAGTCAACAATGCATCTTCCCCAGGGAATGTTTTTTTTTACCTTTCAGGTTCAAATCTAGCCCTTTCAGTACTGGCTGAGGCTTACTTCCAATTGGATAGTGTCTGGGTAATGAGTTTTGCTAAAACTATTTGTAGTTGTCTGTTCAGTGCCTAGCAGAGACCTCCCATTGGCTTACTTGGGAAGCTGAGTGGGCCTTGGGTGGGAAGCATGTCTTTTTTATTAAAAAGATTAATACAAATGTGAGAATGTAAGTAATATGTTGTGTGTTCACAAATACCAGCCAAATAACCTCTGGTTTGAGAAGCTGGATATAAGGGATGCAATTTTCACCTTCTCTAGGTGGGGGGGAAGTTTGGCACTGGCAGGTTGGCAGTAAGGTTCACCAACAGGCTGTGTAAACTCCTAAACTTATGCACACCATTTATCCAGCTTCCTTCTGTACAAATCCACAGCATTCACAACTCCTACTAACTTTGATCTAGGTCCTTCAGCGTGGATTTAAGTGCTTGATCCAAGCTGCAAAGGTTGACCAAAGCAAACATTTAACAATGCTGAAATTCAAGCCTGGGGCTATTTGTTGGTCATTCCTGTAAGTGATGCTAGAACTAGGAGAGAATTATGAACTGTTTGTTTTAAGTAGAAATGAACTCATCCAAAAATACTTTCTGCACTAATGCAGCCATGTGGCAAATGCACCATAAAGGATGCATTGTTATTTTCAGACAGGAAAGCTGCCGACACAGACAGAAGCTTACCAGAACATCCATCCAGAAATGCAGAGCTGTCTGTTGCTCTTTAGCCCCTTACAGCATCTCTGAGATGTGCCATCACCGGACTCAGCCTGTCAGAAAAAATGCCCTGGTTTTAGAATAGAATAGAATAGAATAGACCAGACCAGGTTGGAAGAGACCTCCAAGATCATTGTGTCCAACCTATCATCCAAGACCACCTAATCAACTAAACCATGCAACCAAGCACCCCATCCAGTCTCCTCCTAAACACCTCCAATGATGGTGACTCCACCACCTCCCCGAGCAGCCCATTCCAATGGGCAATCACTCTCTCTGTGTAGAACTTCCTAACCTCCAGCCTAAACCTCCCCTGGCACAGTTTGAGACTGTGTCCTCTTGTTCTGGTGCTGGTTGCCTGGGAGAAGAGACCAAACCTCCGCCTGTCTACAACCTCCCTTAAGGTAGTTGTAGAGAGCAGTAAGGTGACCCCTGAGTCTCCTCCTCTCCAGGCTAAGCATGCCTATGAATGTGCAGTTTCACACACAGGTGTGAGCAGCAATGACTGCCATTTTAAGACATTACTTTCAAAAATCAGTGTGACACCCTCCCCCCCCCCAACGTTTCTGGGACATGAAGTACCACGAAATGGAACTTGATCTCTTCACTTAGCATTCACCTGGAGCCTGCCAGGCACAGGGCTCCAGGGCTCCTCTCTGTTACAGTAGGACCCCCTGAGCAGTGATCCCCTGCCTCCTCCGGGCAACCTGGTCTAGCTGAAGAGGTCTCCCTGCAGGTGCGTCGGACCAGATGACTTTTAAACCCAAAGTAATGACCCTTCCAGGCCAAAGTATTCCATAATTCTAGTCATGATTCTCCTTCTCGAGCCCTCCTAAGGCTCGGGGAAAGCGCGCTGCCTAACTCCAGCCTTTCCCGCCAAGCGTCCAGCCTCCCCGGCCCAGCCCGGGGGACACCCAGACATCTGGGGCCGAGACGCCGCCACCTCTCACCGACACCCTCACGTCCCTTGGGTACAGAAGCCCCTCCGGCGCGGAGGGAGCCGGCCCACCACTGACAGGAGGCGGCGGCAGCGGGGCTGCCAGCCCCCCCGCGATGCCGGCGGGTCCCCAAGCGCCGCCCGCTCGCCCGCAGCACACGCACCTCACGCCTCGCCTCACCGCCCCCCGCTCTCCCCCTCCCCGCCCAGCCGCCGCCGCCGCCTCACGGACCTCACGGGCCTCACGTCGCCCTGCAGCCGCCGCTTAGCGCCATGCCGGCCCCCGCCCCGCCCCCCGCCATTGGCCGGCGCCCCGCCCGAGCTCTCCTGCCATTGGCCGGGCGCGCCGGCGCACGAGGCGGGCGCGCTCCTCAGTGGAGGCTCGGCCTCGGGGGCGGGGCGTGAGGCCGGGCCGAGGCCGGGGGCGGCCGGGGCGGTAAACAGGAGCGCGAGGCCCGGGCGGCGGGCGCGGAGCTGAGTGGATCGAGGTGAGGTGGTGCTCGGCTGGGCTGTGCCAGTCCGGTGCAAGCAGGCCGGGGTACAAGGACTGGCTATAGCGACTGGAGGGGAAGGGGCTGCGGGGTATCTAGCAGTGCAGTGCGATGGAGCGGTGCTTGGAAAGGAAGCGGGCGGTGGAGGCGCTGCCGCGGGGAGAGCAACCTAGACGTGCGCGGAGAGGGGGCACAGCAGCCTCCCAGCATCTCGGCACGGAGATCGCTCCTCCAGCGCTTCGTTCTCTGGCGGGGGGATGTGTTTGAGGTCCGTGCCAGCGGCTGCCAGAGCCCTGCGGGGCCGGACCCGGCCGGAAGGCAGTCGGTGTTGTGGCCTTCGCCGTGCCCTTGCCGAGGCAGTGGCTGGCAGAGGCCGCAGGCGGGAGCAGCGGGGCCGCGCTGATGCGCCGCCGGCTCTGCCCTTGCGGGGTCAGGAGTCGGTCATCAGGGCGTTCAGCTGCCCCGGCTTCTGGCCGAGCTGTGCTTGTCAGGGTGCCCGGCTGCAGGTCACACGAGATCCGGGCCTTGTGCAGCGGCTGGGTCCAGCCGCGCTGCTGCCATCTTCTGCAGCCTGGCAGCTGGGGGGTGGCCGCGGGCTCCCCAGGGGCTGACCGGCTTCTGGCCCGTTTGGGTCCCTGCTCCTGTGCCGCAGCCCTGCTCTTCGCAGAGGGCATAGTGGCTCTCTGCTCACCCAAGCAGAGTGCTTCGTGTTCTATGTGTCCATCCTAAATTTGCTTAGAGTAAAGGGTGGAATCGACATTTCTGCTGTGCAGGGTGTCTCTATCTTGCCATGGACGTCTTGTCCTTTGCTGTGTGCATCTGCTGACCTCCCAGGCTGCTCTGATTTGGACCCTCACTTCTTTGTCATTGGGACCCTTTTGTGCATCTGGCTGAAGATGGACATAAAATAAATCTGTTGGCTGTTTTGAGCTTGCCTGTGGCTGACACAGGGGGAGAGAAACTGTGGTCAGGTGCTGCAAGGAAATAAGCTTACTTTTCACAAGCTCAAAGAATCTTTGAACAGAGCGAATAGGAATTAATTAGTTTTAAACAGACACTGCATAAATTACCCATAAATAGTTACAGATATAAAAGTTTGGCTTGTGTAATGATGCTTTCATTGTTACTGACCATTCTCGTTCCTGCACAACTGTGTTTTGGGTAATAACACTATTTCTGATACCATGATACACCCATGTCCCACCTGGCAGAAATGTAGGTGGGGAATTTCCCCTCTGCATCCCCCCCTAAATGAAAATCCAAACTTTGCAGTCGGTGTTGTGAAAAAGATGCTACTTTTGATAAATTGAGGCAGACTTTTTTCTTCCACTTACAGGCAAAGAAAAATGTGAGAGGAAATAAAGATTCTTCTTTCAGTAACCCAAAGTATTGTTTTTCTAAAAGGAATTAACCTAACAGCTTCTGAACTTTATTTCCTGGATTGCTTGTCTTTGAATTATTTTGCGTATGCTCAAAGCATCACTGACCTCTAATCCAGAATCACTGACCTCCAGTTCAGTGATGCTTTGAGCATATGCAAAATAATTCTGAGCGCTGGTTGCAGAGGGATGGTCGAACCAGCGTCGATGGTAGGTTGCTAAAAGACTTCTGAAAGGATTTGGAAGTTGCTCTGAGTTAAAGGCTGCATGCAGATGAGCATTTAAACAGAATACTGGTGGGCTTATGTTTCTCTGCTGTGTAATAAGAAGTTGTCTCTCTTGTGTCATCAGGAGGAAAAATGTAACTGCAGTTCTCACGCACCAGTCCGCTTGCTCTTACACCGTAGAATCATAGAATGGTTTGGGTTGGAAGGGACCTTAAAGATCATATAGTTCCACAGGCAGCGACACCTTTCACTAGACCAGGTTGCTCAAGGCCTCATCCAACCTGGCCTTGAGGACCTCCAGTGAGGGGACATCCACAACCTCCTGGGCAACCTGTTCCAGTGTCTCACCATCCTTGCTGTAAAGAATTTCTTCCTACTCTTCAGTCTAAATCTGCCCTCCTCAAGCTTCAATCCATTCCCTCTCATCCTGTCACTACAAGCCCTGTAAAAACTCCCTCTCCTGCCTTCCTGTAGGCCTCCTTCCAGGGGGGAGTCTTATTTCTGTATTTCATAAATACTTTTTTTATGCTGTTAGTTAGCAGTGACTTTGGTAACCTTGAATAAGATATGCTTAGACTAAACAGTTTTGTGTTGTTCCAGAGTTAGTTAAGAGCCAGGCTGAGGGGAAAAATAGGTGACCTGCTGTTCTTTGTCGGGGTGTCTCTTTCATAAAGAGGTGTGATAAGTAGAAGAGAAGGTCACTACAGGTGGGGAGTTCCCTTAAGTGTTTACCCTCTGCATGTTGATCACTTGGTTTCGCTGCTGTGTAATCTGTGCTATGCCATGCAACTCTGGTTATTTCATTTGTGATATTTAGAGCAGGTTAATAATAGCAAGTATTGCATCCACGCAACAAGAACAGAGCTTTTTGGGCTTCTGATCCCCCAGCAGTCCTTTGACAGACAGGCAGTGATGTATTACATAGCCTGACAAACAGGGTGTGAAGTTAGTTTTCTGGAGAGGGATGAGGGACCTGAATTCCTACTTTTGAAACTTCCCTCATGATAAATTGATCAGTTGGTTACACAGCTTTTTTTTTTTTTTTTTTGTAGGTAAAGAGTTGTTTTGGTTTCTTCCCCTGTGTGTGTTCTATTGTTTTGACAAGGGTAGTAGGGATGGTGTATGTCTCTTGTGGTCTTTTACTTGTGTGTCAATGTGCATGGTGTAGCTTGCTTGGGCCAGCTCAAGGTATCACAGGACTTGGCTTGATGCATGAATAGGCATTTCCTCTTATTCCTTAAACCTGTCTGTATTGATGGGTGAGCAGTCTAGCCTAGCATGGAGGCAATGAGTCTGAAGCAGTATTTAGGTATCCTATCTCCTGTGAGTCTGTAGGTCTCCTGATTGTCTCTGTCTAAACCTATTTAAGAAGGGATCCTGGGAGAGAAAGCTTTTTGACTTACTGAGCTGTGTCTTCTGAGTCACAGAGCATCTATGGAAAAGTAGCTTGTCTCTCTCTTTTATTTTTAGTAAAAGTGCTTAAAGTGCTGTGTGTGCTTTCCTTCAGTACCTGCAAAAAACAAGTAACCTGCACATGGAGCCAAAATGCAAGCTAACAGTAGTTTGAGGGAGGGGGTTCAGTCAGTGTCTGCTTTCCTACCCAGCTGTGTTCACTGACATGTGCCTATCCTCAGATTCAAAGATGCTCTTTCCATTTTTTTAGATGCCACTTATGTGTTTAGGAAGAGACTTGATGGGGTGCTTGGTGCCATGGTTTAGTTGATTAGATAGTGTTGGATGATAGGTTGGACTTGATGATCTCAAAGGTCTCTTCCAACCTGGTTAATTCAATTCAGTTCAATTCAATTCAATTCTATTCTATTCTATTCTATTCTATTCTATTCTATTCTATTCTATTCTATTCTATTCTATTCTATTCTATTCTATTCTATTCCTCCTCCCATTACACTGGACAACAAAATTAAACTTATCTAAGCTGCTGAGAAAAAAACCCCAGAGAACAACAAGATATGGAAGTTTTGCCCTTTGCACAGTTGTGTTTCTGCACCTTACTTTAACGGCTTTGTGTTCTGTCCATCAGGAGAGGTGGAGAGCTAAGTGAAGTCAGTTTCATTCCTAGTTGCTCAGTATCTGAAGTGTTCTTAGTGCTTCTGACAGTATAGAAGGTAACACCAGTTGCTCTGGAAAATGTAGTTGTCAATCCAGAGAGTTACCTTCTAGAAACTTCACAGATTTATATGCCTGCTTGAATAAGTCTAGGCACATATATGGAGTTAAAAAATAATTGTTTTTTCTTTTTCTGGAAACTCCATAAGGCTATGTGTTTTTCATAAAGGCTCTGTAGATTCTGTATGTAGAGACATGACAAAAGATGATCTGCTTGTGGGGCAAGGTGGTCTTAGTGCTGATTTGTGTTGTGCAGGTGATAGCTTCCACTGTGTTTGTTTTGCCTCTACAGTTTGTCCTGGGTTTGTGTATAATATAGATCTTTATGTAACCCTTTTATTGCTATTCACACTTCCTTTTTCACCAGTTGCACACTCCGGTGTTTCTGACTTTGGAATCTGACTAAGGGCATAGCATGCATGGTTCTGTCCTGGTATACAGAAAGGATCATGAGCAAAATATCTTCTGCCACCTGAGGAAGGCAGATGTACAGTGCAGATACAGGATGTGTCTAGTTTTCCAGAAGATAATAATCAGAAAGGATCTGTCTAGAAACCATTGCTTGTGTGACATCTAATCATCTAGATACAGCTGTTAACAACATACCCATACAGATAGTCAGCACACCAGGCTATAAATCTTTCTTTGTTGTTTTTTTTTTTTTGCTCTATAGGGGTGGATATTTAAAGGACCAGAGGCATAATCATGAGGTGTTGGGTGACAGGTTGGCCTTGATGATCTTTGAGGTCTTTTCCAACCTTATTGATTCTATGATTCTATGACAAGCCATGTGGCGTAAGGATCAGCATACTCTGGGCAGAGTTGTGAGTCTCATCCCAGCCCCAGCACTGGTGTGCAGTGTGACTGTGGGTAGATTATGTGCTCTCTTCCCTCTTCTTTAGCTTTTTGAGAACTAAAAGTGAAGAGTGATGTGCACTGAGGGTTGGACTAGATGACCTTTGAAGGTCCCTCCCAACCCAAACCATTCTATGATTTAAGTGCAGGAGGAAGAGCTGCTATTTTGCTCAAGAATTTTGTTTGCAGTCATGGTGTATTTGAGGCTAAAAAATCTGCACTTTTTTTTTTTTTTTTTTTGGTGAGGCACAGCTTTTTATCAAATTTCCTACTCCTAAATTTGACTCAGTGTGCTTTCAAAAAGTTAAAATTTCCAATGAAAACAATTACAACATAGCAGTGTGTGCCAAAGAAAACCCCCAAACTTGCAAACTGATAAACTCCCTCATTTCTGCACTTCATTCCATTTCAGAGCATGAGGCCAGTGGGAGCTCTGTTGGTTACCTGTGCTGCAAAGCTGTGCATCAGAGAGGGAGCTGAGTTTCTGTGGTCTCTTCTGCCTTAACTGGTGAAATGACTCTGAGAGAACCTAGAGCTACTCTGCAACTCTGGGGGAAGGTGTTCATATTGTTTAATGTTTGTTTAAATTACAGTGATTCTAACTGTTAGAACCTATGATTCTGACTCTTACCTGCTGGTCAGAATTGTTCCATAGGGATGTGGGGACTTGTCTGTGTGTATGCTGTATGCTAACGCTGACAGAGGGATGACTTGGAACTGGTGAACTCTGCTTTCATGTAAGATTGCCATAAAACCACATAAAGGCGTAAACTCAGCTTGTAGTAGTACTGTTTAAGTACATGCTTCAAATAATGGGATCTGCCTGAATCTGATGTGGATCTGTATGCTTTGTTGTCATGCTCTGTTTTGATTAGACCATTCTCTTGTCCTTGTTGCTGGATGAAAAATCCACGTGTGGGAAATAACTTTGGTAATTAATCAGAATTGTTCACATGATCAAAGTCAGACTCGTGCCTGCAGCTTTTGAGCCATGCAGAGAATGCAGGGCAGTAGCTTGTTCTAAGCACTGCCTAATGCATAAACAGAACCCACCTTTCTTTTTAATTTGCACTCTTACTCTTCTTGATAACACAGCTATCTGAACACAAGCCACCAGCGTGTTCAGGTGGCCAAGAAGGCCATCGGCATCCCAGCCTGGATCAGCAATGGTGTGGCCAGCAGGACCAGGGCAGTGGTTGTGCCTCTGTACTGACCACTGGTGAGGGTGCCCCTTGAGTACTGGGTTCAGTTTTGGGCCCCTCACTGCAAGAAGGTCTGAGGTGCTGGAGCAGGTCCAGGGAAGGGCAACAAAGCTGGTGAAGGGTCTGGAGAACAGCGGTGGTGAAGAGCAGCTGAGGCAACTGGGGTTGTTTAGCCTGGAGAAAAGGAGGATGAGGGGAGACCTCATTGCTCTCTCTACAGCTACCTGAAAGGAGGTTGGAGTGAGGTTGGTGTTGGTCTCTTCTCCCTAGTATCAGGTAACAGGATGAGAGGACATGGCCTGAAATTGTGCCAGGAGAGGTTTAGGTTGGGGATGAAGCAAAATTTCTTTGCTGCAAGAGTAGTCAGGCATTGGAACAGGCTGCCCAGGGAGGTGGTGGAGTCAGCATCCCTGGAGGTGTTCAAGAAATGTGGACATGGCACTTCAGTATGTGGTTTAATGGTGGTCTTAGGTTGACAGTTGGACTTGATGGTCTTAGAGGTCTTCTCCAACCAAAACAATTCTGTGATTCTATAATACAAAGAGAGGTTGATAGGTATAAATACAACTCCAGATTGAAATATTGGTCCAATGGCCCAAACATTTTTGTGCTGCAAATGTAGTCAATGGAACTTTTTTCTTTTTTGGTTCCCCAACTGCAAATACTTAATTCTCAGGAGCAGCCACAGAACTCATCATTGGGGAAAACTTTAGGAAGAAATGCTTGACATTGAGGATGGTGAGACACTGGAATGGGTTTCCCAGGGAGGTTGTGTGTGTCTCCTCCCTCGAGGTGTTTAAGGACAGGTTGAACGAGGCCTTGAGCAACCTGGGCTACTGGAAGGTGTCCCTGCCCACGGCAGGGGGATTTGAACTGGATGATCTTTGAGGTCTATTCCAACCCAAACCATTCTGTGATTCTATGAATGAATTGAGTGAGTGGTAGCCTTAAAATCCCAGCGATCAAGCTGGATCTGCCTTGGTGTAAAGGGAAACCAGGTGCCCAGGACAGGATTGATTTGGGTATTGTGTGGAGGCGCTGCAGGAAGTGGCCTGTAATGAGGCAACGTGCTCCCACTAGGCTCTTAATTATGAGTTAATTGTTTCTAGATCTGTGGCCAGGGAAGAAAGAGACTCTGTTAATTCCAGGCATGTGGGCTATGACTATGCTTTTGCTTGTTGCCAGACATTCCCCAGAAAGCAGTAAATAGCACAGTCGGCGGAGCATTCCCGTTGTATTGATGTATCTGTGCCTAAAATAAAGCAGGCTCTGCTTGCTTTGAAAGTGACCAAGCAGCCTTTTTCCACTCTCATGTTGTGTTTCAAGCCATTTATGGGGAAAATTGTTTGTGCTGGGTTTTGAACTAGCTGTCATTCACCAAAAATAACTGCCAAACCATCTGAATGTTGGTGGAAAGGCGCATTTCTCAGCCAAGGAGCCCACTTTTATCAGTGCCTGTACTGCTATTATAATGATTAGAAAGTGAATGAATTCCACCAGCCCCTCAAGGGTGTGCAAGGGCAGTCTTAAAGCAGCTTTGAGAGACCAATTCTGGTTCCCCCAGCATAAGAAGGACATCAGACTGTTGAAGCAGGTCCAGAGGAGGCCACAAAGATGATCAGAGGACTGGAGAATCTCCCCTATCAAGATAGGCTGAGAGAGCTGGAGCTGTTCAGCCTGGAGAGAAGGTGGCTCTGGAGAGACCTCATAGTGGCCTCCCAGTACTGGAGAAGGACTTTTTACAAAGGCTTGTAGTGACAGGATGAGAGGGAATGGATTGAAGCTTGAGGAAGGCAGGTTTGGGGATTAGGAAGAAATTATTTCCAGTGAGGGTGGTGATACACTGGAGCAGGTTGCCAGGGAGGTTGCTCCATGAAGGTATTCAAGGCCAGGGTGGATGATGCCTTGAGTGGCCTGGTGGGGCCTTGAGCACCCCTTCTGGTGGGGGGATTGGAACTATGTGATCTTTAAGGCCCCTTCCAACCTAAACCATTCTATGACTTGATGACTTCAGTTTATGGAGGCTTGTGTCAAATCGACAGGGCAGGACTAGAACATAGAAGTCCTTAGTTCTGTTGTAGGTCAGATCTTTAAAGGTATTTCTTTTGGAGCTGCAGCTTAGGGGAGTTGTGGGAAGCGGGGAATAATAAAAGGCAAGTCTAGTTATCTGTCTAGTTACCTGTCACCTTGATTTAAAGGATGATGGCAACTTTCTCCTTTTAAAATGCAGCTTGTTTTGTACCCTTCATGGTTAAAATTTGGTTGCAACCCAAGGAATCCAGCTAATGAAAATCTAGTATGGAAATCTAGTATCAAAGGAAGTGGTGGGGAAGTGTGTTTTGGAATAGAAAAAGGCCATGAGTGAAAGGATCACATGAAAGGGCTGGTGTGATGACACACATGAGAAGAAACAGAAAAGTCTGTAGAAGATAGAGAAGGAGTGGCTCAGGGAGCTGGGGGTGTTTAGCCTGGAGAAGAGGAGACTCAGGGGAGACCTTATTTCTCTCTACAGCTACCTGAAGGGAGGTTGTAGCCAGGTGGGGATTGGTCTCTTCTCCCAGGCAAACACCAACAGAACAAGAAGACACAGGCTCAAGCTGCACCAGGGGAGGTTTAGGCTGGATGTTAGGAAGAAATTCTTCACAGAAAGAGAAATCGGCCCTTGGAATGGGGTGGAGTCACCATCACTGGAGGTGTTTAAAAAGAGCCTGGATAAGGCACTTAGTGCCATGGTTTAGTTGTTTAAATGGTGTTGGGTAATAGGTTGGGCTTGAAGATCTCAGAGATCTTTTCCAACCTGGTTAATTCTGTATTCTGTATTAAGATCCGTTACAGAAGAGCTTAATGAATCATACTGACTGTGAAGGTAGTCTATGTCTGGTTTAAGGCTGCAGAATAGATGTGCTGGGTACCTGCTGATCTGTATCTTGTTTGTGGTATTTACTTTTATTCCACACTGTTGCCACCCTCGCTCCAGTGATGTGGGTGGCTACAACACAGAGGGTTAGAGTCCTTGTTTAGATGCAACTGAGATAACTGATTGTGATAATGGATGATAGGGATGGCATAGAGACTGTTGGTTTTTCCTGTGGAAGCATGATATTTAATTGTCTGCCT
The DNA here is from genome assembly GCF_014839835.1 of Dryobates pubescens. NCBI lineage: Eukaryota > Metazoa > Chordata > Aves > Piciformes > Picidae > Dryobates > Dryobates pubescens. The sequence goes on from NC_071613.1 coordinate 9,770,826, forward strand.
TTACTACCTAGACAGCCTAATAGTTTTCTTTTTTGTCTCATTCACTTAAAAGAACAATTGGAGTCGCCATCATTGGAGGTTTTCAGGAGAAGACTTGATGGGGTGCTTGGTGCCGTGGGTTAGTTGTTTGGGTGGTGTTGGATTGGTTGATGGGTTGGACGCGATGATCTTGAAGGTCTCTTCCAACCTGGTTTATTCTATGTATTCTATTCTATGTATAAAGTTGAGGACAACTAAAACTCCTGCAGAGCTGAGAGGGGGAATATGGGCTACTCTGAAACTGCTGATGTTTCTGTGGGATTTTTTTGCTTGATGGGGGTGGGGTTTGGTATGCCGTTTTCTTTTCTCATTCTCTTTTTTTTTCCTATTTTTTTCCTATTTATTTTTTTCTTTTTCTGTTTCTCTTTTTTCTTGTTGTTTCTCTTACTGTTTGTCTGATTCTCTTACTTTTTTTCTGTTTATCTTATTTTTTCTGTTTCTCTTATTTTATTTCCCCCCTGTTTCTCTTTTGTTTTATTTTTTCCCCTCTTTCTATTTCCCTTAAATTATTGAGCTCTTTTCTTGGGTGGATAGTGAACTGTTGGTGGTAGAAGTAACTCCCTTACGTTGAAAGAGGCTGTGGTGACATGCACTGAAACATTTCACAAATATTTATGGTGTATTTCTATATTATTAGAATTCTCCTTGTGTTTAAACTTGGTCTGTTTTATATATATATGTATATTTGTGTGAGTATACACATGTGTATACATTCTGTGATAGTGTGGGTTTTGACTGTACAGCCATCTAGGAAAATGAACATGGAGTCAGAGGCTGCTCTGTGTCTCTCTACAGACACAGGTTGGAAAAGACCTTCAAGGTTGGAAAAGACCTTCAAGGTTGGAAAAGACCTTCAAGGTCATCAGGTCCAACCCTTTTCTTACTCTACCAGGGCCATTACTACACCGTATCTAGACAGCTTTCAATACATCCAGGTCTGGATTCAGCCACTTCCCTGGGCAGTCTGTCCAGTCTTTGAGAAGCCTATTGGTAGAGATGTTTTTCCTGATGTCTACCCTAGTAGGTGGGAACTGTAGGCATGTACTGTTTCCCACTGGGGAGAAGGGTGCACAGGTTAGCATGTGGAAAAGAAGGGGAATGAATGGAGAGATGTGTTTTGCAAACTATAGAAATACAAGAATGTTCTTTCTTGTGAGGCTTTGTGTTTTTATTATTGGCCTGATATGCTGAATGTCTTACTAGGCTTGTTTGAACCTTCAGCCCAGTGGCCTGGCATGTTGAGGAAGAAATGTGTTGCAGTTAGTCTCTAGAGGATAGTAGCTTGTGAGGCAGATAGGAGTACACAGGAGCATCCCAGGGATTGATTTAACTTTGTCATTACAACAGGGTTCAAAATCTGGTGCAGTGTCAGGAGATAATTTACCTACCAGTGTAGCATCTAACCTCTACAAGCCCCTCTGCCCAGCTGTATGGACCTCATCTGGTGTCTGAGCATGACTTGGCTCTAGCCTTCTCATGCTAGAAGGTGTGGGTGTTTTCCAGAGATCCATTCAGCTGTGAGAAGTTTACTAAGCAAAAACTGTGACCCTGCCTGTTCATGGAAAATAGCTTGGCTGACACTTGTTGGCCCTCTTCAATCCAGGTCAGCAGGCACTCTGGGACAGCTAGCGTAGGCATGACCCACTTCTCCACACTTCCTGTTGGCACTGCCTGGCTTTGCTTGTGCAGGATAACAAGTCCTCAGGAGATGCAGACTTTGGACACTTGGACCAATTCTCTTTGAAACCACTCTTTAAATCTGTTTTTGATAGAGCTTGCTTGCACTCTGTTGATTTAGAACTTGCCACGGAGAGGGAACAGCCTCCTGCCTGCTGTCCACTCTGGGTGTTAACTCAGGCCTATTGTTGGGGATAGGTGCCAGTCTTCTCAGGAGACGTCTCTCTTTCAGTCGTCATGTCTCTTGTCCTTTCTTGTGCTTATTGCTTTTTCATTGAGGAAAAAAGCTGATTTTTTCCCTTTTTTGTTTTTTTTTTCTTTTTTTGTGTGTGTAGCCTTCCCTTCTTGATTATCTAGCACATATTTTCTTTCATACTTTCCCCTTCTGGTTGTGCTAATCTTGTTAGGCCTTGCTTTCCGTGTCCTTCACAGAATAATTAACCTATGTATCCTGCTCAATGTAGGGATAACCTGGGATATTTTCCACTTGAGGAAAATGCCTCCAATGCACATTGCACTGAGTAGCTACCACTTTGTTGCTTGATGATGAGTACAAACACTATCTGAACCTTTCTTCTCCTAATGGCTAGTGTCAAAGGATTAATCACTGCAGTATAGTTGTTTTGGTTTCCTCTGGTTTTTCCTGACCACACATTGTTGAAGGTGAGAACTTGATGTACTAAAGATGAGGAACTGGAAGGAGATGAGACATAATTCTTTTTAAAAACAGGAATCTGGTCTTGTGTCTGAAAATGCATTCCTCTTTTTCAGCCTTTTATTTGTTGGTGACTCTCCTTGGGTTTGACTTCTGAAGTCCTTATTCAGCCATGTGCTTGTACTGCCTTTTCCATTTGGGTCTGTGAGCTTCCGGAGGAGAATCTTTCAGATCATTGGGAAGAGGAAGTCCTGTAGGCTTTGTATTTCCTACCCAGAGACCTGCGTTCCAGCAAGGTGCTAGGATGAATGCTCTGTTGGAACAGCCTGACCTTTAGCAGCACAGCATCGGGGTGTGTTGCTGCTGCTTCTGAGCTAAGGAACAAAACCACTTGCATGATACCTGGGTGCTTAGCACTGCTGTGCAGAGGAAAGTGGAGGCAATAGCATGGAAGTCAGAAAGGTATTGGCAGCCATGTGCCCAGTGCTGTCTTTTATAGCCAGACCCATAAAGGGCAGTTCATTTGTTTATTCCCTTAGGCAGGCAGTGCAGGTTGTGCCATGTCTGTTCTCCGTTCGTGGCTGCATCCCAGAAACTTTGTTGGAAGATTGATTTTAATTTATTTTTAAATGCACATGTAGTGTCTCATAACTGTCACTTCCAGGGAAGTCCTTCAGCTCTTTTGGGGTGAAAGGGGGATATGGCATTAAAAGAATCCCTGTTAAAAGTGTATGTTGTTGTCTGAATGTGCTCTGATCTGTACTGCTCTGTCTTTCCTTGCCCTTCTTGGGAGAGGGGGGTTGACGTTCTCTCATTCAGGCTTTGCTTTGCTTCTAACACTCGTGACTACAAAAGCACTTATTTCTTAAGTCGTGGCAACCTTTCAACTGGTTTCAGCTAGGCCAGCACTGTGTTGTTGGCTGGTTTCTTTACCTGCATTTTGAATGGCAGGGACTGCCTGCAAATGCTTTGAGTGAGATCCATGTGGAAATTTCCAGTGTGAAGATGTGTGGGGAAGAAACCACCTCCTGTTGACAGAGTGCCTTTCCTTACGTGGCAGGCAGCTTTCAAATTTAATAGTGTATTATGCAACATTAAACCAAATTCCAGTGATTTCACCCTGGAAAGATTCCAGGGGTAGCATTTCAGAGATTCAGAGAATGGTTTGGGTTGGAAGGGACCTTAAAGATCATCTAGTTCTAGCCCCACTGCCATGGGCAGGAACACCTTCCACTAGACCAGACTGATCAAGGCTTCATCCAACCTGGCTTTGAACACCTTCAGGGAGGAGGCATCCACAACCTCCCTGGGCAACCTGTTACAGCTAACTTATTATGCCTAATTATTTGCAGGCATTTGACTGTCCTTCTAACAACTGTACTTAAAACCTGTGATCCATGTGTCTCAAGCTGCGCCAGGGGAAGTTTAGGCGGAAGGTGAGGAGAAAGTTCTCCCCAGAAGGAGTAATTGTCCATTGGAATGGGTTGCCCAGGGAGGTGGTGGAGTCACCGTCCCTGGAGGTGTTCAAAAGAGGATTGGATGTGGCACTTGGAGCCATGGTTCGGTTGTCAGGAGGTGTTAGGTGTTGGGTAATAGGTTGGACTTGATGATCTCTGAGGTCTTTTCCGACCTGGTTGATTCTATGATTCTATGACCCATAACACTCACTCCTGACTACCTTGCTCCTGATTTTGATGAGTGATTAACAGTCATTAATTATGTTTCTGAAGTCCAGCTGTTTGTAATCTGTGCATCTCCTGTGAGACTGCAGTAAAATTGTTTGTTTATCTGGAAACTAAACTCTAGCATTCCATACCTCTCCAGCATGACTGGTACAGCAGACATGGGTTTGGATAGGGTTTTGTATTTCCTGAGGAGGTTATGGGATGGATTTATTTGTGCAGCAGGATGTAAAGCTCTGAGTGCTGTTGACACAGGATCCCTGGTAGGACTTCAATATAGTGAGGTTTATACATACACATAGTATGAATTATGGAATCACAGAATGCTGGGAGTAGGAAAGGACCTCCAGAGGTCATAGAGTCCAAGTCCCCTGCCAGAGCAGGATCACCCAGGGCAGGTCACACGGGAATACATCCAGGTAGGTTTTGAATGTCTCCAGAGAAGGAGACTCCACAATCTCTCTGGGCAGCCTGCTCCAGCGCTCCAGCACCCTCACAGTAAGGAAGTTTTTCTCCATGTTGAGAGGGAATTTCCTGTGGTTGAGTTTGAGTCTGTTGCCCCTCATCCTGTCACTGGGTGTCACTGAAAAGAGCCTGGCTCCATCCTCTTGACAGCCACCCTGTAGATATTTGTAGACATGGAGCAGATCCCCTCTCAGCCTTCTCTTCTCCAGACTAAACAGCTCCAGGTCTTTCAGCCTTCCCTCATCAGACAGATGCTGCAGTCCCTTCATCATCATCATAATCCTATCTCTCCATTGTTCTCTCCCCAGTAGTTCCCTGTTCCCTGTTCTGTTGAACTGGATACAGTATTCCAGATGTGGTCTAACTAGGGCTGAGTAGAGAGGGGAAAGAACCTCTCTTGACCTGCTGGCCACACTCTTCTTCATGCATGGCCTTTTTGGCCACCAGGGTACATTGCTGTCCCATAGATAATTTATTATCAACCAGGACTCCAAGGTCCTTCTCTGCAGAGCTACTCTCTACCAGGTCAACCCCTAACCTCTACTGGTGCATGGTGTTTTTCCTGCCCAGGTACAGGAGCTGAGCTTCATTAGGTTTCCTCTTGCCCAGCTGTCCAAGTCCTGCTGAATGGCAGTACAGCCTGACAGGCTGTCAGCCACTGCTCCCAGTTTGGTATCATCAGCAAATTTGCTGATTTATGTGGGTGTTGACAGGTTGTCTTCTAAAAATGAATTGGTGCCTCTGTGCCTACCCAGGAAAGAACTCCAATATGTGGTCTCACACTACTGCTTGTTTGTTTTGTGTCCAAATCATTACTGAAAATGCTCAGTAAGGTTGAACCTCAGTCAGCATCTAGTGCCAGGTGCATGTGCCAGCACACATCTTCTGTGTCAGCAGAGGTGGGAGGATGTGTGACTGAGCCAGCCCTGGAACTGTCAGCCTGGCTCTGCTTTAAAGATTTGTGAGATGAGTGAAATAAACAGGTGAAAATCTCCCTTGCAAAAGGGGTTTGGCATCGTGGGCACTACTGGGTTTGTGTTGTGGCACTTCTGTTGGTTTTGTCTTTACTTTGGTCGGGTTTTTTGTTTGTTTTGTTTTAGTGTCTGTTTGTTTGGGATTTTGCTCTGGCTGTTTGGTTTGGGGGTTTTGCCCTGGTTTTTGTTTGGTTTGGGGGTTTGCTCTGGTTTTTGTTTGGTTTGGGGGTTTGCTCTGGTATTTGGTTTGTTCCTTTGTGTATGAGAGTTTCTTTCTTTCTTTGTTGTTTTGCTTTTTACATGAACCACAGTGATACAAGAGAGTCACGGTCCTGAGCCTGAACTTGGTTCTAGGCTGAGACAAAGGAGTTGATGGAACTTGTTCTTCTCCGAGAGACTGTTCTGCATCCTCTGCAGTATCCAGTTTGTGTTTAAGACACTGAAATTGCACAGACTGGTAGGAATCTGAGCTAGAGTGTGTCTGGAACAGAAAGGGAGCCCAGGTGAAAATGTAACACTCAAGTGCAGTGCTTTGCAAATGCTGTGCTAGGGAGAAGTTCTGAGCTACTTAAGTTTCCAGTTAAAAGTAGCAGAGTGAGCTACACTTTGAGGACTGAGCAGACTACCATTGGAGGACAGGCAAAGTTTGCTCATTGGTGTGGAGGTGAAGGTCTTCAGCTGTGTAAAACGAGCAGGCATAGCTCCAGGGCAGGAATGGGATGTGACAGTTGTCAGTGCACTTCATCTGTGCTATTGGGCACTGAGAATATGTTCCAGGGCCTGATAATAATTAGAAGTCAAATGCTAATGCTTTTAGTCCTTTGTAAGTGTCAAGAAGGAATCAAGACCACCTCCGAGGAAAGTTTTTGTCACTGTGAGGGTGACAGAACACTGGATCAGGCTGCCCAGGGAGGTATGGAGTCTCCCTCTCTGGGGCCCACATGGATGTGTTCCTGTGTGATCTAGTATAGGTGATCCTGCTCTGGTAGGGGGTTGGACTGGATGAGCTTTTGAGGTCCCTTCCAACCCCTAACATTGATTCAGTGACACTGCAGTGTTACTGACTTCTGCCTGTCTTTGCTTGAGTATTTGTGTGTCCTGGAACATTATCCTAGTACTATCCTAGGAGAGCTGTCACTGTGGCTGGTAAGGTCAGCTAACCAGCTGTCACTCAAGCTGGCCTGTGTCCTGTCTGAGCTGCAAACAAGTTCCCATGGTGGCTGGTTGCCGAAGTGGAAAGCGATTGTCTGGGATATGTACCTGGCTCTTAGGTGACTTGAAACCAGTTGCAAAATTATTCCCTTATGACATATTTTTAAATTTCTTTTGTCTTCCGTCATCTTTCAGCACAGAAAGACATCAGCCATGGCAGGTGATGCCATCATGGTCATGAGAGGCTTCACAAAGCTGAGTAAAGCAATCGTGGAAACCCAGGTGGGTCAGCTTCGGCAGGTCTTCCTTGGAGGTGATGCAGTTACCATTGCAAGGACTGTACAGGCCACTGTTGAAGACCAGTTGAGTTCTGCCTTGGGCAAAGTGCAGGTAAGCAAACCTCTTTCTTCACAGGCTAGGCTGAAGCTTTACTTTTCCTCCAGCTAAGTTTTTAGTTTTGTTGTGAGAGTGACTAGGAATTCCTTTTGCTTGACTGTGAATGTCTGCAGTGCCTGAGTCTCTACAGATTACTTATTGCAGAGAAATGACAGCCTAGCTGCATGCCCATCTCTCATGACCACAGATGGGTAGGGAGTGGATCACAGAATCACAGAATGGGCTGGGTTGGAAGGGACCTCCAAAGGTCATCTAGTCCAACCCTCTCTGCAGTCAGCAGGGACATCCCTGACTAGATCAGGTTGCCCAGAGCCCTGTTGAGCCTCACCTTGAATATCTCCAGGGATGGGGCGCCAACCACCTCCCTGGACAATCTGTTCCAGTGTTCCACCACCCTCATGGTGCAGCACTTGTTCCTAACATCCAATCTAAATCTGCTCTTTGAAGCCGTTGCCCCTTGTCTATCACTGCAGGCCTTTGTAAACAGTCTCTCTTCATCATCCCTGTAAGATTTAAAGTTCTTTTCTGAAAGTTTTTCTGTTATTGTTTGCAGGAATTAGGCAAACAGCAGGAGAACTTGGCTGATCTCAGTGATAAGTTTTGGGAAGATTTTGGGAAGGACTATGAGTTCTCAGCCCAAGAGCGATCCGATGCTCCAATGGACTTCTCCACTTCCCCTGGCAAGCTTCACCAACACAGCAGCGAAGGCCCTGCTTACTCTTACACTACAAATGGACCTTTTAAAAGTGCTGGTGATGCTGGAGATTCTGACATGGATCAGAAATCTTCTCCTCCCAAAATGGATGCGAGGTTATTTAGAGGCTTCAGGGACCCTGGAAATCCTTTTGCTGCTACCTTTGGACAAAATAGGGCTTTTCACCAAGACCATTCCTCTGTTGGTGGATTAACAGCTGAAGATATTGATAAAGCCAGACAGGCTAAACCAGGTTCAGGACAGAAACCCTATAAACAGATGGTATGTGATATCTGGTTTTTTTCCTCAGTACTGTGGTTTCTATTCTGGATTGTCCTTACTCACCTTCTCCTTGGTTTCTCTCATTTCTTCCTCTTCTGCTGTTCCCTTTTATGGAGGCAAAAGAGGGAAGTGACAGTGTTCATTAAGTCTGTGGTACTTTGCCACAGAATCACAGAATGTTAGGGTATGGAAGGCATCTCTGGAGATCTTCCAGTCCAGTTCACCCTTGCCAGAGCAGGATCAGCTAGGGCAGGTCACACAGGAATGCATCCAGGTGGATTTTCAATGTCTCCAGAGAAAGAGACTCCACAACTTCTCTAGACAGCCTGCTCCAGGGCTGTGGCACCCTCACAGTGAAAAAGATTTTCCTTTTGTTCATGTGGAACCTCCTCTGCTCCAGCTTGCACCCATTGCCCCTTGTCCTATCACTGGACATCACTGAGCAGAGCCTGGCTCCATCCTCCTGACACTGCCCTGCACATCTTTATCAACGTGAATGAGGACACCCCTCAGGCTCCTCTGCTCCAAGCTAGAGAACCAGCTCCCTCAGGTTTTCCTCAGAAGGCAGATGTTCAGATATTTTGATGTGAGAGGAATCCTAATACACAGGATTGGGATTCATTTTTATGCTAACAGGAGCTCTCATTTACTGGCCTATGAGGACTCCATGTATTTATTGACACACGTTACAGTAATCACAGAATGATAGGGATTGGAAGGAACCTTTGGAGATCATCTAGCCCAAGCCCCCTGCTAAAGCAGGTTCACCTAATGAAGGGTCTGTATTTCATCCAAGGTTTTGGTGTCTGCAAAGGTTTGAAGACTGACCTAAAGAGTCTGTTTTCTTGAAGGGCCCTGTTCCCTTTAGCTAGTTGTTTTGCTGTGTCTGAGAAGAATGAATTGAGCCTAAGCTCCTCTCAGTGAAGGCTGTGGCTTCCCCTACTGTGTTTTGCAGTCCTTCTAGAAGTGAAGGAAACCTTGCCCTGAGCATTCATAGACTGTTGCTTTAGTCCTTCATGCCCTTATGTGAGACAGTGCAGTTGAATTCACAGTGGAGACACCTGCCATCTGCTCTGACATTCTACCTCCTTCCCCAGACCCACTGCTAGCTGCCACTGTAGGTTCACTCATGCAGGATATTGCTTTGATGAAACTGTGCTTGTGCTGCTCCAGCTGGTGTGTGTGTGAAGACTTTTCTACCATCCATGAGTTTGAATTCTATGTATGAAAGGGAATTTGGATTGGTGTTGTGCTGCTTCTACAGCTTCAAAATGCAAGGGCTGCTGAGATGAAAGTTAAAAAGGGATTTCTAAATGTGGTTGGCAGCTCTTCTACCTTTCCCCCCATGTCACCTACTTTTCTGCTTGCTGTATGTTTCCATTCATGGTGTCTGCTCTGCAGGGTGTTCACGTCTTTCAAAATACACAAAGCTCAGTGCTGAAGAAAGACTATGTGTAGCACAGTTATCTGAGTGTTTTCAAAGTTGCACTCTGACTCTGCAGCGATCTGGCTGAAGCCTAATTGCTTTGTGGATTTCTTTTTGGTTGATTTTCCTTTTCCACTCCTCCTCTTTCTGCTGCAGCTCAGCGAGAGAGCCCGGGAGAGGAAGGTTCCTGTCACGCGGATCGGACGGCTCGCCAACTTTGGAGGTCAGTTTGAACTCCCACATCCTCACTCACTAGGCTTCCACATGAGAATCACAGAATGGTAGGGGTTGAAAAGGACTACTGGAGATCATTGAGTCCACCCCCACTGCCAGAGTAGGATCCCCTAGGGCAGGTCACACAGGAATGCACAGTGACTAACGACTGGCTGTGGCAGTGCTCCTGATGAAGCTTGGAGTTGGTTCTGTTCAAGAGAGACAGGGATCTGCTGGAGAGAGTCCAACAGAGAGCTACCAGGATGATTAAGAGACTGGAGCATGTGCCCTATGAGAAGCTGAGAAACCTGGGAACTGGTTAGTCTGGAGAAGGGAAGACTGAGAGGGGATTTAATAAATGTTTATAAATAACTGAGGGCTGAGTGTCAGGAGGGAGGGGACAGGCTCTGCTCAGTTACTCCCTGTGGTAGGACAAGGGGCAATGGATATAAACTGTAGTACAGGAGGTTCCACCTCGATGTGAGGAGGAACTTCTTCACTGTGAGGGTCACAGAGCACTGGAACAGGCTCCCCAGAAAGGCTGTGGAGCCTTCTTCTCTGGACACTTTCAAGACCCATCTGGATATGTTCTTGTGCTAGATTCTATGGTCCTGCTCTGGCAGGGGAGTTGGACTCAAAGGTCTCTGGAGGTCCTCCCTAACATCCTGTGATCCTGTGATCTCTGGTTCAACTTGCTAATGAGAAAGTGCTTCCCACAAAAAGCTGGCTAGCTCAGAGCTTTTTCCTTACAGGCCAAAGCCTTCAGTCAGAATGAAGTTGTACTTTGAATCCCATCTTCTGTCTACTCTTTTATCATAACTGCTCTGCAATAGCACAGCAAAGAAAAAAAGCTCCCCACATAAACAGACCTTTCAGGTGCATTCTGGGAGCTGCCTGTAAACAAGAACTGCAGAGCTGGCATGGGTTATTGTTTGTGTTAAGATGGCAGGCTGATGTGTCCCTGGAGTTTAGTTTTTGTGTGCCTGTTGGAAAACAAAGTCATTCTTCAGAGGGCAGGGCAAATGATTTGGGAGCACATAGCAGAACTGCAGATCTCCATACTGGGCTGTGCTGTTTCAACAAGAGGGAGAGAGTGAGGTGCAAGTAGGTCTCCAGTCTGTACAAGTGCTCTGGTCCTGCCTACTTGATTTGCCTTTGCTGAGGAAACTCCTTCTAGTCCCTACTGTCTTTACTGTTACTGTCCAGCATAGGCAGCTGAAGCAGCTGTTACTTTAATTAGTTGTTTTCCCAAACTTATCCTTGCTGCTTTTCTGAACAGTGGTTAAATATAAACCAGATCTTTTTTTGGTATTGATTTATGAGGGCAGGGAGAGGATAGTTGTCAAGGTTTTATTTACTTAGCCATCGCTAATAAGCCATTTTCTCCCAGGAAGGCTGTCAAGTGGAACAGATCATGGATGCCCCCTCCTTAGAGGTGTTCAAGGCCAGGCTGGATGAGGCTTTGAGCAACCTGGGCTAGTGGAAGGTACCCCTGCCCATGGCAGGGGGTTGGAACTAGAAGATCTTTCAGGTCCTTTCCAAACTAAACCACTGTGTGAAAGTCTGAGCTTGCAAGATGAAGCTAACTGAAGCCCATGTGAATTTTCTTTGCAGAATGGGACTTAGTGTGTTAAAAAGCAGCTAAATGTCTTCAGTAGTATTAACAGATAATGCTTATCTAATGTCTTGTATCCAAGACTAAATATGCTCCTGAGAAAAAGGGAATTGTCACAGTGTTGCAAAGGGAAAAGATGATGATAGCCAGTCTTACTTAGCTAATCATCAGATGAGCAGCCTCACTGTTTTTGTTGTGACTGTAATGTTTTGAGATGATAGGTTGTGAACGCTTTCCCTCAAGCAGCATGTAAGGCTCTTGTAGTTCTCTCCCACAAAATCTGATGGGGAAGCATGTGTGTAAAATAGACATCCAAGTGTTACAGATGCCAGAAGACAGAAAAAGCACCTCTCAAATGTAATGCAGATCAACAGCACTATGTTCTTCCTCTTTGTGTCTCTGTGTCAGAGTAGGAGGAGCTGGGGGCAGAGACATTCCATGCAGTACAGGAATAAACAGCAAGCGGGTTTTGTGATAACATCAGGGTTTAATGCTGGCCAGAGTTCATTGCAGGTGCTGGCTTCTCAGCATGCTTAGTGTTCTGTAAAGGGAAGCAGGATTCCCGATCTGCTTTTTGCAGTAGCAAGGACCACTTAAAAACTCACTTTACTTCAGTGTTTTTAAGCTCTAGTAGCATACAAGTCTCCATTGCAATCCAGCCTTGATTTCTACCCAAAGTGTCACTTCACACTTGGCTGTCATCTTCCAAATTTATCACTGGCTTCTTGCTGACAGCTGGTGGGCATCAAGTGGCAAGTGACCAAATTTTCTATGAACTTTGAGTTCCACTGCTGTGGTTGTACACTCCAGCACTCAACACCCAGGGCTGTTGCCTGTGGAAAGGCTGACTCCTGCTTCAAGGGGAAATAGAACGAACTGCCTCTCTTCTCTTGACCTCACTTTAAAAAAGAACCCAAACAAACCAACAAAATCAAACCAAAAAACCCCAATCCACCAAACCTGCCTCCCCAAACCAAACCCAGGAAAGGAGAGCAAGGAAGAAATGATTGTTTATGGGCAGCATCCCCAGTCCTATCTCTGTGTCATCTGTTTTTTGTTCTTGCCCTTCTCCAGCTGTCATGCTGGCAGGACAGAGCTCTTGCTTTGAGACTACTTTCAGGGTGACTTTGTGTTGCAAAAGCCAGGATGTTCTCATCAAGCTGTTTTGCTCCTGTGCATTTGACAGTTTGGCTTGAGGCTGATTACAAAAATGCTTGTGTATGTGGCTCAGAGGGTTTAAAACTCTGACCTGGGTCTTTTTCCTTCTTATTTTTAAAGGACTAGCTGTTGGCCTTGGCATTGGAGCGTTGGCAGAAGTTGCAAAGAAGAGCCTTAGACCTGAGGAACGCAGTGGTAAGCCCTTTCTGTGTTCTCATTCTTGATTATTATTTTTTTTCCCCCTTATTTTTATCTATTTCTCAGGCAGAGTGGGAAGACTGTATTGTTTTGAAAGCTGAGCTGGTGAGGCAGTCAGGATAACAGGGGAACGTGGGTAGTTTTATTTATAACATAATCCTTCTCCACTTACAGTCTTTAAGTGGTTGCACTCTGAAATGGAAGGATGCTCTACCTAGCAGGGACTCCAAGGATGGCTGCTCTCTGCAAAGAGAGACTTTCTGGACATGTTCAATGGCAATTCCTTATTTCCAATATTTATTTATATATTTTTTTTTCCCCCTTTCTTTCTTCTCCCCGTTGGAGAGACCACACCTGGAAAACTGTGTCCAGTTCTGGGCTCTCCAGTACGAGAGACAGGGATCCACTGGAAGGAGTCCAACAGAGAGCTATAGGTTTGATTGGGGAACTTGAGCCTTTGCCTCTTTTATTCAGCAGCACATTCCAATGGCAAATTACTCTCTCTGTGAAGAACTTTCTCCTTACATCCAGCCTAAACTTCCCCTGGCACAGCTTGAGACTCTGTGCCAGCCCCCTTGTTCTGGTGCTGGCAACAAAGCTGGGAAGGGGTCTGGAGCACAATCCTGTGAGGAGAGGCTGAAGGACCTGGTCGTCTTTAGCCTGGAGAAGAGGAGGCTCAGGGGAGACCTTCTTGCTCTCTACAACTACCTGAAGGGAGGTTGTAGCTAGGTGGGCGTTGGTCTCTTCTCCCAGGCAACCAGCACCAGAACAAGAGGACACAGTCTCAAGCTGCACCAGGGGAGGTTTAGCCTGGATGTTAGGAAGAAATTCTTCACAGAAAGAGAGATTGGCCATTGGAATGGGCTGCCCAGAGAGGTGGTGGAGTCACTGTCCCTGGAATTGTTTAAAATAAGACTGGATGAGGCACTTGGTGCTGTGGTTTAGTTGATCAGATGGTGTTGGATGATAGGTTGGACTTGATGATCTTGAAGGTCTTTTCCAATCTGGTTAATTCTGTGATTCTCATAACAGGCTAAAAGGCCAGGCTGGATAATTTGACTTGATGTTTTCTTCCCAGTTTATTTAAAGTCAGATGTAAAACCTTCCTGAGTTGTACCTGGCCACATTTTGCCACCCCAGCAGATGAAACACATTCTCTGTGGTGGGGAGACAGGGGCAAGGCAAGGGGTTGTTTGCCACCCCAGGGCAAAACCTGTTCATGCTTGCATCTTTGTATTCATTATCATAGAAAGCTAGGATGGCTCAGATTGGAAGGGACCTTAGAGATCTTCTGCTCCAATCTCCCTGCTATGGGCAGGGATGCCTCTCCACAAGATTTGGCTGCTCAAGGCCTCATCCAGCTTGGCCTTGAACACCCCCAGAGGAAGTACCCACGACCTCTCTGGTCAACCTGTTCCAGAATCTCACCACCCTCTCTTACTGAAGAACTTCTTCCTAAGATCCAGTCTAAGCCTACTCTTCCTCAGCCTCAAACCATTCCCCCCTGCGAATGCAGGGTAGCCCAGCAGAGAAGAAAGGATATTTGGCTGGCAGTCATTGTTTTTCTCATAGACCTGAGGTGTTTGAGGCTAGGTGCATTTCTTTGCTCTGATTTAAAAGCATGCATTCAGGCAAATGTGGCCATTCCTGTCAGGAATCCTTGACAGATTGTTCATACCTCTTGGAAGCTGATGCTTTGCTTTGCTTGTAACAGAGGAGAAATTGCACAACTGTTGGTATTTGTCTGCCTGCCAGATTACTTTCTAATTGGGCACACCCCAGAGTGAAAACATGAGCTTGCAGGGCTTTGAAATTTGAGGGAATAACATGAGCTTTGTTGCTCTTCTCCACAGCAGGAGGAAGGATCCTTCAGAGGGGAACAAACACTTTTTCCTTGCAGTAAAGGAATTGCACCTTTTTATTCTTGCTAGGGAAATGATTGTTTTCCCCTCGAATTACAACTTGGTGCCAGAAGTCGTCTCTGCAGCCTGAAGCTTGCTTTGTAAAGAGTAATAAACCTTGATTAAAGAATGAGGCAGAGGGCTGCCAGTTTCAGTGCTAGGCATGGGAGTTACAAACTGACAGCAGTGAATACTGAGCTGAGGCAGAAGTCAAAGACTGTTTCGGCCCTCGTGCTCTCTTGGGGCTTTTTAGGCCAAGAACATAGGAGAGTCTCCAGGTGAATCAGGTACAGCCTCTTACCAGTGTCCTCAGATGTGTTTTTTACAGGATTTTACAGCTGTGGGTAAGGCTCCTTGAATGACAACTCCCTTCTTGGGCTCTGCTGCTGCAGAAATGCATGGCAGAGTACATCACACAGTTTTGAGTTCAAGATCCCATTTTCTTACTGATGTGATTCTTCTTTCCTGGCATTCCCAGCCTTAGCTGTTCCTGGAGGAAAAATCTTGATTTAGGGACCCCTCTACATTTCTTTAAAAAAATACCTCTGCACCTCTTTCACAATTTCATCTTGAGGTATTTGTGTCCAGCTTTTCTGTCTGGTAGCACCATAAGCACAGGCTGAGACCTGTCTCTCTTGAGGATGACCTGTTGTCCTGTTCTCTAGAAGCTGGTGGAAGATGTCTTTTCTCTCCCCACTGCTGCAATATTAACTGTTTGGCACTTCAGACATCAGCAAGTGAGATGTGTGTATGCCCAAAGGCATGCTGAAGAATTTCATGCTCACTGACATCCAGGAGTGACAGGAAAGTTGTCTTCTCCTGGTTACCCTCTTCTTGTCCAGTCAGTGCCAATGGAAGCTAGAAAAACTGGTCCTTGAGTCACACAACCACAAGCCAGAAACTCCTGAGCTACAGGTGATCCTAGTAGCATGGCTTAAACTGTTCCCTTCACTTGCTTTTACCAAATAGGGGGACCACAAATGTCTACACCCCTGCACGTTCTCTAGCAACTCTGCTAGTGCTGATCTGCCTTTTCCTGCTCAGATTCCCCATCCTTGCTTAGTAGCTGCAGGGCCTTTCCCCTCTCTCTACCTGGTTTGTCTTTTATTTCCATGATCAACTTCTTAAGGGATTTATCCTAGAATGAAAAAAAAATCTGGTGGGAGAGTTTGTGAATTTCTCCCTTCTCCATCCAAGCCTGATGTCCTGGACATAAATTCTTTCCACTGTCAATTCCTGTGAATAGGTGCAGGGGGTTTTGTTGGTTTGTTTTGTTTGGGTTGGTTTGTTTTGTTTCTGGAGGAGGGTTTTACTCACAGAATGGTTTGGGTTGGAAGGGACTTTACATATCATCTAGTTCCAATAGGGATACCTCCCACTTCTATTGACATTTTTTCCCCCTTTCCCTGATGAAGTAGGTTAAAACCAAACAATAAACCCAAACTAAAACAGCAACAACTTTGTGATCTTAAGATGGGGAAGTAATAATTTGTACATCAAAAGGTGCCAGCCATTTCTAGGGAAAAAAAGGCTAACTTACTGAAAATCAACATATTTCTTCATGAACTTGTGCTGGGTTTTATCCCTACTTCCTTTGCACCTAGCCTTGGAAGTCTCTCTCTGTTCTCCCTCCCTTTGCCATTTACCTAACCCTGCTTTTGACTCTTGTTTCCAGGTCATTCCTTGTTCGTGTTTCCTTTTAGCAAAGTACATAAAAAAGCAACGGCTGAGCACATGCCGCCTGGTGCTCAGCTACTGGCCTTGTGGGCTTAACTTCAATGAGAAGCATGCCAGGACAAAGGGGATGGGGAGTGCCTGGCTCTTTCTCTGATAAGACCTGTAATATTGTCAGGGTTCATTGGCTGCTGGAGGCGACTTCAATCATTAACTAAGTCCTTTATCCTGCCGCAGACTCGGAGCAGGATGTTTCTGTGTGCAGGTGGTGTGAAGGAAGTAAAGCTTTGCCTCGGTACTTTCCCTAGCTCCTGTGTGTCCCATGGAGCTCACACGAGGGATTGTTTACGTCATCATTGCTAAGACCACAGAGTTTTCCTGCTGGGACAGTTGAGGTGGGATTGCTGAAAGTCAGAGCTGTTAAATGGCTCCAAGCACTCCACTCTCCAGAGCCAGCTTTTCCAGTGAGTGGATCCTGCCCTGGGCAGCTTGACCTGTTCAGTCTCTGGGAATTCTCACATTGGAACTGGATGATCCTTGAGGTCCCTTCCAGCCCTAACAATTCTAGGATTCTATGATTTTCTGGGCATATCTCCTGGTGAATGTGGGCTAGCAGAACGAAGTGAGCTTGCTGAGGTAGGGGTGGTGTTCACCCATGTGCTTTCTCTCCTCATCCACAGGAAAGAAAGCAGTGATGGATTCCAGCCCATTCCTGTCAGAGGCCAACGCAGAACGAATCGTGAGAACCTTGTGCAAGGTCCGGGGAGCAGCACTGAAGCTGGGACAGATGTTAAGCATTCAAGGTAAGAGAGGTCCTCAGCTCTCCTTAGTGCTGAAATGTTGGGCCATTGGCTTCTTGTGCTATATGGCCAGCTGTCTGGAGTCAGTCAATGTCAAGTGAGTGTGAAGAGACCAGACAAGTGGCTTTCCCATCTGAGAGCAGTGGTGGAGACATGTTTGATTGAGTTCAGTCTAATCCCAGTATGAAATCACTGGAGGTATGCACTAGGTACCACCACGTTCCCAATGTCCCTGCCCTGTCAGGCACACAACTGGTTGGAACTGGCTGAAAATAAAGTGACACTGTCTGTGTGAATTGTAATGCCGGTATTAAAAGCAGTTGTTGGGAAGCGTGCATCTAGCAGGGACACCTCTCCTGGCAGGGACACCTCTCCTGGCAGGGACACCTCTCCTAACGGTGACCCCTGCTCTACATGCAGGTGTCCCTGCTAGAAAGGAAGAGGAGAGTGTCAAGAGAAGGGATTCTTTTCCTTTACTGTGCTCTCATGAGACCCCACCTTGAATACTGCATTCCAGTTCTGATGTCCAGCATTAGAAGGACACAGAGCTGTTGGAGTGAGTCCAGAGGAGGGCCACAGAGATGATCCAAGGGCTGGAGCATCTCTGCTAAGAGGACAGACTGAGGGAGCTGGGGTTGTTCAGCCTAGAGAAGACCCCAGGGAGACCTTAGAGCTGCTTTGCAATAGCTGGAGGGATCCCACAGGAAGGCTGCAGAGGGACTTTTCTTGAGGGTGTCCAGTGACAGGACAAGGGGGAATAGTTTGAAGCTGAGGGAGAGCAGGATTAGACTGGAGCTTAGGAAGAAGTTCTTCATTATGTGGGTGATGAGACTTTGGAATAGGCTGCCCAGGGAGGTTGTGGATGTCTCCTCCCTAGGGATGTTCAAGGCCAGGTTGGATGAGGCCTTAAGCAATGAAGTCTAGTTGAGAGGTGTCACTGCCCGTGGCACGGAGGTTGGGCTAGAGGATCTCTGAGGTCCCTTCCAATCTAAACCATTCCATGATTCTATGAAGAACATGATTCCATTCTTTGTTGACCAAAAGTGGTCAAGGTTATATCCACAGCCTTCTCCCATTACAGCAATCTGATTGTAGTCTACGTGCATTGTTGGCACTGAAGCTTTGCTTGGAAGTCCACAACAGCTGATAATAAAACACCTCTTTTAAACTTGAGGAGAATTCAAACTGATATTCCATCAAGCTCTGAAGTCAGTGACCACAGGGGAAGGCATGAAGTGACATCAATGTCTCTAGTGAACTGTTACAGTCCTGGGAGATAGCAGGTGTGCTGAATTCAAACCTTATCTGGACCTGTCCACTTTGCTTCCAGCCCAGCTTCTTAGGGAAGGAAAGGACCAGCCAAAAATAGATGTTAGCCTTGTCTGGAAATGGCTTTGGAGATGTCACTGAAACTGAGTCAGTGTCTGAGTGTTTGAAGGGCTCAGCTTGCTTGGCTTGTGTTTCTCCCTGTGTTGTTGTAGACGTTGGCTGGCGAGGCTGGATCTAGCCCTGTTTTAAACAACCTGGGCTAGCCAATACAGCAAGAGCAGCTCCCTGTTCCACAAAGGCCTGACTGTGGCATTCCATCATTTTTCCTTTGCCAGTCACTTATTTTAGGCGTGTGCCAGCCTGATGGCAACACTAACAAAGCAGGGGGGGTGACAGCAGCTGTGGCGTCAAACACTGCCACACAGATCCTGCCTTTATCACCCTTTTAAAAGTGCCAGGTGCCAAAGACTGATGGTTCAGAGTGCAGATCCAGAAGGAGCTCTTGGGCTCCTTGCTTTCTATGGCCAGCATCTCAGGAAGGAGGGATGGGTATGAGCTGTGTCTGGAAATCAGCTCTGAAGTTAACCTGGGTCTAATTAAATTCTAAAGGCACTATTGCATTGCACCTGATGGGTGCTCAGAGCCTGGGCACAGCTGCCCTGGGCTTGGATGTGAGTAAAGAGGGAATAGCTGTGAAAAAACAGATCTAAGGAGCAGAAATGCCCTGGATTTTTGTCACTTGCCTGCTGCTTCCTAATGTTACTGAGCTCTGGCAAGAGTGTCACACGCTTACTGATTGACTTCACTGTGGTATCAAGAACATGCAGGCCTTCAGCAACTTCAGTGGTGCTGCCCAACCCTCACTTGACTGGAGACAAGTGTGTGGAGTGCTGCAGTACCTGGTGAGAACATAGGTCCCTGGTAACTTTGCTGAGGGACAGTTGTGAAATGTGGCTCTTCTTCAGCCTTCTCTTCTCCAGGTTGTACAGCTCTGTTGGATGATCCCATTGGTGACAGAGCAGAAGCTTCTGTCAGTGTCTGGAATGCACACACCAGTGCCACGTCTGGCCTTCTGGCAGGGCTCTAGTGTCACAACTGTAGTTTCACTCTCTGCTCCTGCAAATCCTTTTGATCCCTGACTTGCAGTGACATAATGGGACCTCCTCTTGAATTCCTACTCACTCCAGTGAGGGTTTGGTAGTACTTTTGAATGCTGCTCGTGACTTCAGTGGGAATTTGTGAACAGGAGGCATGACACCTTCAGAAATGATTGGGAGAGAGAAAGAGAAGTCCTGTGCACCAGTAGCACAATAAAAGGCTTCTTTTTGGTGGTGCCCAGTGATAGGACAAGGAACAGCAGGTACAAGCTAGAATACAGCACCTTTGGTGCTGGTTTTGGATATGGGGAGTTTCCAAAGTAGAATGATTTCAGAAGCCTTCACTGGGGCATGCTTGGGGGCAGGAGAGCTTGGCTTGTCTGTGTGCAGGTGCCTGTTTGTTTGTGTGCTGGAGAAGCGCAGAATGCAGTGCTGTGTGCTTTTCCCTTGGCAGATGATGCCTTCATCAACCCCCACCTGCAGCGGATTTTCGAGCGTGTCCGTCAGAGTGCTGACTTCATGCCCATAAAGCAGATGATGGTGAGGAACATCCCTTCCTGCTTATGGGGGAGGAGGGGACAGTAAGAGTAAACATCACCTGTGGCATACCCCAGTAAGAGAGGTGGGTGGGGATTGTTCTTTCACTGAATGTTGCATAGCTTCAGGTGGGATAGCTTCAGATTCATTTACGTGCTGTCTTTTGCCTCCAAAGCACTGAAACTTAGCTCTAGACAGAGGTAAAAGTGTGTTTTGGTTTGTTTTGATGTCCCAAGTCTGTGCTGATGGAAGAAGGTGTTGCATACAGATACAATTATAGGGTCTTGTCAAATGTAGCCTCCTCTTCTGTTTCCATTCTCTATCTTATGGCTGTTAAGCCAGTGTCTGGAAATGCCTAGAAGCAGCTTTACAAGCCTTATTCTGATGAGAAATGAACAGCAACCTCATCCATCCTTTTGTGGTTAAAGCCAACCCACCACCCAGGAGAGCCAGAACATGGCAAACTCAATTTTTGGTCCCTGCTTCCCTCTGCGGATTCAGCTGACACAAAAGGAATTGCCAGCGCTGCATCTGAATGACACTGAGCAGAGCCAGAGCTGGCAGCCTAGCAAAAAGGCTGTTAAAGCAGGTTGTGATGTTTAATTGTCAGTATTGCCTTCAAGAAAGTCACTCTTGCATGCCTGGATTGCTTCTCTTCAGTTGGGCAGTAAGAGGGAGGAGGAGAAATATCCTAACTCCATGCTCATTTTCTGGAGGATGACAAGTGGCACCGAAAAGGGGACTCTGTATCCTGAGAGCAGTAATATTTGTGCTCAGGATCACTGTCCTTTAGGCCACAGCACAGAGCCTCACACAGATCTGATCAGCATCAGCTTAGTGCTGGGCAGCACTGCTGGCTGGACCCTCCCTTGTGATGGTGTGGGAGGGAGGACAGTCTAGAAAGCAGGGTGTAGGTACTCACAACTACTGCAAGCTGTGAGAGGCACCTCAGAGGAGTGGGATTTCCCCTAGTGAAAATCCTAAACCTTTTATTCCCACATCCTGATGCCTTTGTTTGTTTGTTTGTAGAAAACCCTGAACAATGATCTTGGCCCCAGCTGGAGGGACAAACTGGAGTCCTTTGAAGAACGTCCCTTTGCTGCTGCTTCAATTGGTCAGGTTCACCTGGCACGCTTGAAAAATGGGAAAGAAGTTGCCATGAAAATCCAGGTGAGCTTCAGACCAGCCTTAGCACTTTCCTGTGCCCCACAGGAGGGCAGGGGAGCTGTATGAGCATGCTTGCTGCTAGATACATACAGACCTTCATGCAAGTGGAAGTGTGGGCCCAGGGATTCCTTACCTAGTGCAAGGCTGTGCAGCTCGAGACAGTCTCTGACTCCACACAAGTGGGAGACACCTCCTAGGTAGATCACTGCAGTGTGGGGACAGTAGTGCTGAGGGACTGCCTGTGCTTTTAGGGCCCTACCTGATCAGTCCCATCCCTGGGATGTGCACATGCCACTTGCCCCTTTTCTGGCCACAGCTCAAAGGTTAAAGAAGTTTTAAGTGATGAGCAGGCAGTGACTGTTGAGCAATGACAGTGACCTTTCATGTGTTGGAAGAGTCCTTGTCAAAGGACCTGAAGGAGCCCTTCTGCTTGCAAGGAGCTACACCTTAGCATGATGTCTGTCCCATTTTAGATGCTGGGCTGTAAATAACCTTTTAGAGGAGGAGTAAGCTTTTACAGAATCACAGAATTATAGAGGTCTGTTCCAGCCTCAGAGATCATCAAGTCCAGCCTATGACCTAACACCACCACCTCGACCAGACTATGTCACCAAGTGCCACATCCAGTTAAACACCTCCAGGGACGGTGACTCCACCACCTCCCTGGGCAGTCCATTTAGAGGTGGTGCAGATAGACCCTGGTTCACTTGTAGGTGGCTGTGTGGTGGGAGGATGTTGAGCTGGAAGTTTTTATCTTGCTCTATACAGCTTAGGTCATCTAGGTATCAACAATGCCCTCTCCCATTCTGTCCTGCAGTACCCTGGAGTCGCCCAGAGCATCAACAGTGACGTTAACAACCTGATGACTGTCCTGAGCATGAGCAACATTCTCCCTGAAGGTAAAAACACAGAGAGCCTTGGCAGGTTCTGCCTTTCCCCTGGCACACAGAGGAGCAAGCAGCATGCTGCATACTTCTCTCTATGGACTGGAGAAAGGGAAGCAGCCCTGAGGAAACACTGAAAAGGACTTGAAAATTGCCACCTTTGCCCAGGAGCAGATTTTTTTTTCTGGCCATGACCAGACCCAAAGGGGCTCCTGGCCAAGTCTAAAGTGTCTGGGCATACTCCCTCGGATGGCTTTCCAGGCATGAAGGATGAGCAGTGTTCAGGTTAGGTTGTCCCTGTTCTTTACTGGTACAGTTGACATTACTCACTCTTCTCTGTGTTTCCTGTAGCCTCCCATTCCCTACTCTTTCCAGTCATTCTGTGTTCTTCCCAGACTTGTGGAGTCATGGAACACTGTCACACTTGGAGCTTGCTCAGTGTCCCAGCATGCAGATTAAGTCCCTTTTCCCACAGGGAATCTAGGACTTAAACCATTCTAGGCATCCATGAATCTACAGCAGCTGCAGGCACATAACTGGGAAAAATGAGTATTAAGTTGGAAGGAACCTTGAAGATCATCTGTCTCCAACCCTCTGCCACAGGCAGGGAAACCTCCCACTAGACCAGGCTGCCAAAGGCCTCTTAGTAAGACTGCACTTAGCCAGGCTTTAAAACCAGCCTGGGTACTGACAAAACCTGGGACTGCTCTTGGTGGTGGCTGGGCAGGGCCCAGCTGTGTCTGGCCTGAGAAGCAGATTGGTTTTCCAGCTCCAAGAGTAAGACTGAACCTAGCACCTCAGGTCCTGCCTAGGTGCTGTAGCAGTTCACCATCTTGGTCCTGCTGTTTCTCCCTCTCGCAGGCAGATAACATTTTGGATCCTTTCCTTGCTGCTTTTTTGGCTAGCCTCTGGGTACTCCTCCTTGGTGTGTGTCTCTGCACAGCCATGCCAGTGTGGAGGAGTGAAAGCTGGGGCTGTGGGGTAGGGTCTGGGGGGTGACAGAGCCCTGCTGTACAAAGGTGGTGTGGATGTATCTTGTTTTAGGAGCACCTGTGTGGCCTAGGCCCAGGATTACCCACAGAACCTGTGTCTACTTGGAAATGCTCTTCGGCTCTCTGGAGCCTCCTGTACTCCTCAGCTCAGAGCTGGCTGGGTAGCAGATTGCTCCTCAGCTGCACTTCTGGAAAGCTTAGCCTGAGGAGCTCCTTTTTTTCTCAGCCTACTTCTCTGTTTGACTTTCAGGTTTGTTCCCTGAACATTTGATTGAAGTCGTGAGCAGAGAGCTGGCCCTGGAGTGTGACTACCAGAGAGAAGCTGCCTGTGCAAGGAAATTCCAGTATGTTCACAACACTGTCTTCAACCCCTTCCATCTGTGCATGCTGTAAAAGGCAGGAGAGGTTGCTTAACTGCAGGGACAGTGGGGAGATGAATGCCATGCCCTGGGATGTGCCTGTGGGCTGAGCTGTCTGCCAGAATTACCACCTTGTCTGAGCCAGGCCTGTAGTGACTCAGCTGAACTGTGATGCTGAGCATGAAACACGGGCGTGAGGCAGGTGGCTGCTACCCTCTCTCTTCTGCAGAAGCCCACAGGAAGGTACTGCAGTAACTCTTGAGGCAGTGCTTTCTTTGGAAGGAATCCAGGGGAGGGCCACAAGATGATCCAAGGGCTGGAGCACCTCTGCTATGAGGACAGGATGAGGGAGCTGGGGGTGTTCAGCCTGGAGAAGAGTAGACTCTTGGAGGGGATACCTTAGAGTTGCCTTCCAGTAGCTGAAGGGATCCTACAGGAAGGCTGGAGAAGGCTGGAGAGGGACTTTTCCCAAGGGTGTCTGGAGACAGGACAAGGGGGAATGGTTTGAAGCAGAGGGAGAACAGGGTTAGACAGGATCTCAGGACAAAGTTCTTCAGTATGAGGGTGGTGGGACTGGAATGGGTTCCCCTGAGTGGTTCAAGGTGTTCAAGGCTAGGCTGGATGATTTTTCCTGTAAGAGTGGTCAGGCATTGGAACAGGCTGCTCAGGGAGGTGGTAGAGTCACCATCCCTGGAGGTGTTCAAGAAACATGGCCCTGGCAATTTGGGACATGTTTTAATGGCCATGTTAGTGTAAGGTTGATAGTTGGACTCTCTGATCTTAGAGACCTTTTCCAACTGAAACAACTGATGATTCTATGATGTACCAGCCTAGTGCCCTCCCAGTGTCACTCTCTGGCAAGAGATGTGAGCTCAGCAGCTGGCAGCAGCCCTGTGTCACTGGCGTGGCTTCTGGTGACTTGATCCCTACTGTAACTGCTAAGGAAAACAGCTCCTGGCAGCCGCAGCCAGGACGTGAGGAGAGCTGGCAGGAAGGGGCTGTGTGCTGCCCGAGGTGTGGCAAAGGGACCCAGGTGCTCTCCAGGCTCCTAACCTTCTCATCTTCTTTCTTCATTCTCTAGGGAGCTGCTGAAGGACCACCCCTTCTTTTATGTCCCAAAAGTAATAGATGAGCTGTGCAGCAAACACGTCCTGACCACAGAGCTGGTGTCTGGCTTCCCCTTGGATCAAGCTGCAGGGCTGAGCCAGGAGATCCGAAATGAGGTACTGTGGGGTGCTCCTGCCTCTCCCCTCACTCATGCTTGGCCTGCCTGGTGACCGGTAGACCAGGGGACACTTTGTGGAAGGGCAAACCCTGAGCACTGCAAAGCAGGATGGGATCTGGGGACCGCCTAGAGTCTCTGTGCAGGGAACTTGATGATGACATCAGAGTCTCCCCAGGCTGGTCTGGGCCTTACAGGAACCAGTATTCAGCAGGGAGGGGCTGGAGGGGATAAATGGAAGGGCAGCTGAAGGGGAGGTAGTTGAGCTGCATAACTTCTAGGTGCCCTTAGGTTTGGGGAAGAGATTGTCACTTACTAGGGGGAGGGGTCTTGTTTTGCAGCTGCTCTGTTGGGCCGGAGTGCAGAATGACCTCAGTGTTGTTATCCCCTCCTGGGGGACTGACCTGTGCTGCACAGGGCTGTTGGAAAAGTACCTCCTGGTAAACAGGAGGGGGGATGTGGGGATGGGTAGGCGTCGGTGCTGAATATAGCAAGGGATGGGAGTGCTGTGGTGAGACAAACAGCTGCTCCAGGGGCACAAATAACTGTCCTGGTATCTGCATCTTCTCTTTTTTTTTTTGGTCTTTTTTGTGTCTTGCTGTGAACTGTCAGCTGTTAGCAGGTCATTGGGGAAGAAAGCAGAGTATGTTCCTCTACATAAACAGATCTCAGTGTCACACTGGACTTGAAGCTATGCCAGAGCTGGCTGCCTGTGACCCCTGAGCTCGTGTTCTTAGGGCTCGTCCCCCTCCAGCAAGCTGCTGTATCATCAGGGCTGCTTTTGCAAGGCTGGGAGGGGGGCTGTTGCTGCAGAACCCCTTATTTCCTAGAAGCTGCTGGCCTGGCTGACCTACAGCCCTCTGACCCAGATGGCAGTGTCCTGTTGCAGGCTCTGTCTTGCATTTGGTGCTCTCCTTGAAGACATGGTTCACTCAGTTTGGAGCAGCTCAGGGACAGAATGAAACTGGCAGTTATGCTGCTGCCCAGGCTCCAGATTGCATATCCTCACAGAATGCTAGGGGTTGGAAGGGACCTCTGGAGATCACCGAGTCCAACCCCCCTGCCAGTGCAGGTTCACCTACACAACGTAGCAGCATGTGTTTTAATTCAGTGAGAGCCCTTGCTCAACTACCAACAGTATCTGGAAAAGTGGCCCTCACACCATGCTCAAGTGGCAACTGCAAAGCCAACCCTGGGCTGACATCAATCAAACTTTTGCTTTTTCTATCCAAATCTTCCATATCAACAAGGGAAGGGACTTTTGACAGGGGCTTGTAGTGATAGGATGAGAAGGAATAGAGTGAAGCTTAAGAAGGGCAGATTTAGACTTAGAACAGCTCTGCTGTAATGTGTAACTCAGCAGCGGGCTCTTCAGGGAGCAAGCTACTCTTGCTTCTCCGATGCCTGTCAGTCCCAAGGTGTGAGCCTGCTGCTCATCCCTTGAGCTAGCTCAGTGCTGAGCCCAGCAGAAGACTTGGCTGAGGAGTACATGCTGGGTGTACACAGCTAGTGAAGAGCCCTTTCAGTAAGGTTTGGTCCTAGCTCTGTGTCATTTGGCAGTGTTATAGGGAAAGACTCTCCTGTTTAACTTCTTTGGGCCTGTAACTGAAAATGTGGAACCATATCCCATTTTCCATTACCTACCCTGGCTTCATTTTGGTCAGGCTCCTGCAGTTCTATCCACCACATTAGGCTCTAACACTTTGCTAGCCTCTCCTACCTCTGTTTCTGGATGCCTCTTGGCCTCTTGACATCTTGTGGAGCTGTTCCTTTGCTCTCAAAGCAACAACCAAATGTGCAGTCAAAGCTGGGAGGGTCAAAGGCAGGACCAGGACACAAGTAATGTGTGCAGCTGAGTGATCCCTGGAGCCTGTTCTCAGCTGCCAGATGCAGGCCAGCAGCCTCTCTGGAGGCACCTCTGGGGGGCTGCCAGGAGCTACAGCTCAGACTGATGTAAAACACGAGTGGCTCCTGTGCTGTCTGCAGGACAGGATGTCTCATGGCAGGTGTGGGCTGGGAGGCACTGGGAGGTGCTCCCTCACCTCTTGAGGAGTTTTGCAGCATGCAGCAGGGAGTTCCTGCCGGTCTGGTGATGTGTCCCTGTTTGCTAATGCCCACTGTAAATGACATGTGTGAGTAGGGCTTGCTGCCCTCCTGACTTTCTGCTTTCTCTCTTTGCTTTTCAAGATCTGTCACAACATCCTAGTGCTGTGTCTGCGGGAGCTGTTTGAATTCAGGTACATGCAGACTGACCCAAACTGGTCAAACTTCTTCTACGACCCACAGCTGCACAAGGTAAGCCCAAGCTGCTGCTGCCCTGCCTCTACAAGAGCTGTTTTACACCAACTTCTGATCGTTTCCCACTGCCAGAGTTTAGTAAGCCCTTGGCTGAGATTCCGGCCCTTGAGCCTCGGCCAGGTAGGACAGTGAAACCTGTCCCTTTGCCACCTGTCCTCACTTGGTCTGGGTAGGAGAGCAGGGCACCTGTGACCCTGGCTGCCTGCCTGTCTTTGGACTTGGATCCAGTCACAGCTGCTTCCTTGGCCTCAAGGTCTGTTTTGAAGCTGGTCAGTGGGAAGTTGCAGCTGGCAGTGCTCTACCAGCACACTCTGGAGCCCAGGACTTTTTAATTGAATGCTTTTGTCTGAAAACAATGGCAGAAATTGCAGCTCTCCTGCTTGGTCTGGCTGCTCGCTTGTGTGCTGCAGGTCAGATGGAACTGCTTGGCCATCTGTGAGGTCTCTGTTGGGAAGTGCTGGGCAAAGGTTATGTGTTGCACAGCCCGAGTTGAGTTATCAGCTGAGCAGGTGTGGGCACAGCTCCTCTGCCACCTAGCAGTGCAAATGTCTGTGCTGCTCTCAGGGAATAAAGGAGTCAGGGGAAAGGTGAGCTGCTGTGGAAGGGCTCTGCAGCCAGCTGAGCTTCCTGAAGACATCACAGAAGGTCAGGCTCTTGCTGGAGTGGTTGACACTGCAATACAGATGGGTTTGTCCATTTCCAGGTGGCCCTGCTGGACTTTGGAGCAACACGAGGGTTTGATGAGAAGTTCACAGATGTCTACATAGAGGTGAGAACTTGCGCTGTGCCCTAGATTGCTGCCCTGGGCATCTTAAGAGTCTTGGCAAAGCTCTCTTTTTCTCTTAGCTGTATCACTGTGCACTTGAATTCACTGAGAGCGTGGAGGGAAGCAGGGCTGGAGGCAAGACAGAGAGAGACATCTGTTCTCCTTTCATCCCTTACCATAGTGTTCAGCACATCTGCTCCAAGCCCCTGGCTGTTTGTTTGTATGCTAAGATTACAAAACAAAGGTGGAGCACTGTCCTGTTGCTTACTGAGAGCTCAGGCAGCAGAGCCTAGCAGGGCATTCAGAATCCAGTGGTTCTTACAGCAGGAAGTGCTTGTCCTGCCCACTGTCTCTGCCTGTGGTCTCTGGCCTGCTTGCAGACTCTGAAGTTGCCATGAAATCTTGTGTGCTTCCCTCATCATCACTCTGGTCTGCACCTGATACATCCAGCTGCAGGGGCCAGAAGCTGTCACCTAAAGCTTCTCACAGCTCTCCCGTTTTGCTGGGGGAGAGGCTGGCTGCTGCAGCATTTGTGAAGCTTTTTTTGATGTCCCTCATGTTCCCTGGGCTACGTGTAGCCCTTACTGGGAAGAGATTTGGTGAACCAGGAGCTGTCTCACTTTGGCAGTAGCTCTTAAACTGCCCAAGGTGCAGAGCCCTGAAGAGGAGGGCAGTGAGTGGGCAGCACCTGTGCCTGCAAGAAGTTGTGTGCTCAGAACAGCTTTCAGCCATCCTCTAGGTCT
Source organism: Dryobates pubescens (assembly GCF_014839835.1). Lineage (NCBI taxonomy): Eukaryota > Metazoa > Chordata > Aves > Piciformes > Picidae > Dryobates > Dryobates pubescens. The sequence goes on from NC_071613.1 coordinate 9,799,161, forward strand.
CCTGAACGTCTTCCTCCTCTTCAGGTAATCAAGGCAGCTGCTGACATGGACAGAGAGAGAGTTCTGAAGAAGTCCATTGAAATGAAATTCCTCACTGGCTATGAAGTCAAGGTATGGAATAGAAGGGTCTGCTTTCAGTGGTGGCCACCAATAAATGTGTGTGTCTGTTGACAGACCCAGCTTTCTTCATGTTGGTAGAAAGCAATGCTGGTCTGAAAGGGGGGAAAAAAGGTTCTGACTTTTGTTCTTTTTTGAGAGTGGGAGCCCCCAGTCCCCTCTCCTTCTGTTCCTCCCCATGCAAGACTCTGCTGGTGATGACTGCTGAAACTTCATGACTGGGTGGATAGTCTCTGCAAGGTTGAGTTGCTCAAAACTGTATTGACCTCATGTTCCTCAGCCTTGCTGAGGGCTGGAGGTGACCTTTCTTGTGGGCAGAGCCTGCTATCTCGAGCTGCTGCTGCTTGTAGCATTTCTCCTGTTCCTTCCCCGCTGCTGAAAATGGCTGGTGACCTTTCTTCTGCCTCTTTCCTTTTGGGCAGGAAATGGAAGATGCCCACTTAAATGCTGTCCTCATCCTGGGAGAGGCTTTTGCATCCGAGGAGCCTTTTGATTTCGGCAACCAAAGCACCACGGAAAAGATCCACGGTCTGATCCCGGTCATGCTGAAGCATCGGCTGATCCCTCCACCAGAGGAGACCTACTCTCTCCATCGGAAGATGGGGGGTTCCTTCCTTATCTGCACCAAACTGAAGGCCAAAATCCCCTGCAAAAACATGTTCCAAGAGGCATACAGCAAATACTGGAGCAGCAGAGGCAAGAAGCCAGAGGAGTAGGAAGGATTTGAACTAAGGATGTCTCGTTCTGAGGGCGCAGTTCACCTGAGCCTTGCAGAGAGCGTTCTAAGCCTCCCATGCATTGCACCCCAGTTCTCCATCCTCTTGAGATGCAGCAGCTCTGCCCTGGAATCCAAGGGTGTGTTTCACAAGGACAAAGCTGTTCTGTCGTGCTCTGTGTGTGTCCTACGCTGACTGCCAGTGCAGGAAGCTATCTTCTTTGAGTGCTTCTCTACTGTGGCAAGGCAGCAGCTGACTACCTGGAGTGCGTCGGTAACGTGGTGGTGGTGGTGGCTGCAGATTGATTGGGGAGGGGAAAGGAGGACAAAGAGTAGCTTTGAATATGGAAACCCTGTTTGCAATTCTCCACAAATCATTTTGTTTTGTTTCTTTCCAATTTTTCTTTCCAAAAGCCTTCCCTCTTTCATGCCACGGTGGAATTCAAGTAGTTTTCATACTGTGGATGAAATACAAAGGTGTACCTCTACCACAGACATGGTCAGCACCTCCCCCCCCAACTTGTGTTTTGGTGGCAGTTTGAAGAAGCCTCCTGGATTTCACTGATTTAGTGTAGGGGAGGGGGTTGTGTGTACCTAGTTTTTAATGCTTTCTGCCTCTCTTTGGCTTGCATAGCAAGTATTTTAAAAATCTGAGAAGCAAGTGCCAATCTCTTTTAAACACACCTGTACACTGACACAGCCCTTCTCAGGTCTGGGAGTCAGAGATGTCATCCAGAGAGCAGGACCTGAGCACACAAGAGTGGGATTCTTCACTGTCTGGCAGGTTATCAGATTTCCTGAGGGCAAGTCAGGTGAGCTCCAACTCCTGACACCATCTGCTTGCTGGACTCCTAACCAAGAACCTAGTCAGTCTGTCTGTCTCTTTTGCTTTCCTCTAATGAAGAACTTAAGGCAAGGCAGACACAAGTAATGTCTCTCAGGAGCATTTCAAGCTTTTGCTGAAGTGTCACACACACTTAAAAGCAGCCACACAGGGTTAGTTTGTTGGAGTCAAGCTAGGAAATTGACTTTCTTAGAGTTTTTGTACCAAGCCTGTACCTGTTCGACTTCCTGATTTCAATAAAAAAAGTGCTTGTGCAGTGGGGCCTTCTGCCTGCCGTTTGTTCAGCTTCTGCTGCCAACTGAACCAGGGCCTGGCCTGTGGGATAAACAGGAGCAGCTTCCAAGTCTCCTCTTGTTGCAGTTGATTATGTTCAGAGCATAGCTGCTGCCCTTGTAAGGCCATCTGTCTATGGCCTTCCTCCTTCCAGTGCAGCTCTGTCATCAGTACTGATGAATGGCTACAGGTAGCTGCAGGGTGGCTGGCAGGAGGAGGGTGCCAGGGTCTTTTCAGTGACACCCACTGACAGGATGAGGAGCAATGGATGTAAACTCAATCACAGGAAATTCCATCTCAACAGGAGAAAAAGATGTCTTTATTGTGAAGGTGCTGGAGCCTTGGAGCAGGCTGCCCAGAAAAGTTGTGGAGTCTCCCTCTCTGGAGTTCTTCAAAACGCTCCTGAATGTGTTCCTGAGTGACCTGCCCTAGGTGGCCCTGCTCTGCAGGGGGGTTGGACTCAATGATCTCTGGAGGTCCCTTCCAACTCCTAACATTCTGTGATTCTCCAGAAAGTGATGGCAATGAGGAGCCAGAGGGACATCAGCCTGAGCAGCTGTCTGGCCATGAAAATCCCTAGTAGTGGACTTGTCTTCCTGTTTTCATTTGTTCAGTCACTCTATTACCAGTCTCTCGGACACAGGTCTCTTTGCCTTGCCTCTTTTTGTGAAGAAAGAGTGGCTGTGGGAGTTGATGCTCACCCGGGGCAGATATCCTCATCAGGCCAAGTGCCAGATATGTAGCTAGTCCTACTCAGGCGACACAGCCCAGGAATGTAGGATCTTAAATGTCAGGGAAGAGGTTCTTCCTCAGGGAAGAAGTTCTCACTTGTGACACTGGCAGAAGTAGAAGTACAGGTAAGTGAATAAATTGTCTCTCGGGAGGAACCTTTGAGGAGCAGGAGAACAGGCTGTTGTGTTACCTTTCTTCTGAGATCCTAAAACTCTTCATTTAGGACTTGGTTGAGAGAGTTTAATTCAGCTACTCTTGGAGAAGAGTGAACTCTGCTGTCGAGTGAAGCAATTGCTTTGCATCAAGGTTTTGTGCACTGACAGAGTAACTTTCCTTCTTCTGGCTTCTGACAGACTGAGTTTATTTTTTCTCCTTTGGTTCTAGACCTTGCAGCTGTCAAAGCAGTGGATTTGTCTGACAGGTTAGATGCCATTGGTAAAGGTTAAAAAGCAAAGCATTAAAAGCTGAGCAGGGGATTGGATTTGGTGAGCTTCAGAGCAGCATTTCTGAGGCGGATGATCCAGAGCCGGTGGGTTCAGAGCTTGCTAAGAAGGCAAAGTAAACTCAGAGCATTAGAGCTCCCTTCTGCAGTGAGCACAGCCAGGTGAGCCTGGTAAGTGTTGCTTCTTGTGACCACAGGTCTCTGGTGTGCTCTGCTGGGGCAGGAAACATTTCCCTTCCCTTGAGAGAGAGCTGTTTAACATCGAGCTGTAGCAAAGCATAAACCCACAAAGCTGTTCTGCATTTGCCTAAAGGGTAGCAGCTAACAGGAGGTCAGATGTTTGGGTTTTTATTAGAAGAGCTAATCAGAGCTCTCAGTCCCTAACCCTCCTGACCTTTTGTGCATCTTTTAATGGGATTCATTTCTATAGCTTTGTCCAGAGAGGTTTGTGCCAGGAGAAGCTGCATGGCAGTGTAACAGCTGTGAAGGAAAGGTGAGACAGAAAGCTGTGCTCTGATGGCATTTGACTCTATTGTGCTGCTGGCTCTACCTTAGCTGGGACTACACAGGTAGGATGAGATGAATATTTTTTCTGCAGCAGGCTTTTAAGTTGTAGAAAACTCCTGCAGAAACCAGTTCTTTGTTCCACAGGGCAGGCTGGAGGTTAAATCTGCTGCTCTGAAGACAGGGATTTGCTGATTCTATAGAATCAAGATTCAGGCTGCACGTGGTAGCACAGATTTTTCCTGCCTTCTTTCTTCAACCTGGGTGCCACATCGAAGCAGAAGATGAATGCTGAGGAGCTGAACAGGAAGCCTAACATGCAGTTCACTTTCTGCTTTTCTAGTGTCTAAATCCCTTGACAATAGAAGGCTCATTTCCCAAGCCCTTCACAGCTGTGATAGTGCAACTGGGACCCTGGGAATTCAGAAACACAGCACCAGGAGTGCAAGTCAGAGTACAGGAAACAGGTGGTGGTTCACAGAGCTACACAGCAGCTAGAAGGGATCTGCAGTGGCCTAGGTGGGATGAGCCCACAAGCTTAAATCCATACAAGATGGAGCAGGGGAGGCTGAGCAAATGATACTTTTGACTGAAGGAGAGGGACAGGATCAGAAGGTTCTGTGGAGAGGTAGCCATATAAGAAGAGTGCTGGCTGCTCCTCAAGGGAACTGCTGGCAGTCTTTGGTCGTGGGAGGATGCCCAGGCTGGCACTGCTGGCAGCACAGGATCAGTAACAGCACAGTCCTCTATTCTTGCTGCAAGGGAAGGGGTGACTGAGGCATGCAATCGAAGGTAGGACTTTTACCCAGCAGGGTACTGAGCAAAGAGGAAGATGTCCCAAGAGACACTCTGCTATAGAGAGAATCCCAGGCATCGTGGTGGGTGATGTGAAAGGGTCAGGCCACATACAGAACTTCACAGGTATTTTGAGATGTCCTTGAAGATTCACGACAGTCAATTTGATGAGACGTTGAGGTGCTGGAGTGTGTCCAAAGAAGGGCAACACAGCTGGTAAAGAGTCTGGAGAACAGGGCTGGGGAGGAGCAGCTGAGGGGCCTGGGGTTGTTGCTTCGTCTGGAGAAGAGTAGGCTGAGGGGAGACCTCATTGCTGTCTGCAACTCCCTGAAAGGAGACTGGGGTGAGCTGGGGGTTGGTCTCTTCTCCATAGTAACAAGTGATAGGACCAGAGGATATGGCCTGAAATCATGCTGGGGAGGTTCAGGTTGGATGGTAGGAAAAACTTCTTAATTTCTTTGCTGCAGGAGTGGTCAGGCATGGAAACAGGCTGCCCAGGGAGGTGGTGGAGTCACCTTTCTATGAGGTGTTCAAGAAACCTGTGGACATAGCTCTTTGAAACACAGTTTAGAGGGCGTGGGGCTGTTGTGTTGAAGGTTGGACTGGATCTCAAAGGTCTCTTCCAGGCAAAACAATTCTATGGTGGTAACTCAGAAATACCTCAGAATCCAGGCTCTGTCTCTAGGGCAGCTGAAACACTGGATGTGTAACTTCATGGAGGAGGGACATCCGAAATGCTGACTACAAATCTTGACAGAGAAGAGATGACCTAAGACAAAAGGTCAGGCAAAGTGGCTGAGGCAGGTCAGTGTCCCAAAGCACAAGGTGGCTTGGCTGGATTTTCAATAAGGTTCTGCTATTTTTAATTCTGAAAGCTGTTAAGGAAGAGATAAGAAAAAATCCTTTTTCTTCCCACTGTGCATTTGTGCTGATGAGTTACAAGGTTTTCCCTTCAAGAACACCATCGAGTCCCCTTTCCATTTCCTCCTCAAGGCTTGCAGTGAGAAGGTTAGAGGGGGAAGGAAAAAAACCAACAAAAGACAGAACATCTGCACTTCTAACAGTTCCCTGTTTTATTGCAGTACATCAAAGTAGGTTAATATTAAGTGTGTTACCAACATAAAATAGTGGTGGCAAATCATTTTTTTACATTGACTCGCCCACCTTAAATATTTCTGTGCAAAAAAGAATCTACATCATTGTTCTGTAGCAGAGAATCTCTTAACCATGTCCCCTACAACATTGAGGGCATTAAAAACCAACAACAACCCAAAAAAAAAAGGAAAAAAAAAAGTGAGAAGAGGCAAAAACCCAAAAAGCAGAATCTTTCCCCCACACGCACACTTGTCAGCTTTTATACTCTAAAAACAAAAAAGTGATTACATCTATGCCATGCAAAACTGTACAATAATATTACAATGGAAAAAGGAAAAAAAAAGATGTAAATCCTAAAAAAAAAAAATAAAGAAAAAAAAAAAGTAATTTTAAAAACCAAAATGATATGAAAGTGTCCTACATAAAAAGGCAGGCAGGTTATCATTGCTCTGAACTGCCAACGCTGCTTGCTTTCTGGATTTCTTCCCTGTGGATGAGACTTTTTCTTCAATGCAAAGACTGCAAAAAAAGAGCTTAGACTGAGCTGTGGCTGGAATGAAAGGGCCAGAGTGGAGGGGGAAGATTTAGAGCACAAAGCCTGCAGCAGAGCAGTTTCTGGCGGGGTGTTCCTCAAATCCAGTGTGAACACAAAGCATGCAGCAGGGCATGGTTTGTGTGGGTGCAGAAAACTGCCCCTTGCCTCCATGCTTCCATGACTCCTCTTACCAAAACCAAACAACCCCACAGCAGAAGCTGTTCTGTGCCACTTGGATCCTCAGACTTAAGGCTGAGGAGGTGTGGGGACTTGCACTGCAACAGATTTTACCCATCTGAAAATGAAGCGGCATGTATAAAATGGAGAACCCTCCCACTACACCCTTTCTTCTACCCAAGAGCATCTTTGTCCTGTGGTTCAGGGTCTGTCCAGGCAAGGCAGTATGGTGCCAGGATCCTGTGTGTATTGCTCCAGCTGTTATGTTTTGAAAGGCCAACTCGCTGTGAAGCAGCTTGGTGTGGCTCAACTGCATCTTTGTACCTTACACTCTGCTTTTGGGACAGTTTTGGTATGACAGGACCCTTAACTTCCCTCTGCCACATACCTGAGAATAACACACCTGGCTTCCAACATGCTCAGAATCCAATCCAAGAGCTAACCAACCTTCCTGACTAAGTTCTGAAGCTTGTTCAGGTGAGCAAAAATGCACATTCCTAACAAGCCACAGCAACTAATGAAAAGAAAAGGAAGCAACTACATCACCACTGGTTTGAAACCACCAGCTGTCATCTACAGGCCCAAGGCAAGAGAGGAGAAAGTACTACAACCCTGCTTTGGGGCTGATGAAATGTGGGAGGAAGCCACACAGCTGTGTGTGCACATGTGCAGGGGAAAAGCACTCACCAGCCCTCTGTCATTCTACAGCCTGGAATCCTTAGTAGCTGCCTGAATCTGTTTAGATCCTTTGTTGCCAGTAAAAGAGGAAAAAGAAAAACGCAAAACCCAACCCTCCCAATGTTTAAACAGTGTCAAAAATGTGAAACACCATCAGCCTCAGCCAGAAGGAAAAAAAACCAGTTAGATCCACACTGTGTACAGAGTGCTACAGTCAGAAACTCCAGAGTTTCAGCTCCCTGGGCAGGATGCAGCCCTCACACTGTGAAGCTGAAGCAAGGCTACAGTGCCAAGTAGCAAACATCCAACCTTAAGAGACAAACTGAGATACCAGGCAAGAGTCCTGCAGTTCAAATGACCAAATGACTTCTAGCCCAAAGAGGCTTTTCAAAGCTCGGCTACAGTCTGCAGAGTTTTTTAGTGTTCAGCTGAGGGTGGTTTAAAACTGCTTGCAATCAAGTGGTCCCCAAATACATCGAACTATTCAAGTCCTAGGAGAGTTTTTCTCTGAAGTGATGTGGTCATTTGCTTTTCAACTGACAGACCAGTTGCTGCTGAATGGAGAAGTATAAAAATGCAGAGTACCAAACGAATGGTTAAATAGAGTAATCCTAAAGGAGACTGCCAAGGCTTAGGACTTATGGTATACAAACAGTGTAGGCCTCTGGAGCGCTCATCCTCTGGAGCTTGGTTTTGTAACACAGCTGCGCTAAGCTCTGCCTGAAAAATGTCAGGGTTTGATTGCAGGCACCATCATGGAGGGATTTACTCAATGAAATTGTTTGTTCCAGGCCATTTTCAGACAGAGCATTAGCTCAGCTGCAAAAAATAAACAACACAATGATAAATCCACAAACAAGACCCTGTGACCCTCACTTGGAGGGGGTGGAGGGGGACTGTCACGCAGACTGCTGGTTCAATGCCTTCTCTCTACATCAAAATAAGGTTAATGTTTAAATACAACATACAGTACATACCAAACTAGTCTGCAAAGGCTTTGAGAAGTGTGTGGACATGCTTCACCAAAAGGGGGGGAGGAATTGTGGGGCAAAAGCAGTGGCTATAATTGAAGCAATTGGCTGCCACCTTTAAAAAAGAAGCTGATGTGGAGCTGGAATAATGCCAATAACACCCTGCCTGTCTGTCCCTCACAAAGACTGGGAGGAATTAGTTTCAAGTGCTTTGCTGGTTGCTAAAGCTTTCAATATTAAATGCCAGGCTTGCAAATGTGAGAGCTTTGAAGTGAAAAAAAATGAAAAACACAGCCAGTCTGCTACTCTGAACAACCCACACAGGAGAGAGAGGGAGAGAGAGAAAGAGAGACAGGCTTTTGATAAGCTCACCTTGAAAAAATAAAATTGCCTGAATTCCTGTCCCAAAGTAACACTGAATGAATTTAAACCTGGACGAGCCTCTTGATTCAGAGTGAAAGAGAAATCTTCCCTAGAGACCCAGCATGAGTCAGTGGCTGGAGTTGATTCTGTGTAATTCTTATTTAGCTCCTGCCTGGAAACCACTGGACATGGGTTGGACTTACCTAGAACTTCTATTAGGGAAGACAGAAACTGGGAAACTCCCAACTGCTCTATGTGGGTGAAGCACTATGGACTGCTGACTGCAAGAACACAGAATGGTTTAATAAGAGCCATAACAAGTTTCCCAAACCCCACAAACCCACTATTCTAAATACAAAAAGCCCTTTGATATGTTTGAAGATGGTCAGAACATAAAGCCAGGAACTGATAAGAGAGGCTCATCTGAACACACTCCCAACCTGCCAGGGGACATTTCCCTCGTGCCAGCCATTTGCACATCAGTCTCTCTTACTTTATTCTGTTGACTGCTTGACCAGCTTCAGCTTTTCTGCTTTTTTCTGCAACTTCAAGTGGGCTCTGCCTTCTGCTGCGATACCTTCCGCCCTCCAACCTGAACTGCAGGTGGAACCAAACAGCAGGTTGAGCACATAAAAAACAACTGCAAATTGCACAAACCCACAGTCCGGGCAGGAAGGGAGAGGAAAACCAACCTTGCCAGCATGGCAGTTGTGAGTAGGTGTCTTTGACTACCACAGTGTGAACAGTGTGAGGTCAGTCATCAAGGTTCTTCGTTGCTACAGTGACAGCGCAGCCTGCCGGGGCTGGCCTCAGGCTAAGGGCACTCATTTGGCTGATGTGTATTAGCAACTAGTATTTGGTAACAAAAGTTAACAGTTTTCTGGTTACGGATGGTCAAGGAGGTGTGGAAGACTGCTCCCCTCCGAGTTAAACCTGGTGAGAGGCTGACCCAGGAGGCAGTTTCCCTGCTGAACCCTGCCGTGGTGAGCTCCCTTGCTGCCTTAAGGACCTCTACTGTAGTTTGCTGGAAGGCTCCTCAGCTGCACAGCTGACAAACAAGAAACCAGGGCACCACCTGGCTGCCTGATGCCCTTGCTTGGGGGGGCGGGGGAGGGGTTGGGGGGGCGCGCAGGGGGTTTGCCTTCCAATTGTCGTCATTGTGGCACGGGATGGGGGGGTGAACGTGAAAGCAGGAACGAACAGCTTCAGTTACGCTACTGCCAGCAAGAAAGAAACATTGCAGAAGCACTGCAGGGACCTCTCCCAGCCACAGGAAACATCTTTCCTGCAAAAGGTTTCAAGAAGGCCAGGCCTCCCAAGTCTGTCTTTTTACCAAGCATGAAAACAGGGACAACACAAATCTTAAATTAAAGGCTCACTTAAATAAGCATCCATCTTCTGCTGCATACACAATGCTCTTTTTTCCCCCCCTTTTTTCTTTTTCTTTGTTTTTGTTTTTTTTTTCTTCTCTTTGAATATATACATAACCTATTTTAACCTCTAACATCTGCATACTCATTTAAACTCTGTCCTGTAGTAGTAAAATATTGCATCCTCTTCATCGATAAGGATTTGCTGGCGACAATCAGATTAACATTCAAACGTGGTGGCTTGGAAAGCTTTGTTTTTTTATGTGCCTCTGACATGTACTGATGGTTCCCCGTGCTGAGGAAGCTGGGTGGGGAGAGGGGGAAGGGGTCTCTGTGCTACTTTTGTACAGTACAATGAACTAGTGTAGGAAAACAAAACAAAATCCCTCTGAATTTTCTCTTCTTGATACTGAGCCAGTCTACAGAAGCTACTTTTTGGGAAGTGGAAGGTGTGTGTGTGTGGGGAGGTGGAGGAGGAGGTGGGATAAATATGTCTTTAAAAATGAAGCAGCTGTAACCACAAAAAGGAAACCAATGCTAATACAAAGTCTACAGCATCTGATATTTACCAACACCCTAAGCTTTGCTCCTTTGCTGCTGTCAAATGTGGGGAAGGGAAGGGTGAGGCAGTGCCGAACGGTGCTGCAGGTGACCAGCTTTAACCTTCCTCTGTACCCCACGCTCCCAGATCACTGTCAGACAGGGATTGGAGGTTAGGATGATGAAGGTGAGAACTGGAGCAAGTGAAGGGGACAGCCATGGGGGTAGCGAGCTGCTGTGATGTCAAATCTGAATGCTGAAGCAGTTCATGAGTCCCAACTCACGTGGTCAGAGCTCTCCAGGGAGAGGCTCTTGGTCTTGTGAGGAGAAACTGGGCTGGGAGGGCTGCTGAGGTTGGAGCTGTTTGATGCAGTAGAATGTCTTGGAGAGTCAGAGTCCTGCAGCCCAAAGACACAGAAGAACAACAGTAAATAACAGGACAGCAAGTTTCTAAAAGAGACTGAGGGTGTCTGAACAACAGGGGACTAGATTTAAAGGCCACCAAGTATTTCTCTTGTGTCCAAATACCCTGGGGAAAATTCTAGGGAATATTTTTTTTTTACACAGAATTTCCTGGTCCAGAGAAACTTAAGAGTAAGCAGTCAGACCACTGTTTCCAGCAGGCACAACTGATCCTGAGTAAGCACCTGTGGGATCCTTGCAATCTGCTTGTTGCCAAGGGCCTCAGCAGAATGTGCAGCTTTGTGATGCCTGTGAAGCCACAATGGCTCCTGCACTGAGCTGAGCAATCTTGATGGGGCCAGCTTCACCACAGCTACCTCTTCTGTATCACTCCCAGCATTTAATTCAAAGCATCCTAATCAAGTTCCTCCAGGTGCATCTTCCAGAGTACAGCAGAATGCAACTGTATCTCGGCTGGAGTTTGGGCTGACAGCCACATTCCAGCTTCAGCTGAAAAGACAGATGCAGCACCTATGTGAGCTCTCCTCACTCCTTGCAATTAAAAGGAGCTGAGGAAATTTGAATCATAGAATTGTCAGGATTGGAAGGGACCCCAAGGATCCCAACATTCCTGCCATGGACAAACACACCTCACACTAGAGCAGGTTGCTCACAGCCACATCCAGCCTGGCCGCGAAAACCTCCGGGAATGAGGCTTCCACCACCTCTCTGGGCAACCTGCGCCAGTGTCCAACCACCCTCATGGAGAAGAACTTTTTTCTAACATCTGAATCTATCCACTTCTAGTTTTGCTCCATTCCCCACAGTCCTGTGACTATGTGACACCCTCAAAAGTCCCTCCCCAGCTTTCTTGTAGCCCCCTTCAGATACTGGAAGGCCACATTAAGATTTCCTCAGAGCCTTCTCCCCTCTAGACTGAGTAACTCCAAGTCTCTCAGCCTGTCCTCAGCAGAGGAGCTCCAGTCCTCTGATCATCCTCATGGCCCTTCTCTGGACATGTTCCAGCACATCCAGGTACTTCCTGTTTTATGGGTTCCAGAACTGAATGCAGTACTCCAAGTGGAGTCTCACCAGAGTGGAGAAGAGGGGGAGAATCACCTCCCTTGACCTGCTGGCCACTTTAAGATTGAACCTTCCCATGTATAACAATTCTTGATCAGAGGGACTGAGTTTAGCACTGAAGTTCTATCACAAAGACAGTCTTGTTCTGCACAGAACATAAATTATTAAACCCAGTTTCTGCTCCAAGTGACATTATTAGATGACAATTCCTAAATTACCTTGTTAGCTTCAGGCACAAAATGTCTCCTGTGAAATGGTTGCTAAGATAGCTTAAGAGTCTTGGCAAGTTAGGGGCAGAAGGAATATCACCACTCCACTAACAAACTGCTTTTCAACTGGGCCACTATTTTTGGGAGCCTCACTACCCACACAGGGAAAGAGTGCAGGGAGTTTTCTGCATGGTCACCCCAGGAACAGAGCTGACTCAGTCTTTTTTCCAGGTTAGTTTGGAATACAAAAAAAAAAATCCAAATTTCCATAGTCAGCAACCCCTAAACTTGTAGCCAAACCCACAACAGAATTTGACTTCCTCATCTTTACCCACACATTGTGACTGTCTCCTCTTGTCTTCTGTCACTCACCTCTCTCTCATAGTCCCTTGTTGGTGCATCGCTGCCTTGGTCTAGGCCACCAGAGGACAGGGACCCATCTGAGGGCGAGGCCATGGGCTGCCGCTTCGCTCCGTAGCTGCCTCCCGAGAACTCCCTCCTCAGGGCACTGCCATTCTGTGCAGACGATCCTGCAACACAGTCAGGAATTCAGCTGCTGCCCTGCTGCTGCTCTCCTCCAGCACATCCCAAGATGCTCAGTGTCCAAAGATGCTCAGCTCATGGCTTGCAGGCTTTGTAGGCTTTTATCTTGCCTGATGCCAGCTGCAGTTCTCCTGCCCCCTCCCTTGGCATGCCAGCATGGACACACTTTAGCTGGCACAGGCACACACTACAAAGTCAGCAGCTGTAGAAACTGCTGTGGAGGCAGCCCAGCTGAGTGACCTCTTTCCCAGGGGTGGCCGGGCTGTGCCAGTAGACACACGACTTCTGCAAGCAGCTGCTAATGTGCAGCAAATGCTGTGTGCGCCATGAGAAAGGGAAAACACCTACATGACTTGGGACACCAGTCTTGCCTCTGCACCTTACTCCTGGGGAGAGTTCTGATGTGCCCTTCTGGCCAAGAAGGCCAATGGCATCCTGGAGTGGATTAGTAGGGGTGTGGTTAGTAGGGCCAGAGAGGTTCTCCTGCCCCTCTACTCTGCCCTGGTGAGACTGCATCTGGACAATTGTGTCCAGTTCTGGGTCCCTCAGTTCAAGAAGGACCTCAGGGACTTGCTTGAGAAAGTCCAGCACAGAGCCACAAAGATGCTGAAGGGAGTGGAATATCTCCCTGCTGAGGCCGGGCTGAGGGAGCTGGGGCTCTTCAACTTGGAGAAGAAGAGCCTGAGGGGTGATCACATTCCTGCTCAGTGATGGCAAATGATAGGACAAGGGGCAGGGAGGACAGAGGAGGTTCCACATGAACATAAGGAAAAGCTTTTTCACTGTATTGGTGCTAGAGCACTGGAACAGGCTTCCCGGACAGATTGCAGAGTCTCCTTCTCTGGAGACATTCAAAACCTGCCTGGATGTGTTCCTGTGTGACCTGTCCTAGGGGAATCCTGCTCTGTGATTCTGGGACTGCAGAAGAAAATGTTTCCCCATGAGAATAGCCAGATAAGGGAATCACCTCTCCAGGGAAGCAGTGGATTCCCCTACACTGGACAGTTTTAACACAGCTTGACAGGGTGCTGGGCCAGCTCATTTCAACCACACCATCACTTAGAAAGGTTGGACCAGGTGATCCCTGGGGTGCCTTCCAACCTAGCATTCTGTGATTCACACATTCTATTATTCAGTCATTTGCCTGGTCTCAACACAGGCCACTGTGCTGACTCTGGCACTCAGCAGTGGCACAGCAGTACTAGGAAAGGTGTTTGCAATGCAATTCAACTGTTCCATACCCATAGCCAGCTTTCCATTGCTTTCTGTTTGCACCAGCAGCAAGAGAGGCATAAAAAGCTCTACTCAGTTCAGCAACAAAGTTAATAACCATGGAGCTTGTGAACCACCTGCCACTGATTTCAAACACTTCAGCAGCAGCAAAGCAGTCCCAGGGGTAAGAATGTAATTTAAATTCTCATGTTGGTTTTAAAACTTGATGAATTCCAGCTGTGGGACTCTCACAAGTGCTCCTTTGAAGGCAAGATTAAAATACTGTGTGTGCTCTCAATGGGAATAGAGTCAGCCATCACCTCTGAAAATTCTGCCTAGTGGCAGTAGGGAGACAGGCAAATGCAGTTAAGCCCTTTCCCTAAAATTCACACATTCACAGATTGCATCGGGTTGGAAGGCACCCTCAAAGGCATCTTGTCCAACCCTCCTGCAGGCAGCAGGGACACCTTCAACTAAAGCAGGCTGCCCAGGCCCATACTCAATCTGATCTTGAATGTCTCCAGGGATGGGACCTCAACCACATCCCTAGGTAACCTGTTCCCATATTTCACCACTCTCATTGTGCAGAACTTCCTCCTGATGTCCAACCTACATCTCCCCTGCTCCAGTTTCAGACCATTGCCCCTCATCCTATCACTCCAAGCTCTTCTAAACACTCCCTCCCCAGCCTTCCTGTAGGTCCCCTTCAGATATTGAAATGGAGCTCTAAGGTCTCACCAGAGCCTTCTCTTCTCCAGGCTGAACAGCCCCAATTGTCTCAGCTTTGCTTCACAGTAGAGGTACTCCAGCATTCTGATTATCTTAGTGGCCCTCCTCTGGACCCACACAAGCATGTCTCCCCTGTGTTGAAGGCCCCAGAGCCAGACACAGCACTGCAGAAGAGGTCTCACCAGAGCAGAGCAGAGTGGCAGAGTGATGCCCATGCTGCTTTTGATGCAGCCCAGGCTGCCATTTACCTTCTGGGCTGCAAATGCCCATTGCTGGCTCACATCCAGCATCCCTGTGCACAGACCCCACCAAAGCCCCAGAGCTGTGTTTGCTTACGTGCTGCTAAGCCACTGCTGGCACTCATGGACCGCCCTGGTTCCGTGCGGGATTTGGTGATGGATGGGATGCTGACAGAGCCGCTGAACACCGTCCGGCTCTCCTGCGGCCGAAGGTTCTGCAACGCAGACACACACAACCACAACCTTTACTTATTGATTCAGGCTGACTCCACCTTGCAAGTCCCACCCCCCCCCTCCACCCCAACCTTACCAGAGCTGAATTATCTAGGCAGCAAGTCAGCAACGTTTGCAAAACAACAATTCTGCAGCTGAGTGCAGAGACTGGGAAGCACACGCAACGCCGCAGCGAGGTGGCTGAATTACATGGACGTATGCAGAGAACTGAAAGAGAAGGTCTAACAATTCCAGAATTCCCTTGCCAAGAGGCTATGCCAGCCTCATGCTGCTCCTGTGGATGTATCCAAGTGGTATCACATAAAGCACACTTGCCAAGGATCTGATTAAAATGCCTCTCTTTGATGCTGTTGCTTGTGACTGCCTACAATAACCAGGTTAATCCATAACTCCTACAGAGCTGTGAACATGGGGTGTGTCCCTCTGTGCTTCAGTTATTTAGGCAATTCCAGAAGTATTTTACAGCATTTAAGCCAGGCCTGCCCTGCTTGAGCTAAAGTGAGAACCTGCCTCTTGTTTTCGGCCTGCCCAAAGAGGATGACCAGAGGACACACCGCTGTCTGTCTACCTGCTTTGATTACTGCTCCTGTTTTGCAGTCTGAGAGTTCCAGTGGGATTTGTCTAAACTGGTAACTGAAGTGGTCCTTTGCTGAGGGAAGAGGCAGAACACAAATTCTCTACTTGGATAAGGTACCTCCTTAACAACGTAAGTTGTCTTTAAGATGGGAAAAGAGTACTTTGAAGTGAGTTCTGCGAGACTTTATTTCTGCTTCTCTTAACCTAGAGCTGACTTTAGGGAAATGGCTTCTCAGCTTATTTTGCCCATCTCTGCATATCACAGCATCACAGGATGTTAGGGGTTGGAAGGGACCTCTGGAGATCTTCCAAGTCCAAGACCCCTGCCAGAGCAGGACCATTATGAGGTGGCTTCTTAGCCCAGAGGGACTTTCTAATGCTCGAGCACATCATTCCACCTCCGGCTAAATATGAGATTTCATCCTGCCCCTAACATGATGTGCACTGTTAAGTCATTACCATTAACCAGAATTAAGTTTAAGGAACCTTTACAGAAGCAGAACATGAAAAGAACTGCAGGTGGCTCCCAGCAGTGCTTCATTTCCACTTTACAAAACACTTCCTGCAACACAACTGTTATTTTTTTTCCCCTATTTATATTTATTTGTTTAGCTGAGAGAAAGTGGCCACACCTAAAAGGACAGCTGCTATTGCGATGCCTTTTTAAAGCTGGGATGTTCTGGATCTTTCAGACCAGAACAAAGATGCCATCCCTGCCAGGGCTTCCATTTCTCTATCTGTATTTTAAAATGAGTAATTAAACAGAGGTTTTGTAATGAGGAGATTTTACACAGCTCAGACTTTATCATGCAATTATTACCACCCTGCTGTCAAATCCAGTCTTTGAATGCTCCTCAGAGCCACTGCTGTAACAGACCCCTTTGATGGTGGCTGTGAAGTCAACCTTTTGCTTTTTCTTCTCCCAGTGGTTTAGAAATGGTTAATTTTTAACAGCAAAGAACTAAAATCTCCCAATCTGTTCCCAGATCTGTCTCAAACACCAAACAACATTAGCTGAGACCTTCCCAACAAAAGAGCTCCATTTAATTCTGCCTTTATTCACTGCTGCACTATTCTCAATCACCATTTACATCAAAAGGCTCAACATGTAAGGATCACACCTCTGTTGCCTGCTTACCTCCTTTCTGGGCTTTTGGATTTTAGTTTGGGTGTTTTTTATTTTTATGTTAACAACCAGCCTGCTTTGCAGTATGAAATACTAAACTTCTGCTCCTGTTTCTTAACGAACAATGTGAGCTAAAGAGTCTGAGCCTCCTGGCTGTGCGCAGACAACGGAGGCTCCCAAGACAATTAGTCATAGAATGGTGTGGGTTGGAAGGGACCTCTGAAGGTCATCTGGCCCAACCACCCCTGCAGCAAGCAGGGGCATCCTCCACCAGATCATTCAGAGAGGAACTCCTAAGTTAGTGTTGTCTTGTGAATAAAGCCAAGGGCAGCACCATGCCAATGTGTGCACTGAGGCTGGTACACCGGAGTTGCAAGGAAAGCTTTTTGGACTTGGATAAGCCCAGAGTGGTTCATTTTGCAAAGGGAACACTTATGTTTAATACTAAGGCAATTACCCTCCTTCACAGTGATTGCACAGAAAACAGACAGGCATCAGGGGGAGGAGGGGGATGGGTGGGTGCATGAAACAGATTCATTTAACAGCGTCTTCATTTTTCATGACCTCAGCTTGCAAAGTCCATGTAATTCCTTGTAGAAAGTTTCTCCACAAAGCAAATCTTTCTTTCTTCTTTGTTCCAAAAAATAAAATAAAATAAAATAAGCACATGCCAGAGACCCTGGCATTTTGGACCAAAACCCCTGGAAGTGATAGGCAGGTGAGGCAGAAAGGGGATTCAAAGGAAAATAAGTGGTGGTTATTAGCGATAGTTACAAAGCAGCAAAATGCAGCAAGCTAAAATCAAAGGGAAAAGGAAACCTGAGCTTGCTTTGCTTAAAGAGAGAGACAAAACCCCCTCGTGTAGAGCAACAATTCAAATCCTAGCAAGAAAATCCATCCCCTGCTGCTGAACCAAAGGTGAGAGACGAGAAAAAGAAATCAGCTGCAGCGAAGCTGCTTGCTGAGCCAAGTTAATAAGTGTGAAAGAGGGCCAAAGGACCCACACCAGAGCCCTGCAGCCCACTCCCAGGCAGAGAAGGGAGCTGCTGGGCAGGTGTGGGCTGTGTCCCTGCGAAGCTCTGCAGTGGTACCAAGCCTTAGCTTCTCAGGCAGTGAGGTGGGAAGGTGCACATGGGGTCTAAGTCAACAGCTACACCACCTCCAGAAAATGGATTGTTTCTGTGTCCCTTGGGATGCTTGGTGTTCTCTGTTGTTACTCTTTTTTGTTTAAAGAGTGTTCTGTTTAGTACCTTACAGAACTGAGCTGTTAATTCTTCCATGATATACCAGCACAGAATGTAGAAGCTCACTTTAACAGGCCATTTTTATGCTCCCCTATGGATTCTGTGCTGGTTCGGTTCCAATCTCCCATCTGAACCCCAGGCCCGTCAGGGGCACTGCTACCCTTCTTACACTACAACCTCCAAACACAAAGGCAGGCTGGGTAGACACGAAACCAACCTCACAGCCTTGTTTTCCATACAGATTCACAGATTGCATAGAGGGGTCATCTTGTGCAACCTTCCTGCAGGCATCAGGGACACCTCCAACTAGAGCAGGCTGCCCAGGGACACATCAAGGCTGATCTTGAATGTCTCCAGGGACAGGGCCTCAACCACATCCCTAGGCAACCTGTTTCAGTATTTCACCACTCTCATAGTGAAGAACTTCCTCTTGATGTCCAACCTAAATCTCCCCTGCAGTTTCAAACCATTGCCCCTTGTCCTGTCACCACAAGTCCTTCTAAACAGTCCCTCCCCAGCCTTCCTGTAGGTCCCCTTCAGATACTGAAATGCAGCTCTAAGGTCTCTGTACAGCTTACAGTCTCTCTCAGGCCACCAAGGAGACAAACGTTTTTCTTCATACAAGACTAAAGCTTTAGTGCTTGAAGGAGCTAACAGGTACAAGATCTCCATGCTCCAGGTTGCCCACCTCCACTTTGGTTTTGTCCCATTTATGCTAGCAGCCTGCAACATTAGGATGAGGGATGCACCTAAAGCAAAAATTAAGTGTTAATGTCTGAAACACCAGGGGGCATTCCTTACTGATCCCAAGGAGACTACTCACAGGAGACAGGGAAGGTAGAGGGTGGGTCACAGTCCCGTGATAGCTCGCTGTATGTTAAACACAGAACATTTTAGAGTACACTTGGATTTTAAAAAAAGCCTCTTAAAATCAGAACTGAAATACAGCTTCAGTGACCCCATAATGACCCTCTAAGACAGAAACAGCTTAGCAATTTTGTTTTAATTATTATTCTTACTACTTTTTTTTGCACTTCAATAGAGGATTACTCTTGTGTGTTTGCATCTCTCCTGCCAGAAAAGCCAGGCTGGATGCTGTGCTGGGCACATCTTCCAAAATGCTGCAACTCCATGTTTGAATGTTAAAATGTTAATGGCTGTGACAATTGGGACTTCACAACAGTGACACATGGCCATGGGCACGTGGCCAGTCAAAGCTTAGCTGTGCTGAGTTGCTTCACAGCCATATACAAGAGAATTAGTTTTCCACCTATATTTTAAAATTCTATCTAGTGCTGGCTGCAGGTAGGTATCCAAAACCCTTCCCACTGATAAGGATCTAGAAGAGCAATCAAAGGGCACTCAAAGCAGCCTGTCAGTGAAGGTTTGACACAGGCCTGAAGGGTGTCCAAGGGCCACAGAAAGCAACAGCAGTGTCTCCATTACAGCAACAGGCATGGCTCTGACCTGTACAAACCCTGAGCAACCAGCCACCACCCCACCCATCTACACCTCACAGATGACTCCTGGTTCATTTGTGAATCTGTCCCAAGCAGAACTGCAGACCACAGCAGAGGACATAATGGCAATGCAAAGAATGTACCTGTGTGCCTGTTTTCCATGGGTTTGGATTTCTATGGGACCTAGCAACCCCTGCGTGGTCAGACCAGGATGCGCAACACCAAAAAGCCAAGGAAAGAACACGTCCCTTCCCCCTGGTGACACTCCAACTGGAAGGGTACCTACAGAACAGAATCCTACCTCAGCCTCTGCTTCAAACTACCAGGACTGTGAGGATCTAGATCAGCAAGTTACCATCACCTTTATTTCTGATCTTTTTCCTACGTGTTCTACCTTTACTTACTGAACTAGACACCCAGGCACAACCCGTGCTTGTCTCTCTCAGTCTGTGTACACTACAGTGCAAAAATTCCTGCATTCCACAGGATTCCATCCTACACCAACAGTCTGAAAGTTTAGCCCAGCACGGACAGGTCCAGAACCTTTTCTGGATGAAACCTGGTACACAGCATTCTGCTCCTGACAGCTGCAGGAGGAACACTGTGGAACAGGCAACTTTTCCTTCAAAATTCCCACAGCCTTCCTGCTGATTACAAAACACTCTTCTCACAGCAAGAGGTTCAGCCCAGAAATTTCTTTTTCTTGGCCTGTCAGAGCTGTGGAAATACCACAGCTGAGAGCCGAAAAAAATCAGTCACCTGGGACAGAAGGAAGTTAAGGGGGTGAACAAGGGGGTTTCTCCCATGTTAATAGCCAGGCAAAAGGAAAACCACACAGTGTTAGTAGAGTGAACACCTGGCTCAGCTGTTCATACCCTCAGAGTCACAAAGTCTGGAGTACCCAGGACAGAGCGTGGAGGCGGGGAAAATGCAGGGTTTATGGAATCGTAAGAGAGGAATTTTTCAGCTGAGTTAACAGTCATGTGGTAGATGTGCTCAAAGTTGCTCGGAGAGGAGATCAGACGGGAGTGATGATGAGGGAACTGATAAGGGGAACGCTGCTATCAAAGACAACAGAGAGAGAAAGCAATGAAGGATATGGGTTGTACAGGTTACATCGGCAACAGCAGTCCACAAGAGCAGTCGCACACTGAAGGACAGCCAGACAGCAAACCTGCACAGGTTCTTACATTTTCACCCCCAGTCCTCTGAGCACCTTCCTTACACGGTGTCATACGGGCCTGCTGCCCTTGCTGTTGCTAAAACATTAAAAACAAATAAAACTTTTAACTCACTGGGAATAGGTTCTGATATTTATTATTATCATCATCATCATCATCATTGGATATTTCAAAGCGCACCACAGTTGTAAAAGGTGCTTTACAGACAGTTGAGAAGCATCAGTTCCCTGCCTTGAGGAGCTTACAATCTAAAAACCGACATAACACAAACAAAGAAAGGTGAGCACAGGTGAGATGGTGTGGGAAGAAAGACAGCTGAGAATACACAAAGGTAAAGACTGTCAAAGAGATTTCCTTCTGTTATTCATGCACTTCAGCGGCTCCGTTAAAATCAACACACAGATGGGATTTCCAATGGGAGGGAACAGTGTTTCAACACGAGAGGACACAGGTAGTGTGGGAAGGTGAGCTGGTTAGTGCCAAGACAACTGGGACAAGTGACCCTGCTGTAGACAGATGACAGGTGACCTGTCCCCCACTGCACACCCACTCAATCCCCACTGCACTTTGGCGATGAAGGGACCTTGCACCGCTGCCTCAGAGCTGCAGGTGACTGGGCCCTTAGCAGCTAAGGTGCAGAAGTGTTGGGAAATTCCAGTGTTTCCAACTGGCCAGCTGAGCAGTGTGTACCCAGAATGTGACATAAGGGAAGAGAGGGGAGAACTAGCCCTGCACATTGAAGAGAAACTGTTGCTAACTCATCTCTACAGAAGGTGCTGACGCAAATGTTCTTGTAACTGAAAGCCATCTAAATCCAGAGTTTAAGGAAGAGAGTTTCACAGATTGCACTGGGTTGGAAGAGACCCTCAAAGGTCATCTTGTCCAACCCCCTGCAGTCAGCAGCAACACCTCCAACCAGATCAGGCTGCCCAGGGCCACATTTCAAGGCTCTGTCTCCCTCCCTGTGCCCTCTGTACTTTTGCAGCAGGGCAGCCTGCTAGGGGATGAGTTTGCCCAGCAGCTGCTAGCAGATTAGAACACCTTTTCTAATTGCTAACTCCTAATATCCTCTGCCCTTTGTCCAACTGACTTCATCATCTTCCAACAAAGAGATCTGAGCAACATCAGAAACATTAGGACTTAAAAAAATAAAATATGGTAAAAATCCAGCTTCCCCCTCCACTAAGCCTAAGGCACTACTTTGTTTTGTACGTGGAACGTATTAAAGTTTGGAAGAACATTAAGTCACATCCCAATACACAGTTATCAAACATTATTGTTCTCTTCATTTCAGCTGGTAAAATCCAACTTTTAAAAAAGTTTATATATATTTTTTTTAACACATGGTTATGATAAGACTTTGCATGATAAAACAAAACATCAGCCACCACATTAGGGCATGTAAGACATTATACATATTAAATTGATTATTAGTGAAGTTTGTCAGCATCTAAGTATCAGGAGAAGAAGTCACCCATTCCAGGAATGATCCAGGAAAGCAGACCTTGCTGAGTTACCTGGTCACAACAGACAACTAGCATCAAAGCCAGCAATGCTCCTAAAAGCCAATAAGGGAGAATAAGGAGTCTCTACAACCACGAGCTAAAAAGCAGCGAGTAGGCCAGCTGCAGACTGTGAAAATATTTAGCTAACATTCAGTCATGAGTGTGAGAAAGCCATGAGATGGAAACATTTTCAAAAATGATCCTCCTCCATGGAACTTTCTCCATGGACTCCCACCATTAGATGCATGCAGGGGGTTCCCACTTTCCTTTAAACAATACCAAATATGGGTAAGTATTCATTTAGTCTATAAAGTTTCTCATTTGAAACAAGCAAAGCTTCACACATCATCAAGAATGGAAGGATAATGGCTCATGTATAATGAGGTCAAATTGAAGCATCATGTTGAAATATAAAGGCAGTCAAGGCTCGCTTTTTGCATGTGAAATATTTAGGCATGCAGAATGTGAAAGCAAAAAAAAAATAATCAATCCTGTACATCTGATGTACACAGAGAGGTGGTTCTGTGCTGCAGTTAAGTGCAGTTCCAGATTTCAGATCTTCCACTACAAAGGAGCATCCACGATAAAAGTGGCTTCAAGGAACAAGAGGGCAGAAGGGAGGCCAGAACTGTACGGCCAGTTAATTGGTGACAGGCTGCTAGGGAAGAAAAACATGTCAATAAATGAGTTTGGGGATATACTAACAGGAAGCATTCTACATTGTACAAAACAAGATCATGACCCAGATTTAGCATCCACATCAATAAAACACAAATAGGTACCGGTTAGGGTTCAGGCAACAGCAAACAACAACTGCTTTCTGTTTGTGTGGTAGCCCACAAACCAGCTTGTCAAAGTCAGGCCCTTAGCACGAAGAAAGGAAGGATGCAAATTTAGAACTGCCTGATAACCTCCAATGTTTTATAAATCTGATCTGACTTTGAGCCTTTCTGCCCAAATACAGGGCTACGCTCAAGTCAAGGGTGTCCACTCATGGAGAGAACAAGGTGGGACTAGGCTGACAGACTGCAGTTTGCCAGGACTGTAGCTCATCACTGTCTGTGTCACGTGCCTGCTGCATATCAAGACCTGGGAAACCGTGCACACAGAAAGCATCTTTCCCCCTTGTGTAGCTGCATCGGCAAGGGCAAGCACATGCAGATGTGTTGCACATGTGTAAGCATCTGATGCCACATAATCAAACAGCCTGACTTTAAAGCGTTCCACTTACCCTGTTTTCATTTTGCACATTTACAATGCAAACTAAACTCTCTAAAGCTGGTGTTCTAAAAGACATCATTAAGAACAGCAGTGAGCAAAAAGCAAGTGAGCTCCTGTAGTCTCTGCTTCCACCAGGCAGTGATGCCAGGGGTTAAGGCAGCGCAAGTGTTACGTCTCCTCCTGCCCACCAACACACCACAGCCCAGCCACAAAAGGGCCATCACCAGCAGCTCTAATCTTTTGCTTCATTCAAATTTTATCTAAAAAAGGCAGGAGAGGCAGGTTAGTGGGACTGCAGAGAACAGTTAGAATTGGATTCACATTGAGGGAGCTGAGGTTGTTTAGCCTGGAGAGGAGAAGGCTCAGGGGAGACCTTACTGCCGTCTACAACTGCTTGAAGAGTAGTTGTAGCCAGGTGGGGGTTGGTCTCTTCTCCCAGGCAACCAGCACCAGAACAAGAGGACACAGTCTCAGGCTGTGCAGAGGAAAGTTTAGGCTTGGTCTTAGAAAGAAGTTCTTCCTAGAAAGAGAGAGTGCCCATTGGAATGGGCTGCCCAGGGAGGTGGTGGAGTCACTGTCGGTGTTTAAGAAAAGACTGAATGAGGCACTTAGTGCCATGGTCTAGTTCATTAGTTAGGGTTGGGTTGGACTTCATGTCTTGGAGGTCTCTTCCACCCTGGCTGGTTCTGTGATTCTGTGAAGATGCAGCTGTTCCTAAGCAATGCATAAATGCATCCATAGAGATGAAAATTGTCATTTGCTTTACAAAGTTCATCCAGGGATGCTATATAAAAGCTAGGCTGAGCTGACCATTTAGTTTGTGATAATCTCATCCAACACAGCTCAAAATATCAATTTGTTATTCAGACCTATTTATTACTAAGGACCTTTGTACCTATGTAGCACTATACTGACGTCAGCGAGAGCTCATGCTGTATGAAACATCTTCTACCAGTAGATCCAGCCCAAGTTACAATTGCTCAAAGAAGCTGGAATAAATTATGCAGTTAAAGGCCCACTCCAGCCTTTCATACACTTTCTTCATTCCAGTATCTCCTAAAAAAAGAAGCTACAGCACCTAAAGTAGTAGTTGGATAAAGAGAACGTGGGGAAAGGATGAGCCTTGCACTACCTGCTCCCCCTGGTGGCAGCCCTCTTGAAATGCAAACCTGCATTTTGTCATCTGCTCTCCTCAACAGAAACCCAACCATCTTTCTCCACAGACCTTTGAAAGAAGTATTTTTCCTTCTGAAACATACTAATCTATTTGAAATACCCAGAAAATGTTCCATCTGAAAAATCATCATATGTGCTAGAGAAGCACAAACCTCCCTCCTTTCCCCAAAAAAACTATTCACCTTTTTGTTACAAGGTATGAATCCACTAAAAGAATTCCATGTCCTGTAAAGAAACTGCCATACAGATGAACTGCACAGAGAGTATTCTTTACCTTCTCTATGAATTCTCCAGGGAACATCCTCGCTATCCAGGAACAATCCTCACTATCAATACAGACTGGGGATTTGGGGGTGCTGATGGATGAGAAACTGGACATGAGCAGGCAGTGTGAGCTTGCAGCCCACAAGGCCAATGGCATCCTGAGAGATCCACAGAGGTGATTCTACCACTTTGCTCTGGTGAGACCTCCCCTGGAGTACTGTGTTCAGCTCTGGAGCCCTCAATATAGAAAGCACATGGACCAGATGGAGAGGGTACAGAGGAGGGCCATGAAAATGATCAGGGAGTTGGAGCACCTCTGCTACGAGGGCAGGCTGAGAGAGCTGGGAGTGTTCAGCCTAGAGAAGAGAAGGCTCCAGGGAGACCTAAGAGCAGCCTTCCAGTACCTGAAAGGACCTGAAGGATGGAGAGAGACTGTTTACAAAGGCCTGCAGTGACAGGACAAGAGGCAATGGCTTCAAACTAGAAAAGAGCATATTTAGACGGGGTATCAGGAACAAGTTCTTTACTACTGAGTGTGGTGGAGCACTGGAGCAGGTTACTCGGGGAGGCGGTTGAGGCCCCTTTCCTGGAGATAGTCAAGGTAAGGCTCGACGAGGCCTTGGGCAGCCTGATCTAGTTGAGGATGTCCCTGCTGAGTGCGGGGAGGTCAGACTGGATGACCTTTGGAGGTCCCTTCTGGCCTGGACCATTCTGTGATTCTATTCTGTAATTCTAGGTTTCCTTCCAACATAAGCCCTTCTGTGATTGCAAGTTGCTGCTGGAACAAACACACATCAAATTGGCTTTACTTGCAGTGACATCTCCCAGCAGTAAGACTGACACCTACTTGCAGAAACAAGTTTTTAACAGCCACTTTAAAAAGAAGATGCAGCAGAGGAACAAGTCCAGAAATCGGTCCTATATTGTACACATTTTCTAATGTCTTCTCATCACTTTGAAGTGTGGGAAGTGAATTTCCCTCAAAATATCATAAGAAACAAAGTACCAGTCCTAACTTCAAATACTACCTTTGAGTTAACCCAAGGCTTGCATAACTTCAATGAATCCATTTAGAGATGAGACAGCTGAAGAAATATTACTCTGTGTAAGCCTAGAAAATCCCCTTCTGCAGATACAATCCTTTCTCATTTTACACTTGCCAACTTCTGATTCCCATGAGCTTTCAGCTACTGATGGTGTGAGATGAGATGTCTTTTGCTCTATCTTTAGCAGCAGTTTATTTTCTCTGCTTGAGAACAGACAGAAGTATTTGAAAGAACTCACCAGACGTAGAAAAGTGGAAAAAACTAAAAAGGTTCCGATCTACAACCTGCTCTGAAGCAAACTGTCATGCTTGGGTGAAGGGTCAGGAGAACAAGTCTTGTGAGGAGTGGCTGAGGGATCTGGGATTGTTTGGTCTGGAGAGGAGAGGGTTGAGGGGAGACCTTCTGGCCTTCTACAACCCCCTGAAAGGAGGTGGGAAGAGAGGTGGGTGTTGGTCTCTTCTCCCTAGTAATTAGCAGTAAGATGAGAGGAAATAGTCTCAAGTTGTACCAGGGGACATTTAGGTTAGACAAGAGAAACAATTTCTTTACTGGAAGAGTGGTCAAGCATTGGAACAAACTGCTCAAGGAGGTGGTGGAGTCACCATCCCCAGAGAGGTTCAGAAAATGTACAGACATAGCATTTTGGGCACATGGTTTAGTGGGCAGGCTAGTGTTGGGTTGCTGGTTGGATTAGATGATCACAGAGGTCTTTTCCAACCTTAATGATTCTATGGTCATTTTTTCATTTAACACTAGACATATGAAAACTCACATCCAGGGAAGACAAACGTTACTTGCCAATTTCCCTTGGGTTTGGCCTGTGCTGTCTAGATCTAGGTGCTTCACTATTTATTCTTTTCTACACACACAAAACCACACAAGGCTGTGGGTTTGGTTTTTTTGCTCAAATGCAATAAATATATTTGTTATTGAGAGGTTCCTTAGAGTGTCTCTAGCACGAGATTTAAAGTAAATCCTCTCACTGCATATCCCATCTAAGAAAAACACAGTGCCAGAAAGGCTCATGTGCCATGTGCAGACTCCAGGGCAAAGTGTAATATTAAAGCACCATTTGCTGCAAAACAGAGGTACAACAACCGTCTGAAGACCAGAGGTTGTGCTCCTCAGCTCCTCAACGAGTGCAACTGCACGGCACATTTTATTTTCTAGTCTTATTGTTGTTTCCTTTGGACTTTTCAGAATCTGAAAAATCCCATCTTCAGGAACTATTTCCTGCTTTCTGCACAAACTCTGCTCTTGTGAGACCCGCCCCACCTCAAATATTGCATCCAATTCTGGTGTTTCCAGCATAAGAAGGACACAGAGCTGTTAAAGCAAGTCCAGAGGAGGGCCACACAAAGATGATCCAAGGGCTGGAACACCTCTGCTATGAGGATAGGCTGAGGGAGCTGGGGTTGTTCAGTCTGGAGAAGAGAAGACTCTGAGGGCATATTAGGGCTGCCTTGCAATATCTGAAGGGAGTCTGCAGGAAGGCTGGAGAGGGACTTCACATCTGGGTGTCTATCAAGAGGACAAGGGGGAATGGTTTGAAGCTGAGGGAGAGTAGGTTAGACTGGATCTGAGGGAGTTGCCCAGGGAGGTTATGGATGCCTCCTCCCCAGGGATGTTCAAGGCCAGGCTGGATGAGGCCTTGGGCAGCCAAGTCTGGTTGAGATGCGTCCCTGGCCATGGCAGAGGGTTTGGAGTAGATGATCTCTGAGGTTCCTTCCAACTCAAGCTGTTCTGTGATTCCAATAATAGCGATCATTTTAGATAGCACTTCTGTACTAATGCCTGTGTCTTACGGTTGTACTCACGTAATCTGTTTGGCATCATAGTGTATATCACATCATATCATCTTTCTTACAGTGCTAATTAGCATTTTCTGAGACACATCTGTGTCATCATGGACCAGTTTAGACAACAATACAGAACACGCAAACAAGATGCTCAAGGAGTAATGATGCTCTCCAATGAACAAAACATCAATTGGTCTTTAGCTCACACAAAAATCTCAGTAACTTCCATTTGACTATTTCCCAATTAAGATTTAGTGGAAACAAATATGCTATTACATGGCTCCTTTTCCTATTTTTTCATCTTAAAAGGTTAGGTTTTACTGAAGAAATTCTGTTTCACTGAAATTAGTTGATCTGGAGAAAACACACAAAAAAAGAATAGCACCTCTGGCATGGAGAGAAATCTGGGACACTGCACACTGTTAAGCTGCTAGTGCCACTGTCTGAGGGAAAAAAGCTCTAAAGACAGAGGCTGATTTGGAGTAAAAGATGGGAAGAAAAGGAAAGAATCAAAGCATAGCTCACAAAGAAAGGAATTGCTCTTTCCCTTCCCACAAAGGACACAAGCCCAAATCATCTTAATTTTTTCCCCTTTCTAAAAAAAAATTCATAAAAATTGTCATCCACACAGAGAAGCCAATCTGCCTTAAAACCCAGGAGGCATTAGCCACTCCTCCTCCTCCTCCTCTTGATGCCTAAGTGTCATCCTCTTTGTTTGAACAGCAGAGCAGGTTCAGTACCATCTTTCCAGTTACACTGCTCCTCTACAAACCACAACACTCTGAACAGATGTTTAAAACTGCACTTGTCCTTCTCTCTCTGATTGGCAGCTTCTGTTGCAGTGGGACATACTCTCAGATATATTTTTGTACTTACCATTGGAAGGTCTTTGAGAATTTGTATACCATCTCCTGGCCCCATATGTGCTATGTGGTTAAAATTAGTTGGGTTAGAAATTAATTTGTTTCTCATTTCTGGGTCACGTAGCATCTCCCTGGAAGAGAAAAGAATTTGTTTAGGAATTTCATCTGAAGTGAGGATGGACATCTATAAAACATGTACAGCTTTGTTTATCAGCTACTTTAAATGGAAATTGACCATGTTAACTGTGATAAACCCTTGCCATCATATCACGAGTGGCATGGACAAGCTTCCGCCTTGAAGAAAAGGCAAGAGGCCAGAAGAAAAGAATGTTCTTTGCAGGCTAACAGCCCAGGTCCCAGTAGTTACTAACAAGCAAAGATAATCCAACCACTGTGAGCTGATAAAAAGCTCTGTAAGATGAGTAAAAGCAGAAATCGTTTGTAATGGATTATGAAGTGGAGATGCAAATGAAGCAAGAAATATGACGATAGGATTGAAATAGTACTGCAGTACCTTTCTCAGCCTGTGGTCAGAATTAAAAGCTCTTCAAAATAGCAAGGATGCATTTCAGTACTCAGAACAAATAAAACTTCAAAAGATCAGCTCAGAAAAGGCAAAGACAAGAACTTGAGTATTATCTCCACTGTATGCAGCTGTATAGTTTTCTTAGAGCCAAAAAGACAGAAAACCTGGGAGCCAGCTATCAGTGGAAGACACTGGAAATTAGAAGACTGAAAAAGTTCTTGGAGTGTAGCTTGACACAGTAGCAGATCATCTTCAGTGAGTGATCATAAATGGTCAGGTCAGCAGCACCCTCTGTGAACAGGAGTAGTGCAGACCTAGTTTTACTGGCATTTAGGAAGGTATTTGTGACCTGTTAAAGACATCTATTAGAAACACATCCTGAAGGCCTGCATCCTCAGAAGAGGTGAATTTTCTGGTATGTAGAGAATGTTTAGGTAGTTAAATCTATAAATAAATGGGGAAAAAAGCAGATGTCTTGGAATATTGCTAAGACCACAATTGCCTTGAGGAAGAAAAGCAGAGTCTGAAAGTAGTTAATCCACATGCATAGCTAGCAGTGTTACCTCCTTTGGCAAAGTGTTTATTACAAATCTTTACGTACACAGTAGATGTGCACCCCTCTGTGCACTCTTATATCCAGTATGTGGAGACATGCATCCCAAATTACAGCTGCTTCACATAATTACACTGAGCTAATGAGTACTTATGTAGCCAGTGCATCTCCATGTGCTAACTGGTATAAACACAGATTAAACATTGAGGATTAACATGGTAGTGAAGAGACAGAAACATCTGAATAGGCGTTCCAGAAAGCAGCAAATTAAGTACTACACTAGAGAAGAGCAGAGAAGGCTGTGGGTGGACCTTATAGCTGCCTTCCAATACTTGAAGGGAGCCTTCAGGATAGGCTGGAGAGGGACTTTTCATAAGGGTGTCTACTGACAGGACAAGTTTTAAGTTGAGGGAGTGTAGGTTTAGACTGCATCTTATCAAGAAGTTCTTCAGTAGGAGAGTGGTGAAACACTGGAACAGGTTGCCCAGGGAGGTTGTGGCTGCCTCCTCCCTGGAGATGTTCAAAGCCAGGCTGGATGAGGCCTTGAGCAGCTGAGTCTAGTTGAGAGGCATCCCTGCCCGTGGGGAGAGGTTGAAGCAGATGATCTCTGAGGTCCCTTCCAACCTAAGGCATTCTATGATTCTACATTAGCATCAGTCACTGTCCTTCAGGGCCT
This sequence comes from Dryobates pubescens, assembly GCF_014839835.1. Classification (NCBI taxonomy): domain Eukaryota; kingdom Metazoa; phylum Chordata; class Aves; order Piciformes; family Picidae; genus Dryobates; species Dryobates pubescens. Next base: position 9,829,179 of record NC_071613.1, read on the forward strand.
ACAGGCACATACAGAAGGCAAGGACACGTTGAGTACCGACCTCCTCTGCTGCATCCTCTCCTCCTCTGGAACTCTGAAGGAGTAGCGGCGCTTGTTGTTGATGTTTCGAACCATCTGCTTCCGGCTGTTATCTGATGTCTCAGGAACTACTAGTTCATCACCCTCTGAAATCAATATTAAACACCATGATCCAGGGGGACAATTCATTAGGTATCCATGGAATTTGAATTCAAAGATATTTAGGTATTTTCTCCCTCTGCTTTTGATATTGTTGGTCACCCCTTACTGCCCACCAAACTCAAACAAACACTTTGTGGTGTCCTTGGTCACTCTCTAACCTGCTAGACAGCAACAGACTTAATCTTTCTTCACACCTGAGCTGCCAAAACTGCATCCTCAAAATAGCACCGATTAATTCCGTCAAACAAAACATTCAGGTGAGCAGGAGAGGATCCCAGTCCTCTATGTCAAACTTCCTTTGGCAGCTCTCGCTGAAAAATCTCTACAACAGTCTTGTTCTGCCAGCCTTCTGGAAATTCAAGGGAAGAGGCTTTTTCATGCTTTCCCTACTTCAGAGCCTACTCTTTTGGAAATGCTTGAACACTGATGTAATTTTGGAGCAACTCTTGGAAAAAGAGAAGATGTGGGAAGCAGTAGCAATCATACAACAGAAGGTTTACTTTGAATGAACCCTCCCCAACTGCTCTGTCTTGCTTTATACATATGGAGACTAAAGTTACACTTAATAGGCTTGAACACAGCTACTGCTCACTGCCAAAACAGTTTTTGCACAAACTGAAATCTCTTCTTTCCTTAAGATCAACTGAAGAATTCTCAGGTTGCCCAGGCAAGTAGTTGAGGCCCCATCCCTGGGGATATTCAAGGTGAGGCTTGACAAGGCTCTGAGCAACCTGATCTAATAGAGGATGTCCTGCAGGGGGTTGACCAGATGACCTTCAGAGGCCCCTTCCAACCCACACCATTCTATGATTCCAAGTGTGGGATTTACTAGGAAAGCAGCTGCAGGAATAAAACTTACAGACTGTTAAAGAGATATACCTGGAGGATACTTTACTGTTTGTCAACATATTCTGAAAGATAGCAGTGTCCTTCTGATTCTACACTCTCCAGTTTCTTTTTTCCCCCTTCTCCTTTCTGCTCTACTTTGAATGTTTCAACTCTATTAGGACCTAAAAAATTTGTTACATGTGCTTCCACCATATTGCTGGTCTTTACCACTGCCACTCCTCTTGTGCTGATTTGCTAGTCCTTTAAATGAACACTGAAACACAGACACCACCACTAGATGTTTCTAGAGCATTTAATTTCCACTCTTTTCAGAACAGTTGTTTTTAAAAAAGCAGCTTTTGATTGTTAGAATGAAGCACATCCCCTTTCATCTAAGAGGTTAAACAAAAGGTTAAGGAAATTACTCAGGAGCATGCTTATAAAATGGACTCTAAATAAAGTGAAAATAAATCATTAAGACTCACAACAAAACCAGAATTCTGAAGCTAAGATGATGGCACACAGTTGTATGAAGTCCCATGAATATGTAATATTGTATTACTTCCTGATCCTTGGGAAAGGTTTGTTTAGGTTAATTATGCACTCTGTGGACCAGTATATAATGGGTGGCTACCAGGAGGATGGAGACTCCTTTTCTAGCAAGGAGTCCCATGGAAAAGACAAGGGGTGATGGGCACAAGTTACTGATGGGGAGATTCCCATTGGACTCCAGAAGAAATATTTCCCCATGAGAACAGTTAAACACTGGAATCACCTCTCAAGAGGAGCCCTACATTGGACAGTATGAAGACTCAGCTTGCCAAGGTGCTGGGCCAGCTCATTTCAACTCTACTGTGACCAAGAAAAGTTGGACCAGATGATCCTTGGAGTCCCTTCCAACCTGGCATTCTGTGATAAAATTATTCTGCTACTGCCATTATCATTATTAAAGTCTTTAACTGTGGGAGCATTTCCAAACAGCACTCTGTCAGGTGATCCCCTATTTGGAGGGAGCATCGAGTCATTCTGTTTCCTACTTCCAGTCTTCATTCAAGTCTTCATTGAATATTCAAAAGGGAATAAAACTTCAGAGTAGCTGCCTATTATTGCAGTCACGGTGGGATCTGCAAGTTTTGACTTTCTCCCAGGTTAACAAGGATAAGTTTGAAGGATTACTTTCTCCAATGCACTGATCCAGGTCAAAAAAACCCCACCACAATCTAAAAGCACTTTGTAAACAAACAAACAAACAATTGCATGATGAAAATGGGCTTCTCATTACTTACCTGCCATTTTATTTTTGAAATATATTAATCTAACTGTCTCCAAGCCTAAAAGGTTTAGTGATCCTTCTGTATTCAAGGGTCGTACCTGAAAGGAGGAAAATCAGGCTCTGTGATAGTAATAACTCACATCCATATAGAGCATCTCATTCTGAAATCTCCAAAGTGCACCAGAAACTCAAAAGGAGCACTGTAATAAAGCCAACCAGGGAGCAGAACAGTGCAACTGTCCAGAACAAAGTCTGCTTCACAGCAGAGCTGCAGGCTATGGGAGCAGTGTCTCCTAGCCCCAGTGACACATGGCAGCTCTGAAGAACAACTGCCACTCAAAGCCATGAAGCAAAGTTAAAACCAGTTTTGGATTTTAAAACTTCTGTTTGGAGAACAAGTACAGAGAAGAAGTTCTGCACAACTAGAGTGGCGAAATACTGGAACAGGCTGCCCAGGGATGTGACTGAGGCTCTGTGCCCTTCCAACTTAGGCCATGCTATGATTCTGTCTACAGTGTTCTCAAGCAGCAGAAGGTACTTAACACCTGCCATCTTCTGGCAGTAGCAGACATGCAATCAGTCCCAAAGAAGCCAGATGCATTTAACACCAAGGCACTGTTCTTGGTGTTGTATCACTAAGTAAACTCCAGATTGGTCATTCATCTAAAACAGTGAGAAGATATCCAAACATCTTCCATGTCTTCTATTTCCAACAAAAAGCCCCACTTTCTTTGCACTAGCTCTTCTTTCCACTCAATCACATTTAGACAGTTGTAATGATGGCTTCTACTGTGCTTTAAGAACCTGGTATGACTGTAGCAGAGCATGACTGAGCCTAGCTTTCAACTGGGACTGAAACAGTTGAATTACCTTTTTGAGAGGAATAGTCTGAATCCACTCCATGGAGTTCACGTCAAAGATATCAATTGCATTTTCACTGTACACAGAGAGGTATGGTGCATTGTAACCTGTGAGGAAATGACAAGGTCATGTGCTTTGAGACAGGGCTCAAAACAGACAAAATTTCACAGTTTATAACTACATTTATTAAAAAAAACCCAAACACATAAATAAATCTGTAACCCAACAACAACCTCTGCAAAATTGTGTGGGGGGAGGTTCAGGGTGGAGATTAGGAACAATTTCTTTCCTGCAAGAGTGGTGAGGCATTGGAATAGGCTGCCCAGGGACATGGTAAAGTCACCATCCCTGGAGCTGTTCAAGAAACATGTGGCCACAGCACTTTGGGACATAGTTTAATGGCCACGGTGGTGTTGGGTCAGTTGTTGGACTTGATGATCTTAAGAGGTTTTTTCCAACCCAAACAATTCTATGAGTCTATGACTATACACTAAATGACCATCAGTTGGAATTAAGCATAAAAAGAGTAATAAAAATCTCCATGTTTCCTTCTAGCTTTAAATCTCTCATTTTGTGGATTGTAAAGAGAAGGCTAGTGCTGCTTATCTTGCACGTTTCCCCATGATGAAATTTGTTTCACTGGGACCACGTCTAAAGGAGAATTTGTTATTTCCATGTTGGGAAGAGGATTGCCATAGTCTGCCAACAGTAACAAGAGCATCCAATTTGTGTTTCAGTGCACCAGGTTTTGCTACAAAATACACCTCCATTCAGATTAGGAACAACATCAAGTCACTTCATTTAAGGTGATGAAAAATCCTACACCAATACCAGTGAGCAGTAGAGATGTGCTAAAGATGAAAATACCTGGTTTTTCAGTCTATCACAGGATCTTATGATTCATTTTTTTCTGGGGCCATTGTAATAATTACACTCTTGATTGAAAACCAGAAGGATACACAGCCCGTAAACGCTGTTCCTTCCACATTCAGAAGGGGCTTCACTCAAACAAGCTAAAACAAAGATGATCCAAGGGCTGGAGCACCTCTGCTACGAAGATAGGCTGAGGCAGCTGGGGTTGTTCAGCTCGGAAAAAAGAAGGCTGTGGGGGGGACCTTAAAGCTGCCTTCCAATACCTGAAGGGAGCTTACAAGAAGGCTGGAGAGGGACTTTCCGTAAGGGTGTCTAGCAACAGGACAAGGGGGAAAGGTTTGAAGCTGAGGGAGAGCAGGGTTAGACTGGATCTTAAGAAGAAGTTTCTCAGTACAAGGGTGGGGAGACTGTGTGTGAACCATCACACTCTGGAATAGGTTGCCCAGAGTGAAGTTGTGGATGCCTCCTCCCTGGTGGTGGTCAAGGCCAGACTGGATGAGGCCTTGAGTCTAATTGAGAAGTGTCAACATAAAATAGCAGGCAGACTGCCAGAGAAGGCAACTTACAACAAGAAGATGGAGTCGCAGGCCACATCAATTCCTGTTGCCGAGACCTTCGGCCCTGGCAGTCAACGTAAACCCCTACGCTGCTAAAACACAGCAGGTATTCTTTGTTTGAGATTTCGACTGCACAGATGGCATCAGTTGGCTGCTGTGAGACAAACGAGAGTGTGTGGTCATCCGGATGGAGCAGGCTGTAGGGGCTGCCCTCTCCGTGCAGGGGGTATTTTAAGAAACCTGACTGGTAGCCCACGCAAAGCCGGTCGCTGAAGATTGCCATCCACTGGACGTTGCCCTGGACTTGGATCTCCTTGATCTTTTTGTGCCGTGTCTTGCTCTGATTGAGTTCATAACAGAGGACCTGCCTTTTCATGGCTACACACAGGCAGGTCAGGGCTCCGTGGCGCACGTGGCCAGACACTATGGACTGGCAGCCTTTCGTCTCCGCCAGCTTGTAGAACTCAGTCTCCCTTCCATCCAGGGCAGCCACAGGGAACAGCCGCACGTGACGGTTTCGTCCCGAGATCACTGCCACCAGCTGCTCGCTGGGGATGAGCTCGATCTGATGAACCTTCTTGTTGTCACCAACACGGACAATCTCTGGAAACAAAACAAAACAAACACACACGCACACCCCCAAACCCAAGTCAGTAATGTTCAAGTGAAAAGTGGTTACAACAGAAGTATCTGTAAAGATTAACTAAGGCAGCAACCCAAGTGATGCCCTTCATTGCTTCCTTGCAATATTTAAATGTATGCAATCAGAACTTCTATTCCAGAAACAGCAGATGTGGCAATGCTGGACAGACCTTTGGCTTTTCCTTATCAGGAAGCAGCACACAGCTGCATCAACTCACACCTTGAGTACTGTGTCCAGTTCTAGGCCCCTCAGTTTAGGAAGGACATCGAGACACTTGAATGTGTCCAGAGAAAGGCAACAAGGCTGGGGAGAGGCCTCGAGCACAAGCCCTATGAGGAGAGGCTGAGGGAGCTGGGTTTAGCCTGGAGAAGAGGAGGCTCAGGGGAGACCTCATTGCTCTCTACAACTACCTGAAAGGTGGTTGTAGCCAGGAAGGGGTTGGTCTCTTCTCTCTAGCAACCAGCACCAGAACAAGAGGACACAGTCTCAAGTTGCACCAGGGGAAGTTTAGGCTGGAGGTGAGGACAAAGTTCTTCACTGAGTGAGTCGTTCGTCATTGGAATGGGCTGCCCAGGGAGGGTGTGGAGTCACCATCCCTGGAGGCGTTCAAGAGGGGATTGGACGTGGCACTTGGTGCCATGGTCCAGTCATGAGGTCTGTGGTGACAGGTTGGACTTGATGATCTTTGAGGTCTCTTCCAACCTTGGTGATACTGAGATACTGTGAAAATGCTTCCTTGTGAGAATGGTTTGCAGGAGAAAGCCCAGAGAGGCTGTGGAATCTCCATCTGTGGGGATTTTGAGGACCTGACTGAACAAAATCTTGAGCAATCTGGTCTGAATTCAGTGTTAAGCCTGCTATAAACAAGGGAAGAAAACCTTCAACTGCATTCAAGATGCTCAATCTTTGTTATGGGAAAGGATCCCCAAAACAGAGAACACCACCTTGAGGTTTCTCTCTTGTGTGGGGACTGTCCAGCTGATAGCGTTGCAGAGAAAACATGAAACCAGAAGATATTGAAAGCAAAAAGGTTACAGAGTTACTTCCAGATTGTTTAATATTAAGGAAATTACTACCAGTTCCCAATGTCTTACCGTCTTTGGTGACATGCACAACAAATAATCCTTCTTCATTCCCCAGAGCTATTCTTTCATGGTCTGTAGTAAGATTTAAAAAAAAATAATTAAAAAAGAAGTTATTTTTCTTTGGAAATACTTGACAATAATCAACAACCCTATTGTGGCTTTCCAGTATCTGAAGGGGGCTACAAGAAAGCTGGGGAGGGACTTTTTAGGGCATCAGGTAGTGATAGGACTAGGGGGAATGGAACAAAATTAGAAGTGGGTAGATTCAAATTGGATGTTTGAAGAAGTTCTTCCCCATGAGGGTGGTGAGACACTGGGACAGGTTGCCCAGGGAGGTGGTGGAAGCCTCATCCCTGGAAGTTTTGAAGGCCAGGCTGGATGTGGCTCTGAGCAACCTGCTGTAGTGTGAGGTGTCCCTGCCCATGGGAGGGCAGTTGGAACTGGATGAACCTTGAGGTCCCTTCCAACCCTGACAATTCTATGATTCTATTAATTCTGATTAACAGAGACAGTTTTTTATATCTTTAAATAACAAAAAGAAACCCTAAAGCCAAACCAAACACATTCATCGACTTCCCAATCTTTCCAATTCCTGAAAAAAAAGTATTTTCTCATGTGTCCTATTAGCAGAAACAGCAAGAAATACCATTAAAAAAACCCAAACTCATATTCAGAGCACTTAAGTGTACTACTGACTGTGGAATAAAGTGTAATATTGTATAATTTGAATGACCAGTTTAACCTATTTGATGTAGTTGCATTCAAAATAACTAAATCAATTATGGGTTTAGATTTTCTCTCCAGTCCCATGTGCAGGTATTGTAAAACTCAGTGATCAATGATTATTCTACAGTGCTAATTTTGCCTGGTTAAGGAATTACATTTACAGAATAATAAAATTATTCAGAGTTATGAATAGGTGTGAATAGAGGGAACAGTCTTAAAGACCTGATTGGGTAGTGAATTGCACTCCTCTCTTAAATCTACCCATGCTGCTATATGGGATGAAAACATTACATATTACTCACTATTCAGTACATAACTCCATGTAATATGTTACTCGGGCTGGGTTTATTTTAACCTAAAAAGCAAGCCTTTGGCATACTCAGTGATATCCAACGACAGGACAAGGGGCAATGGGTGCAAGCTGGAGCAGAGGAGGTTTCAGGGGAACATAAGGAAGTATCACAGAATTTCAGGGGCTGGAAAGGGCCTTGAATGATCATCTAGTCCAAATATTTTTTTCACTGTGAGGGTGCTGGAGCCCTGGAGCAGGCTGCTCAGAGAGGTTGTGGAGTCTCCTTCTCTGGAGATATTCAAAACACACCTGGATGCGTTCCAGTGTGACCTGCCCTAGGTGATTCTGCTCTGGCAGCAGGGTTGGACTGGATGATCTTTTGAAGTTCCTTCCAACCCCTAACATTCTGTGATACCCATTTCTCTTATCACTTTCTTGTTCTTAATTTCATACCTATAATTGCTGCTGACTGTGTTGTTTTGATGAGGGGTAAGGTGCTGTCATAAGCCTCTTTGGGAACATAGACTGAGCGGTCTTTGAGCTTGTTCTTCTTCAAGATCCTGTGCAACTCATTCAGCACTCCTACCCACTTGCTCTTTTCATTCTCACCGTCTGCCAGAATCAGGATTGAACACTTATTACTGGATGCAGAGAGCTGGGAAGCTGTAACCTGGAAAATTTTTAAAGATACATCTTAAGTCAGAAGCAATCAAAAAAAAATTCATCATGATCATTTCTACTGCAGTATCAGATGCCACAAAGGGACTTTTTACAAGGGCTTGTAGTGATAGGATGAGAGGGAATGGATTTGAGCAGGAAAAGGGGAGATTCAGACTGAGATTAGGAAGAAATTCTTGATAGTAAGGGTGGTGAGACACTGGAACAGATTGCCCAGGGAGGCTGTGGATGCCCCCTCTCTGGAGGTGTTCAAGGCCAGGCTGGATGAGGCCTTGAGCAACCTGGTCTTGTGGATGGTGTCCCTGCCCATGGTGGGGGGGTTGGAACTGGATGGTTTGAAGGTCCCTTCCAACTTGAACCATTCTATGCCTATAAGTGCCCTTTTAATGAGCTGTCTGAAGTAAGAATACAAAACTTTAGCTTCTGTTAACAGAGAACAGAAAACCCACAGAAAACCTGTAGATGTGAGGAACGCAGCAAAGGAGAGAGAATCTAACTTTTTCTTTATTCCAAATACATTTGTATTTATTCTGTAATTGAGGAATGTCTAACTAAGCTAACCCAGTGTTTCTCACAACAGTTTCTTACAATGTATTCTGTAATTTTAAGACTAATAGATCTGTTAAGAAAATAAGGGAACAGGAATGGCTTTTACAGAAGAATGATTTATGATCCTTTTGCTGCATTTGGTCCAGCTTTTTGCATATAAAAATGAAAGTTCCTTTTGTAGGTTTATCTCCTCAGCATGCAGAGTGATGAACAGCCTGAAAGCTAGAAAAACAAGGGTTGAAATACAATGGTATAGTAAAGAAGTGATAGTGGAATTACTAAGACAGCAAAGTGATTTCATTAAGTCAAAGCTTTAATTCATAGATTCATAGAATGGTTTATGTTAGAAGAGACCTTAAATGACTAGTTCAAATACAAGACAAATATTAGAAAAAGCCAACAATGGCAAAATCCTAACACCAGACAATAGACATAAATTTGGATGACCATTTTACACTAGATCTGATGAATGTGAGTTTTCAGAGATCTAGTGCATAGAATCACTGAATCATTTTGGTTGGGAAAGACCTTTAAGATCATCAAGTCCAACCATTCTCCAGCTCTGCTAAACCTGGTGCTAAACCATGGCCCTCAGCAGCACATCTCTGCCTCTTTGCAACACCAGGGATGAGGATTCAACCACGTCCCTGGGAAGCTTGTTCCAGCCTTTGAGAATCCTTTCAAGGAAGAAGCTTCTTGTAATATTCAACCTAAACCTCCCCTGGTGCAACTTGAATCCATTATCTCTTGCCCTAGAGGAATCTCATGATCTTTCAGCATCACAGATGTATAGAAGAACGTGATGGTGCCCATGTGTTTGCACAATTAAGTTTCTCATCTATACAAAGAAAATATGTGACAGAAAGTCTTCAGGGATAACACAACAGATTAAACTGAGAAGCAGAAGGCAACTTTAGGAGATAAAAATGTAGGTCACAAGGAAGATAAGAATTCCAAACAACTAACAGGAGGTTGAGAAAAGTATGTCTGACTGTGAAATTTAAAAAACATAAACCCCACCTAAAGGAGTAGATGAGAACTTGTCTAAATGCATGGGTTCTATTTTTATCACAGAAACGATACACGTAGAGATCTTTATGCACTGCTGTTGCTGCCATGGATACCACACTTGCAAAGGAAATAAAATACTAGCAAGCTGTTGGTGTGCACACATCACACTGTGAAACCCTGCACTGCTGGGTTCCTAGGGGTGAGATGTAATACTTACCCTAAAGATACAGGGGATATCTTTCCGATTTGCATGGATGACATCTGAGGCCAAGACAGAACTCACTGAGAATTCTTCATCCCTTATGGAAACCACAAACAGAATGGGCAAAGAATTAAGGAGTTATTAACCTCTATTTCCAGAGTACCACAAACAGTGTCATTTTGGAAGGGAAACAAGACAGCAGTGAGACCTGGTATTTTTTAATTATTGTTTCCTATATATCTGCAGATGAAGTTCACAAATGCAGTGTTGCATAATTAAATCCCTGGTAAATATTGATGGAGATAAATCTGTTTAGAGTATCTGGGTTTTGCCTTTTTAAATCAAAACATTCCCCCTCCCCCCAAATAAATGAATTAATGAATCAATCAATCAACCAACAAATTAATGAACTTAAAACATAAGCCTGGATCAAGAACAGCTCTCCAGCTTTTCATTAAAATTGTCTAAGCTAAAGCTGCCTGAGACTTCTTGGACAAACTGAAAACTAACCTACTTCAGAGATAAGCTTTTACTTATCTGGTATGTTAAATGTTCTCAGTACTGCTGAAGACAGTGGAAAAAACTATTTAACTCTTCTGAACCAAAATCTGAATTAGTGTTATCCTATAAAATCCTCTATTAGTTTTATCCTGTGATTTTGCTTCTGTGATAACAAAGATTTACCTGTCTTTCAAAACTCTATTCAACCCTAAAGAGCATATTTTCCTTCTTTCTTCTTACCACATCTTCCACACAGCTGAACAGATACATTCTGGCACATGATGATGTAGTAATAGAAGTTTAAATAGCTACATATGACCACACAAGTGTAGTCCAGGCTACTGCAAATAATCTTTTTTTTTTTTTTTTCCCCTGGAAAATTAGAGGTTCTCAACATGGATTACAATGTTGCATAAAAGCTCTGGACTTTGATTATTGATTTCACAAATTAGGAAAAGCAGGGGGAAAATAATCTCCCAGTGCCCCTGAAAAGCTCCCACTCAGCACCAAAGAGCTTACCTCATGTCTATGACCTGACTCACTACCACGCTGGGCTGGGATGCTTTTCCTTCTGCTACATCATATAGGAAGAGTTTAAAATCACAGATCACTGCCAGCGCTCTCTGCCAACCTTTCTTTACTCCAGCTGGTTTCGGTACCTTTAGCAAAATAAATTCTGATCAACACCCTGTAAGTTTGCATGCAGTCAGAAACCACACAGGGCAGAAATCAATTCATACGCCTAGGCTGACAGGCTTTTTATTCAGTGATAAAGTTAAGCGACATAAGCAATAGCACAGATGCTGTAAGAGCACCAAGCGTAGACCCCACAATATAGGAGTTAAAAAATGCATAGCACCAGACTCTTTCTCCTTGTTTCAAGACCTCATTCAAAGTGGTATTAACAAGTAGAGAGAAATAAATCCATCCAGCTGGTCAGTAGGAATGTGGTCCAAACTATGCTGACCAGTTGTTTTGTATTTCTGTACAAGTGCCCACAGCAATGACGCTAGATGGTACTAGCATCAACAGGAAGAATCAAAACCTCACAGGCCCTGGAAAACGATCAGATCTCTAGAGATATGTCATTCAAAGCCAACTCAAAGCACAATGGCTGACAGAGATGGAGAGAGAATTACTGCTGAAAATGCTAAGAGCTGATTTGTGAAAATTTAGGTTTGTTTCCAAACTGTTACCTTAATGTATAATTGAATCCACCACCCCCCAGTGCCCCTCTTCAGAAAACATTAAGATTTAAATGCCCCAAATGCAGCTACCTGATACTTACTCGGACATGTCCCTCATAAGCTGTTCCTATGCCTTTCTGTGGATCTATTCCCAAAGGTCCCTTAGTCTGTTCAGGAGGGATTGGACATACTGCAGGAGCCTTGTCTGCACAGGTCACATGGCAAGAGAATCCACATACTTGTGAAAAGGAGAAGAAACAGAAAGATTTGATGGTTATTTCTTGTGCCGTGCAACAGCTAGGATAATGCTGACAACGTTTATAGAGGAATCTTCTCTTTTTGACCAATATCTGAATAGTTTCACTGAGCAAATGTAAGTGGGTGCAGAGCAGCAGCTCATAGAATCATAGAACGGTCCAGGCCAGAAGGGACCTCCAAAGATCATCTAGTTTGACCTCCCCACAGTCAACAGGGGCATCCCCAACTAGATCAGGTTGCCCAGGGCCTCATTGAGCCTCACCTTTAATATCTCCAGGGAAAGGGCCTCAACCACCTCTCTGGGCAACCTGTTACAGTGTTCTACTACCCTCATGGTAAAGAACTTCTTCCTAACATCTAATCTAAATCTGCTCTTCTCTAGTTTGAAGCCATTGCCCCTTGTCCTGTCACTGCAGGCTTTTGTACACAGTCTCCCTCCATCATGCTTTTATCATGCTACCCATCGTGCTTGTATCTGCTCTGAATTCTTTCACATTTCCAGAGGTGTATGGATATGGCCTAGTTTCATCCAGGTAAGTAAGAGCCTAATCAGAAGCTCACACTGAGACAATTTCTGTTATTTCCTCTAAGCCCAACTCTATTAGCAAACAAAGAGCTGGAAGCTCCTTTCAGTGATGAGCATCATTTTGTGTACACACAAATAAATTAGTCCTGGAAACAAATGAAATTGGTACTGAATGGCAAAGCTGTCTTACATTTTGTACTAAGCCGGAAAGCAAAGCTACTGTCGCTATAGATGACCACTGACTCTGGCCCCTGAATGCTATTTTAAGCCAACTAAGCTCTTCTACCACCCACTGGAATAAATCTGTCCCCAGATAACTAGGTAATCTCTTATGTAAGTTGTTCACTGTTTGGCTCCTACTGTTAAAAAAGAGGCATGAGAAGATATTCTGTAATTCAAACTACAAACAGAAGACTCCTGCATTATCACACTACAACAGTCAGTGTGCAGCTAGAAGACCTTCAGTTCACATTTAAGAGCTTCCACAGGTGCTCACCTTCACAAGTGCAGCCCTGTCGTATCAAACCCACCATCAGAGAGGTACACTGATTGCATTTTGTTGGCGTGTTAAATGATTTCACAACAAACTGGTGGGCTTTAGGCTGTAAAACAAGCAAAGATGTTAATACCTGCAACACTTTTGAAGAACAGCTACTTCCCCCTCAACCCCCACCCTAGACATGAGTGCATAGGTGTGTTTAACAAGGTAGCTTATTTGTGTTCACTGAAATGAGATCTGAGCTCCTAATACATGATCTTATTCCTTCTCAGTGCTGGGTATTGATAATTTAAAACAGGGGAACTGGAGCTTGTCTAAGAACATGAATTTGCTTCCATTGCAGATAAGAAAGTGACCAAAAGTCTCTCATTGCACTCTCAAAGTTGAAAGTGTCTGTGTATGGATGTGGTTGGTGGGCTCCCAGCAGCCAAAGCCAGCCAACCACACTATTTTCTGAGCTGCAAATTCACTGTTCCTCTGTAAGAAGTGTTGCCTTAATTCAGATCAAACCCCATCATTTTTATGCATGAAAACATGACAGAGTTCAGTTTTATGGAGCTAGGCGCAAGCCATTTCAGAATACTCAATTTAAAAGCAGGAGTATGGATGAAGGACCAGCAGGACAAGGTGAATCTCCCACTCTGCTCTGCTCTTGTGAGACCTTACCTGGAGCACTGTGTCCAATTCTGGTGCCCTCAATCACAAAAGGGACATAGAACTGCTGGAGTGGGTTCAGAGGAAGCCACAAAGCAGACCAGAGGGCTGGAAAACCTCCCCTATGGGGACAGGCTGAGAAAGATAGGGGAATTGAACTTGGAAAAGAGAAGGCTGCAGGGAGACCTTAGATCAGCTCTCATGTACCTGAAGGGGGCTACAAGAAAGCTGGGGAGGGACTTTTTACAAGAGCTTCTAGTGACAGGACAAGAGGGAATGGATTGAAGCTAGAAGAGGGCAGATTTAGACTGAATTTAAGGAAGAAATTCTTTACAGTGAGGGTGGGGAGACACTGGAACAGGTTGCCCAGGGAAGTTGTGGATTTACCCCCCCTGGAAGTGTTCAAGGCAAGGCTGGATGAGGCCTTGAGCAATCTGGTCTAGTAGAAGGTGTCCCTGCTGCCCGTGTTAAGGGGGTTGGAACTAGATGATCTTTAAGGTCCCTTCCAAACCAAATCATTCTATCAATCTATGAAGTTCATTTTGAAAGGGCTTCTCCGTACTTCTTGGGCACACATAATATGTGAGTGAGAGCTTTAATTCTCTGTCCTCTCAGGGATGGCAGTGCAGATGCTGTGGTATCAAAACTAAATGACTACCACCTTCCACTATACCAGGCTGATCAAGGCCTCATCCAATACAGCCTTGAACACCCCCAGGGAGGAGGCATTCACAACCACTCTGGCCAACCTATTCAGAGTCATTAGAATCAGTTTTAAACTAGTCCACTGGATTAGCAAGAGAGTATTACGGTATTTGCTAGCAAATTGTAATAGCCTTGTCATCACCCTCATACTGAAGAACTTCTTCCTAAGATCCAGTCTAACCCTGCTCTCCTTCGGCTTAAACCATTTCCCCTTGTCCTGTTGCTAGATACCCTTATGGAAAGCCCCTCTGCAGCGTTCCTGCAGGAACTCTTCAGGTATTGGAAGGCAGGTCTAAAGGTCCCCCCAGAGTCTTCTCCAGGCTGAACAACCCCAGCTCCCTCAGCCTATCCTCATAGCAGAGGTGCTCCAGCCCTTGGATCATCCTTGTGGCCCTCCTCTGGACTTGCTCCAACAGCTGGAATTGTTGATTCTTCTAGGCAGTTCTGGTTAAGATTACTGCGCAAATCAGCTCCCCTGAAGCTGTTGCCCAGGAGTGACATCTTCCCCCTTACTACATGAACTGTGTGAATGCTTGACTGAATACCTTTGGTGCAGAGAGTCCTGATCCAATGTATGCTGTCCTCATGGTTGGTGTGTGCATTGAACGGGGAGGATGGTCTGCAACCTGAACAGAGTCCCCAAAGGGTCAGTAAGACATCCAACACATGCTCTCAAAGACAGCTTGAATAAAGTACAAAAAGGCCACAAACATCCTACCCACCCCATCCCCAAACACCAAATAAATTAACACAGGACTCACAAAACAAAATCTCCTTTCTCAGAAAAATTATGTGCAAGACTTATCTCCTAAAAGTCAAAATTATATCTGCAATGTATCTTAAACACTTGGTTGAATTTTCTCTTATATAAAATAATCCGAGAATTCAATTTCTTAACAGGGGACACAGTGCACTCGCTGCAGAGCCTGGCTAAGTATTTGGTATTGACAAGACTTTGAGCAGGACTCCAAAGTGTACTCTTACACACTAGAGTCTAACATTAACTTTGTGCCAACATATCTTAAATATTCATGGCTGGGGGTATATTATGAGAGAGTGTAGCTAATAATGGATTCAACATAGGTCCCACCCCTGATCAACTAACCATGTGTGAAAGGAAATGCAACATTCCCCAAAATACAGTTCCCCACTAGTGCAGAAGCTTCCTACAGGGTCCTGAATAGCCTACTGGAGAGGAGAAAACAACTGCAATAGCAATTTTTATATTAATGAAACTATTACTCCTAAAAAACCCACCAAAACCAAAGTTGTAAACACTGAAGTACCTCAATTGGTTCAATCTCACTAGCTGTAGAAGGAGACCTTGATCTTGAATGGAGGTGAGACTTGCTATCTTCGTCCCTTGATGGTGTATTAGACAATGTAAAATTCTCAACTGAATCAATCTAGGAGAACAATTCAAGAGAAAGAAAAAGGAAAAAAAAAAAAGAAGAAGAAGAAGAAAAGAGGGGGGGAAAGAAAAATGACCAAAAAAAGTAAATCAAAGACATCATTAAAAAAGAATTCTTAGGTCTTACCAAAATAAGATTATGGGAGCAGTAGAATTCCTAAGAGAGAACTGAGAGGATAGAAATTTGGGTTTAAGCAACTTTCTAATCAAATACAAAAATGCAATGAAAAGCATTGAATATGAACACACTAAGGCTACTGCCAAGAGGGGAGCACATGCACGAAAAAAGCTGCTAGCTCAGGGGGCTGATAAACACTTGAATGACTTTTGTCTACTGGTAGCAGAGATTCGTCAGGAGTGAATTGCCATAAAGCCCACATTGAGGAGAATCAAGGAGAAAAGGCAGCTCAACCAACCTGTGTCCTGTGGTTAATGTTAATTATAGTCACTGAAAATTGAGGAGCTTTTTTGGTACCCTGTTTGAACTACAAACACTTCCTGACCAGAAATTCAGTTTCTTCAGGGAAATATTTTTCCTAGTCCTTGACACACAATGAAACTAAGCCCAGGACAGAAGTACACAGAACAACAAGGCATACAGGTACAAAGAGGTATCTTAGATAAGTCAGCTGCTGTCAGTGCAACTGAAAAACTCAGAGAATGAAAGATTCTTCCTTGAAAACAAGACATCTCCACAGCAAACATTTCTATGTAAAAGTATCTATATCTATGTTATGAGATGAGGATGGTTTTCCCCATTAAAAACTAGAAGCTGGAAGCGTACAGAAGGCTCCATTGCAGATCTGGCTTTTCTGGAACAATCAGCTCCCCATTGCTAAGGATTTGGCTAGCTTGCACAACAAGCAAGGCTGACACAAAGCATCTGAACATTCCAGTGGGATTTTATCGCGTTTGCATTTTACATTATACTGAGAATTTCACAAACTTTGCTGCTTCTTGGGAATAAAAGATGTTGCCAAGCCAATCCTGTACATGCATATACAGTCTTGTTCTCCAGAAACTCAGTCATGGTAGCAAACAGGTGCAGTTCCTGCACTGAGTTTGATTTTCTTTTTAATCTGGTCGATGTTTTTTTTCCAACAGGGGAGAGTTACATTTGATGGCTTCTATTTTTATCATAGCCCCCAAAATAAAATAAATCTAGTGGAGAATGCTCACCAGCTTCGTCAACTTAGGCATGTTAAGATGCCTGCAAATATTTCCCTTCATTAAATAGGAAATTACCACACCTGTTTTCTACACATAGATGCTGTGTTTCAAGCATTGAGGCAAAAATTAGCATTAAAGCAAACATTTTGTGCTCAGATTTATTAGAAGGACATAACTGGAAGCTTTATCTGGTATTAGAAACACTGTTGCCTTCAGAGTAGTAAACTCCAAGTTGCACAGATTCACAGAATGGTTCAGGTTGGAAAGGACCTCAAGGATCATCCAGTTCCAACCCCTCTGACATGGGCAGGGACACCTCACACTAGACCAGGCTGCTCAAGGCCTCATCCAACCTGGCCTTGAACACCCCTACAGATGGGGTATCCAGAACCTCCCTGGGCAACCTGTTCCAGTGTCTCACTACCTTCACTGCAAAGAATTTCTTCCTAATCTCCAGTCTAAATCTGCCCTCCTCAAGCTTCAATCCATTCCCTCCTCTCCTAGCACTACAAGCCCTTGTAAAAAGTCCCTCCCCAACTTTCTTACATGCTGAAACATAAAATCATTTCAATTGTTTGAAACTTTTGGGGTTTCTTCAAGTCATCTAAATGTGTGTATGATTACTCCACTCAAGGACTGTTTAACCTCAAACAAATCTACCTTCTTTTTAAAAGTGTTATTAAAAATAAGTCCAATGAGCAACCACAGGCAAATTTTTCATATCAAGAAACAGACATTCCTTTTCTTCTCTGAGTTCAACTCAGAGATCTAATCTGTTATTTCATAAAGGTTTCCAGAGACTCCAAAGGCTTTCCCTTTCAAAGCAGCATCTGCATACCAAAGTATTTTCATGGTGTCTCTCAAAAAAAATTTAGTTTGATATGAATGACGAAACTTTACTGGAATGTACTCCAAAGCCTTTGTAGTTGAATACAACTGCTGAACCAGTAACAAATGTATTTTTTCAGAGAAACAGAATCGTCAGGGCTGGAAGGGACCTCAAGGATCATCCAGTTCCGAGCCCCTTGCCAGGGGCAGGGACACCTCACACTAGATCAGGTTGCTCACAGCCACATCCAGCCTGGCTTTAAAAATCTCCAGGGATGAGGCTTCTACCACCTTCTTGAGAAACCTGTTTCAGTGTCTCAGCACCCTCATGGTCGAGAACTTCTTCCTAGAATCCAATCTGAACCTACCCACTTCTAGTTTTGCTCCATTCCCCATTTTTACTTATCTTATGAACATAAAATGCTCACTAAACACTCAGAACCTTATCTACTGGTACAGAATTTGAAGGGAATTTAACCATCACCTTTCCTCTAAGTTACACACGGCCCTAAACTGTACTGCTGCAGTAATCACCAGATTCCTTGCTCTAATGAGAAGTGAAAAAAAACCTGACTCAGCTATGGCTGCAAGCTTATGTGGACCATAACACCACCATTAGAATCAGTTTTAAACTAGTACACTGGATTAGCAAAAGAATATTACAGTATTTGCTAGTAAATGGTAATAGCCTTGTCATCACAGAATCATTGAGTTTGGAAAAGACCTCCAAGATATGAAGTTCTGTCACGCCACAACACCATGGCCATTAAACCACATCCCAAACTGCCATGCCCACTCATTTCTTGAACACCTCCAGGGACGGTGACTCCACCACCTCCCTGGGCAGACTGACCAGACCCTGGGCCTGACCACTCCTTGCAGGAAAGAATTTTTTCCTAATATCCACCCTACATCTCCCCTGGTGGAACTTGAGGCCATTTCCTCCCCTCCTATTGGTAGTTGCTTGAGAGAAGAGACCAACCCCTCTCCCCCGCCACATCACTCCAACCTCCTTTCAGGGAGCTGTAGAGAGCCAGAAGGTTTCCCCTTAAGCACTTCTTCTCCAGACTAAAAAATTCCAGTTCCTTCAGCTGCTCCTCCTAAGACTTATTCTCTAAAACTGTGCTTAATTCTCTACACAGTGCTGCCTGTGTGGGTCTGAGGCAATGCTGAACTGCGTACAAGCATATATGGAGTTTAAGGGACCACAACACATCCAACTCTGTTTTCCTTGTAGTAGTTTTTCCTGCCCTCTTTGATGCTCCAATTTACCCGGTTCCCCACTTCCCATGTACTTGTCTCTGTCCTGTGATGTTCTCCATCTTTTGCTATGACTTGCCTGCCAGATGCTAAACTCTACCTTCCCAGAGGCAGTAACAAGAACTCGACACACACCCTCTGCTAAAGGCAAGGAAACAAACAGGACCTCATTTGACATTTGCTCGTCTTCCCAATCTGTATCTACCTGATCAGCCTCCACAATGAACTTCCTTATTGGAAAGAGAAAGCACCCAAAGCAGCTTCTCCAGCTACTGTGGCACTCTGCTTGCAGGATTACCAAATGAAACACTCCAAAAGCTTTTAGCCCACAGCTGTAAAACAACAACAACAAAAAAATCCAGCACAGCAGCAGAAAACAGCAGCAGCAGCAGAAGACATGCAGCGAGATAAATACACAATCCATACATTAAACAAAGGCATGTACACAACAGGCAAAAAATAAAGGACCACATAGAGTAAGACAGCCTCTTACACGTCTGCCTTTGTTAGCTGGAATACAGGAAGGAGAGCGCTTTAACAAAGAGAGGAGGAGAAGATGTTACAAAATCAAACAGTGACACAAACATCAGGTCAGCATTTGTTGCTCTCTGTCACCAGAGGTAGTGTTTAGACACACACAAGCATGTTAATTTTTCACAAGTGTTTTGAAAACGTGATATTCTAGGTCAACAGGAGGGAAGAAACATCACACACGCATACACACACACACACACAAAGAAGGAAAAAAACCCAAACAGTTATTTTCATGTTTAGATTTGTTATACTGGGTAATAGCAGTGAAACTGCAGACTAGGTTACACTACTAATTTACAGTTAGCATCTCTCTACCTTGAACAAGGCTAATAAAACAATCTCTGCCATCTCTTGCAGGCACAGTGTGCCCAATTTAAAGCATCATTAAGAACCAGAATTATTCTAAACTTAAGTTCTGAATGTGCAGGTTGAGTCAGGGCTGTCACCACACACTACTTAATCTGTTTAATAATGACAGTTCAGAATGTGATTTATTCTGTGGTTATTTACAAAGCTCTGACTTGTTGCAGCTAACCAAAGCCCACGGGGACTGCACATGAGGACAGGCTGCAGGAGGATTGAAGGAAACTATTTTTAGTTCATAATACAATGGAGGGGGAAACAGTCTTTTCTAGAAAGTGGAGAAAATATTTTTGTTAAGGGAAAACTGGATTCCATGTTATTGCTATTAAATAATCACAAATTCATCTTTAAACAAAACAAGTTGGTGGCTTCCAGTAGCAAATGACATACACAAAGATCCACTTGGCAAAAAACAAACCAAAGCCCAACACTTCCATTGTCAGACACTTCTAGGGAATGCAGGAGACTTAACACCTAGACAACATCATTGAGACAGCCTGCAATGCACAGGAGAAACAGCAGCACAGATCTCTACATCAGTGTATTGAAAGTCCCTGAGAGTGACTTCCTTCTCCACCAGAACCAGAAACCAAGCACAGCAAAACCCATTCCTTCTCTGCACCATCCTGCATACACCAGAGACATAAAGAGGATTTCTGAGCCCATGGGCTTTCAGGGGTGTGAGGATTTAGATGCCACTTCTGACAACCTGACCAAGTATCTTCTCAAGGGGGCACAAGTGGAACCATCAGTGGCTGCTACTCAGCTGCACAGTGAGCCACAGTGGCAGTGAGACTTCTATTTAAACTTTTTAGTTACAAACCCACCATTTTCCTCATTGAAAACCTGAGAATTAACTCCAGTCATGAAGTATGCTGTAAACCATTGCTATTTGGATGGCAGACACACAAGACATACCCACTCTAGTAACTCCCAAGTGGAATCAGTGGGCCAAACTCAGTGCTGCTGATTCATCTCTATGTTCAATAGACTTCAGAGACCTCACAAAGAGTGCTATGGAACTACAAGTATGCGGTACTTCACCCTCTGTCATTTCTTACTAAAGCACAGAGGATGAAGAAACAATGTGTGTCATTAACAGTATTTACTTCAGGCTCTGAGTTAAAGGAGGGGATTTCCTGGAACCCATGTAATAACTGCAGCACTGCATGAGTCAAAAACCTGAGGAGTTCTACTTCTTTCTTGGTCTTTATATAAAGAACCCACAAGGCTTCTCAGGTTTGACTGACCATGGATGAATTCTTGAGTTGCTGCAAGAAGCACTGCCCTTCAAGGGTAACTACTATCAAAAAGAGACAATGGAAAGAGAAGAGAGCTCACATAGAAACAGAGAATGGTCTGGGTTGGAAAAGACCTCTAAAGATCATCCAGTCCAACCTCCCTGCCAAAGCAGGATCACCTAGGACAGGTCGCACAGTAACACATCCAGGTGGGTTTTGAAAGTCTCTCGAAATGGAGACCCCACAACCCCTCAGGGCAGCCTGCTCCAGGGCTCTAGCATCCTCACAGTAAAGAAGGTTCTCCTCATGTTGAGGTGGCACCTCCTGTGTTCCAGCTTCCACCCACTGTTCCTTTTTCTGTCACCGGACACCACTGAAAATAGCCTGGCACCTTCATCCTGACACCCACCCCTCAGACATTAATAGACACTGATCAGATCCCCTCTCAGCCTTCTCTTTTCAAGACTAAACAGCCCCAGGTCTCTCAGTTTGTCGAATGTATATATACAGAAAAAAGCTTCTATATTTACAGCGGGGGGAAAAAAGCTTCTAGAAGAAGAAAATCATAATTTCTGAGCTGGGGAAAGGAAATGTAACCAGCACAACAGGCCCAAATACTACATCCTCTCTGCAGAGTAGGCCCAAATACTCTACCCTCTTTATAGAACAGGCCCAAATACTTTACCCTCTTTGTCACACCCTTCACAGTAGAGATTTCTAAAATAAAATTAATTCCCTTACATTTCAGAGCAAAGAGGATTCTACTTTAAATACATATGCATAAATATGTGTGTATGTATATCCACAGATATACAAGCACACACACACGATACACCTCCAGAGTCACCATGGGTGATTCTCTGCAATGGATGCACAGTGTATACTTTCATTTGAAAAGTTCATTATGATTTATTTTTAAGTGGAGGAAACATCATGCAGTCAATTTTCAGCTTTTAGCTCAATTAACTAAGTAGGGTAAATATTGAAACCATGCCCTGGCAGAAACCTAGCATCTCAAATGGCAATAAAAAGTAATACTTCACTTCAGTGCTAATGAGAATTACTTCTTGCAATATAGGCTAAAAAACCCAAAACAACAGAAGACACAATATCTTATCTGAGTAAATAAAAATTAACTATGTGCAAGAAGAACTTTTTTCACTGAAGTGATCAGAAAACTTTTGGGAACAACTCATGGCAATTTAATAATATGAAGTCAACAGAGCTAAATAAAAGAAATGTGATAGTGGGTTTGGGATCATTTTCCACAGGTCATAGATCAGAGGACAAGGCCCAAAAAGCAGTGTCTTCCCATTAGGAAAAACTGCTTGCCATTAAGAAATTTCTTCATCAGCACCTAAAGAAAAACATTTATTTTAAAATTGAATCTTTGTAAACTGGTGTTAAGTATGCTATTAGAGAAAGATTCTGGTTCTCCACTGCACCTGCAGGTTTAAGTTGACTGCATTAAAGTTTGAATTTTCCAAATCAACCAACTGATCTCTGCTACTGAGGGGTTTTTACTGGTTTGAGAGTCAAAGACTTACGTCATCCATAAAATCAATCAATGAGGATGAAGAGGAGGAAAAGGAATCCTATTTTAATGAAAACAGCAGTAAAAAAAAAAGAGAGAGAGAGAGAGAGAGATGGATGAAGAAAATGGTTTGGTATAAATGAAAGTGCAAAAATAAAGAACTGTAAATAACTAGTGCCAGTAACAGCTACATCAGTATGTTTCCATTAATTGTCTTTCACAGACAATTAATCAATAAACTACCTACATAAAACTCAATGTTTTCCCAGCATTCACTCAATAAATTAATACCAACATACCAACAGGATTTTTATACTGCAAGTAACTTAAAAGATAAATAACTGAAAAGGTAAATTAAAAAAAGAAAGAAATTATTAATTATGAGGATTTCAAGACAGAACACTTGAAGAATACACAATGAAGAGAAAGCAAATTTTGGAACATCAAGGATTATGCTCTTTCACAGGTAAAAAGTGACCTTTTACTTTACACCTATCAGAAAAAAAAATAAAAACAGGGGAATTTTTTAGACTAGTGTGTAATTGTCAAGGTGGTGCCTTGTCTTCTCCAAATTCAGTTTGAGCAAATTATCAACCCTGTTGCTCATTGAAAAGCAACACAAACCATTGCCTACTGATGATGGAAAGTTAAAAAGAACATATGGAACATATAATATCATTTCAGTTTTGTTTTCTTCCAGGTTTCCTTCCTAAACAGATCTTTTGTATAAAAGCGACAATGGCTCTGTGGAGAGATGAGCAGTCATTATCTGGACTTTACAAATCTGTGTACAATGAAGAGAAAATGAAAACAACCTAGTAAGAATACAGCACCAATGATTTATGGAACACATTTAAGGATAATTTACACATTTTCTCCCATTTTTACCAAAGTAGTGTCCACATTCCTTAGCATTTTTCTAAATACAAAGAAAGGCCATTTGAAGAACTACCCTTTTCACTACAAGAACCAGGCAAGATTTCTGCATTCAAGGTTTGCAAATTCTCTGTCATTACTGGTGTTCAAGAGGAGACAGCCAGCACTGTAAATGACAAACAGTTCTCACGTATTATTACACAAAAAATATAGGGTATATGGAGATTATGCAAATATAAACAAGGCAGCATGATTAAAATCCAGCAGCAAACTCTCCCCACATGTGCATATAAGCAGCAGTAATTCCAGTGACTAGCAGAGAGTAGGAATAGCTGTGCACTTACTTCAAATTGATCCAGAGCAGAGGTAGGCGCATTCAAAAATGCCAAGAAAGAATTCTGTGAGTCTTGGTGCTTTACACCTAGAAAACAGCAGCAGGTTTTTAAGCTACAGAAAAATGACCTTCACGTTGAGGACCTTTGCCTTGCTCAGTCAGGGCTTGAGTATACACCTGAAGCACCCAACATTTTTTGAAGTGAGTTGTCACATTTAGTTTGTTTTCCAGAGTAAAAGGTGTGTTTGTTGTTTTTTTTTTTTTAACAGACATACATCCACCTCAGCAAGCAGCAGAGGTTTAATTAACCTTTGCCAAGCTAGGATGCATCTGGTGTGAATTCAAGATGTAAGCATACTCCACCTAGGAGCCCACTGTACAGCTTTCTAGGGTGCTTCTGTCCACACACTGCATGACACAGGCACAAGCTCCACCACAGCAGGTGCCATTCCTGCTCCAGTCACACACACTGGAAGGCCCACAGTGAGGAGAGAGCTTTGGCAAACAGTGAGGCTCCACAAAACCATAGAGAACAGCACAGCAGGCTGCCTGAGGAGCACACTGTATTTCCAAACAATACCACTTCCTTGCCCCATGCTTGTCTGCCATCTCTCACTCTTGAATATCCAGGAGTCATACAACCCTGGATAAAGCCTCATTTCTCTCTCTCACTCTACACCATTCACATTGTTTTCAAGAAGCCAGTGAGCAGAGCAGGAAAGCTGCATCCTCAGAAGCCACAGAGGTTGTCACTTCTTGACTGTTATTTCAACTTACTTCAACTGATATAATTTTGTTTCTTCTTTCTTCCTGCTGTTTGAGTTCTTAGAAACCACACATCTATACTAAATTCTAGCATCCTGAACGCTACAGGTACTCACATGCACACTCATCATTATCAGAGCCTGCAGAACCCTGTGCATCTCAGCAGACTAATGCCATCAGAGGCTGGTTATATGGGTTTTCTAAATGCCAGTGTCTTGCTCTAACTGTTTGCTCTAAGTGTAACTAACAGTAAACAAAGAAGTCATAGAATCATTGAATTGTTAGGGTTGGGAGGGACTTCAAGGATCATTCAGTTCCAACCCCTCTGCCAGAGTCAGGCACACCTCACACTAGAGCAGGTTGCTCACAGCCACATCCAGCCTGGCCTTCAAAACCTCCAGGGATGAGGCTTCTGCCACCTCCCTGGGCAACCTGTTCCAGTGTCTCACCACCCACATGGGGAAGAACTTCTGCCTAACACCCCATCTGAATCTACCTACTTCTAGATTTGTTCCATTCCCCCTAGTCCTGTCACTACCTGACACCCTAAAAAGTCCCTCATCAGGTTTCTTGTAGTCCCCTTCAGATAGGGAAGGCCACAATTAGGTCTCCCTGGAGCCTTCTCTTCTCCAGACTGAACAATCCCAACTCCCTCAGTCTGTCTCCATAGGAAAGAAGTTCCAGCCATCTGATCACCCTCATGGCCCTTCTCTGGTCATATTCCAGCACATCCCTTTCTTGTAACAGGGGCTCCAGAACCTTTTTCTCTTCAAAATATCAATACACTGCAACCCCAGCAAATGAAAACCCATTTTCAAGTTACCTGCTATTTTACAGACTAATTTTTAGTAATCTTTTTCTATCCTCAGTTTCTGGAACACATTTATGAGGAACAAAGGATTCAAGTGCCAATCTAAGCAATCCCTTCCCAGAAATCAATTTCCAAACACAGGAGATTACTCCACCACTGTACTACTGACTACTTTTGAATCTTCTATGCAGTTCACAATATATTGATACCCTAAACTGTACATCTTCAATGTATTTCTTCTTATCATCAATATATTTCTTCTTCTAAGAGAAAAAAATGTGTCGATAGGTAATAGGGAGTTTGGATTAAAGTGTATTTCTCTCACAGTATTTGAATAAGTTGCAGTAGAATCTTCTTAACTGAATTCTGGCAAAAGGTGTAACAAGTAACTTTTCCTTGAACATTACATTTCCTTTTTTTTTTTTTAAAGAAAAGAGTAAATATTTATCTCTGTTTTCACCAAAACAGTAAGATTTTAAACACTGGTAAAAATACAGAACAAAATATTAAATTGAAATTGCTATCAGCTTAACACAAAGGAAGATTTCAGAAGCCAAGTAACCATGCATGATATTTAAGAGAGTTCAAGGATCTACAAATGAAAGCTAAACATGACAAAACATAATTGTCTCTGGGAAGATGTTGTCAGGAGCTCCTCTCTAAGCACTTGGAAGATGCAAAATCCTGGTCTCAGGAACAAATATAGATGTCCTAAGTCACATTTCTTCATCATGGCGTCACACAGAATCACAGAATGTTAGGGGCTGGAAGGGACCTCAAAAGATCATCCAGTCCAACCATTCCTTCTTGTCCTGCTGCTAGACACCCCTAGGAAAAAATCTCTCTCCAGCCCTCCTGTAGGGTCCCTTCAGGTATTGCAAGGATTAAAGTTCGTTTGGATGTGGTGCTTGAGGTTTCGGGGTGAACCTTGTAGAGTAGGGTAATCGGTTGGACTTGGTGATTCTGAGGATCTTTTCCAACATGAACATTTGTGTGATTCTGTGATCCCTTCAGGTACTGGAAGGATCCCTCCAGGTACCGGCCAGTTTTCTGGCAGTAAATTGCTCTATGCTTATCAAATAAAAATCAGTGCAGTTCCACCTCAATACCTTACTGGTTCAAGGATAGCAACATAACTTGAAGCACTTTACAAGCACACTGGAAGTGCAAACGCAGTTGCTGTAGGTATATCTTAACCCACAATTGCTGTGCTCCCCTTTTGCATGCCAAAGCCTATTATAAATATTTTCAGCTACAAGGTGACACTTCATTGATAAGATGTACCCACCAACACGAAACATGTTATTTACTTGTATATCAGTTGCCATACCCTTTTCTGATCTAAGCTCTTCTGTCTCCTTTTTCAGCCTTTCGATATCTGCCAGCAGCTCCATGTTCTTCTTCTCAGATTCTTGCAATTTACTTCAAAAGAATACAAACAAAAAAAATGCAAATCTTGAGAACCCATAATACAAGTCACTTTTCCCACCCCCACCTTTGCATGCTGTTTCAAAACGAATGCCCAGCAAGTTTCATGACCTCATCAAATGCCAGCATGAATTCAGCAATCTGCTGGGACCTGTTTAACATGGTATCTTAAAAACAAACCACAACAAAACCAAACAAAAATAGAACAAGCAATTAATTCTCCCTGTTTGCTCATTAAATGGGCTTGTATTTCTAATTTATGAGTCATTGTGTCAGCTTGTATCCTGTGAATGAGAAAAAAAAAATACATGTCTTTTTACACTTAAAATTGGAAGTTTTTTGTTAATTGACAGTGCCTGTGACACCAACAGCTTAAACTGAACTTTTTGTCTCAGTTACTTTCCAGTTAGTTGTCTCAGCGCTTTCCACACCACAGCTGATAGGCAGCTGTAGTAGGCTTTTCTACCACACTTCTCACCCTTGCCTAACAAAGCCAACTCTGGTTCTCCTGTTCTTAGAAGATCTATCATCATGTTCCCTGGTTTGAAAAACACTCAAGTCATGTGCACAAGGTATTCCCATTTTACAGACAACTATTCCAGCTCACAGATTGCATTGGGTTGAAAGGGACCCTCAAACGTAATCTTGTCCAACCCTCCTGCAGTCAGCAGGGACACCAGGATGCTCAGTGACACATTCAGTCTGATCTTTAATGTTGCAGAGATGGGGCCTCAATCACAACCGGTTCCAGTGTTTTACCACTGTCCAATTGCTTCCCTTGCAAAACAAGTCAGTGCTCTGAGCTAGATCGAAGATGGAGACCCAAACTCTCCTTGCATTTGAACTTCTTGCCGTAACTATGAGAGACATTATTAGTGAAAGTCTTCAAAATGTCAGATTTTCCCAGGAAGTGCTGAGCTGCTTACACAAACAAGAGACAGTCAGTCTTTTGTTCACATTTAGCTATAGGACACTGGGGTATCATTCATTATAGAATTTTGACAGACAAGATAGTTAAATCCTGATTTGATGACAGTTCTCCTTCGGGAGCTATCAAAGTAAATTTCCATCAGGACAACTCAGTCTTACCACTCTGTAGAGATACAGGAAGCTTTGACTTTATTCAGCTCATCTTGAATAGCCTGTTTGGCTCGGATTTCAGCATCGAGAGCAGACTGGAGCTCCAACCTTGCAGACATATCCAGTTTGGCAAAGCGGCGCATCTTCCAGGGCATGTCCTAGGGAACAATAAAGAAAGGGTGGGAAAAAGAGTGAAAGAGAAAAAAGCTGAACACGGAGCACATGCCCTGTGAGGAGAGGCCAAGAGCCCTGGGGCTGGTTAGTCTGGAGAAGGAAAGACTGAGAGGGGATTTAATAAATGTTTATCAATATCTGAGGGCTAGGTGTCAAGAGGAAGGGGACAGGCTCTGGCCAGTTGTACCCTGTGATAGGACATGGGGCAATGGATAGAAACTACAGCACAAGAGGTTCCATCTCAACATGAAGAGGAACTTCTTCACTGTGAGGGTCACAGAGCACTGGAACAGGCTCCCTTGAAAGGTTGTGGAGTTTCCTTCTCTGGAGACTTTCAAGACCCCTCTGGATGTGTTCCTGTGCGACCTGCGCTAGATTCTATGGTCCTGCTCTAGCAGGGGGGTTAGACTCTGAGATCTCCAGAGGTCCCTTCCAACCCCTAACATCCTGTGATCCTGGATAGGAACTATGTTTCTCAGTCTATTATGTTCTTAATTCCAAAGTAATAAAGAGTTAAATTAGAAGATGATTATTATTAGCATTATTATTTCTAAACTCAAGTGCCACACAGGCAAGACAAACATCTTACATAGTCAGGATCTCAAAAGCAAAAGGATTCCATTAATTCTAGTTTTGATGTGCCTCAATGCAAATGACAACTATAAAGGACATTCACATTTCACAAGTGAAAGACCTTAAGGCTTTCAAGCTCCAAAGTACAGATTTCCTTCATCAAATTTATGTATGACTGTGAAGTGACCATTTGAACAATATTATAGATCAAACACATTCTGAAGATATTGGTGTTGAATCAATTGATAAGCAATGGTATCAATTGTTTAAACAGTGATAAACAATTGATAAACAATGGTGACAACTGATAAAGACTGGTGACAACTCATAAAGAATGGTACCAATCATTCAGAAGGGAAGCTCTAGGACAGGTTAACTTTTGCCTAACATAGTCCCTACAGACTGCAGCTGAAACTATCAGATCAGCATTATTTCAAACAAAAAAATTCAGATGTATGGAAGTAAAGTCTTACTGTAGCTCTTGCACCCAAACTGGAGTTCCTCAGGGCCTCTAGTTCTTCTGTCATTTTAGAAGCCAAAGCTTGAAGGTATCCTCGAGCGTCTTTTTCATCACTTACCCTAAACAATAACACAGGAATAAAGGTGTTTCAACAAAACATCTATTTAAATGAACAACCAAACAAAAATAAACCCACACAGAGCACTTTATAGGAAAGGGGAAAACCAGTTTTTCTGTTTCATGGAAATTAAGTTATCCTTGCTACTATAGTAGCTGTAATCCTAAGTATGTTGAACAGAACATGAGAGCTCTCCAGATGGTTGAATTTGACTCACAATGCCCTTTCTGCAGAAAGTGATTCCTAACCTGTGTCTATAAAGCAATTAAAGTTTCTCTGCTTGATACCATGGGGTTCATGCATACAAAGAATCTGGAACTGCCACAGGCAAGGCAGGAACAGAAGAGCTTTCCTGAAAACAGCCTCAGGGAAAGATCACAATGCGAAAGCTGTGGGCTAAACATCTACAGGCTGTGGTGACTTTTACAGCTGAAGATTCATACAAGGATCTATGAGGTTACTTTAATACAGAGGAAAAGAATACCAAAACAGTGACCATCAGCCACAAAACTCACACCCAAAATGAAACAGCAAGCACTTATTTAATACTTCGGGCTTTGTCCTCTTTCTCCCCTGCTTACAATTTAGTTGCAGAGGTGGGGAGGAGCCTACAAAAAGCCCCACATGTCCTGACTCTATTACAGGCAGGCAGAGTTCTGATATTAAAGTCACTGCTTTTCCCAAGGTATACTGGAAATATGGTATAAGGGATGGAATATGGTATAAGGGTATATTGGTATAAAGGAAGCAGCATATCCAAGCTTTTTTTTATTCCCCCGTAACATTCTGGGGGATACAATGTGAATAAATAATTATTAATGTAATAATAACAACAACAACAATAATAAATAATCTTGGCCTATATAAACCAATAAGAGAGTAAGATGTGAGAAGCAGCATAAGATCCTTTCGGGGAGGTGGAGGGTGCACAATTAAATACAGTGAAAAGAAGAGTGTAAGCAGGAATAGAAAGAATGCAAGGCTCTGAAGGTGAGAATTCAGTTTTTCTGATGTACAAGGAAGGAAAAGAAATACAGAAATCAGTGCTTGATTTCCTCTTGGTTTTACTGACATGCAAAAATTATGCATAAAAAAAAGGGACAATGTCAGATTAAAAATTAAATGGAAATGGGGCATTACTTTCAATATTTTTTAATTGAAGCTGAAAAATGTTTAACTATTCAATTTATTTGGCAATTTTTACAATGATCCTCCCTTATGGAAGGTGAGAAAACAGTTCAGTTATTTGGTTTATGATGCATAGAAACTTCAGGCTCTCAACACTGAAAAGCTCCACATGCCAAAAAAAATCTAAAACTCAGAGATGTCCCAGGGAACATGTGGAAATGTAGAAAATGACACACAGGTAAAGTTAATCCTTGCAAAAATCTATACTGAGTTCAAGGAGACTCTTAAATTAAAACAGTCAAAACTCCTCAGACTCTTAAATTAAAGCAGTAAACAAAACCAGTACCGTTTGGAGCAGAGATGCAGGGGTTTTGTCCCCTAGATGGCAACATTTCCTTCATAATGGGATACACTGATTAAATGCTACCTGAACCCAGGAGTTCTGGGAGTCTGGGTACTGTTTTGCTGGGTTTGGTGTTGTTTTGAGGTTTTATTTCAGTTGGTTGGCTTTTATGGGAGAAAAAGAAAGAAAAAAAGACCGTGCAAGAAAGGTAAATTACTCTTACTAAGGATTCCCTTTGTGCCTCCCTTCTTACAGAGAGCTCTAACAAGCACAGCAAAAGACCTATGGACCTTAAAGATCGTGTAGTTCCAAATCCCCTGCCATAGGCAGGGAGACCTCCCACTAGACCATGTTGCTCAAGACTTCATCCAGACTGGCCTTGAACACCTCCAGGCAGGAGACATCCACAACCTCCCTGGGCAACCTGTTCCAGTGTCTTATGACCTTCACTGTCAAGAATATCTTCCTAATCTCCAGCCCAAATCTGCCCTTCCTCAATTCTTCAGATTCCACTCAGAGTCACTTCTTTCTTTATTGTAAACAAAGATTTGATTCACTGTTCTGTTTTCATATGTAACATAAGTGCTCTCAAAGGTTGAGTTTGTTAAAGAACTTAGAACAGTGATATAATACAACTTGCTGTAAAATTAGATTCTATTTTTTGGTTGGAGCCAACATGACAAGCTTCAAACAACCTAGTGCACTATTGGTCAGACGGTGGAGTCACAGTCCCTGGAGGTGTGGAAATGGCACTTTGGGATGTGGTCTAACGGTCATGGTGGTGTTGGGTTGATGGTTGCACTGAATCAATCATGTTAGAGTCTTTTCCAATCCAAATAATTCTATGGTTCTTACACATTTCTGATTGTTTTTTTAATTATCTTGGGAAAAAAAAATAACCTCAATCCCAAACATCTTTTATCTCTCCACGTATAATACATTCAAGATGCTTTACCACCTACCTGAATCACATCAAGAATACATCTTAGAACATTACAACACTCTCATAAATTGGAGAAGGGACATTTTTAATGGTTGTTGGTAACAGTTTGCATAGTGTTAAGCAATCCCCAGTTAATTCTGACTTGTTTTTGTCCAGAAATGTCAAGTTTCAGGAGTGCTTTCACATATAATTTTGATTACTGTGGTGCATTAAGGCAGATAAGCAGTACCTTAAAATAAAATGGAATTAATAGTTTGTCTCTCTCCTGACTTGGATTTCTTTTTTCTGAAAAAACATTTTTTATTGCCTAGAAATTAACTTTATTCAACCAACTGTAAGTTCCTTATTTCTGTGATGCAAGCTGTCTACTACGCTCACAGTTACAAGTGACAAGGTGCATATAAAGTCGACCCTTGAAATCTTTTAACCTCTGCTACAGATACAATACCTTGAGATGCTATGGACTTCATAATACAGATTAAGGTTAATTTTATGTATTAAACACTGTTTAAAACACTTCCAGAACCCCAGAGGCCAACCCTCCTATCTTGTTAGGCATTCAAAAGGCAAACTTCTCTGTATTAGGACAACAAAATTACTCTGACATTCCAAAAATGCCAAACTAGGTCTCATTGAAAAAAATGCCCCCCATGTTTGCATTTTACTAACAAGAGACAGGGAAAATGGGGGGAGGAACAATCAAGTAGCAAACAAAAGATTAGTATAAGATGACAAAATCCTCTCAGACATGGATGATCTGTATAAAAAATGTCTGGATGTAAATTGGTTTCGTAGATGCTAAACACTGCAATGGACAATAAAAGGACAGAAGAGAATAAAATCCAGTACCTGAAGGGAGCCTACAAGAAAGTTAGGAAGGGACTTCTGACAAGGGCTTGTAGTGATAGGATGAGGAGCAATGGATTGACTCTCAAGGAGAGCAGACTTAGAGTGGAGATTAGGAAGAAATTCTTTCCATTGAGGGTGGTGAGACACTGGAACAGGTTGCCCAGGGAGGCTGTGGATGCTCCCTCCCTGGAGGTGTTCAAGGCCACATTGGAAAAGGCCTTGAGCAAGCTGGTCTAGTGGATGGTGTCCCTTCATAGAAAATGTCCCTTCCATGATTCTATGAATCTATGATTCTATGAATCACAGAATTTCTTCAGATGGAAAATGCCTCTAAGACCATTGAGTCCAACCATCAACTAACATGGCCATTAAACCATGTCCTGAAGTGTCACGGCCACAGGTTTCTTGAACACCTCCAGAGACAGTGACTCCACCACCTGCCTGAGCAACCTATTCCAATGCCTGACCACTCTTTCAGTAAAGAATGAAGAGGGAAAAAAAAGACCACCTAGATAAAGCAATCTTTTCCTCCTAATGGTTTCAACTTTCTCCCTCCCCTCCTTTATTTATTAGAACTGGACAGAAGACTTTAGAACCATAATGTCATTATTTAGCAAAAGTATTATTAGAAACATCACTTGACTGGCTTTGTGGTAGTCTCAAATGCCCTCCTTGTCAAAAAAAAAAAATCACATAGAAGTTGCCCTGTATTTGTTTCCTTCTGCCACATGCCAAGCAGATGAAGGAAATTAATGCTGAGACACAAATACTCTCAGCCACTGCTTTTCCCAGGCTTGTTCTCTCTCCCAGGCGTGAGCTCAGCACATGACTCCTTCCAGCATTCTTCCAAAGCCACAAGCCACACCCAATGGCCACCATTCTTCTGTGCCTAAAAAACCCTTGTATTTGGTAAGATACTCTTGCTCTTAAGGAGGAACATAATTTCCCAGATATGGATCCTATTAAAATCTCAAGCAACAATACAGCAGAAGCCCAGAGGGGTGTGAGATTTCACACGTGCATCTGCAAGTGCCATGTGCCAAGGCAAAAACCCCTCACTAACAGCCCTACCACATACTGAGGGCACTCTGCAATGAGATTAGGGGGCAGAGTTACTCACCATTGGATGATCTCAGTAATCTGGGCCTCCCAGTGGGCCACTGACTCCTTTTTATCAGCCAGGTCCCTCATCTCTTCTTCCAGCTGCCGGTTGTTCACACTCAGCCTCTCAAACATGGTGGTGAGCTAAAGGAGAGTTGCAATGACTTGTTAAAGGTATAAGCTGCTGTGACTTCATCTATGGGCAGACTCAAAGCCTCATCTTCCCTTCTCCCATGTCATGCATCTGCTTTAACAATTGGTACTACCTGTCACAATAAATGCCATCTAACAACAAAAGTCAGAATCTCTTCCCCTGTATGACCTTAGTGGTACTGAAAGGCCATTTTAAAGACCAGTACTACATTTTTACCCTAACAAATTAACTAGCTTTCTGAGAATTAGTCTCCAAACACCTCTGCAACTCTTAGAAGGTTTCTGCTTTGCACCACATAGGTGTAGAATGTTCTATACAGAAACAAACAAAAAAAGGTTATTAGAAGAGCAATACAAGGACATAAAAATTGTTATAGCTCAGACAAGACTGCTGCACCTGTCCCTTATTCAGTAACCATGGAGAACAAGAGGCTTCACAGATACAGGCAGTAGTCCTGAGATACTCCAGGTGTCTCACACTCCCCTGCTTGTCATTTCGCTCACTTGCAGACAGGGAAATTGAAATTAAATGCACATCTGTAGAGCACAATATCTTATACCCAGCAATTAGCCACTCATTCACACAGCTGTCATTCTTACATGCACATTTTGCAAGACAAAAAACACTGCCAACCTGAGTTGGTATTGGAACTAAACCTTCACTGCGTTAAATAATTACTCAGAAAGTCAAAGTGCAACCTGAGATCACACAGACTTTAGAGCAAGGAGAATAAACCTCCTGTGAAAGGCTGCTCTTAGTGCTGCAATATATTAATAAATCAAAACTATGAACAGAATCACAGTTCTAAATCTATTCTGCTTTTTATTCCTTAGGTGGATACCTCACTCCATAGCTGCCATTCAAATGGGTTTATGATTTAAATAGGCCCAGTTACTGAGTGCTGTCTGACAAAGAAAAACACAGAGCTAGACAAATTGAAACAAAAGCAAACAAAAACCACAATACAGAGAGAGAGCAAGAATGAAAGAGAGAAAGAGAAAGAGGGAGAGAGAAAGAGAGCGAGAGAGGGGAAAAGGAGCAGGAAAGTGAGAGGGAAAGAGTGAGGGAATGCGAGAGGGAAAAAGAGCGGGAAAGAGTGAGGGAACGAGGGAGGGGGAAAAGAGCGGGAAAGAGTGAGGGAACGAGGGAGGGGGAAAAGAGTGGGAAAGAGTGAGGGAACGAGGGAGGGGGAAAGAGCGGGAAAGAGTGAGGGAACGAGAGAGGGGGAAAGAGTTGTGGTGAAGAGGGAGGTTATTGCTTTATTACTTATGACTTATGATTTATGAAAATTAATTTTTTATTATAACTATAAAATTGTCAATAACCGATGAACCACCAACTTATATACATGTTCTAGTGCACGTTCGTGAAATATATCCCATAACTGGCTTAGTATTATGATTAGAACTTATTTGAGCTAATTACAAGCTATTTCTATATTTATATGCAAGAAGGGTGCAGTTCCGCCGCTTGGCCACTAGATGGCGACTCGACGGGACGTGCGCAACTTCTGCTCGAGCTCAGACGGAGCTTTGTCCTGTGTGCCGCTGGTTCGAGACTGGGGTCTCGCAGAGCTGGCGTACACGAGAGGACGGGCTGGTAGGGCTGGTCCGGAGACGAGCTGGTCCTCAGAGTTGATCCGCACCACACGGCGGGACGGCGATCGCCGGCAGACTTGCCTGGGGGACGCGGCGGTACGCGGATCCGCAGGGGCGGCCCCGGGAACGAGGAATATCGGCGGGGCGGACCCGGATCGGCAAGTTCTCTCAGGCAGCAGCTTCTCGTTTGCTGGGCTCAAAGCAACAGCAGGATACCCGGAGCGGTCCGGGGGGAATTCAGTGCAGTGTAAGCACGAATGCTGCTGAGTAATCCCTGGAGTTAACAGGGCTCGGAGCGGCACGTGGCGCTCTTCTCTCCACTGTAGTGGGGTTAAGCAATTGCGCGGGGACTTGGCACGGTCAAGTCCCTTCTCCCCGATAATTAGGCAGATCTTACCCTCGGGGGTTGATCCAGTCCACGCAGTAGCGACGGGGGGGTTCCTCTCCCGGTCGTGTGACTGGCTGTGACGCTAGCTTCTCAGCTTAGCGTGGTATCCTTCCTCTATGGAGATAATTCCTCCAGTCGCTTCTCACATGCAGATGCCTTGATGTGCGTGCATGTATGTAACAGAAGCTAAACAATAAACTCAGTTGCAGAGGCAGTGGCTCGGACTTAACTCTCGAGCTAGCACAGAGACAGAAATGGAGGAGGAAGGCAGGAAGGCAGGAAAAGCACTTGTTTACTCACTGGGGTAATACTTATAGAATACCTCGAGGCTGGGTTTGACCAATGGGCATTCTCATAAACAACTGGCTTCAGCCTATGGGAAAGCATGAAGCTAGAATTCTTCCATATTTGGAGAATGCACGAGCACAGCATGCACCAGCAGCGTGCTAGCCTGGCTTTTGTCTTCCTCCTGAGGGAGGGGGAGCTTGCCCACATGCTGGGGCAAGATTCAATGTCTCGGCACAATGTGCCTTCACCACATTACCACCCCCTTGCCCATGGGCATATAATAAGCCTCGAGCATACATTACCCTTAACAAGGTTTATCCCATACAGGTTAAGTCATCTCACACCTGCTAGGTAGGTTACACATTCAAACATAGTGACTTACAATACTTTAGCACTATATGAACAGTATACAAACTTTGAACTGTACTCTTAACAGAGCATGCTGCCTTAGCAGAATGGAACAAATGTGTGTTCCCCAAAAAATCAGTATTAGTACTCTCGACTATCTTCCACCACCCCCTTGACTGAGTGATGGTGTTTGACTCCCATGTGACACTGAAACAATCAAAGTGTCTGCGGAGTTTTGTCAATCTCCCACCCCCTTGATAGGATGGGCTCTGTCACTATGACAGGAATTTCTCAGTGTTGGGACAAGAAAGAATCCCTTTCCTTTGATGCTTGTATCAGGCTAGCAACCACAGTCTTCACCATTTTCTTTCTGAACTTCGGCTTCAAGGACAATACAGAGTCCTTGGGCATTTCCATATCGATGAGTAGCTCACACCATGGATCTAGTGAATCAGGTGAATCTTGCGAATTAAAGCGCTTCCTGTCACTGTCCATCTTTTCTTTCCCTCTACTGGGGTTACAGGGATCTCGTGAGCGTTGTCTTCCAGTGCAGTGTTTGTATCTGCGCGGGTTGGCAGAAGATGCTTGGAAGAATTGCTCTTCCCTTCTGTGGGAATGCGGTGTAGCTTTATGGTTAGCAGTATATGCCTTTTGCTGATGTCTCTCCTTGTTGGGTTTGTGGTCCCTTCTGGAACTATCCTTTTCGGAGATCTTTTCCTGCAGCTTTACTTTCAGGATGCTGCGGGGTTTAGCTTCATTGGCTTCTGTGGCAGCTTGGCTTTTCCGCCGTTTGCGGTGATGCTGTGGGCTAGACTCACATCCAGAATCTGCGTCTGATGTGGTACTCTGTGTGCCTCTGGAATCATAATAACCTCTCTTATTGGGATGCCCTGCAAGCTGTTGTCGAGTTGACTTGGCTGCTTTATTGCAGGAGCGTCTATTCCCCTGGTTACCTCTCGGTCTGGTATGCTGTGGGAAACCTGGTCCTCTGACAGCTTGAGAGTCATTCAACGATGCTGTGCTGAATCTCACCCGCTTCCTGGGGATTCGTTGCTGGTTGAAGCTGGTGGCTTCATTGTTATCATCCAGTGATGTGGAGCCTGACTTGGCTTGCTGCACCGGGGCAATAACTGCTGATCTGTCTGGAGTGGGTGAGCTAACATCGCTCACATGCTGATGCTGAGCAGCTGCTGAATCGAAGTCAGCTGGTTTCTGCTTGTCAGCCGGAACAGACAGTATAGGAGAGCCTGGCTCTCGTGGGTCATATGCCCTGGCTACTTCATAGGTAGCACGTGATTGCCATTGAGACTTAAAGACAGACATGGTCTCTTTTATGTGCAGCTCAAATAAATCATGCAGTCTCTGGCTTTGTGCCTCTGACTTTGCCAATTCCCTTTCCAATTGGGAAACTTTTTGGTCAAAGAATTTTATTTCCTCCTGCATCTGTACAATACAAGATGCCATCAGGACAGCGTGTTCGCTGCTGGGTTCGCTTAGCTTTGCGAAAATGCCATCTATATTTTTGCAATTTAATTTCGCCCATTCCAAATCTGGGGCTGTAATTTTGTATCCCAAATTATGGAAATATTTCACAGCTGTACACCCTGCTCGCTGCGCCATTATTGTGGTGAAGAGGGAGGTTATTGCTTTATTACTTATGACTTATGATTTATGAAAATTAATTTTTTATTATAACTATAAAATTGTCAATAACCGATGAACCACCAACTTATATACATGTTCTAGTGCACGTTCGTGAAATATATCCCATAACTGGCTTAGTATTATGATTAGAACTTATTTGAGCTAATTACAAGCTATTTCTATATTTATATGCAAGAAGGGTGCAGTTCCGCCGCTTGGCCACTAGATGGCGACTCGACGGGACGTGCGCAACTTCTGCTCGAGCTCAGACGGAGCTTTGTCCTGTGTGCCGCTGGTTCGAGACTGGGGTCTCGCAGAGCTGGCGTACACGAGAGGACGGGCTGGTAGGGCTGGTCCGGAGACGAGCTGGTCCTCAGAGTTGATCCGCACCACACGGCGGGACGGCGATCGCCGGCAGACTTGCCTGGGGGACGCGGCGGTACGCGGATCCGCAGGGGCGGCCCCGGGAACGAGGAATATCGGCGGGGCGGACCCGGATCGGCAAGTTCTCTCAGGCAGCAGCTTCTCGTTTGCTGGGCTCAAAGCAACAGCAGGATACCCGGAGCGGTCCGGGGGGAATTCAGTGCAGTGTAAGCACGAATGCTGCTGAGTAATCCCTGGAGTTAACAGGGCTCGGAGCGGCACGTGGCGCTCTTCTCTCCACTGTAGTGGGGTTAAGCAATTGCGCGGGGACTTGGCACGGTCAAGTCCCTTCTCCCCGATAATTAGGCAGATCTTACCCTCGGGGGTTGATCCAGTCCACGCAGTAGCGACGGGGGGGTTCCTCTCCCGGTCGTGTGACTGGCTGTGACGCTAGCTTCTCAGCTTAGCGTGGTATCCTTCCTCTATGGAGATAATTCCTCCAGTCGCTTCTCACATGCAGATGCCTTGATGTGCGTGCATGTATGTAACAGAAGCTAAACAATAAACTCAGTTGCAGAGGCAGTGGCTCGGACTTAACTCTCGAGCTAGCACAGAGACAGAAATGGAGGAGGAAGGCAGGAAGGCAGGAAAAGCACTTGTTTACTCACTGGGGTAATACTTATAGAATACCTCGAGGCTGGGTTTGACCAATGGGCATTCTCATAAACAACTGGCTTCAGCCTATGGGAAAGCATGAAGCTAGAATTCTTCCATATTTGGAGAATGCACGAGCACAGCATGCACCAGCAGCGTGCTAGCCTGGCTTTTGTCTTCCTCCTGAGGGAGGGGGAGCTTGCCCACATGCTGGGGCAAGATTCAATGTCTCGGCACAATGTGCCTTCACCACAAGAGTGGGAAAGAGTGAGGGAACGAGGGAGGGGGAAAGGAGTGGGAAAGAGTGAGGGAACAAGGGAGGGGGAAAGGAGTGGGAAAGAGTGAGGGAACGAGGGAGGGGGAAAGGAGTGGGAAAGAGTGAGGGAACGAGAGAGGGGGAAAGAGCGGGAAAGAGTGAGGGAACGAGGGAGGGGGAAAGAGCGGGAAAGAGTGAGGGAACGAGGGAGGGGGAAAGGAGTGGGAAAGAGTGAGGGAACGAGGGAGGGGGAAAGGAGTGGGAAAGAGTGAGGGAACGAGGGAGGGGGAAAGGAGTGGGGGGAAAGAGGGGGGGGAAAGAGGGGGGGGAAAGAGGGGGGGGAAAGAGTGAGGGAACGAGGGGGGGGAAAGAGGGGGGGGAAAGAGGGGGGGGAAGAGGGGGGGAAAGAGGGGGGGAAAGAGGGGGGGAAAGAGGGGGGGAAAGAGGGGGGGAAAGAGGGGGGGAAAGAGGGGGGGAAAGAGGGGGGGAAAGAGGGGGGGAAAGAGGGGGGGAAAGAGGGGGGGAAAGAGGGGGGGGAAAGAGGGGGGGGAAAGAGGGGGGGGAAAGAGGGGGGGGAAGAGGGGGGGAAAAAGAGGGGGGGGAAAAGGGGGGGGGGAAAGAGGGGGGGGAAAGAGGGGGGGGAAAGAGGGGGGGGAAGGGGGGGGGAAGGGGGGGACGGGGGAAGAGGGGGGGGAAGATGGGGGGAAGAGGGGGGGAAGAGGGGGGGGAAGAGGGGGGGGAAGAGGGGGGGGAAGGGGGGGGGGAAGGGGGGGAAAGAGGGGGGGAAAGAGGGGGGGAAAGAGGGGGGGAAAGAGGGGGGGAAAGAGGGGGGGGAAAGAGGGGGGGAAAGAGGGGGGGGAAAGAGGGGGGGAAAGAGGGGGGGAAAGAGGGGGGGAAAGAGGGGGGGAAAGAGGGGGGGGAAAGAGGGGGGGGAAAGAGGGGGGGGAAAGAGGGGGGGGAAAGAGGGGGGGGAAAGAGGGGGGGAAAGAGGGGGGGAAAGAGGGGGGGGAAAGAGGGGGGGGAAAGAGGGGGGGGAAAGAGGGGGGGAAAAGAGGGGGGGAAAGGGGGGGAAAGGGGGGGGAAAGGGGGGGGAAAGGGGGGGAAAGAGGGGGGAAAGGGGGGGGGAAGGGGGGGGGAAGAGGGGGGGGGAAGGGGGGGGGAAGGGGGGGGGGGAAGGGGGGGGGGAAGAGGGGGGGGGAAAGAGGGGGGGGGAAAGAGGCGGGGGGAAAGAGGCGGGGAAAGCTATGATAGAGTGACTTGTGTGCTCATCTCTTACTGGTCTTGGCCTGCGACTGCGCAGAGACCACTCCTTTGCCTAAGCCCTGCCACGCAAAGAGGATGACTTTGAACAACTCTGCTTTCCTCGTCTTTTCAGAAAATGTCATGCATTGCAAAAAGAACAGACAAGCTTAGCAACACTTCTTTGATCCCCAGTGAACCTGACTAACCTGCCAAAGCCAACAACGAAGGGATAATCTAAATGCACAAAACGATGGTTCCTTGCTCAACACACTTTAATTAATATGCCTTATCATTTGTATTTCCTTTAATATCCCAAAGTAACACTTAATCTCAATGGGTGGGAGAGACCCTGCTATTTCACACTAATTGACATGCAAATACAGCCTAAGTGATCACATCATTAGGTATGCATTTTTATATTTGGGTCATGCAATTAAATACTCTTTTTTTTTGGCTTAAGATACTGTCTAAAATTGATCTTGCAGACAGCAGGACCATCTAACTCAATTCCTACACAGAAATACACATGCATTTATATACATGCACACATTCTCAAACTCACATAGATATTCACACTATTCAAACAAGTAGTAATCAGCAGGTTTGGTGTAATACTAAGCTCTGATGCCAGTAAAGAGTTAATAATAACCAAAACAACCCCATGTTGTCTAATTGTACACAGCATACAATAGCTGTAGTAAACTCAGGACTCAACTCTTCAGCACTTACCTTATCAAGTTCACTGGAAAGCTTTTTGTTTTCCTCTGTCAGCAGAATCTTTTCTCGTTCATACTTCTGTTTGAACTCCGTTTCAAACTCCTCTCTTTCACTTTGGCTGGGAAATAAATTGCAGTGGAATTACACAAGTTTCCTGTTTCTAGAATAAGAAGCTTTTCTCTTCTAAAACCCCTCACACTAGTCACTTGAACACGTAAAGATCAATGCAGCCACCAGGTGAAAGGAAAGTACCACATTGGTTGTACCACAGCCTGTTAAAACTAAGCAGGTGGTGTATTATAGTATCATCTTTTGACTTTGATTATTAGAAAATGGACTTCAGCATGGACTTAACAGATAGGGTCCATGGAACTACATTTATCATAGATTCATAGAATGATTTACACTGGAAGGGACCTTAAAGATTATCTAGTTCCAAACCCCCTGCCATGGGCAGGGACACCTCACACTAGCCCAGGTTGCTCAAGGCCTTATCCAGACTGGCCTTGATCATCTCCAGGAAGGGGACATCCACAACCTCCCTGGGCAACCTGCTCCAGTGTCTCACTACCCTTATGGTGAAGAACTTCCTCCTGATGTCTAATCTGTATCTCCCCTCCTCCAGCTTGGATACATTCCCCTTAGTCCTACATCACTACCTGACATCCTACAAAGGCCCTCCCCAGTATCCTTGCAGGCCCCCTTCAGATATTGGAAGGCCACAATAAGGTCTTCTCAGAGCCTTCTCTTTTCCAAACAGCTTCTTTTTCTGAGATGCAGGTCTTCTGCAACTGCCAAATTGAGAGAACACCCTTAAAAGAGGAGAAGTGTCAGCAGTTACATTGAACCCAGTTAAGAGTAATGCTGGTTTGAATTTCCTATTCCTAATTTGAAATTCATTTAGTGCTTCCACCACTCTTTGAAATCAAGCACAGCACATTAGACTCATGGTGAAATTCTATGTTGCCAGGCACTCTTTGAAACCTAACACTACACCCTAAGCAAAGTAACATCCTACCCTGTCAGGGGAATTAAGAACAGGTCCTGCTTCTGTTTGCAAGGCACAGATTACAGGCTAATACCTCAAACAGTAGACTGAACTATATTTTTAATTAATTTCTTTTAGTTAAGCTTTTATGGCTTTAAGTTTTTGCTTTGAGAATTTAATTTTTAAAAAAAATAAATCTGTATTTGTGTAAAGGCTCAAAGCAACCATAAGTGGTGCTGGATTAAGTTAGCTTTGGTTTGGAGAAAGACTCCATCCAGCGTATTTGTAGCTTTCCGTGTGTTATGTTCTTATTTAAACTGGTGACTGTCATTAATGCAGCGAGTCAGATTGCTCTAGCATAGTACAGAAATGAAGACAAAATGTTAAACAGAGAAGAATGTGCTGTAGGTATCATCTATCACATCTGAGTATCAACTCAGCAAACCACAGAATGGTGACAGACTATAGGCCTAGGGACAACCAGGAAGATCAAAATAAGATGTTTGCTTTGAAGCCTGTTATCCTCCTCTCCCATCAAGCTTTTCCTCTCATCTAAAATGCAGCCATGGATTTGCTCCTCAGGTTTAAGAAATCACACATGATCGAGCTTTTTTTTAACCAGTAAAGTAACTGTAGCAAACCACAGGCAAGCGACATGAAATACAGATTGATGGTATCACTCTGTCACTCCACCTCTTTATTGTGGCCATATGAAATGCAGAAACATTTGATCTTCCTGCTTTGAAACCAAGAAAAGCACACCTGAAACAAACAGCAGCCTTCAGGCTTCTTCATATCACACAACGTGAAACCAGCAAATGCTGCTTTATAAAGCTCTCTGCTTTGTAAATCTAGCCTCAAATAATGGCCTTGAAACAAACTTGTACAAACGTGCTCAGGTGGCCCAGAAGGCCAAGAGCATCCTGGCCTGGATCAGCAATAGTGTGGCCACTAGGACTAGGGAAGTGATCATGCCCCTGTGCTTGGCATTGCTGAGGCTGCACCTTGAGTACTGGGGTTCGGTTTTGGGGCCCTCGCTACAAGAAGGACATTGAGGGGTTGGAGTGAAGCTGGTGAAGGGTCTGGAGAACAGGGCTGGCGAGGAGCAGCTCAGAAAACTGGGATAGCTTAGTCTGGAGAATAGGAGGCTGAGGGGAATCCTCATTGGTCTCTACAACTCCCTGAAAGGAGGTCAGAGTGAGGTGGGGGTTGGTCTCTTCTTAGTATCAGGTGATTGAAGAAGAGGAAATAGCCTGAAGGTGCCAGAGAAGGTTGTCCCAAACCTGGACAACAGTGTGCACTTGTAGCCCAGAAAACCAATTGTATCCTGGGCTGCATCAAGGAAAGCATAGCCAGCAGGTCGAAGGATGTGATTCTCCCACTCTACTCCACTCTGGTGAGACCACACCTGGAGCACTGTGACCGGTTCTGGAGGCCCTGTTACAGGAAGGATCTGGAGGTGCTGGAACATGCCCAGAGAAGGGCCATGAGGACGATCAGAGGCTGGAGCTCCTCTGCTATGGAGACAGACTGACTTGCTGGTGTTGTTCAAGTTGGAGAAGAGAAGGCTCCAAGAAGACCTAATTGTGGCCTGAAGGAGGCCTACAAGAGAGCTGAGGAGGGACTTTTTGGGGTGTCAGGGAGTGACAGGACTGGGGGGAACAGAGCAAAACTGTAAGTGTGTAGATTCAGATTGGATGTTAGGAAGAAGTTCTTTCCTAAGCGGGTGGTGAGACAATAGAACAGGTTGCCCAGGGAGGTGGTAGAAGCCTCATCCCTGGAGGTTTTTAGGGTCAGGCTGGATGTGGCTCTGAGCAACCTGATCTAGTGTGAGGTGTCCCTGTCCATTGCAGGAGGGGTTGGAACTAGATGATCTTTGAATTCTCTTCTAAGGCTGACAATCCTGTGATGCTTTAATAACCATTCCTCCTTCTGGGACACAGCTGGCCTGACACAGAACTGAAGCAGTACCACACTACTGCTATATGTCACAAGCCAGTGCAGCCTTTTGTGCATTTAGAAGTCAGCTCAGCAAGACCATTAAGTTGTGGCA
The DNA here is from genome assembly GCF_014839835.1 of Dryobates pubescens. Taxonomy (NCBI): domain Eukaryota; kingdom Metazoa; phylum Chordata; class Aves; order Piciformes; family Picidae; genus Dryobates; species Dryobates pubescens. The sequence goes on from NC_071613.1 coordinate 9,873,284, forward strand.
CAATGAAAACACACTGCTGATGCAAATGCTGCCTCTCAACCTAGAACAAAGCAGCAAACTGCTGTGCTGTGTTCAGTCTGTGAATAGCTGTACTCTAAGAAGAAACAGTTCATCCACTACACTCTAGGCTGCATGATCTACTTCTACTGCTGCAAAGAATTTACCAGAAAAGCAACGTTTTCACCCTGACTTGCATAAGGTTGCCTTTTTTCCTTTTTTCTATTTTCTGTATTTTACTTACTTCTTTAGGTTGGAGAAGAGGAGCCCAAGGAGTGACCTCATCCATGTTTATAAAGATGTGAAGGGAAGTGGCAGGAGGCTGTGCTCAGTGATATCCAAATATAGGACAAGGGGCAATGGGTGCAAGCTGGAGCAGAGGAGGTTCCACAGGAACACTTGGAAAAACTTTTTCACTGTGAGGGTGGCAGAGCCCTGGAGCAGGCTGCCTAGAGAGGTGGAGGCTCCTTCTCTGGAGACATTCCAAACCTGCCTGGATGTCTCTCTGTGTGACCTACTCTATGTGATCCTCCTCTGGCAGGGGGTTGGACTGATGACCTTCCATACCCTAACATTCTGTGATTCTGTAATTTGGCTAAGCTTTCAGCAGGCATTTCTCCATATTTTTACTATGCCACTTTGCTCCAGCAGCAAAAAGAAGTATCTCCATTAGTGCCTGCAGAGCATTCTCATTTTTTTATAGATTTAAAATGGACACATTCAGCTTATGACTATTTCCAGTACTACACTATCCAATGGGACAAAAAAACCCAATTGTTTTTATTGTTGATTTTCTCAACGGACACTCTGAGGGCCAGTTATTGTAAGCTCTACCACATGGGAGAGAAAGAACCAGATCTCTGACAAATTACCATGTCAGAAGAGATAAAGCAGCTTATGCCTACAGTAGTCTGATGACTGATGTCAACACTGGATGGAACCCAGCTTGGATTAGCCTTCGTCTGCATTAAGTGACTGTTCCTGGGCTGGCAGAAATGCAAGCAACTGTTGATCTCTAACACATTAGCTTTGCATCAAAATATGAAAACACCAAACAGGAAAAGAAACAAATAAATAAATAAATAGCCAAGCCCCTATTTCAAATTGCAACATAAGCTTTGGGGGTCAACTTACCCAGAGCTGCAAGTCTGCCACTCAAGTTACATACCTTAGACTAGTCAGCCAGTGCAAAATTAACCCTTTCAAGTACAGGGATACAGATTTGTTAGCTCTGTTGCATTTTTAAAGCTGACTGTTTTCCACTCTGGCACTAGCTCAGCCACAATGCACTATAATTAAGGAAGTGACAGTGTGTGTTTGGAAACATACTAGGAGACTTCAAAAGACACTTTTAAGCTTAAAGGTGAAATTCCATACAAATACTCACTTTTCCCTTCTGGTTTTCTCTAGCTTGTCTTTCAAAATCATGATCTCCTTTTTGAGGGCAAGTTGCTGGCTCTCTGCATCCCGCAGTTCTTTCTTCAGGCTTTTGACTTCATTAGCGTGCATTATTTCACGTTTAGATAGCTCCTCCTCATAGAAAACACTTTTCTTTTCCAGGTCTGCCTTTAATTTGGTGATCTCTTGCTGGTGTTCTATGCTGCTTACCCCAGGTGAGCGACCAATCTGTTTTTGCTAAAGGAAACAGCCCCCAGTTAGCACTCACTGCTGAAAATGATGCTTAAGACAATATTCCTAACTGTATGTCTAGAAAACAACTCACTACAGACTAGAGTTAACAACATCTATCTCCATTTTTTCGTCAAAGTATGTTAGAGCATAAATCTGAGCTGTGATTTATAGACAGGAATCATTTTCAAGGCATTAAAATTCAATCATCACTTTAAGCACCTCTGGCCACATTCTGACTCCACTGACAAGCAGTGACCATAGATTTATGGAATCAGAGAACAGTCGGCATCGGAAGGGACCTCCAAAGGTCATTTAATCCAACCCCCTCTGCAGCCGGCAGGGGCATCCTCAACTAGATCAGGCTGCCCAGAGCCCTGTCAAGCCTCACTTGGAATATCTCCATGGATGGGGCCCCAACCACGTTCATTTTCCTGGACACCACCACGATGCACCCTCACATTAACATTCAGCATCAGCTACGGTGATGAAATGACAATACCCTTTTGTCCTACATCTGAAAGCAATCAAAGAGATCCAAGTCCTAGCTGCCTAGTAAGCTTGCAGGTGTTAATATCAAACCAGACTAACCTTCAGGCCTTCTACTTCGCTTTCCAACTGCTTAGAGTACTGTTCACTTCTCTCCCGCAATTTCCTGTCTTTGGATGCCTCAGCAGCTGCGGCTTCAGCTTGGACTTCCAGCTACAAAAGCACACAGGTTGTTAATTGGCAGGATTCTGCCGAGGTGGGGTTGTCTTGCTCAAAATCTACTGATGGCTTTCACCATAAGAGGTAAATCTTCAGCACTCAACAGAACAATTCAGATTCTTAAGGCAAACAAAATGAGTACTGTTTGAAAGAGCAATCAAAGAGCGAAAGATTTACAGGGAACAACAACATTGCTTTTGTCAGAAAACTTGACAGGCAACTACAAGTTCATAGGTTCTAAACAGTCTTCTCACCACTTACTTCTTTTTTAAGTCTCTCTGTTCTGCGTAACTCTTGCCTTAAACTTTCTACTTTTTGCATCACCACTTCCATTTCTTCCTCCTTATCTCGGAGCTGGCGGGCAAGCTTTTGTTTTTGAGAGTGCAAATCTGTCAGCCGCTCGTTCATCTCTGAGAACTCCTGCATTGCCAATTTCCGCTGGCTGTGTGCATCTTTCAGCTCTTTGGCTTGGGATTTTAATCTGTCACTAGACTCTGCCAGTTCCTACAGTTTAAAAAAAGAATTCAGTAATAAACCTAGAAAGCTTCAAGGCCAATTTCTGTCTTTGGATGCACATCTAACACCTTTCTTCCAGAGCGAACAGAAACTACATTTATTCATTTCTTTTCATGAATGCATCTCCCCAACACAGACTGCATGCCTCTGTAAACAAGGAATGAGGCCAACTTTTACACTGCTCAAGTTAGTGAAACTGGATAAACATAAACCAAGCAGGCATTTACTCCGTTATTACAGGTTAAACATAAAAGGCTTTCAAGCATTTGCATTAAAATGTACAAAGACTTTGCTTTCTTAATTAAAAAGTGGCATTAGCACAGTTTTTCAAGAACTACTTATACAAATAAGCACAGTACTTGTCTCAACTGCTAAATGACTTTTAAAAGCTTTTGCACCAACTGAATGGAAAATTCCGCTCTCTGAAAGCTGACCTGCAATGGTGTGTATGATTTCCACACACTCCACCATAATATCAAACATTACAGAAAGCATCAGGCAACAAAATGCTCTCCTGATAGAATGTAGTAATAATCAGTGTTCTATTAAAAAAACCCAGATGAAAAAACACTGCTGATGCTGTGGTAACTCCCCAGCACAATACCTTCACAAAGCCTGCTCTGTCTTAGATCTGTGCTACTAGGCTAGGAATGAGGCACCACGACAGTTTGAAATGGTTTAATAATGCTCAAACACACTGGAGCAGAACAAAGAAGCAAATCTGAGGAAGAAAAAGAAAAATCTGAGGATGGAAAGAGGAGGGGCAGGGAGAACTACTATTTGGCCTTGTTGACATCTATACAAATGCAGAAGCATTTTCTAAGGTTGTTAAAACCAGGTCCTAATCACTACAAATTGCAGTTTTAGAAGATGGATGGCCTTTCTTGGACAAAGTGGCAGCTTTCAAGGTTTTAAGAGCCATAAATGTTAAGAGAAACAGTGTTAAATACAGTAGGTCCATCAACAATGAGTGAGGACTCTAAACTACCAGGCCAGTGTAATCATGGTGAGAACACAGGCTAATGTATTTCTCACCTGACTACAGCTTGATTTAATCAGGAATACAAAATAAAAAGAGCCAGGAAAGACAGCATGTTAGAAATAAGAAAAGAAGGAATCTGGGAGACAGAGAAGAAGAAATCAAAAGTCAGGATATCCTTGAAGTGGAGTTATTTCAAATTGGTTTTCAATCTTCATTTATTTTTCACATCTCTCTTCTGGAAACCCTTTTGTGACACAGCTTTAATACCATATTCTTATCTTTCTTTTTCTGCTACAGTCTCACCCATACTCCACATTAACTTAGTTGTCTGGAATAGTTCTCCTCTACTCTGTCTTCTAACAATTACTATTATCACCTTAATCTGAGTGAGAAAACCTTTGCAGCCACCCTCCAATTTGGCTCATGGAGTTATTCAGTGTCCAGCAGTCATACATACAACGTGTTAAACAATGTCCTTGTCTTCAAAAGAGGCAGAAAGCAAAGTGGGTCATGCTACACATTTCTTATCTGCTCATTAATTTTACACTTGAAAGTTATTTTGGGGAAAATGAACAAAAATAAAACAGTCTTTAGGGTTTAGGAGAATTGCTGACAAAATGCTTTTACCTTATTAAGATCTTCCCTCTCTTGCTTCAGCGTTCTGACCTGTTTCTCAAAAGCCTTTATTTGTCTGGAAGCATCATCCAACTCCCTCCTTGCAGTGCTGGCCTCCTCAAGTTGCTGTTCTAGCTGACCAGAATCTAGAAAAAGCAGCAGACTTCTAAATATGTTAAGGAAAAAACATTATTCTAGAAAAGCAGTGTCTAGGGACTCAAAAGTTTGTTCAGCATTTGTTCTGGTTTCCATTTGATCACAAAATATTGCAATTCTGATCTGGTTTAGTAGAGATTCACAAATTGCATTAGGCTGGAAGGGACCCTCAAAGGTCATCTTGTCCAATCCCACTGCAGTGAGAAGGGACACAGGGAGTAAGTTGTTTTAACTGCCATCATCTGCTTTTAAAGGAACAGAATAAAAGGTCACTGTTTGCTGCCAAACAACATAGGAAATGAGAACAACAACTCTTCACACCCTAACATTGATGCACTTTAGACAATAATCTGTGCTTTACCATCATCTATACATTTGACACTGTCATGTCATAAATAATGCATCTTTTATCACACTGTAATTAGAAACAGCCTCCATCCTCACCCAAATTTCCCCTAGAAAGAAACAGTAACAACCCCCACAGCCACTCAGGAGCTGGGAAGCCTTCTCCAGCTGATACACTTTAAGAACTTCAGATAATTTTGCTTCTTTCTGGTGTGAAAACCACTTGGGTGTTTATGTGATCTGCTTTATTACTCCTATAAATGCAGGGGAAGTGTTACAGTCAGTTTCTTACCAACTGGCAGTTACACAGTGACTACATGTCTAGGCAGCAGCTAAATGCCCACACAGAAATACACTCAAAGGCTACAAAGTCAAAACCTGAAATTCAGAATACATGAAAATATCAGCTGAAAATTTCTAGCCAGTGGATGTTTTTTTCCCCTCTTCCAGTCTTTCCCATAAAACTGAGAATTTAAACCATATGAAAAGAGGTTAATGAAGGAATCAGTAAAAGGTTTTGGACAGAAGTGGCCTCCAAATCTTATGCAGTCCAATCCCCCTGCAGTCAGCAGGGACATTCTCCACTAGATCAGGTTGCTCAGAGCTTTGTTGAGCCTAACTTTGAGTATCTTAGGGGGCAGGACCTCAACTACCTCCCTGGGCAGCGTGTTCCAGTGTTTCACCACCCTCATGGTGCAGAACTTGTTCCTACCATCCAATCTAAATCTACTCTTCTTTAGTTTGAAGCCATTGCTCCTCATCCTATCATTGCAGGCCTCTGTAAACAGTCTCTCTGCATCCTTCTTGTAGGCCCCCTTCAGGTACTACTGGAAGGTCACTATTGGGTCTCCCCAAAGCCTTCTCTTCTCCAGGCTATACAAGCCCAGCTCCCTCAGCCTGTCCTCGTAACTGAGGTGCTGCAGGCCCTTGTCATTTTGGTGGCCCCTCCTCTGGACTCACTCCACCAGTTTCATGTTCCTCCTGTGTTGAGGGCTCCATAGCTGGACACAGCACTCCAGGTGATGTCTCACCAGACCAGAGGGGCAGAATCACCTAACTTGACCTGCTGGCCACACTTCTTTTGATGCAGCCCAGGGTGCCATTGGCCATGGGTAGGGACACCTCCCACAGGATCAGGCTGCTCAAGGTTTCATCCAACCTGGCCTTGAACACCTCCAGGGAGGGGACATCCACCATCTCCCTGTTTCAGTGTCTCACTACCCTCACTGTAAAGAATTTCTTCCTAATCTCCAGTCTCAATCTGTTCCCTCATCCTATCACTACAAGCCCTTGGAATAAGTCTCTTCCTGGCTTTCATGTTTTACAAGCAAATGAATACCATTAGCTTATACCCAGAGAAATAGTCACTATTGTTTTAATTCATTGGTTCAAAAATTTAAAAGAATGCATTTCAGTAAGAGCTGTAGCTCAAAGCCAGAAATTCTTAACTGCCTCTCTTATGTAGTCTGCTCTGAAGTCACCAGCAATAAGAAAAGTTTACACATGGCTCTGCTGAGCCAAGATAAATCTCTCTTCCGTGCATGAAATACTTTGTTCCACAGCTCTGTTTTCTTCTTCCATCGTTGCCCTTTACATATTTGGCCATATTAAAGATTCCTCAAAGTTTTCTCCTATGTAACTTTGGGAACAAGTAATTCTAACTTTGACCTTAAAAATTGAAAGCATATGCTCCCTTGTCATTTCCTGGAAAAGTAGAGAGAGAGGAAAAATGCGTTATTTTTTTTTCTGAGGTCTCCCTGGTGACACCCCTGAATTTGATATTGTTTTGTGCTCAGTTTTTTATTACCTTTTTCAGCAGGTGTTTACTCTGACACCTCCAGAAGAGGCAGTAAAACAGGTTGAAGAACATAAACAAAAGCTAGTTGTGACTATATGTGCAGTAAATGGTAATTTCCATCTAAACACTCTTCTTGTTGCTAACATTTTAGTTAATATATGCAAACACTCCCTGTAGGATGTTATTACATTACATTTAATTGCCCAAGAGATGAGCCCAAAACATAAAGTTCACCTCTGCACTTGAATTGAACATTCTTAAGGTTCATAGAATATACATAGAATACATAGAGTAAACCAGGTTGGAAGAGACCTTCAAGATCATCGCGTCCAACCCATCAACCAATCCAACACCACCTAAACAACTAACCCATGGCACCAAGCACCCCATCAAGTCTCCTCCTGAACACCTTCAATGACGGCGACTCCACCACCTCCCCCGGCAGCCCATTCCAATGGGCAATCACTCTCTCTCTGTATAGAACCTTTTCCTAACATCCAACCTAAACCTCCCCTGGCGCAGCCTGAGACTGTGTCTTCTTGTTCTGGTACTGGCCGCCTGGGAGAAGAGACCAACATCCGTCTGTCTACAACCTCCCTTCAGGTAGTTGTAGAGAGCAATAAGGTCACCCCTGAGTCTCCTCTTCTCCAGGCTAAGCAACCCCAGCTCCCTCAGCCTCTCCTCGTAGGGCTTGTGTTCCAAACCCCTCACCAACTTTGTTGCTCTTCTCTGGACACGCTCCAGCAAGTCAACCTCCTTCCTAAACTGAGGGGCCCAGAACTGGACACAGTACTCGAGGTGCGGCCTAACCAGTGCAGTGTACAGGGGCACAATAATCTCCCTGCTCCTGCTGGCCACACTGTTCCTGATGCAGGTCAGGATGCCATTGGCCCTCTTGGCTGCCTGGGCACACTGCAGGCTCATGTTCAGCCTACCATCGACCAGCACCCCCAGGTCCCTCTCTACCTGGCTGCTCTCCAGCCACTCTGACCCCAGCCTGTAGCTCTGCATGGGGTTGTTGTGGCCAATGTGCAGAACCCGGCACTTGGATATGTTCATCAGATTTACTTTGGAAATGTAGATACTTTACAGTCCCAGAAAACTTGCAAGTAACTCCCCTAAATTTGAGTCATTCAGACCTAAACACCATTTGGGTCATGCCTGTATTCTGGCATTAATTTGGCTATAAAATCTACCTCACCAAAACACCCCATAAGATCAAGCAAATACAACATCCTCTTCTCTCAGTTTTATCAAATTAGCTTGGCCAGCAGGAGCAGGAAAGTCATTCTGGCCAGTACTCAGCACTGGTTAGGCGACACCTTGAATATTGTGTCCAGTACTCAGTTCAGGAAAGATGTGGAGTTGCTGGAACGTATCCAGAGAAGGGCAACGAGGCTGGTGAGGGGTTTGGAGCACAGCCCTGTGAGGCGAGGCTGAGGGAGCTGGGGTTGCTTGGCCAGGAGAGGAGGAGGCTCAGGGGAGACCTTCTTGCTGTCTACAGCTACCCGAAGGGAGGTTGTAGCCAGGTGGGGGTTAGTCTCTTCTCGTAGGCAAACACCAACACAGAACAAGAAGACACAGTCTCAAGCTGTGCTGGGGAGGTTTAGGCTGGATGTTACGAAGATATTCTTCATAGAAAGAGAGATTGGCCATTGGAATGGGCTGCCCAGAGAGGTGGTGGAGTCACCATCACTGAGTGTTTAAAAAGAGACTGGATGAGCTGCTTGGTGCCATGGTTTAGTTGATTAGATGGTGTTGGGTGATAGGTTGGACTTGATGATCTCCAAGGTCTTTTCCCACCTGGTTAATTCTATTCTATTCTATTTTATTCTATTCTATTCTATGGACCCACTCCAGCAGTTCCACATCCCTCTTATACTGGGGGCCCTGGAACTGGATGCAGTGCTCCATGTGGGGTCTCACAAGAGCAGAATAGAGGGGGAGAATCCCTTCTGTTGTCCTGCTGGCCACTGCTTTTGATGCACTCCAAATCCTCCTCAACTGATCATATTATTCATTTCCAACCCAAAATCCAAAAAGCACACACCATGTGTAGGAATATATACACACACAAACACACACATATATATATATATACACACATACATATATGCACATATAAACTCAAGTTGCACCCAAGGAGGTTTAGGTTGGGTATTAGGAAAAAATTCAAACAGGCTGCCCAGGGAGGGGGTGGAGTCACCATCCCTGAAGGTGTTGAAGACATGTGTGGCCATGGCACTTTGGAACATAGTTTAGTGGGCATGGTGGTGTCAAGATCAGTGGTTGGACTCAAAGATCCTAGAGGTCTCTTCTCACCAAAACAATTCTATGACTCTATAAGTGTATACGCAGCATGACACAGAAAACTCTTAATGGATACTCATGGGAAAACCTTCTCAATGCTAACTGTTTTCCCCAGGCACTGACTTCTTTTAAATCTGAAAAGGGGTATCAGTTTTGTTGGGGAATATTCCCACACCCTTTTCTAGTATTTTTTTCATTACAAAAGAAAGAGAGCAATAACTTCAGCAAGGAACTAAAAACTGAGTTACAGCACAATATTCAAGGAGAAAACATAATTTAAAGCTGCTCCTCAAGCTTTCCTGTGAAGGGCTGGTCCCATTCAAAAGCTGTTCCTGTACACAGTGCTTTTCAGTGGTTCCAAAGAGCCAAAGGCAGAGCTGAGGGTTGTTGCAAACCAGAGGCTTCTGATGGCGTTGTCATTTTCCCCATGACACTAGCAAGTGGAAGGCCATTTGGCTGGAGAGATAATTCATCAAAACCTCTGTCCTGACATTGCACCAAGATGGCATTGCTCACATCAGTGATCCTCCCTGAGCTAGTTCAGCCATGTTCAAACCCAGAAATTATGCTAATGCTACCAACACAAAACTGCTGCATCATGCCAGAGCAGCTCTCTGACTGCCTGACAGACTTTTCTCAGTCTCCGCATTTTTAACAGCACATCATCTATGTGCTGCACACTGCAGTTCCTACACAGCATGCTTCAGCCTAGTAACGTAGCAGCAGATTCTAAACACACCAACTGAAATGCCTGGAAGTTATTCTTTCAAGTTATTCTTTCTGTGGGTGTCACTGCTGGCACTTGTGGCTTCAGGAACTGAATGAAGACTTTTCACAAATACAACCCAGAATAAATATTTTTTGTTTTGGTTTTGCTGTAGTTCCCTCCAACCTTTCTCCTGGCAGTTTTTTCCCTTGCTGCAGGTAAGATATGGACATAATACAGAAACCCATCTGGAAGATACTTGCATGTGAGTTTTCTCTCACATAACATGCAGACTTTTTCCTATTTCATTTGGCAAGAGAGATACACAGACTGGTTTCAGTTAGAAGGGACCTTAAAGATCATCTAGTTCCCACCCCTCTGCTGTGGGCAGAGACACCTTCTACTAGACCAGGTTGCTCAAGGCTCATCCAGTCTGGTCTTGAACACCTCCAGGAAGGGGATGTCCACAGCTTCCCTGGGCAACCTGTTCCAGTGTCTCACCACCCTCACTGGAAAGAATTTCTTCCTAATCTCCAGTCTAAATCTCTCCTCCTCAAGCTTCAGTCCATTCCCTCTCAACCTATCACTACAAGCCCTTGTAAAAAATCCCTTCCCAGCTTTCCTGTAGCCCTCTCCAGGTACTGGAAGGCTGATTTAAGGCTTCCCTGGAGCCTTCTCTCTGCCTGTCCCCATAAGGAGGCCAAATCTGTTTCTACTGTTCCTGCTACCTACTATCCTCTATCAAAAACAAACGTTTTGTTCTGTAAGAGACAAAAGCTGACTGACAGCAGAACTGAGAGGCTTCCATCTCCCTGTCCTTGGATGCTTCTATCGCCTCTGCTATGAGGACAGACTGAGAGAGTTGGGGCTGTTCAGTCTGGAGAAGAGAAGGCTCCAAGGAGACCTTATTGTGGCCTTCCAGTACCTGAAGGGGGCCTACAAGCAATCTGGGGAGGGACTTTTCAGGGTGTCAGGGAGTGACAGGACTATGGGGATTGGAGCAAAACTAGAAATAGGAAGATTCAGATTGGATGTTAGGAAGAAGTTTTTCACCATGAGGGTGGTGAGACACTGGCACAGGTTGCCCAGGGAGGTGGTGGAAGCCTCATCCCTGGAGGTTTGGAAGGCCAGGCTGGAGGTGGCTGTGAGCAACCTGCTCTAGTGTGAGGTGTCCCTGCCCACAGCAGAGGGGGTTGGAACTAGATGATCCTTACAGTCCCTTCCAACCCTAACAATTCTATGATTCTATCAGCCCAACCTGTGCTGATTTTTCAGATCATAAACTGATCATAGCTCTTTCTTTGTTTAATTGAGTTAACTGAAGTTAAGACAGAGTCTGGGGGATGTACAGAGAGAGAAGTGGACACAAAGCTGTGAGCAGGATCCATTTTGGGGGCAGTGTGTTTGTTTGGTCTGTTCTGCTGCCCAGAGTGTCCTTTCTGAGGGAAAGCAGCCTTCCCTGCTCCCTGCCACTTGGAACATTCAGTACCACTGCTGTTTCCTCAGTACCACTGTCATTTCATGCATGCAGCCCACCACCCACACTTTTCTAAGACAATACCCAGAAAACCACATCTCCAGTTGGAACTGGCTTTTGCTCCCCATCCAGCTACAATGCACTAAGCAAGAGTACACTCTAAACCTTTGTGGTTTCCAAGAAAACACAATCAAAATTGTGATCATGTTCTACAGATATGGCCCTTCAAAGAAAATTCAACAGAAAATGAGAGAATAAAAAATACCAGTTGATGTTTATATACTAACAAATCCATCAAATATTTTTAACACTATCAAAATTGCTGAAGTCTTCACCCTTCATGTTTTCTTATGTAAGCAAGAACAACTTTCCTTTCCTCTCCTCCTTCCCTCTGCTCTTCTCTCCTCTCCCCCTCATTCCTCTCCCCTCCTCTCCCTCATTCCTCTCCTCTCCCCTTTCCTTCTTTCTTCCCCTCCCCGCTCCTCGCTTTCCCTCCCTTCTCCTTTCCTCCCCTCCCTTACTTCCTTCCCTCTGTGTACCTGCACAGCAAGGTGCAGAGAAGTAAAAAACAAGAAACACAAAGATATGCTACAGTGACTATGACTTCTGGAAGGACTGCAGTGACTTTTGATGCTGCCAGAAAAAAAACGATCAAGTGCTCCAACTGCTCCTGCAGTACACATGTCAGGAGGAAGGCAAAAAGCCCTTAGCACTATGGAAACTGGTCAGGGTTTCACAGATTCTCCGGTAGAGCTTGATTCACATCCATGTCAATCAGCAACACTGCAATCTCAAACTAATGGAACTTTACTATCAATAATAACAGCAGAAGTAAACAAAATCTTCCTTCTCTCCTGCAACTGGAATTCCTGAAGCACTGAATATTAACTTGAATTGGCAGAAAATATTGAGCTACCAATGGAGAGCGAAGGGTAAAACGAGAAGTGAAAAAGAGACCGGAAGACTCTTTCAGACAGCAAAGCAAAATTAGCATCACATTAGGAGGAAAAGTCTTGCAAAAGTATTGTTTCCTGTTAGGGTTCTTGCATCAGTATTTGTAACATACCTGTTACTTGTTTCTTCAGCTTTTCAATTTCTTCTTTCAAGCTTTTAATTTCTAAATCTTTGCTTGCTGTTATGGGGCCATCCACTGTTGAATACTGCAGAGCCTGGACTGTCTGGGTGGACTCTAGAAAAAGATGGAAGAGGGACCAATCACACACCTGCCTTTGGAGAAGGTCAAAAAGGTATTATTGATAAACATGCCAAAAGACCCTACAAGTGAGGATTCTGCGATTTATAACTTCCAGCTACTAAGTGCCAATTTTACAAGAATTTTTAGGAGAACAAACTAAATTCTTAAAGGCTTTAAGAATGAAACCTCGATGCCACAGTGATGTAGGCATGCTGTGAGCAAAGTTAGCATGTTTAAGAAGTTGCAGAGATGGGGTATTTCAGACATAAAGACAGCAGAAGTTTAATTTGCCAATACTAAAGAAAATTCTTTTCTGCTAGAATGCATTCCAGGAGGAGTATTTGGTGGTTTTTTTCCACAGTACAAACCAGGCTTCACAAAGCTGCCAGTTAATCTCAGTCAAAAAAAGTGACTGAATGGGGTTTTGGTTGGTTTTGTTTTTTTAGTATACCTTGTAGCTTTCTGCTAAGCTCAAGCTTTTCCTGCTCTAGACGTCTTATTCTCCTCTCATAAGCTTCTGTTGCTAAACTATCCTCCAAAGTTCGTTGAATGCTGGCATCCAGATCCATGGAGGGTGGTCCAGCTGTCAGCCTTAGACAGCTGCGGTCTGAAAGCACACTGGAGGGGGGAAAAAGAAAAGTTTGAAGAGTATTGGATTTGACAACAATCTGTGTTTAAAGTATGTTAAAACATATAGAAATCAATGAACAGTTGTTTCAATTGCTATTTACTATGCCATTTACTATACAGTCAAACAATACCTTGCCAGATGTGCTCATCAGAAACTGTATTCATTTTCACCTACCATGACTGATGTCCTCAATGCATTTTTTTTTGTTTGTTAGACTGAACTCCTGATTGAAACCAATCATTATGGACAGCCTGAGTTCAGGCAGATGGGACAAAGCAAGAATTCAGATAGTTCTCAACACTGAAGGAACAGTTTGTTCTAAACTAATTCATCAAGTTCCCCAAATACTATGAAAAGAACAATCACACCGAATGGTGTGAAATGATCACAGGACAACTAGGGCACCTATGTAACAGAGATGCTGTGGCCTCAGGGAGGTGGATACTCCTGTACATATGCTACTATTCATGCAAATAATCACACAGAATGGTCTGGGTTGGCAGGGACCTCCACAGGTCATCAAGACCAACCCCCTCTGCAGTCAGCAGGGGCATCCTCCACTAGATCAGGTTGCCCAGAACCCTGTAGAGTCTCACCTTGAGTGACATGTCACATAACCAGCATTCAGCACAGGTGTTTGCAGAAACACAGGGCTAGCTTTCCAAATGGCTGCAAACATTATTAATTTGTTTGTTTTCACCAGTGAACAAGGACCATAGATGAACTTCCACATGAACACCAAATATCAATGAAAGTTGGTTGTTGTTGTTTTTTTACACCTTTTCAGACTCAAAAGAGTGTGAAAGAACTAGGGGGAAAACTCAACAAAACTCAACAAAACTCCTCTGAGCACAGGTGGTGGACTGTGAAATTCATGTCAAGTTTTACTGCAGAGAGTTCATTCTTTTGGACAGAAAGGATTTTAGATTATGCCCTAGCAATTTCCTCTATAAACCACATTCTCTGGTATCTGTTTGAAGTTGGTATCAGACACAGAAACTTAAGATCCCCTGTTACTCTCTTACAGATGATTTTTGGAACGCTCAACTTACCAACTACTTGTATATGTGAAACCCACAAATGGTAAATGATGGCCAGAAAATGCAGTGTGTGATGGTGGAGGCATTGTTTCCTGGAAAAAAAATAACAGGAGAGTTGAGTAAGTAATATCCTGCTGCACTTGAAAGAAAAATACTTTTGAGGTTGACCATATGTTAGTGACAATATCACATTAACTACACTCTGAGTCACTCTGATCTGCAGCCCAAATAGCAAATAGCAGCACCTAAGTTTCTTTCCAGCAGCAAGCACTACACCAAAACAAAGCGTGCTGGCATAAAAACACTTCTTTCATTAAACAGCCTAGTGTTGGAGAAAAGTACAGTATTACACATTTTGGAAGACAGAGAAGCACAGAATGTTAGAGGTTGGCAGGCACCTCTGGAGACTGTCCAGTCTGACCCCTCTGCCAGAGCAGGATCACCTAGGGCAGGTCACGCAGGAATGCATCCAGGTGGGTTTTGAAGATCTCTAGAGAAGGAGACTGCACAATCTCTCTGGGCAGCCTGCTCCAGGGCTCTGGCACCCTCATCATAAAGAAGTGTCTTTTCATGCTGAGGTGGAACCTCCTGTGTCCAGCTTGTACTTGCTGTTCCTTGTCCCGTCACTGAAAAGAGCTTGGCACCCTTAACCTGACACCCACCCCTCAGATATTTATAGACATTGATCAGATGCCCTCTCAGCCTTCTCTTTTCCAGACTAAACAGCCCCAGGGCTCTCAGTCTTTCTTCATAGAAGAGATGTTCAAGTCCCCCAGTCATCCTTGTATCTCACCATTGGACTCAATCCAGCAGATCCCTGTCTCTCTTGAACTGGGGAGCCCAAAACTGGACACAGTATCCCAGGTGTGGTCTCACCAGGGCAGAGAAGAGAAGCTCTTAACACAAAGAGCATCACCTTTGATTCCCTCCTACCATCCTCTCTCCTTTTTACTCAGCAAGGCTGCCTGCCTGTAGATTTACCAACTTCACTTCTGGGTGAGCTACCTCTATGTACAGAGAACCTCAGAGGTTTGCTACAAATCAGTATCTCAAGGAGGGTTTTCTATCCCCATTCGTGCTTTGACCACTTCTCCCTTACTGACTCTTCTTCCTGCCACACATACAAACCACTACATACCTCTGAGCTTCTCCTCAGGCTGAAATAATTTCACAGATTTGAAGGATGGTTTGGGCTGGAAGTGACATAAAAGTCATCCAGTTCTAAATCCCCTGCCATGGGCAGGGACATGTTCCACTCTCCCAGTTTGCTCAAGGCCTCATCCAACATGGCTGTGAACACCTCCAGGGAAGGGGCTTCCATGAGCTCCCTGGGCAACCTGTTCCAGTGTCTCAACACCCTCACTGTATAAAGAGTTTCTTCCTAGCATCCAGCCTAAATCTGCCCTCCTCCAGCTCAAAAGCCATTGTGCCTCATCCTATCACCTCAAGCCCTTGCAAAAAGTTCCTCCCCAACTCTCCTGGAGCCCCCTTCAGGTATGGGAAGGCTGCTCTAACATCTAACTTCTCTTTTTTTCTGCAGGCTGAACAACCCCAGCTCTCTCAGCCTATCCTCACAGCAGAGGTGCTCCACGTGTTCTGTTAGCAAGCGTACTGCAAAAGCAGATTTGTTCCTTCCATACTTACAGAATTTTTTAAGCAATCATCATCCACATCAAAGTTTGATGTATCAGTAGGGCTGCTGACTTCTGGGATGTAAGGTGCCTCACAGTTTCTAATGTTGTCCCAGTCAATGCCAGCAAAAAAGGGATGGTTCTTAAAGTCTTCTATACCATTCTGTCCAAGTCGGTGCTCTCTGCTACAAATGAGCCTTCGGATGAGGTCCTTCGCACTTTCAGAGACATCCGTCACTTGAGCAGGAAACTGAAACCTCTCCTTAAAGATTAAAATAAGAGGAAATAATTTATTACCAAGAAAAAGTGGGGAGAAATCCACTCTTCATTTTATGTGAAAAATCACCACACTGAAACTCCACTTCTCAAATACATGCAGTAAGATTTCTAGGAGAAACACTTCCCCAGGAGACAAACTATTGACACTTTTTTTGTCTCCCTGTTTTCCTTCTTCATTTGAATTTCTCTTATGCTGTTGAATTTTCACAGATACCTCCGTTTGGAAGAACATTTAAGCACCTTTTGCATAAGCCAACCAAGGCATCCACCAGAAGAAAGCAATGCAGGAGTGATGCAACATAGGCAAGCTTTGCTCCATAGAGTGACCCAACAGCCACGTTCCCAGGGCTCTTAAGTTTTGAAATGCTTTACCCCAAAGCAAAGCCACCTGCAACCCACAGCCACAAACTGGCTACGTGGAATCATTATTTTGTGCCCTGCATTTAGGAGAGTAAGATAATTAGTACATAAAGCCTCATTTTTAAGTAAGTTACCCTTTTTTCCTCTATTATTTTTTCCCAAGTTACCCTCTTAAAAATTAGCTTAGAGAGAGACAGAAAGTGCACTAACTTTGTGGTTCATTATTTTCCCATAGGTCTCCACCAAGGACTCAGCATAAAAGGGCGTTTCTCCATAAAGCATTTCATACATGCAAACGCCTAGGGACCACCAGTCACACTCGGGCCCATACTTCCCTTTCCCATCTTCCATGGCCTGCAAGATTTCTGGAGAGATGTAGTCGGGAGTTCCAACTGCCACTGAAGACTGGACCTGCAGAAGTTAAACATTTCCAAGACTCAGATCAATTTCCATCCTTACGGACACCCTTGTTCATGGCACATGCGCACATACACGTCAGTCCAGCCTAGCGTTCTGCTTATAACAATCACAACTGAAACACAGAATCATACAGCACAGCTTAGGCTGGAAGAGACCTTAGAGGTCATCCAATCCAACCTCCGGGCCAGGGGCAGGGATGCCTCTTATCTAGACCAAGTGACTCAAGGTCCTAATTCACAGGATCACAGGATGTCAGGGGTTGGAAGGAATCCGAAGAGATCATCGAGTCCAACCCCCCTGCGCCACAGCAGGACCATACAATCTAGCTCAGGTCACAGAGGAATGCATCAAGACAGGCCTTGAAAGTCACCAGAGAAGGAGACTCCACAACCTCTCTGGGGAGCCTGTGCCAGTGCCCCGTGACCCTTACAGTAAAGATGTTCCCCGTGTGTTGAGGTGGAACCTCCTGCGCTGCAACTTACATCCATTGCTCCTTGTCCTATCACAGGGTGCAACTGAGCAGAGCCTGCCCCCTCCCTCCTGACCCCCAGCCCTCAGATATTTATAAACATGTATTAAATCCCCTCTGAGTCTTCTCTTGTCCAGACTAAAGTTCAACCTGGCCTTGAACATCTCCAGGGAGGGGGCATCCACAACCTCTCTGGACAATCCATTCCAAAGTCTTGCCAACATCATAGTGAAGAATTTCTTCCTAAGATCCAATGTAAACCAATTCTCCTTCAACTTAAATCAATTTCCCCTTGTCCTACCATGTCCAGCTCCTCACCCACCAGCACCCCCAAGTACTTTTTTGCAGGGCTACTCTCAAATTTCAGCATCCCCCAGCCTGGATGGATATTGAGGGTTGCCCTGACCTAGATGCAGGACCTTGCACTTTGCCTTATTGAACCTCATGAGATTCTCCTCAGCTCACCTCTCCAGCCTGTCCAGTTCAACATTTTAACACTCAGGGACAGGATTAGCACAGAGTAATCATGTTCTAGTCAAGCCTAATAGATACTGTGCAAGTTTCAATATAGCACAGTTAGCACCTGATCATAATTCAGTATTTTGTCCTGTTTCTACTAAAGCTTGCATTTTCAATAATGATTATTGCTCAGAGCTCAAAACTGAAGAGGTTCATAGTTCATCAACAAACATCTCCAGTGCCTGAAGGGGGCTGGAAAGGGACTTTATACAAGGGCTTGTAGTGATAGGACAAGAGGGAATGGATTGAAGTTTGAGGAGGGCAGATTTAGACAGGAGATTAGGAAGAAATTCTTTACAGTGAGGATGCTGTAACTTCTCTATTTATTCAGAGCTGACTCCATGCACCTAAAAAGCTTTTAATGCATCATATAAATAATCTACCAACATAAATCCAAGCAGCGAGCAGTCACCTTTTGAACCAAGGGGAGTGACATCCCAATACCATTGCAAATCCATTTCACTTGCCACAAGGCACCTTTTCTCTTCAATAACACAGATTCTAGTGGCAAGCAAAGGACTACAAAAAGGGCATTCAGGAATAGGTATCATGCTTTGGAATTTACCGTTCCATCTTCCATCAGTTTCAGACATGAACCAAAATCTGCTAACCGAATATGTCCATTCATATCCATCAAGATGTTGTCTGGTTTAATATCCCTGCAATTAAAAAGACATTTCTGAATTAGTACAGAAAGACCGTGCATAGCATACAGTCTGCTACACTTAGCATCAAACCAGCAACAGATTAGCAGGTGCAACACAGTCACTCAGATAGTGACAGCTGCACCAGGGATGTTTCATGGCAGAGGCTGGAGATCAAATCATGTAAAGTCTGTTGATTTTAGTAGGCATTGGGTGAGCAAATCCACAGGCAGACAGAAGAATCTTACTTGCTCTGAACTTCTGTGCAAATGACTTTCAAATAGCCTGAAGAATTTTAGTGAGGTACAACTCCAAATGCATCCTTATGCATCTCAATTTTACTAAAGAACGAAGGTCAAGGAACCTCTGAAATAATTAACATTTTAACATTTAGTGTCTTCAGAATTTTTCTCTCATGGACATCTCAGCTGATCGTCGAGGTCACAGAATCACAGAATTTCAGCAGTTAGAAGGGACCTTGAAACATCACCCAGTCCAATCCGCCTGCCAGAGCAGGACTACTTAAAGCAGGTCACACAGGAACACATCCAGGTGGGTTTTGATCAGATCCCCTCTGAGTGTTCTCTTCTCCAGACTAAACAGCCCCAGATTTCTCAGCCCTTCTTTGCAAAAGAGATGTTCAAGTCCCTTAAGCATCCTCTTAGCTCTCTGTTGGACTCTCTCCAGGATATTCCTGTCTCTCTTGAACTGGAGAGCCCACAACCAGACACACTATCCCAGGTGTAATTTCACCAGCACATAACAGAGTGGGAAAACCACCCTAGATCTGCTGGACACACTTTCCCTGCTGCACCCCAGGGTGCATTGAAAACAAACACATCCTACTGAGACCTCTGGAATTCAAACTTTGGTTTAAAACACTCTGTGAAAACATGCACCTAAAATAAAGTTCCTCTTAGAAGCTGGACCTAGTTCAAAGTAAACAAAAACATGAGTCACCCCTGAGGCTCCATTTATCCATGTTCTATCTTTTAATATACTCCCAAGAGAACTAATAATAATAAGTAATACTAATAATCACCATCATCATACCAGCCTCTCCCACTTAACCTCACAAAACAGCACAAAACATGAAAAACTCTCACTGGGCTCTCAACACTGCACAAAGATTAACCTGTAAGCACTCAGAAGGGAAAAAAAGTATTTCTTTCAAAGCGAAGTTTCTAAGGCTCAATAATAACTTCATCAGAATAACTTTTAGAGGAAGGGAAGAAAAGAAAAGAACACCATTTCACATAGAATCATCATCATAGATCATCCAGTCCAAACCCCCTACCAGAGCAGGATCACCTAGGGTAGGTCATGCAGGAAGACATCTAGGCAGATTTGGAATGTATCCAGAGAAGGAGACACCACAACCCCTCTGGGCAGCCTGCTCCAGGGCTCTGCCACCCTCACTGTGAAAAAGTTTTCCATTCTGTTCCTGTGGAACCTCCTCTGCTCCAGCTTGCACCCACTGCCCCTTGGCCTATCACTGGACATCACTGAGCAGAGCCTGGCTCCATCCTCCTGACACTGCCTTGCACACCTTTAACAACATGAATGAGGTCACCCCTCAGGCTCCTTTTCTCCAAGTCAAAGACTCCCAGCTCCCTCAGCCTTTCCTCAGCAGAGAGATGTTCCACTGCCCTCAGCATCATTGCAGCTCTGTGCTAGACTCTCTCAAGCAGTTTGCTGAGGTCCTTCTTGAACTGGACACAATACTCCAGATGTGGCCTCATCATGGCAGACTAGAGGGGAAGAAGAATTTCTCTTTCACCTACTCACCTCACCCCTTCTAATCCACCCCAGGATGCCATTGGCCTTCTTGGCCACAAGGGCACATTGCCGGCTTATGGCCATTCTTATGTCCACCAGGCCCCCTAAGTCCCTTTCCCCTGTGCTGCTCTACACCAGGTCAGTTTCCAGCCTATCCTAGTCCACGGTTTTGTTCTTTCCCAGCTGCAAGACTCTACACTTGTCATTGTTATATTTCATCCAATTTCTCCCCACCCATCTCTGCAACCTGTCCAGGTCTGGCTGAATGACAGCACACAAATTCTTCTCTGCTTTTGGAACAGGAGATGTGGTCTGTGGACGACTGCTCTGTTTTCAACTCAATTCTGTTAATAAAAGACAGTCTGAAAGAGAAGCATTGCTGGCACCTGTGACCAGTGTCACTAAGGAGTTTGAAGGTGGTGATTACAGGAAAAAAAAACATGTGGCACAAACCCGGCCTCTCCACTGAGCCTGCAGTTGTTAGATTCAACTGCAAATTAGTTTTGTTCCAGGTTTTTGTTTTGAATGACAGCTGGCGGTTCTCCTGTAGTGATTATTTCCCCTTAACCTGCTCTTCTGAGACCCTACCTCACATACTGTGTCCAGTTCTGGTGTCCCCAGCATAGGAGCAGTTTGCCTCACCCACACTTTAAAGTGATTCATAGATTCATAGAATGGTTTGAGTTGGAAGAGACCTTAAAGATCACCTAGTTCCAACCCCTCCTGCCATGGGCAGGGACACCTTCCACTAGACCAGGTTGCTCAAAGCCTCATCCAGCCTGGCCTTGAACACTTCCATGGAGGAAGTATCCACAGCCTCCCTGGGCAACCTGTTCCAGAGTCTCACCACCCTCACTGGAAAGAATGTCTTCCTAAATCTCCAGTTAAAATCTCTCCTCCTCAAGCTTCAATCCATTCCCTCTCATCCTATCACTACAAGCCCCTGTAAAAAGTTCCTCCTTAGATTTCTTGTAGCCCCCCTTCATGTACTAGAAGACTGCTTTAAGGTCTCCCCAGAGCCTTCTCCAGGCTGAACAACCCCAACTCTCTCAGCCTGCCCCCATAGGGAAGCTTCTCCAGCCCTCTAATCATCTTCCCAGCCCTTTTCTGGACTCATTGAACATTTACTGCTTCAAGCAGATTACCAAGGAAGGAAAATTCTAGACCAAGTACGTACAAACTGGCAGAAGTAATGAGGAAATGATTAAAAGCTCTCTGGTTTAGTGAACAGACCACTGGCTTGAATCTTCATAGGTAAGCGTTACTAGGTGATTATGGGCAAATAATTTCAACGTCACTCAAGGAGAACTGATGCTCAGTCAAGCAACTATGCTCACCTGCCTAGAAAGCTATGAAGCACCAATATTCCAATAACCCTGCCATTAGTTCACCAAGTTAGAAGGAAAACTTCTGCTGACTTGAAATATGAAACAATAATTCACTTTCAAGAAGTATAAGCATTTGGAAGCCATTTTATGAACTAGACTTATAAAGGGAACAAATATGGAATTGAGGGAACTGCTCTGACAGAATCATGCTCTCTGAAGACCCTAAGTTCTACCCAAGTCCAAGACAGTTCAGCCCTACTTTTGAGAGCAGCTTCTGGGAGAAGCCCAATGCGTAATAGGTACTGGTCGCCAGTTAGACCCGGTACAAATCAAGTTCTTCAAATGTACTCCAGAGGGAACTAAAGGGACGTGGGGATTTTGCACATCCAGAGAAACATTCTTTGCACCAGTTTTTCTGTGGAACTGCTACCTGAGGCAGAGCCTCCGTAAACGTTTCTCTAAATCCAGTAACAAGACAAGGTGGTCTAGGGCAAATCTCCATCCGTTACTGGATGCAGAGCAGGGAAAGAGGGAGCTGGGGTTGTTCAGCCTGGAGAAGAGAAGGCTCCAGGGACACCTAATACCAGCCTTCCAGTACATGAAGGGGGCTACAAGAAGGATGGTAGGGACTGTTTACAAAGGCCTGCAGTAATAAGACAGGGGGCAATGAAATTAGAGAAGAGTAGATTGAGGTTGAACATTAGGAAAGAGTTATTTATCATGAGGGTAGTGGAACACCACAACAGGTTGCCCAGGGAGGTAGCTGAGGCCCCAGTTCTGGACATGTTCAAGGTCAGGATCAACAAAGCTCTGAGCAACCTGATCTAGTAGAGGATGTCCTGCTGACTGCAGCGGGGGGGTTGGACTGCATGACCTTTGGATGTCCCTTCCCACCCAGACCATTCTATGAAAAAAGGAGGCTGAGATCTCACTCTCAACAACTCCCTGAAAGGAGGGTATGGGGAGGTGGGGGTTCATCTCTTCTCAGAAGTCCCAACTGGGAGGACAAGAGGAAGGTTTAGGTTTGACATTAGGAAAAATGTCTCTATCTAAAGGGTTCTCATAGAGTGGAACAGGCTGCCCCGGGAAGTGGCTGAATCACCAGCCCTGGATGTCTTTAAAAGTCATGGTGCTCAGGGATATGGTGTAGTGGTGGTCCTGGTGAGTTATGTAAGGGACTTAGTGATCTTGAAGGTGTTTTCCAACCACAATGACTCTGATTCTGTGTGAGGATGTGAGCTGAGCAGACTGCTGGTTTGCACCCCCTTTTTTTCCCTTTAATGGCTGACATAAAGGTATGAAAGGAGAGAGAAGTCGGGACTGAATAACTTTCTTTACAAACATTTAAGCCGTGGCTCCAACACAGAATCAGGTTGTGAGCTGAACTGGTCCTGACTCATGGAGGCAATCAGCACTACACAGCAACTTGGGGAAAGTGATGCTCTTGGTGTTTGTTTTGCATACTTGGGTTATTTGCTTCTGTTCATGTGGACAATGCAAGAGAAATAAACAGTCTGAGTGTCACTGGAAACTGCAACAGCAAATGAGTGTGGAGGCTTCTGAGGAAAAAAAAAAAGTGAAAAGCCTTTAATGAATCATTTTTCATAATGCTTCTTGGTTTAATTTGGGGAGCTGCTCTTCAGAGTGGCATGTTTACCCAGATGACTTCACTCACCTCTCTTTAAAACAGTTTGCTTTCTTAAGCCATAATTAAAAACTCCAACACTATACACACTGTGTTAATATAAACAACATTCTGAAACAGGACTACAGCAGATACCTGGATTACTGCCATTCATTTGGATTTCTCTGTTAATGAGCCAGAGTAGCTTTTCATTTCTTCAGTAAGACTCAGGCAAACGTATTCCCTCTGAGACATGCTAAATCCATAGCACATTCCAGCTGGAAAGCCAACTAAAAAGAATTTTTAGTACACGTGAATGTATTTTTTTTTCCCCTGGATCTATTTCCAATACTAAGCAAAACTTCAGGAGTTGTGAGGTCCCACAGACTGAAATTTGAACTAGTCACAGAATCACAGAATGAGACCATTACAGTGAGGGTGCTGAGACACTGGAACAGGTCACCCAGGGAGGTTGGAGATGCTGCCTGCCTAGAGGTGTTCAAAGCCAGGTTGGATGAGGCCTTGAGCAACCTGGGTGTTCCTGCCTGTGACAGGGGTTTTGGAACCAGATGATCTTCAAGGTCCATTCCAACCTAAACAATCCTATAATTCTGTGATTTTTAATTTATTTATTTTTAATAGAACCACAGAATCACAGAATAGTTTTGGTTGGAAGGCACCTCCAAAGGTCATCCAGTCCAACCCCCTCTGCAGTCAGCAGGGGCATCCTCAACTAGATCAGGCTGCCCAGAGCCCTGTCGAGCCTCACCTGGAATATCTCCAGGGATTGAACCCCACCCACCTCCCTGGGCAACCTCCTTAAGTTCCTTCCAACTTAAAATATCTTGTCATCTTATGGTTTCAAAGCACATCTGTTCCTGAGGTTCACCTAGGATTCAATGATTCAAAGAAAGACAATGCTCTTCAGTTATTTGCCAGACCACATGGAGTTCCTCAGGTCTACAGCACAGGAAGCAGCAGATTTAAGAAGAATCATCAGTTATTTTTGTTTCATGGACAGCCTTGTGGAGGCAGGGGACCAGACCAGACAATCAAAAAGGAAGATGTATCAAAAGATGTATGAAAAATAGAGTGATGTTTAATGCAAGCACTGCAACAGAATGAGTAAGCAGCAGTCATGAGCTGCAGTTGGTGCCCCCAGCATAAGAGGGACATTGAACTGCTGCAGCAGGTCCAGAGGAGGCCATGAAGATGATCGCAAGGCTGGAGAATCTCTCCTTTGGGGACAGGCTGAAAGACTTGGGGCTCTTCAGTATGGAGAAAAGAAGGGCCCAGGGAGACCTTATAATTACATTTCAAAATCTGAAGGGGGCTACAAGAAAGCTGTGGAGGGACTTTTTACATGAGCTTGTAGTGATAAGACAAGAGGGAATGGATTGAAGCTTGAAGAGGGAAGACTTAGTGATCCTGGAATGGTTTGGGTTGGAAAGGGACCTCTGAAGGTCATCTAGTCCAGCTCCCTGTACTAAGCAGGGACATCCCCAACTAGATCAGGCTGCCCAGAGCCCTGTCAAGCCTCACCTTGAGTATTCTCCAAGGATGGGACCACAACCATTTCCCTGGGCAACCTCTTCCAGTGTTCCACTGCCCTCATGGTGAAGAACTCATTCCCAACATCCAACCTAAATCTGTTCTTCTCTAGTTTGAAGCCACTGTCCTTCCTTCTATCACTACAGACCTCTGTAAACAATCTCTCTCCATCCTTCTTGTAGCCCCCTTCAGGTACTTGAAGGCTGGTATTAGGTGTCCCTGGAGCCTTCTCTTCTCCAGGCTGAACAACCCCTGCTCCCTCAGCCTCTCTTCATAGCAGAGGTGTTCCAGCCTTCTGCCCTCCTCTGGACTCACTCCATCAGGTCCATGTTCTTCCTGTATTGAGGGCTGCAGGCCTGGACACAGCATTCCAGGTCAGGTCTCACCAGAGCAAGGTGGCAGAATCACCTCAATTGATCTGCTGGCCACGCATCTTCTGATGAAGCCCAGGATGCCATTGGCCAAAGGAACAATTTGATAGGTGAGCTATCAGTTTATTTTAGTCCATTGCATAAGAAAAGGTTAATCTGCAAAACAAATGTTTATTTCTAATGTTAACATTAAAAGGCATGGAAAGTAATTAATTTTCCTAAGCAGGTCACTTGCTGTCCTTGAAGAGTCAAGAACAAAATGAACAGCTTTCACTGAATTTGTTTTTTCCTGTGAGATCTCCAAATGAAGAGCTGTGGGTTTGGTTTTTTGTTTGGGTTTTTTTACTTTTATTTTTTAATGCTAACAATGCTAAGTAAAATAGCACCAGATTAAAAAAAAAAAAAAAAAAAAGATTAAAATCAAATCAGTTTCAGGTGTAACTGCTGGCACCGAGACATTGATCCAGGCAATTTATTACTAATTGAGGATTTCAGAGCATATTATTTTCTCATCATACATGCAAGAGCATTTCCCAAAATTATAAATCAAAAGGTTAAAAGCAGACATCAGACATCAGTCCAGAGAAGGGCCACAAGGATGATAAGAGGGCTGGAGCACCTCTCCTGTGAGGACAGACTCAGAGAGTTGGGGCTATTCAGTCTGGAGAAGGCTCTGAGGAGACCTTATTGTGGCCTTCCAGTATCTGAAGGGGGCTACAAGAAAGCTGGGGAGGGACTTTTTAGGGTGTCAGGGAGTGATAGGACTGGGGAGAATGGAAAAAAAAACAAAAGGGTAGATTCAGATTGGATGTTAGGAAGAAGTTCTTCCCCATGTGGGTGGTGAGACACTGCCACAGGTTGCCCAGGGAGGTGGTGGAAGCCTCATCCTTGGAGGTTTTGAAGGCCAGGCTGGATGTGGCTGTGAGCAACCTGATCTAGTGTGAGGTGTGCCTGACTGTGGCAAGGGGGATGGAACTGGATGATCCCTGAGGTCCCTTCCAGCCCTGACAATTCTATGATTCTAGGATTCTACAATTATCCACTCTTAGAACAAGAGAGATTATCCTTTGACAGGTTACCTACTCAAAAAAAAACCAAACAAACACCCAAACCCCAGGACCCTACTGCCAGAATGCCTGGAGTTTTTATCCAGAATTCCTTCAAAACACAGGACTATCCTTAGTCAGGACAGAAGTTTGGCAAACTGCTCATTGCACTCCCTTCTGTTGCTTCAGGAAGACTTTTCTTCCACGCTCCACTTCTCTCCTCATGCAGAAATGCCACATCCATGACAAAAAAGCGAAGACATTTGCTTTTGGCAGCACTCCAGTGAAAGGAAATTTGGTGCCTGTGAAGTTTTTATTAAGATACTCAAGCAATGTCATACTGACAGCCTGCTTTAGATATGCAGAGTGAGACAGCTGCTGAACTTCCATCAAGAATGTCACTCAAATGATGCTTCCTTTCCCCCCCTCCAAGTTAAACCTATGGACATTGATGGCCAGGAGCTTACTTCCATTTTCCATCACAGTGTACTGGGTTTTATCAAAGTTGCCACATTCTGCCAACTACAGTTTATTTGTAGAAAAACTAGGAATAGGCTCCTTCTGGCAGAAAGGCCAGCACGCACTGAGCCACATGGGATCTGGGCAGGGGGCAGTTATTCCTTACTAATCCCAAAAAGATAGGCTGCACAAGATAGCAGCATGAGAAAACTGGGATATGCTGGACCTCATTAGCTGTGCCTCTTATCAAGACTCTGCTGTGCCTTCTCCTAAACAGACACTCCTCCACTTTTGGGTAGAATCCAAAAAAGTGCTTATTTCAATTGAATTCAAAGAATTACAGAATCACAGAATGCTAGGGGTAGGAAGGAACCTCAAAAGATCAGTGAGTCTAAACCCCCTGCCAGAGCAGGATCACACAGGGCAGGTCACACAGGAACACATCCTGGCAAGTTTGGAATGTCTCCAGGGAAGGAGACTCCACATTTCTGGGCAGCCTGTTCCAGGATTCTGCCACCCTCACAGTGAAAAAGTTTTCACGTGGAACCTTCTCTGCTCCAGCTTGCACCCATTGCCCCTTGTCCCATCATTGGACATCACCGAGCAGAGCCTGGCTCTGTCCTCCTGACACTGCCCTGCACATCTTTGTAAACATGGATGAGGTCACCCCTCAGGCTCCTCTGCTCTCCCAAGCTAAAGAGCCCCAGCTCCCTCAGCCTTTCCTCAGCAGGGAGATGTTCCACTGCCTTCAGCATCTTTGTGGCTCTGTGCTGGACTCTTTCAAGCAATTCCCTGAGGTCCTTCCTGAACTGAGCAGCCTGGACAAAATACTCCAGCTGCAGCCTCATCACAACCTTATGATTTACATAGCACCCAAACAGTTGCATCATGTTTGTACAGTAAACAAAATTAAAATTACAAATTAAAAGCTTGCAGCTGCAAAAGCTGTAGTAGCCTTGAAGTCAAGGAACAGTCAAAGACTGAACACTAAAATTAACCACTCAGAACAAGCAATGGTATCCTCTGCCAGGTTCAGAGATTCACAAAATGGTTACCTACAGCAAAAAAATACAACAAAGACCCTACCCCAGTATGCCTGGATTTTTTTATCCAAAATTTCCTTCAGAACACAGGATCATCCTTAGTCAAGATCTTAGTTTGGCAAAAGTGATGTCTCAAGTTGCTTCTAAGCAAAGCAACTATATGGATAAAATCAATGCTATCAGCAATCTTATTTTAGAATCACCACAAAAAGGTTCAACTTCTTATTTTTCCTTCAACAGAATCTTACTACTGTAAAAGTGTCCTGTTTTCTCACTAACTCTTGACAATAAATCATTGTGTGTGTGTTGTTCCAGAAACACCCAGTAATTCACCACTACCAAAAGAATCTCAGTGCTCTCAGCAGCAGAGCATGCATCTAAATCTCAATAAAATCAGAGGACAGACACCCAGCAATTATTAGGAGAGGGCAACCAGACCAAAGCAATAAAGGTCCCAGATCTATGATGCAGTCATTTTTTACTGACCAGCATGTGCAGTTCCTGTTTGTACTGGAAATATTGACCTGATGAGCCTGGAAAAGAGAAAGCTCCACGGAGACCTTAGAGCAGTTTTCCAGTACCTGAAGGGGGCCTACAAGAAAAGCAGGAAGGGACTTTTTCCAAGGGCTTCTTGTGACAGGACAAGGGGCAATGGTTTTAAGCCTGAGGAAGGAAGATTTAGACTGGAGATTAGGAAGAAATTCTTGACAGTGAGGGTGGTGAGACACTGGAGCAGGTTGCCCAGGGAGGTAGTGGATGCCCTCCCCCTGGAGGTGTTGAAGGGCCAGGCTGGATGAGGCTTTGAGCAACCTGGTCTAGTGGGAGGTGTCCTTGACCATGGCAGGGGGTTGGAACTGGATGATCTTTAAGGTCCCTTCCAACCTAAACCATTCTATGATCCTAACCAAGTTTTATCCTTAGTAACATCACAAAACTAGTTGAAAGACAATAGAGAAACCCAACTTCCATGTCCTAGATGCAATAGATGTGCTACAACACCTACACAATGAGGTAATGAATCTCAGCTTGCATAGTTTTAAGCTACCTGTTCCATCAAGTGGACTTTTTTAATGCCTTGTGAGAAATAACTTGTGTCCATTAAAAATAAGGTAACCACATTCCTCTTTCACTGCAGAGAACTTGCACCACAGACCTAAGGTACTCTGATAAAACTGACTGAGGCCGATTTTTATCCACACTGAATGTGGACAACACACAAAATAATGAATTTAAATCCCAATGCAAGATAGGTAGTGAGACACTAGAGAACACTCTCATAATAACAACAGTAGGACATCAGAACAAATTGCTGAGGGAAATTTCACCATCTCCAGCTGTATGGTTTTTTAAGAACTGGTTAGACAAACATCTGTCAAGAATGGTTCAGCTATGGTTTGGTCTTGCCTTGCAGCAGAAGAAAAGTATTAGCTGACCTCTCCAAGTCCTCTCCCAGTCCTTTACATCCTTTCTTTCTGCCACTCAGCCAAATATTCAGGACATAACACAGTATTTAACTTGTGGTATCCAATGGTCTTTAGGAATTTCAAATGCTAATAAAGGAAATCATAACAAACAACAGGGAATGAGTACATCAGCCAACATATATACATCTTGAGTTTGTTCAGGCACTGATATTCATTCCTGAACACTTAAACTGAGTGCAGTTCCTGGCTTACAAATATATGTTCCACCACATCATAGTTTAATGTCCTAGGATTCATTTACCTTAGTAAAATGGCCTTTGTGCATGTGGATTTGCTTTCAAGTAATGGATCTCTCAAATACTCTAATGGTTCTAATCCAAAGAGAACTTCTTTACAGTGTGGGTGGTGAGACACTGGAACAGGTTGCCCAGGAAGGTTGTGGATGTCCCCTCCCTGGATGTGTTCAAGGCAAGGTTGGATGAGGCCTTGAGCAACCTGGGCTAGCGGAAGGTGTCCCTGCCCATGGCAGGGGGGGTTGGAACTAGATGATCTTTAAGGTCCCTTCCAACCCAAAGCATTCTGTGATTCTGTAATTTTTAAAGTTGCCTATATCTATTTGCCCCCTTCTTTAGAAAAAAAAAATAATAGGTAAATTGAAAAATTCTTCTTGGTAAGGGACTGAGTGGCCCAGAACTAGACACAATATTCCAGATGCAGCCTCACCAGGGCAGAGTACAGGGGAAAGAGAACCTCTCTGGAGCTTGTAATCCACCCCAGAATGCCACTGGCCTCCTTGGACACAAGGGCACATTGCCGGCTCATAGTCATCCTGCTGTCTACCAGGGCTGAAGGGGGCTACAAGAAAGCTGAAGAGGGATTGTTTACAAAGGCCTGCAGTGATAGAATGAGGGGCAATGGTTTGAAATGAGAGAAGAGAAGATTTAGATTGGATGTCAGGAACAAGTTCTGCACCATGAGGGTGCTCAAACACTGGAACAGGTTGCTCAGGGAAATATCTCTGGAGATATTCAAGGACAGGCTTCACAAGGGTCTGGGCAACTGCAGGGGAGCAGGACTAGATGACCTTTGGAAGTCCCTTCCAACCAAAACTATTCTGTGATTCTATAACTCTATTAAAAAAAAAAAAAAATCACAGAATTATAAGATTAAGTTGTAAGGGACCTAAAAGACTACCTAGTCCCAAGCCCCTTGCCATGGGCAGGGACACCTCCCACTCAACCAGGTTGCTCAAGGCCTCACCTAACCTGGCTCTCTAGGGAGAGAGCATCCACAACCTCCCTGGGCAACCTGTTCCAGTGTCTCATCACTCTCACTGTAAAGAATTTCTTCTTAATACAATGGTGGGGAGTGGGCTGCTCAGCTCACAAACCACCTTTGCCAGAGAGACCCTGAAGGAAAAAAACCAAAGAACAAAGAGCAGTTGGAAACGGCTGTGAACCAGAAGTTTTGCCACAGTGGGTTCTGTACTATTTGTGAAGGAAGAGCTGGGAACCTTGAATTTATAGAGTATTGAAAAATAAACAAACAAAAAATCCCCACCAACCCTGATTTGATTTCTCTACCTCCATCTGGTGTTCTTCTAGTTTCCTAATGAGCTACAAATACCTGGCAGAGGGCACTCACTATTTTCACCTCTAACCTGCCCAGCTGTCACAATGCTTTTTTTGGATGGGATCATTCTGCTTATGGCTTCACATTCCTCAACAGAAACTCCACACCAAAAGTATTCAGAGAAAACCTCCATTTCAGTCAACACTTGAGGGAGTCATGGCCTTGGCCTTCAAGCCCATAGCTGCCCGAGTATTGAGAACCACCACCACCTAAGCTCACAACAGACTGTCCTAGAAGTCTATTCCAGACCTGGAAGACAGTTTGCTCTTTTTGTGTGTGTGGCAGTCTATTGGATGCTACTTTCAATGCTAACTCAAAAAAACCCCAAAACCCTAAACCCAGGTGCTGGTTGTAGAAACAAGTTTCATTGACCAGTCAGCTTTAAATATTAAGTTTATTCACTTAAGATTTCAATCCAATCACCATGGAATACCAAGAGGGTTGTTTGAACTCTGTGAACTTCAGCTGACAGAGCTGTTTCTGGTTACTCTTTCACATATCATTTACAGCTTTCCTCTAAAAGATGGGGACAAAAGGTCTTAATCAAGACAATTCCAAAACATGTATATTTCCCTTGTTTTACCACATCAACTTTATTGGAATTCCATTTTGGCTTCTAAGAACTTAAGTAAACAGATTAAGAACTCTACAGCCACTACCCCTGCAGCATACTCTGAAGATTAAAAAATTAAGGGCTGCTAAGTAAGGCTAATTCATGTCAAAGCTTTTACATTTCTAATAGTATCCTGAGTTACCGGCGGGTAAGGGAGTAGAAAGAGTAAGCTCCTTAAGAATGTTGTGTCCATCTGTGAGTGCCATCTGTCAGAGAAGTCCTGAAGGAAGAGGCTAATGAGGAATCCAGAATATGCCCAGCTGTTGGACTGTAAATTACTACCTGTGCTGGATAACCTGAATGCATCTGTAAGCAGATAAATGTGTTCTTAGCCTGGAGAACAGGAGGCTCAGGGGAGACCTTATTGCTCTATACAACTACCTGAAGGGACATAGACAGGTGGGGGCTGGTCTCTTCTCCCAGGCAAACACCAACAGAACTAGAGGACACAGTCTCAATCTGCACCAGGGGAGGTTTAGGCTGGATGTTAGGAAGAAGTTCTTCACAGAAAGAGTGATTGGCCCTTGGAATGGGCTGCCCAGGGAGGTGGTGGAATTACCATCACTGGAGGTGTTCAAGAGAAGACTGGATGAGGCACTTAGTGCCATGATTTAGTTGAGTAGATGGTGTTCGGTGATAGGTTGGACTCCATGATCTCAAAGGTCTTTTCCAACCTGGTTAATTCTATTCTATTCTGCTCTACTCTACTCTTCCTTTGTGATTCTCATTTTAGATACCTGCTCTCTGCATTTCAGTACAACTACACACAGGGCTTGGACTAGATGACCTTTGGAGGTCCCTTCCAACCCAGACCATTCTATGTGGTAATTTGAGGAACAAATCCAGGACTTGATTGGTTTTGGCAATGAGAGGCAAACATTTTTCCTTTTTATTTTTCTTCATAAAAATCACAGAACTGTTTCAGTTGGAAAAGGCCTCTAAGTTCATTGAGTCCAACATTCAACTTAACACCACCATGGCCATTCAACCATGTCCCACAGTGCCACATTCACACATTCCTTGAACACCTCCAGGAATGGTCACTCCAACACCTCTCTGGGCATCCTACTCCTTTTTTTCCCCCTTTCTTTAATGTATTGATGATGCTAAGAAAGCAGTTCACAGAAGAAGTGTTTGCTGGGAAGCTGTATGGACAATTCAACAAGTTTTCACAGATACATGGAATGTTTTGGGTTGGAAGGGACCATAAAGATCACCTCGTTCCAACCCCCATGCCATGGGCAGGCACACCTCCCACTGGCCCAGGTTGCTCAAGGCCTCATTCAACCCTGAACACCTCCAGGGAGGGAGCAGCCACAACCTCCCTGGGCAACCTGTTTTCACATATTTTTTTACAGAAGAGTGTCTCTGTAAGACATGTGGATGTTTTTTAATTATCAGGGATATTTCTAAGTGCTTTGAGCCTTAGCTCAGTGAGCTGCTAGCTGCAAATTGCTAGAAAATTTCTGGGGGTGATGAAGGGACAAACCAACCTGCTCATTCCAGACTGCATCCCACAGCAATTCTTCTCTAGTCCTTTTCCATCTTCCTCTGGGAATAAATACACAGATAGAAATACACCAAGAGCTATGGGAGGCGAGGGAAAGGGAGGTCTGTACAGGACAGAGTTCTGAGATCACCAGATCAGCCTAAAGAAGAGAAGGTTCCAGGGAGACCTAAAAGCAGCCTTCCAGTACCTGAAGGAAGCCTACAAGAAGGCTGCAGAGAGACTGTTTCCAAAGGCCTGCAGTGACAGGATGAAGGGCAATGCTCTGAAATCAGAGCAGATTTAGATTGGATGTTAGAAATATGTTCTTTACCATGAGGGTGGTGGAATACTGGAACGGACTGCCCAGGGAGGTAGTCGAGGCCCCATCCCTGGATTGACAAGGCTCTGGGAAATATGATCTAGTGGACGATGTCTCTGCTACTTGGACTAGATGACCTTTGGGGTCTCTTCCAACGCAGACCATTTTATGATCACTAGATGCTTTTCATTGTGCTAAAGGAAGGATATAGAGTGTTAATAAAAGGTTGATCTTATCCCTCTCCCATCCATGTATTTCATCGGCAATAAAAATCACCACAAAGCTGTAAAAATATATTAAAGGGGAGGAGGAGGGAAGAAACACACTAAAGTGTTTTCTCCATTCTTCTAAGGCACATAAAATACAAAGGAATAGGGAGGACATTACAAAAAAAAAATTTAAAATATTGGTAATTGTTCCTGAAGTTATGTGGGAAACAAAACAAAGATAAGATACAAAGCTGCAAAGTAAACCCTGGAGGCTAAAAAAAAAAAAATCAATCAAATAAATGGCCTACATGGAGAAGAAAAGCAATGCTATTTCCAACAGAAGAAATACATACATCCAGTACTTGCCCTAGCTCTTGCAAGATGGGAAGAAGCACTGTTTTACCCTATATATTTTACTGTTCTTCCCCTAGGCTAGTCTGTCTCTAGATTTCACTGACTGCCCAGCAGGAAGAAGAGTGCTTCAGAACACAACACTGCTATACAGCCATTTAATGTGCTACACAGATGCTTTTCTTTCTCCCTCCTTCACCCAATAAAGCTTTACTCAGCAGTGACACAGATATTTGTGTTTCCTCTTTCTTTAATGGAAGGCAGTGTTGGTAAGGATATCTACCCCCTTCAAAGAAATAAAAGATAAAGAAAAAGGGAGGCAGGGGGGAGGTACTGAAGAGCAGCAGACAAAAGCATGGCTTTTCCAAACATGTCTTCTGCTTAACTGTACCCTAAATTAAGAGTATATAGGTTAAATGCTAATAGGAAAGAAGACTCCTTCCTAGCAAGGAAAAAGTAGAACAGCAGAGAGCAAAGAACCTACTAGTCCTGAAACAGTAACACCAAAGTTAGGATAATCTCTCTTGATTGCTCCAGGTTGATCATGATCTTGAACACTGCAAACATGGCATTCTATTCCACAGAAACAAAGAATGGCCTAGGTTGGAAAGGAACTCAGAGATCATCTACTCCAACACCCCTGTCAAGGGCAGGGATGCCTCTCAACTGGACTTGATTGCCCAATGCTTCATCCAATCTGGCTTTAAACACCTCCAGGGAGAAGACATGCACAACTTTTCTAGGCAACCCATTCCAGAGTCTCACCACCCTCATACTGAAGAGCTTCTTTCTGAGATCCAATATAAACCTACTCTCCCTCAGATTAAAAAGCATTCCCCCTTGTCCTGTCTCTAGACATCCTTAGGAAAAGTCCCTCTCCAAACATCCTGTAGGATCCTTTCAGGTAACAGAACTACATTAAAAATTATATAGATTATTAC
The DNA here is from genome assembly GCF_014839835.1 of Dryobates pubescens. Classification (NCBI taxonomy): domain Eukaryota; kingdom Metazoa; phylum Chordata; class Aves; order Piciformes; family Picidae; genus Dryobates; species Dryobates pubescens. The sequence continues at coordinate 9,907,890 of NC_071613.1, forward strand.
TCATTGGAACACTCTCCTTCAGTTTCTCACCCACAACTGGCCCCTTCCAGTACCTAAAGGGAGCTACAAGAAAGGCAGGAAAGGACCTTTTACAAGGGTTTATAGTGACAGGATGATAGGGAATGCACTGAAGCTTGAGAAGGGCAGATTTTGGCTGGAGATTAGGAAGAAATTCTTTCCAGTGAGGATGGTGAGACACTGGAACAGGTTGCCCAGGAAGGTCATGGATGCCCCCTCCCTGGAGGCGTTCAAGGCCAGGTTGGATGAGGCCTTGAGCAACCTGCTCTACAAGTGTGTGTATTAAAGAGTGATTCAAACAGAGAGTGAAACCTGGACCTGAACTTGCTTTTTAAAAGGAAGTCAGAGAATACTACCTTTAAACAAACAGCTATTTAGGAATATTAAAAAGCACAAAACTCCCCTCCCCAGGCCCCTGAAGCCACCCATGCCTTCTTCTTTCCTTCTCCCCCATGTGTTTCTGTCTAGCATCCTCCTCCATTTCAATAGCTGGTCGGCAGATGATCAAAGTTGCTATTTTCAGTCCTTTGCCCAAGTGTTAATCTCATTGTCGCTTGCCTCTTCAAGAAGAGTTAGCTGTCTATTGTGCACCTAATGGCTAACAGGAGCCTGACAGTAAGTCCTTGGCTGTAGGTAATGCTGCAGAAAGTGCAGTTCAGAACTCGCATAACCAGTACTTTTAGTTAGTTTTGATGCTTCTCTTTGATTGACATCTGAACTTACAAGACTTGACTACTGTCTGGCTGGCTGAGACTCAAGCATTGCTTTCCTCTCAGGAAACCAAACTGAAAAGCAATTTTTGTACAGCAGGGAAGAGCAGTTTAAAACTTAAAACTAGCAAACAGACCAGTTACAGCTACAAATGATTTATTCACGTGATGCATCAATGGAGTTAATCCAAAACTTTCTTTGGACACCTGTTCTATCTGATCTGCTTCAGGAAAAGTCTGAGTAAAACACAAAGTAAAATTTTTACTCAAGAGTGGGGAATCAGAAATTCATAGAATCATTGAACAGTTAAGGTTGGAGGAGACCTTAAAGCTCATCCAGTTCCAAATCCCCTGCCAGAGGCAGGGACACGTCCCATTAGCCCAGACTGCTCAAGGCCTCATCCAACCAGCCCTTGAGCACTTCCAGGGAGTGGGTGTCCACAACCCCTCTAGGCAGCGTGTACCAGTGTCTCACCATCCTCACCAGAAAGAATTTCTTCCTAACATCCAGACTAAATCAAAAGATTTCCTATATGAGAATGAAAACCATTACCAAAACAGATTTCAGCCTCTCCATTCCTTTTTTTTCCCTTCTGTTCAAACCAGTGTTTTTTTGTACCTTTCCAATGCACTTTTCCTGGACTTGAACCTAATGTAGTGTGAGGTGTCCCTGCCCATGCCAGGGGACTTGGAACTGCATGATCTCTGAGGTCCCTTCCAACCCTGACAGTTCTGTGATTCTGTGACTTTACCCACTGAATCTGATTTAAAACTCCAGAGTTGCAGTGGCAGTAATATCACAGCTTGCTGCTGCAGAAGGAAATACTAAAAGGCTGCTCCTCAAGAGCTAATAAAGGACCACTGAACAGCATAAACATCACAGCACCTGAGTCAATAGAGAGTTTAATACAACTCTGCAGATAAAGCCCCACAAGGTCTTTGCTTCCCTGACCCTAACCATGAAGTCTTCCATAACTGAACCAGAGTGACCTTACACAAGCATCTGCTTTGTAAGCACTACTCTATAATTTGCAGGACATAAAGTGACCTACTTTTTGTCATGTAAGAAGTTAAAATGTATTAGTATCTTGGTGTTATTAAAGAGTAACATGAGGCAGATTCTTTAACAATACACCAAATCTTCTGGAAATGGAACAGGCAAATACTGTAGAACAGCTTCACTGCAGACAAGGTTATTTCATAGAATTCATAGAACAGTCAAAATTGGAAGGTACACTAAAGATCACCTGATTCCAACCCTTTGCCATAGGTAGGGACACCTTCCACTAGATCAGGTTGCTCAAGGCCTCATCCAAGCTGGCCTTGAATGTTTCCTGGGAGGGGGCATCCACAACCTCCCTGGGCAACTTGTTCCAGTGTCTCACCACCCTCACTGGAAACAATTACTTCCTAATCTCCAGTCTAAATGTGCCCTCCTCAAACTTCAATCCATTCCCTCTTGTCCTATCACTAAAAGCCCTTGTAAAAGGTCCCTCCCCAACTTTCTTGTAGGCTCCCTTTGGGTACTGGAAGGCTGCTCTTAGGTCTCCCCTGGAGCCTTCTCTTCTGCAAGCTGAACAGCCCCAACTCTCTCAGCCTGCCCCCATGTGGGAGGTTCACCAGTGCTCTGATTAACAGGACCAGTAAGTCGAAGTGCAAGGTCCTGCACCTAGGTTCTGGAAACCCTCAACATCAGTACTGGCTGGGGGATGATGAGATTAAGAGCAGGCCTGCAGGAAAGAACTTTAGGGTGTTGGTGGGTGAGAAGCTGGACATGAGCCAGCAATGGGCACTTGCAGCCCAGAAGGCCAATGGCAGACTGGGCTGCATGAAAAGCAGCATGGCTGGAGATGGAGAGAGGATTCTGCCACTCTGCTCTAGTGAGACCTCACCTGGAGTGTTGTGTCCAGCTGTGGGGTTACCAACACAGGAGAGACATGGACCTGCTGGACTGGGTCCAGAGGAGGGCAAAAAAGATGATCAGAGGGATGAAGCACCTCTCCTAGGGAGACAGACTGAAACAACTGGGTCCATGCAGCCTGGAGAACAGAAGGTTCGGGGGAGACCTTAGAGATATATTTCAATATCTGAAGGAGACCTACAGGAAGGCTGGGGAGGGACTGTTCAGAAGGGATTGTAGTGTCCCTGAAAACATTCAAGATCAGACTTGGTGTAGCCCTGGGCAGTCTGATCTAGTTGGAGGTGTCCCTGCTGAGTGCAGGGGGGGTGGACAAGATGACCTTTGAGGGTCCCTTCCAACCCAATGCAGTCAAATAGAAAGAAAGAAGCCAAGGACCCACAATGGTAAATAAGATAAAGGCATTCTAAGGAGGAACTTTAGGAGCACATAAGGCATTAATAAATGAAAATCTGAGATAATATGAAAGGAAGCAATGATGAGATAAATACTGAGTTCACAAACTGACAGTGAAGTGGAAAGTCTAAAGACAAAGCAGCTGGTGTCCCTCTCTGTAACAAGTATCACGAAGACTCCATCACAGAACTGCCGTCCTCACTTCTGCCTACATTGTTCTGAACTGTATCAACATGAACGAAACCACCCAAAGCTAATTACCAACTCTATCCTCCAAGTGAAGCACACCCTCAGAACCACAGGTCAGCAGGACTACAAATTCAAAAATAAGGAAAATGTTTTGCCCTAGTTCCCTGATGTTGATTTTGGACCTCAAAGAAACTAGTAGGAGAAAGTATTTCCAGGTCTGAAATAATCAGAAAGGAATGAGTGTAAAATTATAGCTTAACTCACACAAAACCAGCTTCCAAATGGGAATGTTTTGCCTTCAAAATGAATTTCTAAGCTCTGAAAACTCTTCCAACTTCCTAAGACACTGAAAGAGATCTGATAGCAGAGTTCTGACAGTCCTAAGGTGGCTAACACCAAGAAGTCAAATCAATCTTTATGACAGAGGCAGCAGGATCTCTTGGAAAGTTACATCAACTGTAGCATTTGCTGAGACTTGCTGTAAACATTATTACTTGGAAAGCAAGACCAGGTTTTGTTTGGGTTTGGGGGCTTTATTTTGTTTGTTTTGATTTTTGGTGGGGTTTGGTTGGTTTGGTTTTGTTGTTGTTTTGGCTGGTTGGTCTGGGAGGGTTTGTTTTGGGGCTCTTTTTTATATAACACTTAACAGCATTAAGCATTTTTCCACTAAAAACAAGGTTTAAAAAGACCCTTTTCAATCAAACTTTTCTTTCTTGTCTGTCTCTCTCATTTTCACTCTTAGCAAGGTTTACATACTTCTGTTTTATAACAGCTACATCCAGCTCCTACCTAAACAGGATTACAAACCATCTGACACAGCACTCTCAGCCATCTGCCTTTCAAGCAACTGCACACAGAAGATACACCAATCTCCATCTATTAATTCCTTTTTTTCCCCCTGTGAGTCTTCTTTCCAATAAAGGTATAATTGTCCTAGCTACAGGAGTGCCAGGGACTAACCAGAAAGCACAGTGGTGCACTCCTTTCCTTGCTGGCCTTCCTCAGCTGACAATAATCAAGAATTTCCTTCCTGAGGAGGCAGGTGTTGGAAGGGGTCTGTTCAAAAGTATTAGGGCTAAATACTTTTAAGATTCCTCATTTCCAACTACTTCTTAGAGCTGAATGTATCTGTGGCCCCAGTGGTAGCAGGCATTTCAAAAGTAGCAATAAATGTAGGGGGAAAATGGGCTTAATGTGATGAACATAGAGCAGCATAAAGGCTGGGAGAATTGGGGCTGGTCAGCCAGAAGCAGAGAAGGCTCTGGGGAGACGGCAGAGCTGCATTTCAGTATCTGAAGAGGACCTACAGGAAGGCTGGGGAGAGACTGTTCAGAAGGGCTTGGAATGATAAGATGAGAGGCAATGGTTTGAAACTGGAGCAAGGCAGATTTAGGCTGGACATCAGGAGGAAGTTCTGCACGATGAGAGTGGTGCAGTACTGGAAGAGGTTGCCCAGGGCTGTGGTTGAGGCCCGATCCCTGGGGACATTCAAGATAAGCCTTGATGTGTCCCTGGCCAGCCTGATCTAGGTGGAGTTACCCCTGATGAGTGCAGGGCAGGGTGCACAAGATGAACTTTGAGGCTCATTTCCAACCCAGCGCCATCTCTGAGGTGATTTCCTCTTCTCCTTCTCCATCAAGCAGATTGGAGAACTGACCCAGCTTACTTAAAATGTGAAGTTATTTGGGCTGGTGTCCTCACTCAGTTCACTGCACAGGCCCACAAACCTTTGTTTCAGCAGAGCGAAGGATGTCTGGAGTTGGGGTCTTGAAGAGACAGGAACAATAGGAGGACAAAGGCCAAAGGATAGGTTTGTAAAAGCACCTCTGCTGAAAGGACTGCTCAAGGCTACTATCACTTAAAGCACTGGAGTTAGGATTTCTAAATTCCTTCTGCTCAAGTAACACAGAATGTGGGTCTGTGCAAGCTCAGCCAGCCATGGCGCAGCTTTCACTGCCACCAGACACAAGGCTGCAAGAGACCATTTGCCTTCCACAGGAGAACACAGCCCCTCTGACCCACTAGCTCCTGGCACTCCAGGGTTCTTTTATTTCAACATACTAGGTCATCACAGGCTCCTTCAGAAATCCCTCCAATGAATTCTAGTCAAGCAGCATTAACCCCATCCAGTCCCCACTACAGGTTGGGTGCCACCCTGAGGGGGCACTATGTAACAGAATACAGAATTAACCAGCTTGCAAAAGACCTTCAAGATCATCAAGTCCAACCTATTACCCAATACCATCTAATCAACTAAACCAGGGCACCAAGTGCCTCATCCAGTCTCTTTTTAAACACCTCAGTGATGCTGACTCCACCACCTCCCTGGGCAGCCCAGTCCAATGGCAAATCTCTCTTGCTGTGACAAACTTCTTCCTAACATCCAGACTAAACCTCCCCTGGCACAGCTTGAGACTGTGTCCTCTTGTTCTGTCACAGAGCAGAGAAGTGCTCTGTTTAGAGCACACAGAGCCACAGGGCAACAGGAAAGCTCAGAGCTGGCAAGGTGGCCTTTGCCTGCAACCTGTGGCTCAGTTGGTAGCACATAAGACCCTTAATGGGAAGCCTGTGAGTTCAAGCCTGCAGTGGGCACTACTGTCCTCCCTACTCTAGTCATGAGGTCTGTGGTGACAGGTTGGACTCGATGATCTTTGAGGTCTCTTCCAACCTTAGTGATACTGAATACTGAACCCCTCTTCAGCAGGAAAGATGGAGAGCAAACATAGAGCCTTAAACTCACAGAGCTCTCATAGACCACCAGAATGGTTTGGGTTGGAAGGGACCTTAAAGAACATTTAGTTCCAAGCTCGCCACCATGGGCACCTTTCATTTAGGCCAGGTTGCTCGAGGCCTACCTCTGCAAAAGGAATACCTTGTCTGGAAGCAATGGCTTACCAAACACGCACTAAAACAACGTCCTGCCCTGCAGTTTTCCATGTAAAACTAAACCCTGCAACATTTCAAAGCAAGACCATTCCCAGCAGGCTATCAAAATAACCTTACGTTGTTGGTTGGGGTTTCCCCCCCCCCCCCCTTATTTTTTCTAGCTCAGTTTCCTTAACTCTCAGCACTTTGTAAGGACATCTTGATGGTGTGCATTCAACAGTCATGTCTGTTGCAAAGTTTGGTAAACACTTCAAATGCTTGGGTTGCTTTCTTTCAAGCCCACAATAACAGTTCACTTTACCAAAGGCCACAGCACTTGGCTCACCCTTCTGCCAACTCGACTCACAGGCGCACGGTGCAACGCATCTGACTCCCCAGGATGGGCCTTCCACCCCCAAATTTTCCACTTAAGCAAATTAATGATCAGGAAGGATGGGCTACACCCAGAAGACAGAAAAACACTTATTCAGCAAGTCAAAAATGGATATGCTGGCACTGAAACTTATAGTTGAAAGTGAAATGCATCTTCCAAAGAATCCCAGATTCCAGCTGCCTGCTAACTACAGTAAGTATTTCAGGGATGTCCCCAAGATTATTTTTACTGAGGGCAAATAGAGCCTTCTTGTGAAAAGCAAAGAGAAGGCTTGGAAAAAAAGCACAGGCAGTTCTTTTATGCCTCCATTATTCCACTATGCTCAATATTTCTCAGAAAGGATGTCACTTCCACAGAGAATTCTGCTGCTCTGTATTTCAAGAACCGAAATGTGCCAATGAAGCCCAACTGAAATTTCCAAAGGTGATAAAGAAAATGGAAAGAAAGAGAGGGGGAAATAATAATAAATAAATAAAAAGCATTGGGTGGTTTAGAATGCTAAAATCCTTCAGGTTTAAAGTGTCAAAGAGAATCACCGAATGGCTTAGGCTGGAAAGGGCCTCAGAGATCATCTGCTCCAACCTCCCTGCCATGGCCAGGGATGCTTCTCAGCTAGACTTGGTTGCCCAAGGCTTCAGCCAACCTGGCCTTCAACACCCTCAGGGAAGATGCAGCCCAAAACATCCCTGGGCAATCTATTCCAGAGTCTCATCACCCTCATACTGAAGAACTTCTTCCTAAGATCCAGTCTAACCCTTCCTTCCTTCAACTTCAAACCATTTCCCCTTGCCCTGTCACTAGACACCCTCAGGAAAACTCCCTCTCCAGCCTTCCTGTAGGCTCCTTGCAGGTATTGGAAAGCAGCTATAAGGTCACAAAACCACACAATCACCTTTAAGATCCTCAATACCACCTGTTACCCAACTATCATGACCACTAAAGCATATCCTGAAGCACCACATCTAGACACTTCTTGAACACTTACAGGGATGGTGACTTCACCACCTCCCTGGGCAGCCTGTTCCAATGCCTGGCCACTCTCTCAGGAAAGAAATTTTTCCTAATCTCCAACCTAAATCTCTCCTGGCACAACTTAAGCCCATTTCCTCTTTTCCTATTGCTAGTTACTTGGGAGAAGAGACAAACACCAGCCTCACTCAAGCCAGAGACCAATGAGGGCTTCCATCAGCCTTTTTCTTCTCCAGACTAAACAACCCAGGCTCTCTCAGCCCGCTCCCCATACACCATGCCCTCCAAACCCCTCTCCAGCCTTGTTGCTCTTCTCTGGACACCCTCTCTGACCTCATGTCTTTCTTACACTGTGGTGCCCAGAATTGAATGCAGAACTCAAGCTGTGGCCTCACCAGTGCCCAGTACAGGGGCGCTATCACTTCCCTACTCCTGCTGGACACACTGCTCTTGATCCAGGACAGGATGCTGTTGGCCTTCTTGGCCACCTGCACACACTGCTGGCCCATGTTCAGCTGCCATCCACCAGCACCCCCAGATCCTTTTCCACAGGGCTGCTTTCCAACCACTCATTCTCAGGCCTGCAGCACTGCCTGGGGTGGTTGTGACCAAAGTGCAAGACCTGGCACTCGGTCTTGTTAAACCCAGGAGCTTTCTGCTCTCTCAGCTGAGCAACCCCAGCTCCCTCAGCCTATCCTCACAGCAAAGGTGCTCAAGCTCTTGGATCATCCTGTGGCCCTCTGTTGAAGCTGCCTGCAATCCCTCACCCCTTAGGGCAGTCGATGTGTTGGTGCTCTGCCTATCTTTTCTCAAGCAGATGACATCTGCAATGTATGTAACTCGAGAGCTTGCCCTGTAGCCCTAACTATCCTCCCACAAACTTCACCAACAAAAATAATAATTACCATAGGTGTTTCATAAGCCTTCCAAAATATTTTCTTTGTCAGAAGGTAAGGCAGGATTGTTTTACCATTCCACAGAAAACTAAGCCTGTTTAAGGTGGGTGTGTGCCAATCTCTGAAAGCTATTTTAAATGTCTGTTTGTGCAGTGGTCTGGCAGATCAGAAGCCTGAATGCTCAACACTCCCTAGCTGCAAATTCACTGTGCAGCCCTGCGAGGAACAAAGAGATGAAGGAAATCAAATATCAAGATGAAAACTGCTTAAGCACATTAACGCTTAGAACTCTGTAGTGTGCAGGAAGCTGGAATGTCCCAAATAAAATCTGGGACAGAGACAGACTTAGATGCACCCTTACTGAAGCAAGGGCTGCCTCAGAAGGCAGCACACAAGGCAGCAGCAGTAGGGACAGACAGAAGGAAAGCCGCCAGTGGCACACTCACCGTGCCTGGGACTTGTACGTGCCCAGAGAGTGTCTTCTGCAATGCCCAGGAGAAATTTCTTCCAGTGGCAACCAGGCCTTCCAAAATGGACTTTACTTTAAAAAGGACTCCTTTTTATTTAAAAGGATTTAGACAAAACCAAACATTTTAAAGCTCAAGTTCCACCTTACATTAAGTAAAAACATAACATCAAACTGCTGGAGCAGGTCGAGAGGAGGATCACAAAGATGACCATAGAATGGCTTAGGTTGGAAGGGAGCTCAGAGATCATCTGCTCCAACCTCCCTGTCATGGGCAGGAACACCTCTCAACTAGATCAGGGGGCTGGGGACAGGCTTGAAAGAGTTGGAGCTGTTCAGCCTGGAGAGGAGAAGGCTTGAGGAACACCTTCTAGCAGGCTACCTGTACCTGAGGGAAACTACAGGAAATCTGGTGAGGGACTTTTCACAACGGCTTAATGTAGCAGGAGGAAAGGGAATGGATTGAAGCAGGCAGCTTTAGACTGGAGATTAGGAAGAAATTCTTTCCAGTGAGGGTGGTGAGACACTGGAACAGGCTGCTCAGGAAGATCATGGATGCCCCCTCCATGGAGGTGTTCAAGGCCAGGTTGGATGAGGCCTTGAGCAACCTGGGCTAGAGGAAGGTGTCCCTGTCTGTGGTGGGGGGACTGGAACTAGGTGATCTTTAAGGTCCCTTCCAACCCCAAACAGACTATGAACTCTGAAAACTGAAATTAGTATTAATGCATGTAGAGACTTTTTTTTTGCATCAGCTAAAGGACTAAAACAGTGCTAAGAATCTATAAAAATAAACCAAATTGATTCTGGTTCCCAAGATATGTAAAATCTCACCAGGTACGATACTACAGTTTGCAGAAAACTGGCACAAGACACTATTTAACCTTGGCCTACAAGCAAGCCTCACTTCATTAGTACAAATGACTAATCTCATACAATTACCAAATCATTCAGGTTGGAAAAGACCCTCGGGATCATCACCAACCATTGGCCCTACTCTACAAAGTTCACCCCTAAACCAGCAGGTCAAGAGGTGGTTCTGCCCCTCTGCTCTGGTGAGACCTCACCTGGAATACGGTGTCCAGCTCTGGAGCCCCCAACGCAAGACTGACAAGGACCTGCTCAAAGATGATCAGAGGGCTGGAGCACCTCTCTTAAGAAGACAGGCTGAGACATTTGGGGCTGTTCAGCATGGAGAAGAGAGGGCTCTGGGGAGTCCTCAGAGCTACATTTCAGTATCTGAAGGGGACCTACAGGAAGGCTGGGGAGAGCCTGTGGTGATAGGATGAGGGGCAATGGTTTGAAACTGGAGCAGGGCAGATTTAGGCTGGACATCAGGAGGAAGTTCTGCACAATAAGAGTGGTGAAATACTGGAACAGGCTGCCAGGGATGTGGTTGAGGCCTCATCCATGGAGCCATTCAGGATCAAACTTGATACATCCCTGGTCAGCCTGATCTAGTTAAAGGAGTCCCTGCTGAGTGCAGGGGGCTGGGACAAGCTGACCTGTGAGGGTCTCTTCCAACCCAATACAATCTGTGAATCCGTTAACACGAAAATCTATGCTGAAAGAACTGGGGCACAAAAAGGAAACAAAACAAAACAAATCAAACCAAAACAACCTGCTATCTCATTCCAAGGGAGAAAAAAAAACAACCTTGAATGAAAGATGCCTAAAGCATGGTTTCTAGTTAAGCAGCTAAATCTCAGATCACATCCTGAAGGCCACAAAGGATGTGACCATCAGAGTTAAAACTTCCCAGAACATAGTATTATTGGCATGCAGATGATGTGTTTTTGTTTACTTTACCAGTTGCAAACATTCTCATCAAAGGAACAGTGGAACAGGTCTCATTTCAGAGGCTGATCATGTCACAATACTCTGCCCTGGTGAGGCTGCATCTGGACTATTATGTCCAGTTCTGGGCCCCTCAGTTCAAGAAGGACCTCAGGGAACTGTTTGAAAGAGTCCAGTGCAGAGCCACAAAGATGATTAAGGCAGTGGAACATCTTCCTTACAAGGAGAGACTGAGGGAGCTGAGGCTCTGTAGCTTGGAGAAGAGGAGCCTGAGGGGTGACCTCATTCATGTTGGTAAAGATGTGCAGGGCAGTGTCAAGAGGACAGAGCCAGGCACTGCTCAGTGATGTCCACTGATAGGACAAGGGGCAGTGGGTGCAAGCTGGAGCAGAGGAACACTTTTTTACTGTGAGGGTGGCAGAGCCCTGGAGCAGGCTGCCCAGAGAGGTTGTGGAGTCTCCTTCTCTGGAGACATTCAAAAGCCACCTGGATGTGTTCCTGTGTGACCTGCCCTGGATGATCCTGCTCTGACAGGAAGCTTGGACTGGATCTCTGGAGGCCCCTTGCAGCCCCTAACATTCTGTGATATGCAGACTCATTGAGTAAAGCAGAGCAGCTTATGTAGCACATGAAGTAATAGAAGATAGCACCTCAACAGCTTACCCACAAACACATTTTAAAAGCCGGAGCCAAATGACACCGAATAGAAAAGCTTTCACATCAGGCCCTAAGCAAACAATTTCTCACAAATGACACAGCTGAAATTTTCAGAATTCAAGGAATAATGCTCTGGCTGGGTTTCTCCACAAGGTGTTATCACAAAGAGCTCTCTTTGGCAGGCAGACACAGGTTTTGAACAAAGCTGGCAGACTTGAAAATATTCCAGGAGAAACATGCAGCTTAGCACACCCCCCCACCTCAAAGCATTGCCAGCTACAGCTCTTTCATGAAAAGCCACCATTTCAAAGGACACAATGCAGTGATAAACCAAAACCAACCACAAAACACCTTTTGGACAAAACCTCCACCTTTTCTGTAGAGAATCAGCCACATGGGAACAGTAAAAGGAGCAACGGCCACTCTGAGGGCAACAGATGGGTATATCAAGCTCCTTCTGCCAACTTAATCATAGCATCACGGAACTGCTTTGGTCGTAAAAGCCCTCTAAGATCATAAAGTCCAACCATCAACTGAACACCACTATGGCCATTAAACCATGTCCCAAAGTGCCACAGCCACAGGTTTCCTGAACACCTCTTGGGATGGTGACTGCACCACCTCCCCTGGGCAGCCTGTTCCAATGCCTGACCACCCTTGCAGCAAAGAATTTTTTCCTAATCTCCAACCTAAACTTTCCCTGGCATAATTTCAGGCCATCTCCTCACCTGATACTAGACAGAAGAGACCAACACCAGCCTCACTCCAGCCTCTTTTCTTGGGAGCTGTAGAGAGCAATGAGGTCTCCCTTCAGCCTCCTCTTCTCCAGACTAAACAACCCCAGCTCCCTGAGCTGCTCATCACCAGCCCTGCTCTCCAGACCCTTCCCCAGCTCTGCTGCCCTTCTCTGCACATGTTCCAGCATCTCAATGTCCTTCTTGCAGTGAGGGGCCCAAATACGAACCCATTACTCAAGTTGTGGCCTTAGCAGTTTAAACAACTCAGAGTTTACTTCATTTGCTCCAGTGGAAATCTACTGCATTTGAAAACTCTGCCTCTTGCAAGGTAACCTTTTCCTCTGCATACAAGAACCACCATGGAATCCAGTGAAGACTGAGACATGAAAGATGATGCCACTTTGATGGTGGTGGAAAAAGCAATCATGACCTCACAATACATGACTCAACACTTTGCTTTGAACAGAACACATGATTTGTTTTTTTATTTACCAATCTAAGATAAATCTAAGTACCACAATTTAATTACTTCCAATTATTTAGCAGAATGTCCTCATTTCACCTTGAAGATAATTTCACTATGACCAAAAGAAAATGGTGAAGAAAAAAACCCCAATAAATCCAAAGCAGGCCACACAATGGGGTGGCTTCAACTTCTTAATTAAGAAACAGCTTCTGACCCTTCAGAAGGGTTTGATCAGATTTCACAAACAGGTTTCCAGGTTGCTTCTATAAATTATGGATCATTGACTCTGAAACATGCCAGTGGGTAAGATTCATCAGATGAATGTAGACATTCATTCATGCCTCTGACCACAAGGTTAACACCAGCTCTCAATAACCACCAGACCTAAGTAGGTCACTTTTATCATCCTTCCTATTACAGCAAAGACTTGTTACCACCTTCAACTCTTTCACAGGAATTATTTTCACTCCAGCAAGAAATTTCCCACTACTCCTGCAAGAATTTGGAGCACAAATGACTTACCTGTGAACATAATGCAACTGATGAACTGAATCAATAGCTATCACCATTTCAGCCAGATAAAAACGAGCCATATCTTCAGGCAGCCTGTCCTCAAACTTGCTGAGCAATGTAAGCAGGTCCCCTCCAACATAATAATCCATAACCAGGTACTATGGAGAGAGAAGGACAAGAAAGCAAAGTGAAAAAAGGAAACAGCTGGAGTGAATTTGGAGAACAAAACCTAATTGATGCATACAAATTAATGCACTGTAAAAATAACAATAAACATTAAAGGTTAACCAAGCTGCTCAGATGTGCTGAAAACAGTAGCTAGTTCAGTCACATTTTAATATTTAACCTCCTTGAATACTTTTTGTATCTATACCTCTCCAAATACATTAAGTCTCATGGCAAAATAGTATCAGCTTCATCTACTGCCCCATCATCTAATAGAAATGATTTAGATATTCAGGATTCCCTTGTAAAAATAATAACCTTTGAGAGAATGCAAAGGAGTAAAGGATTTCAAGCACAGATCTATTAAAAAGAAACCCACCAAGATGATCAGAGGGCTCGAGCACCTCTCCTATCAAGACATGCTGAAAGAATTGGGGCTGTTCAGCATGGAGAAGAGAAGGCTCTGGAAAGACCTTAGAGCTCCATTTCAATATCTGAAGGGGACCAACAAGAAGGCTGGGGAGGGACTGTTTGGAAGGGCTTGCAGTGAAAGGACAAGGGGCAATGGTTTGAAACTGGAGCAGGGGAGATTTAGGTTGGACACCAGGAAGACATCCACACTGGTGCATGGTATTGTTCCTCCCCAGGTCCAGGACTCTACACTTATCCTTGTTGAATTTCATTAGGTTCATCTTTGCCCAGCTGTCCAGTCTGGGCAAGTCTCACTGAATGGCCACACAACCTAACAGGGTGTCAGCCACTCCTCTCACTTCCTTTAGAGACATGGTCAAAATTACTGGAAAAAGTGTGAATCTCCTTATTAGTGTCTTTTAAGTTTAGTTTAGTTTCATTGTGGAACAGCAACTGGAAGGGCAAATGAGGAAAAGGAAAAAAAAATCCAACTAATTATAACTAACAAACTAATTATAAGCAATCTAATTTAACACCCATTTCTATGACATTGCTTTCCAACATCATTGTGGACAGACTAATTAGAATAATTTCCCACTGAAGCACACAGTATCTGAAAGCATTTGCCTAGAGTTCCAACCTCTGCTTCCAGGAAGACAGCACACACTAGCATTGGAAGCAGTGACTCCTTACAGCAGTGCAGAATGAACCACAAATAGTAACTAATATTTAAGATGCAACAACACACAACTCCATTTCATAGAGTCATAGAATAGTTTGAGTTTGGAAGGGATCTTAAAGATCATCTAGTTTCAACCCCCCCTGACATGGGCAGGGACACCTCCCACTAGACCAGGTTGCTCCAAGCCTCATCTAACCTGGCTCTGAACACCTCCAGGGAGAGGACATCCACAACCTCCCTGGGCAACCTGTTCCAGTGTCTCACCACCCTCACTATCAAGCATTTCGTCCTAATCTTCAGTCTAAATCCGCCCTACACAAGCTTTAATCCATTTCTTCCTGTCCTATCACTACAAGCCCCTGTAAAAGAGTTCCTCCCTAGCTTTCTTGTAGCCCACTTCAGGTACTGGAAGGCTGCTTTAAGGTGTCCCTGGAGCCTTCTCTTCTCCAGACTAAACAGCCCCAATTCTCTCACCCTGTCCCCACAGGAAAGGTCCTCCAGCCCTATGACCTTCTTCATGGACTGCACTGAACCTAGTCCAGCAGTCTTATATTCCTCTTCATGCCAGGGGCACCAGAACTGGTTGTAGTGCTCCTAATAATGAAGTCAGCCCCACTGTTAAGTCTTGGGGCACACCAGCATTGACTGGCCTCCAGCTGGGTTGTGTGTCACTGATCCCAACTCTCTGGGCCCAGCAAGTTTTCAGCCCAGTTCCCTATCATTTACCTAATGCATGCTTTGTCAGCTCAGCCATGCTGATGTTGTGGCAGACAGTGTCAAAGGCATCACTCAAGTCAAGGTAAACAACCTCCATTTTTTAAAAAGGCAACTTCTGGTGCATTATATTTCAATAAGAAGCACCAGGGCTGCAGTCACACTAAGCTGAGGAAAGACAGCACTGCTGACATCTTCCCCAGCAGCCTGCAAAAGCAGCTCCTGTTAGCAGGCTACCAAAGGTAAGGACCAGAAGCTTCACTGTGCTTAGTGTAAATAAGGAAACTGGCAGGATTAACACAAATTCTAGCAGGCTGCTGCAGAATACTTAATATTCCCTTTCAAATACTATTAATAGTAAGATCAGAATTGCACAAAACCTGAGATTATCTTCACTGTCCAAATTAAGAAAGCCTAAAGCTGCCTGGGAGTAAGAGTCACAAATACAGAGCCCTGTTTCTATACAAACTCCACTAAAATCCATGGATTGCAGAACACAAAGCAGTAGCTGCAAAAAGCATTGCAATTCTGCAAGAATTCCATTTGTTTTATTGGGCATATTGGAGGGGGAAAAAAACTCCAAGTAAGTAATGAGACTGCATAATGGACATTTAAGAAAACATTCCAACTGACTAATGATATGAAAACCAAACTACTGGGTAATAAAACCCAAATAAGCACAAATATATCAGTGTTTACTTTTTCAGGCATAAATAACACTAAAAATGTATCACAATTAAAAGAAACCTTTCCCACTTAAAGTAGAATACAAAACTGGCACTTTTTCTTCATATTACCTTTTTTCCCCCAAGTCTTTCAAAATACCTGACAGCTAAATAACCTTTAACATTAAAAAGACATTTTAGTCTACAATTGCAGCTTACAACCATTTATTAAGACATTTAGTGGCATTCTTCTGTTCTGCAAGTACATTTTCTTGCTTTGTAATATCTTAGTGGGTCTAAGTCCTCAAAAATGCAAAGACCAGGCTCTGCTCAGTGACACAACACGGTCTACTGGGCTTGGGGGTGTTAGATAGAAGGTTGGACTTGATGATCTTGAAAGTCTTTTTTCAACCTCAAAGATTCTATGATCCAAGGATAGGACAAGGGGCAATGGGTGCAAGCTGGAGCAGAGGAGGTTCTGTATGGATGTAAGAAAAAAAACACAAACTTTTTCACTGAGGGTGGCAGAGTCCTGGAACAGGCTGCCTAGAGAGGTTGTGGAGTCTCCTTCTCTGAAGACATTCCAAACTCACCTAGATGCATTCCTGTGTGACCTGCCCTAGGTGATCCTGCTCTGGCAAGGGAGTTGGACTGGAAGATCTTTTGAGGTCCCTTCCAACCCCTAACATTCTGTGACTGTGTGAGAACCAACTGGTGCTTTGAAACAGAGCTACTCCCTGTTTCTAACTGTGCAGCAGTAATCAGCAATGTTAATCACTGAAAACTTGAAGTCACAAAGAAAATGTATGTTAGTAAGTGCACTTTGATCTTCAATGGAGTGATGAACTATAGGGAGATGCAGATAGGTTTATCAACAAATGCAAAGTGGCTTAGAAAACAAAGCTGCATTCCTGAGATATTTATAGCTAAAACTTGCAAACTTTCTGACCACTCTCCAGCATTCAAACCCTTGGACACAAAATCTGTTCAGTCCAGAAGACAAAACTACCAAACAAACAACATTCCTGTTTTTAAGCACAGCTAGGAATCTGCCATTTCCATCCACAGATAAATAAAAAGCAACACTCACCAAGTAGTTTTCATCCTGGAATGCATAATGTAATGTTGTGATCCATTGGTTGTCTCCGTTCACTAACACATCTCTCTCCTCTCGAAAGCAGGCTGTCTGCAGGGGAGAACAGGAATGGTAAGGTTTAAGTAAAACACATACAGAAACATTTTGCAACTTGACTATGCTCATATGAACGCAGCACATTTGGGGAAAATAAAACCAAATATAAATTGAAAGAAAATAGAGGAACAAGGGAAGGAGAGGAACAAGGGAAGGAGAGGAACAAGGGAAGGAGAGGAACAAGGGAAGGAGAGGAACAAGGGAAGGAGAGGAACAAGGGAAGGAGAGGAACAAGGGAAGGAGAGGAACAAGGGAAGGAGAGGAACAAGGGAAGGAGAGGAACAAGGGAAGGAGAGGAACAAGGGAAGGAGAGGAACAAGGGAAGGAGAGGAACAAGGGAAGGAGAGGAACAAGGGAAGGAGAGGAACAAGGGAAGGAGAGGAACAAGGGAAGGAGAGGAACAAGGGAAGGAGAGGAACAAGGGAAGGAGAGGAACAAGGGAAGGAGAGGAACAAGGGAAGGAGAGGAACAAGGGAAGGAGAGGAACAAGGGAAGGAGAGGAACAAGGGAAGGAGAGGAACAAGGGAAGGAGAGGAACAAGGGAAGGAGAGGAACAAGGCAAGGGAAGGAGAGGAACAAGGGAAGGAGAGGAACAAGGGAAGGAGAGGAACAAGGGAAGGAGAGGAACAAGGGAAGGAGAGGAACAAGGGAAGGAGAGGAACAAGGGAAGGAGAGGAACAAGGGAAGGAGAGGAACAAGGGAAGGAGAGGAACAAGGGAAGGAGAGGAACAAGGGAAGGAGAGGAACAAGGAAGGAGAGGAACAAGGGAAGGAGAGGAACAAGGGAAGGAGAGGAACAAGGGAAGGAGAGGAACAAGGGAAGGAGAGGAACAAGGGAAGGAGAGGAACAAGGGAAGGAGAGGAACAAGGGAAGGAGAGGAACAAGGGAAGGAGAGGAACAAGGGAAGGAGAGGAACAAGGGAAGGAGAGGAACAAGGGAAGGAGAGGAACAAGGGAAGGAGAGGAACAAGGGAAGGAGAGGAACAAGGGAAGGAGAGGAACAAGGGAAGGAGAGGAACAAGGGAAGGAGAGGAACAAGGGAAGGAGAGGAACAAGGGAAGGAGAGGAACAAGGGAAGGAGAGGAACAAGGGAAGGAGAGGAACAAGGGAAGGAGAGGAACAAGGGAAAGGGGCAAGAAAGAAAAGGAAAAGAGAAGCGGGGGGGAGAAAATAAAAATTTAAAATAAAACCAAAAACAAAACAAAACAAAAAAATAATTTTAAAAGTTACTATGAACAAATTGCATTTTGGGAAAATAAAAATAAACTTAAAAATAATATTAAAATAAACAAAACCCACAACAAAACAACTCGTATTGATAGGATGAGGGGCAATGGTTTGAAACTGGTCCAGGGGAGATTTAGGTTGGACACCAGAAGGAAGTTCTGCACAGTGACAGTGGTGAAATACTGGAACAGGCTGCCCAGGGATGTGGCTGAGGACCTGTCTGTGGAGACATTCAAAAAGCCTTGATGTGTCCCTGGTCAGCCTGATGTAGTTGGGGGTCTCCCAGCTGAGTGCAGGGGGGTTGGAGAAGCTGGCCTTTGAAAACCCCTCCCAAGTCAGTGCAATCTATGAATCTTCATAGGCTCTGTTTAGAAGGCAGATGGAGAGAAGAGAAAACAGACCAGATCTCTCGAGGCATGCTCTGGTACTTCAAAGGTGTTTCATCAGTTACGAACCTTGCTCTGTCCCTTCCATCTTAGGACACATCTAAAGTTAAACAAAATCCAAACCTTTTCTTTTTTCCCTTTTCAACTTCATTTCCAAAACCAAGAGGTGAATAGCAGAACTCTGGCATGCTTTTTGCTGGTGGTAAGATTTGGAGAGTGAAATAATAAAATATCATTTTAGAAGAATACCCAGAGTGAGAAGAGAGCAGAAAACTCCCTCCTCCTCGCAAATAAACCACACCAGGTCTTGTTTCGGAGAGAAGAGGTCTGAGAGGGATCTGGTAAGTGTCTATAAATATCTGAGAGCTGGGGGTCAGGATGGAAGGGACAGCCTCTGCTCACTTGTGCCCTGTGATAGGATAAGGGCCAATGGATGTAAACTACAGCAGAGGAAGTTCCACCTCACCAGGAGGAAGAACTTTAGTGTAAGGGTCACAGAGCACTGGAACAGCCTGCCCAGCGAGGTTGTGGAGTCTCCTTCTCTGGAGACTTTCAGGACCCATCTGGATGAATTCCTGTGCAACCTGCATTAGATTCTGTGGTCCTGCTCTGGCAGGGCAGTTGGACTCAAAAGATCTCCAGAGGTCCGTTCCAACCCCTAACATCCTGTGATACAGTGTGTAAGAATACTGCAGGCCAGGAAAAAGGAAGCTGACAGATTTAACAGAGCATGAGATAAACGGAGTGCACCTGGAGAAAATGACAACGTGCACTTCAACAAATACCCTCCGAGGTTATTAAATGAAAAATGGACTTGGGGCTGGGAGAAAGAGAAAGATGATCTTCAGAAGGCAGAAGAAGGTCTTCTGTGCTCCAACTGGCCTTTCTTCCTTCCTTGTTTGTAAACTCTTGCCACATTTCAGGGAGAGATACTACCCGTTCTTGTTTTCACAAGGATAACTGACACAGAGTTTCACTGCTTGTTGTAACACAATTCACAGGATTAGTTACTCGACAGTTTATATAACTTCACTTGTTTTTGCCATGCTTTAAGAGAAGCCCACGCATTCCCTGAGCACTCTAGACACCCACCTCCAGGCAGCATGCCCAGAGCTGACAGCAACAGCTATTACCACAGCAGAGACAGCCAAAGAGCCTAAGTGGTTCATGAGCTTTACGTTAATTCAGAGAGGGGAACAAAATAAAATCAATTGTAGCAGTGATTCTTGTAATTAATATGACACAGATCAATTAATTTTCTTTTATGAAGCCTTTTCTTTAAGGTCTTTCATTACTTCAGCATTACATTTCATCTTCCCTAGGCACAAATCTCCAATTGTTGGCAGAGACCTCCAGAGGTCATCTGATGCAGCTCTTTGCCACAGCAAAGCCCACTTAGTGCTTTGGTTATATCTATATTGTTATCGCGGCCTTCAACCAGTCAAGAATTCAGGCCCTGCTATCTGCAGCTCATGCCCTTACAGCTCAGAGTTAACACCTTCCAGGAGTGCTGACTGCTCCCATGCTGCATATTTTCCCCTGCCTCTCCTGAGCCTCATCTGGCACCTTAGGACACACATTTAAGTGTGATTATCACCACTCAGGGTAACAGCTGTCACACGCTTCCAGGTCCTCCTTGTATCAGCAACATGTCCAGTCCTCTAACACATCTCTTGAGATTTCAACAGCAGCAAGTATTTGGAAAAGTTAACACTTTTTAGAATACCAAAGAGATCCCTGACCTTGCACCCTGTGTTGTTTCATCATCACAAAGCTGTGTACAATTACTCTCAGAGCTTGCAGCCATCCATCTTAACCTGGCATCTGTAAAGCTCTTGAGGACACACTCCATTGCTGCTTTTACAAAAGACTCTCACCTTCTACCAAGAATACAGCTGATACAAGGATACAGGAACAAACTGAAGGTGCTGCTGGATGAGAAGCTAGACATATGAGCCAGCAATGGGCACTAGAAGGCCAATGGCAGCCCGGGCTGCATCAGAAGAATCACAGCCAGAAGGGTAAGGGAGGTGATTCTGCCTCTCTGCTCTGGAAAGACTTCACCTGCAGTGCCACATCCAGCATTTGGATCCCCAACACATGAGAGACATGAAGCTGCTCAAGCAGGTTCAGAAGAGGGCCATGAAGATGATCGGAGGGCTGGAGCACCTCTCCTATCAAGACAAACTGAAAGAATTGGGGCTGTTCAGCATGGAGAAAAGAAGGGTCTGGAGAGACCTTAAAGCTCCATTTCGGTATCTGAAGGGGACCTACAAGGAAGGCTGGGGAGGGACTGTTTAGAAGGGCTTGTGGTGACAGGATGAGGGGCAATGGTCTGAAACTGGAACAGGAAAGATTTAGGTTGGACATCAGGAGGAAGCTCTGCACAATGAGAGTGGTGAAATAGTGAAACAGGTTGCCCAGGGATATGGCTGAGGCCTCAGGCCTGAAGACATACAAAGTCAGCCTTGATGGCTGGGCAGCCTGCTCCAGTTGGAGGTGTCTCTCTTGAGTGCAGGGTTGCTAGACAAGATGGCTTTTGGGGGTTCCTTCCAACCCAATGTCATTTGTAAACTTCTTTCTGCCCTTTTGGCATAGAGTGATCTCTGCTTGCCTGGCAATTTTGGACTGTTGGAGTTTCCTCTGTGTTTCAGCATTAGTGCACCACATTGCTAGCAGAGCCCAAGTGGGTGATTTTCCCTGTAGTAACAAAGTGAGATGTGGTCATCAACTTTTAAAACTGACCGGTTACAGTTGTTGCAGGTGATGTTTTGCAATGAATTTTCACTCTAGATGGTTCTCTTTCCACTGTATACCCATGGGTTACAAAGACACAGAAAACCATAGTTGCAATTCTTTGTAAGCTAACAGTTGAGACTTTCAGAAATCCAGCTGGACCCAAGGGAAGAGAGTATTTTTAATACCTTACATACTGAAAAAATCTTTCAAACCTATTTATAAAGTTGTTTTAATGGAAAGAAATAGCTTCCAAACTGCCTTTAACAGGGTACATTTAAAAATAGTGTAGCTTTTTTACCTTGGTATATTCTTTTTTTCACTAAAATAATAAAACTTACACTAATGACATCAATCTTAGAGACAAAAAACTCTCTTAATCATAGAATCATAGAATCAATAAGGTTGGAAAAGACCTCAAAGATCATCAAGTCCAACCTGTCACCCAACACCTCATGACTACTAGACCATGGCACCAAGTGCCACATCCAATCCCCTCTTGAACACCTCCAGGGGTGGTGACTCCACCACCTCCCTGGGCAGTCCATTCCAATGACTAACAACTCTCTCTGGGAAGAACTTTCTCCTCACCTGGAGTCTAATCAAGACTATTGCCAGCTTGCTCTGAATCTGGATAGTGATAGGATTAGGGGGAATGGAGCAAAATTAAAAGTTGGTAGATTCAGATTGGATGTTAGGAAGAAGTTCTTCCCCGTGAGGGTGGTGAGACACTGGAACAGGTTGCCCAGGGAGGTGGTGGAAGCCTCATCCCTGGAGGTTTTGAAGGCCAGGCTGGATATGGCTCTGAGCAACCTGCTCTAGAGTGAGGTGTCCCTGCCCATGACAGGGGGATTGGAACTGGATAATCCTTGAGGCCCCTTCAAACCCTAACAATTCTGTGATTCTAAATTTTTGGATAAAGAGGAAACACATTGGGTAAATCCAAGCTCAGCCTGCATGCCATTTGCACCTCTTCATATGATAACATTTTCAGTAAAAGAGACAGGATGTGCACACATCACAAATTTACTTTAATTTGCCTGGATAATTTTTTTTAAAGGTTTCCCATTGATTTAATTTCCTAACAAGATAAAATTAAAACATAAATGCAGGCATCAGAATAACCTTGGAAGCAACTGAACAGGAAGGCAGTCTGAGAGTAATGAAGTAGGAGTCTCAAATAAAAACTCAGGTTAGAGGTAATTCAGACAGAGAAGTTGGAAGGGACTTTTTACCAGGGCTTGTAGTGATAGGACATGAGGGAATGGATTGAAGCTTGAGAAGGGCAGATTTAAACAGGAGATTAGAAAGAAGCTGGAGTGTCCAGGCAGGGCAATGAAGCTGGGGCAGGGTCTGGAGAACAGAGCTGGTGAGGAGCAGCTGAGGGAACTGGGGTGGTTTAGTCTGGAGAAGAGGAGGCTGAGGGGAGAACTCACTGCTCTCTGCAACTCCAAGAGTGAGGTTGCAATGAGGTGGGAGCCAGCTTTTTCTCCAAGGTAAAAAGTGATAGGACAAGAGAAAATGGCCTGAAATTGTGCCATGGGAAGTTTAGGTTGAAGACAAAGAACAATTTCTTTCCTGCAAAAGTGGTCAGGCATCGGAACAGGCGGCCCAGGGAGGTGGTGGAGTCACCATCCCGAGAGGTGTTCAAGACATGTGACCACAGCACTTGGGGACACGGGTTAATGGCCATGGTGGTGTAAGGTCAGTGGTTGAATTTGATGATCCTGAAGGTCTTTTCCAACTGAAACAATTCTATGATTCTATTCAGCAGTGTACGAGGGGGCAGGATTAAAGGAAGCATTACTGTCATCTTACTTCAGCTCTCTTCAGCATCTCCCACTTATTGAGTATCTTCATGGCAAAAACCTTATCTGCATTCTTCAGTTTTACTACTGCAACCTGGGAAACAAAAGTGAAAGAGAAGTTAAAAGATGAAAAAGCATGTTGTTTTCACTTATATGAAACCTCGCTGTTTTGGAGGTTTTCTCTTCACTGCCCTGGACACTTAGTTTTACTACCCACAGAATACCACACCATCCACATAAAGAAATAGTTAACACCACAGAGCATCTGCTCTGCAAAGGTTCCAGGACTGTTCTAAGCATTCACTAAGTATCACACTTCTGTTCTGTATGGTTATGTACATCAAACCAGTATGTCCAGCAGGACAGGGAAGGGATTCTGCCCCTCTGATCTGTTGAGACCCCACCTGGTATCCTGCATCCAGTTCTAGTGCTCACAGCATAAGAAGGACGTGGAGCTGCTGGAGCAGGTCCAGAGGAGACCATGAAGATGATCAGAGGGCTTGGAAAACATGCCCTATAGGGACACGCCAAGAGAGTTGGGGCTGTTCAGTCTGGGAAAGAGAAGGCCTGGGGGAGATGTTAGAGCTGCATTTCAGTATCTGAAGGGGACCTACAAGAAAGCCAGGAAGGGACTTTTTACAAGGGCTTGTAGTGATAGATTGAGAGGGAATGGATTGAATCTCGAGGAGAGCAGACTGAGACTAGAGGTTATGAAGAAATTCCTCTAGTGAGGGTGGTGAGACACTTGAACAGGCTGCCCACGGAGGTTGTAGATGCCCCCCTCCCTGGAGGTGTTCAAGGCCAGGCTGGATGAGGCCATGAGCAACCTAGTCTAGAGGAAGGTGTCCCTGCCATGGCAGGAGGATTGGAACTAGATGGTCTTTATGGTTCTTTCCAACCCAAACCACTCTATGCATTTTTTCCTAAGTGACTGCAGATGAACAATGGCATTGCTCACAATCACACTTCTTGCTCCACCATACCATCATGAAGCTATCACTGGCTGTATGCTTTATATTCCTGAACTCCAGTCCTACATTCTGCAATCACTTAAATTACAGAGGTGCCAAACTAGACAACAGTTCTGTACTTTCTAGAACAAAGTAATTAATTTCTTTCAGCTTTTAGGCACAGCTTAGGCTGTAGGATATCATAAAGCAATTTCCACTCTCATTTCAAATAACACCCTAGATTTTAATCCAAGATACAGTAAAGTTCATGTTTTTCCAACTGAATTTCAATTAGCTGTGATAAAAGACAAAAATGGAATCATTTTAGGGAAGGAGGAATGTAGAAGCTTACACAAACACACACGTTCATAAAAATCATGAAATGGTTTGGGTTGGAAGGCACCTCCAAAGGTCATCCAGTCCAACCCTCCTGCAGTCAGCAGGGACATCCTCCACCAGATCAGGCTGCTCAGAGTCTTGCCACACCTGACCTTAAATATCCCCAAGGATGGGGCCTCAACTACCTCTCTGGACAACCTCTTCTGACAGTTCAGGCTTCCCTAGGTATGGAAAACTCTGATTCTTACCTACGAATATGCCACAGACTCAGAGCTGCTGCTCAGAACTAGAGCAGACCACCAAATCACCACCCAAACCCTGGAAGAGTTCAATAATGGGTACATTTTAACAACCATCACCCAATTAGTCCTTCCTGCCTCTTGCCTTTCAAATGAAACTTAAAGCTTAAGCAGTTATGTTTACTTCTGTGTGCATCTGGTTACAAACCAACATGTTTCACACAGATCCTTCTCATCCTCATCCTGCAGGCCAGTGACAAAAAAAAAAAAAAATAGAGGTTGAATCCTACATTCTTTCCACCTCTTCCATCATCAGTAAACTACCTGTGAAGACAGTGATGAAAAAAAAGGAAATATGGGATCAGACACTTGGAGTAAAGCATCACAGAATCATAAAATTGTTAGGGTTGGAAGGGACCTCAAGGATCATCCAGTTCCAACCCCCCTGCCATGGGCAGGGACACCTCACACTACAGCAGGTTGCTCACAGCCGCATCCAGCTTGGCCTTCAAAACCTCCAGGGATGAGGCTTCTTCCACCACCTCCCTGGGCAACCTATTCCACTGTCTCACCACCTTCATGGGGAAGAACGTCTTCCTAATATCCAATCTCAATATACCCACTTCCATTTTTTTTTGTCCATTCCCCCTAATCCTATCACTACCTGACACCCTAAAAAGTCCCTCTGTGGCTTTCTTGGAGACCCCCTTCAATTACTGGAAGGCCACAATAAAGTCTCCTTGAAGTCTTCTCTACTCTAGACTGAACAGCCCCTAACTCCCTCAGCCTGTCCTCATAGGAGAGGAGCTCCAGCCCTCTGATCATCCTCATGGCCCTTTGCTGGACATGTTCCAGCACCTCCAGACATGCAAACCTCTTTCAACCACCTTCAAATTTGACGCTGCAGCAGCTTCATCAATACTGCAAAATAAATGACAGGTTGAAGGATTCCAACACTTAAACTTTTAGACAGGCTTTATTTAGACATCTACCTCTTCCTTAGCTACAGATTCATAACCAAAGCAGCTGTCAGTTCCCATATGTGCAGCATTATCAGCCCTGCTCTTGACTCTGCAGCCTTCTGGGGTCACAGAGGGAGAACTGGGTGGGGGAGATGGGAATAAAAAAAAAAAAAAAATTGAAAGCAGAGATTTGTGCCTAAAAATTGAGGTTTAAATCCATACTTGGGATCCCTCAGGGTACTTTCAGATTTGAAACATAAAAATAGATTATTTCTTTAGACAAGAGTCTGATTTTAATTCCTAAGGAATGTCTACTCTCCTCTGCATGGTACCTAGCATTTTCTTTAGGAGAAAAAAATGAATCCTGTGCAGTGCTGCATAACCCACAATGCAGATTTGAATCCTGAGTCTCCTTGCACTTTAAAATTAGCCTGAAACTCTGGTAAGTCATATCAGTATTGCTTTCTAAATGAGAAATGGCAGGAGGAGAAAGGCTGAACACTGAAACTTAGTCAGCGTTCAAACTGGATCACATCCTAGCTGACAGGGACCTCTCTGCATGATGCAGTCTGGTATGAAGCTACAGCATAAATCTGCCCTAAAGACCTTTGTGAGTATTACAGGGGGAAATGAAGAGGTTGATAGCAGAGCTGGCTGGAGTACTGCTACTGCCCAGTGTCACAAACCAGGTTTTCCCCACCATTAGCCATTGTAGCACAGGCAGCCAGAGGCATTCAGATAACACTTGCACTTCAAGTCCAACCCCAGGATTTCATTTCTTGCCTGTAGCAAGCACAGTGAAAGGCTGTGCTGTTCTTCAAAAGACTTGGTTGTTCAAAGACATCCACTAATTGCACAGCTGCCTACATTTGAAGTCTCCTAGAGAGCACTCATTTGGACACAACCAAGAGAGCTACAAGCACTGCCCCTGGTTAACAGCTGGAGAGGCACAGGGCTTCACGACAAGATCAAGGGCTCAGCACCTCCTGTGAATGTGCAATGGTACTGAGAAGTGACTGCAGAGCACAACTTAGACTCATGTTTACCAGCTGTGTTTACGCTCAGCCAGAAGCAGTGTTTTGACCTGTGAAAGCCACTCCTGTTATTCCATATCAATAACTACCACAGACCACCATACAAAAGAAGATTCATATAGTCATGGTGTGGATTGGAAGGAACCTTTAAGATCATCTTGTTCCAACCCCCCTGCCATGGGCAGAGACACCTCCCACTAGACCGAGTTGTTCAAGGCCTCATCCAACCTGGCCTTCAACATTTCCTGGGAGGGGGCATCCATGACCTCCCTGGGCAACTTCTTCCAGCGCCTCACCACCCTCACTGGAAAGAATTTCTTCCTAATCTCCAGTCTAAATCTGCCCTCCTCAAGCTTCAATCCATTCCACACTATCACAATATCACTAAGGTTGGAAGAGACCTCGAGGATCATCCAGTCCAACCTGTCACCACAGACCTCATGACTAGACCATGGCACCAAGTGCCACGTTCCCTCTTGTCCTAACACTACAAGCCTTTGTAAAAGTCCCTTCCTGGCTTTCTTGTAGGCCCCCTTCTGGTACTGGAAGGCTGCTAGACCTCAGAAGGCCTCCCCAGAGCCTTCTCTTCACCAGGCTGAACAGCTCCAACTCTTTCAGCCTGTCCTCACAGGGGAGGCTCTCCAGGCCTCATGGCCTCCTCTGGACCTGCTCCAGCAGTTTGATACCTTTCTTGTGCTGGGAGGCCTGGAACTGGAGGCAGTGCTGCAGGTGGGGTCTCAGCAGAGTAGAGAGGCAGAATCCCCTCCCTGTGCTGCTGCTCTCCCTGCTTTGGATGCAGCCCAGCACACAGCTGCCTGCTGGACTGCCAGCGACCATTGCTGGCTCATGAGGAGTTTGTCACTAACTGACACCCCCAAGTCCTTCTCCAGGCTGCTCTCAAGCCACTCCTCACCTACCCTATATTCTATGACAAACACCGTCATTTTCTGTAATCACAGTGCTGTGTGAAAGCAAATTCCAAGGTGCTTATTTCAGGACTATGAGAGGAACACCTGACACTACAGCACTGAGCGGTCTGAAGCAGTTTCCAATTGTGACAGGTTTTGAAACACGTCTACAGATCTGGATGGTATCAATGTACACACAGAGGTATGAGGCACATACAGAATCACAGAACCATTCAGGTTGGAAAAGACCCTCAGGATCACCAAGTCCAACTAAGAACCCTACTCCACAAGGTTCACCCCTAAACCACAGCCCCAAGCACCACATCCAAACCACCTTTAAACACATCCAGGCCTGGGGTCTAAACCACCTCCCTGGGCAGCTCATTCCAATCCCTGACCACTCTTGCTGGGAAAAAAAACAACTTTCTTAATGTCCAGCCTAAACCACCCCAGCCACAGCTTGAGGCCGCTCCCTCTTGTTCTGTCACTAATTACCTGTGAGAAGAGACCAGCACCAGCCTCTCCACAAGGCCCTTTCAGGTAGTTGTAGAGAGCAAGGAGGTCTCCCCTCAGCTCCTCTTTTTCAAACTAACCATCCCCAGCTTCTTCACATCAGATTTTTTTCTCCAGGCTCTTCCCCATCTCTGTTGCCCTCCTCTGCACTGGCTCCAGTGCCTCAATGTCTCTCCTATATTGAGGTGCTCAAAACAGGGCACAAAACTCAAGGTGTGGCCTCAGCAACACCAAGTACAAGGGGGCAATCACCTATGTACACAAAGGCCTCGATACACACAGAGTTCTTCTGATCTTCTCCCTTCCCCAGTGAAGCTGTCCAAACAGAAGAAGGGGTCCTCATTCCTGCCTAGCTATGCTGAAGTGTCTTGCTACTGGTATTTCTTAGAAGTGGACTTTTGGAGGGGAGGAGAGTAAAATTTATATTTTCCTGTGAGCAGCCCAAGAAAATATGATTGGTATGTGCTGATGTAAACATCTTGGTTTAGTCAGATAGGGTTTCTTCCCAACACTTTTCCATGTTTCCCACAAACAGCAGTGCAGTCTGGAATGCTGTGAGATACCTCCTGCCCCAAAGTCAGCTACTTGTCTCTATGCTACGTGTCTGCACATTTCCTGTGCCTGAAAAGCAACAGCCTTATACAGAGCGTAGTCATCCCTCCAGGGACAGAGAATCTTACTGTTCAAAACTGGATGCCAAAATTTAGGAACAACTAACTAGTTACCAGAGGTACAAAATTCATCATCCCTGAACTATCAACAATGTGACATCACATTTGCTTGTGTAAGAAACATTCAGCTATTTTTTTAAAGCAATAATAGAATGAATGGAGTACAATGATGCTAAGTGATGCAGTTGATAGGACTGAAGGATGGGATGGGTGCCATCCAGAGGGACCTGGACAAGCTGGAGAGCTGAGCTGAGGAGAACCTCATGGGGTTTAAGTGCAAGGTCCTGAACCTAGACTGAGGCAGCCCTTGATATTAATCCAAGCTGGGGGATGATGAGATTTGAGAGCAACCCTGCAGAAATGGACTTGGGGGTGCTGGTGGATGAGAAGTTGGACATGAGCCAGCATTGGGCACTTACAGTCCAGAAGGCAAATGGCAACCTGGAATGCATCAAAAGAAACATGGCCAGAAGGTCAAGATGTGGTTCTTCCCCTCTGCTCTGCTGAGAACTCACCTGGAGTACTGTGTCCAGTTCTGGGGCCCCCAACACATGAGACACATGGACCTGCTGGACTGGGTCCAGAGGAGGACACAAAGATGATCAGAGGGCTGGAGCGCCTCTCCTATCAAGACAGGCTAAAAGAACTGGGACTGTTCAGCATGGAGAAAACAAGGGTATGGAGAAACCTTATAGCTACATTTCAGTATCTGAAGGTGACCTACAGAGAGATTGAGGAGGGACTGTTTAGAAGGGCCTGTGGTGATAGGATGAAGGGCAATGGTTTAAAACTGGAACAGGGGAGAGTTAGGTTGGACATTAGGAGGAAGCTTTGCACAATGAGAGTGGTAAACTACTGGAACAGGTTGCCCACGGATTTGGTTGAGGCCCCAGTCCTGAAGACATTCAAAGTCAGCTTTGATGTGTCCCTGGGCAGCCTGCTCTAGTTGGAGGTGTCCCTGCTGACTGCAGGAGAGTTGGACAAGCTGACCTTCAAGGGTCCCTTCCAACCCAATGCAATCTGTGAATCTTTGACTTTGGTACTAGCAGAACCTTCAATATGCCCTACTTTACACTGCTGAGAGACGCTAAGAGTTGCTGCCAGTTGCTTCACCTTTTCCAGCAGCATTCTTCAGCTCCCTGGTCTTTCTGTTCAGAGTTAAGTTTTTCAAACCATGCTGCCTGAAGCCAGCACAATGAAACACTTGATGCCCACATTATTAATTTTACCAGGATAATCCTCCTCCTCCACAAGCACAACATCTGTGTTTCCTAAAGACAGTGCTCTCTCACATAAAATGCTAAATAAGCAAATTTATGCATGCAGAGGGGAGGGGCATGTCATTAATTTGACAAAAAAGGGGAAGAATTCGCAAACTGGCAGCAAGCAGGATAAGGGAGGGAAAGCAAACTAGGAACAATGAATCTCACAGTTATGAGCAGCAAGTAGTTTAAACCACTTTTTGTCTATATCAAAATGCTGGACTATGCAAACTGAAGAAACTGAGGAGCAGAAAAATCAAAATAGGAACGATCCTGAGACTGTGCCAAAGAAAACTTGCAGTCACTTTGTAGTCTACAGAATTTCAGAATTCTGTTGATTCAGGAGACAAGAAATGACTCCTCCCAATCACCTAGAACAATCTTGGGCTCCTTTATAGTTTGCTGGAAAGAAAAATACATTCCTCTAGATTTCCTAATCTGTCTCAGTAAACTACTGTAGTCTACTGAATCATACAAGTCTTTGCAATGTAATATTAATACAGGTTCAGGTGTCTTAGGAAGCAGTAAATTTTAGTTGTCTTTTTTCTTTTTTTTTTCCTTTCCTCCCCCCCAGCCTTGCTAGGATATTTACTGCTTATTTTACAAGGCAATTAGTCATTTCATACAGAACTTCTTTTCTTATGCAGATATTTGTGTTGTCTCCTTTAAGCAAGTAATCATAGAATTTTAGGGGTTAGAAGAGACCTCAAAAGATCATTCAATCCAACCCCCTGCCAGAGCAGGATCACACAGGGTAGGTCACACAGGAATGCATCCAGGTGGGTTTTGAATGTCCCCAGAGGGGACTCCACAACCTCTCTGGGCAGCCTGCTCCAGGGCTCTGCCACCCTCACAGTGAAAAAAGCTTTCCTTCTGTTCCTGTGGAACCTCCTCTGCTCCAGCTTACACCCATTATCCCTTGTCCTGTCACTGGACATCACTGAGCAGAGCCTGGCTCTGTCCTTTCAACGTTGCCCTTCACATCTTTATAACCATGAATGAGGGCACCCCTCAGACTCCTCTTCTCCAAGCCAAACAGACCCAGCCCCCTCAGCCTGTCCTCAGCAGGGAGATATTCCACCTTCACCACCTTTGTGTCTCTGTGCTGGACTCTTTCAAGCAGTTCAAGAAAATAGAATACACATCCTTGCAAATATTGGTGAGTCTTACTTTAAGAACACACAAAAGTAAACAACTTTACTTGAGAGGGCTTCAGTTTTCCCATGTACTTAAGATTTAGACAATTAAGTAAGAGTCCTGCTAGCTTTCTCAGGTAAGGAATTAGAAAGAAACACTGTTCACAGAAGAGGAGAACTAAGACACAGACTGTCCTGAGAAGAGGATGGGGACAGTTCCACTCTCACTATTCATGGGCTGATTCACTACACAAAAGCTTCCTGAGAAAGAACCTCAGGGCTTTTGTGGTTTAGCCGCTGTGGAGTTTGATGCTGATTTAGCAGACAGAAATGACTTCTCTTGACAACTCAGTATAAGGCAGCTTTCACATAGGATTCTTGTGACAAGAAGGAACCCACATCACTGATTTTTTCTTGCATCTTGCACAATCTGTGCATGAACTCAGCTGCAGCTACTATAGCAACAGGCAGACAAGCACACATTAATGGAGAAGACAAAAACTTCTGTGTCAGAGGTTCAGAGTGAAGATAAATCACCCATCACTGACTTCACCTTTTAGTCTCCTTTATCAAGATGCATTACTCCAGATGGATCAAAGACATACATGATAAAGCAGCCCAATAAACACTACTCTCATTTTTATGGTTACCCACTGATGGTATTTGCATATAAGCAGAGCATATGGTGACACAGTCAACTGTAAAAATACCTGTTCCTTACATTACCTAGCTACTACCCAAGAGAATTCTCTTCTTCCATAACCACAGATTAATAAAGGCCAATATTCACACGAGTCAAACATGCAAGTGAGCATCAAACCAATTCTTCTGTGTCACACACCACACAGCCTCTGTGGGTGTTCTCATCTGAGAAGATGCAGCCTGGTGAGGCTGCCTCTGGAATATTGTGTCCAGTTCTGGGCCCTTCAGTTCAAGAAGGATCTCAGGGAACTAAATGAAAGGTCCAGTACAGAAATGCAAAGATGCTGAAGGCAGTGGAACATCTCTGCTGAGGAAAGGCTGAGGGAGCTGGGGCTCTTTAGCTTGGAGAAGAGAAGCCTGAGGGCTGACCTCCTTCAAGCTGATAAAGATGTGAAGGGCAGTGTCAGGAGGATGAAGCCAGGCTCTGCTCAGTGATGTCCAATGACAAGACAAGGGGCAATGGGTGCAAGCTGGAGCAGAGGAGGTTCCATGGGAACAGAAGGAAAAACATTTTCACTGTGAGGGCACCTGGAGCAGGCTGACCAGAGCGGCTGTGGAGTCTCCTTCTCTGGAGACTTTCAAAACCTGCCTGGATGTCATCCTGTGTGACCTGCCCTAGGTGATCCTGTTTTGGCAGGGGGGTTGGACTGGAGGATTTCCAGAGGTCACTTCCAACATCTAACATTGTCTCATTCTGTTAATGAAAATCCCACATTTCCAATTAGAAAAGCAAAGACTACGTTGCTCAGAAAGCCTTTTTCTTAGGGGATCAGTTCACATGTACTCTCACAGCCAGTATGGAGTACCTTCTGCAGAATCTTCACATCCTGTCCCCTGGTTATCAACAACTCAAGCCACTGTTATGCATGAAGTTGCTCTTACTACAGTGTCCTGCATGAAGACCAAAGTACATGCACATAACACAGTTAAGAAGGGGCAGAAAACTAATGTTTATTTCTTCAAGTTTCCTCAACCTACATAATCTGACATGCCTACTGTAAAACCTAGTGATCAACAGCCTCATGTGATGACTTCAAATAAGAGATGGACTCATTTGAAGCAGCAAAAACTTGTAGAGTTAGATAGCAGTAGGTGATCTGCTGACAAAGGAACTAAGTAACTGAACTCTTCAGAAGAATACAGGAAAAAAATATTCAAACAGCAAAACTGTGAAATGAAGTGACAAGAATAGAGATTTCTCCTTGCTCTTACAATGAGAGTATCAGTGTTGCTGAACTGATTAGAAAAACCTAGGTCTTTATACCGAGAAAGAATGGAAGTGATCTCTGGAGATCATCCAGTCCAATCCCCTGCCAGAGCAAGATCACGTGAGGCAGGTCACCCAGGAACACATCCAGGCAAGTTTTGAAAGCCTCTAAGATGACTCCACAACCTCTCTGGGCAGCCTGCTCCAGGGCTCTGGCACCCTCACAGTAAAGAAGTTTTTCCTCATGCTGAGGTGCAACTTCCTGTGTTCCAGTTGCCTCTTGTGTATCCATTGCCCCTTGTCCTACCACAGGATACCACTGAAAAGAGCCTGGCACCTTCTTTTTGACCACCACCCCCCAGGTATTTATAGACATTGATCAGATCCCCTCTCAGCCTTCTCTTCTCCAGATGAAACAGCCTCAGGTCTCTCAGTCTTTCTTCATAGGAGAGACGTTCAAGTTCCTTAATCACCCTCCAGCAGGCCTCCAGCTGCTGACTGGAAAGGATTAGAGTCAAGCAAATGAATTATCAGACAGCTGACACATGGTCTTTTAAGGCATGTGAACTTGCCTCTCTCAAATTTTAAGAGAGACTGAGAAAGAGCTGTCAAAGAATGCATCAATCAGAATGTATTTGCCTTAAACATGAGGTGGGCCTACAGTATCTATTATACCTTAATAAGGTAGCAACCAGGACATCAGTATATTGCTCCTAACTGCCCCTCCTCAGTGCTGCAGATTTGCAAGAGCATTATTCAAAGCCCTCTCTCCACCCCCCTCACACACATACCTCCCCAAAGGCTCCTCGACCAATCACCTTCAGGATTTCAAAATCTTCTTTGTGTAGTCGCATCTGTTTCACTTTAGATGTAAAAGGTTTGGCTGAAACAAAGGAAAATAGCAGTCATTTAAAAAAAAAAGAGAAAACGACCTCAAAAACATAGCAAAACAAACAAAAACCCAAAGAAGGTAATACCAGCATAAAATAGATGTAATCAGAGCCCTAAAAACAACAGACTGTGTTCCTTAAAGGAGGGAGGGAGAGCAAAAGGAGGGAGGGAGAGCAAAAGGAGGGAGGGAGAGCAAAAGGAGGGAGGGAGAGCAAAAGGAGGGAGGGAGAGCAAAAGGAGGGAGGGAGAGCAAAAGGAGGGAGGGAGAGCAAAAGGAGGGAGGGAGAGCAAAAGGAGGGAGGGAGAGCAAAAGGAGGGAGGGAGAGCAAAAGGAGGGAGGGAGAGCAAAAGGAGGGAGGGAGAGCAAAAGGAGGGAGGGAGAGCAAAAGGAAATAGAGAAAAATAAAATAGAGAAAATGAGAGAAAAATAAAATAGAGAAAAGGAGGGAGGAAAAAAAAACAAAAAACAGAAAAGGTAGGGAAAAAACCCCACACACAAAAAAGGGGGGAAAACAGGGGGGGGGGGGGGGGGGGGGGGGTGGAAAAGGAGAAAATTAAAATAGCAAAAAGAAAAAGGATAAAAGGGGGGGGGGAAGCAACATTCACTACATTTTTCTACACCATTTCGAGTTCAGAGACATCCACAACACCTCTGCTCTGAGTTGTTACCAGCAAAGTATGATGTAATTATTGGGGAAAAGATTAATTTCTCTGTCAAACAGCAAAAACAATACCATGCACTATTTTTGGAGATCACTTCTTCACAAGAGGGGAAACTCAACAGTCAATTCCTGGCTTCTGGAAGTGAGAACAGTTATACTCAAGACACTATCAACCCCCTCATTTATAGAGTCAAGCTCCAATTCCCTCCTTTTTCCCCTCTTTCACAGTACTTTTCAAAGCAGTAAGCAAAAAAAGTAAGGTCCTGGATGCCTCCTCCCTGGAGATATCACAGCCAGGTTGGATGAGGCCTTGAGCAATCTGGTCTAGTGGGAGATGCCCCTGCCCACAGTGGGGGAGTTGGAACCAGATGATCTTTAAGGTCACTTCCAATTCAAACCACTCTATGAAAATAAGGTGGTGCATTCCAGACAGGTAACCCCAGTGCTCTTTGCAGTGTAACAAACTCAGCAGGATTGTTCCCCCCCTTTCAGCTCCATTTAGCACTAGATCTAACCAGTCCTGGATCATTACCAAATGCTCTCTGCATGCAGGCAAAACATCCAAGTTACTGATAACCAGAAACCAAATAACACAGCTTTTTGGGGGGGAAGAATGGGGGAACAAGCCACAAAATGTTAAATACTAAAAACTTTAATAATTATTTTAATTATTATTATTTAAAAATAAGTGTTTTCACAGAATGGCTTAGGCTGGAAGGGACCTCAGAGATCATCTACTCCAACCCACCAGCCATGGGCAGGGACACCTCTCAACTAGACTTGGTTGCTCAAGGCCTCATCTAGCCTGACCTTGAACACCTCCAGAGAGGAGGCATCCACAATCTCTTTGGGCAAGCTGTTCCAGAGTCTCACCCTCCTACTGAAGAACTTCTTCCTAAGATACAGTCAATTTTAAGACACATTCCTTCAAGGCACTACAAAAATCTTTATCCAAAACCCTTCTGCCTACTATTGAGTAAAGAACTTTTTAATAGATTCATAGACTGCTTGAGGTGGAAAGGGACCATAAAGACCTTCCAACCCCCCTGCAATGGGTAGGGACGCCTTGTGCTAAACCAGGTTGCTCAAGGCCTCATCCAACCTGGCCTTTATCACCTCCAGGGAGGGAGCATCCACAACCTCCCTGGGCAACCTGTTCCAGTGCAAGATGTCCCTTCCTGGCCTTTCTTGTAGACCCTCCTACAAAGAAAGGCTGAAAGAATTGGGGCTGTTCAGCATGGAGAAGGGAAGGCTCCAAGGGAGGCTTTATAGCTACATTTCACTATCTGAAGGGGACCTCCATAAAGGCTGAGGAAGGACTGTTTAGAAGGGCACGTGGGGATAGGATGAGGGACAATAGTTTGAAACTGGAGCAGGGGAGATTTAGGTTGGACATCAGGAGGAAGTTCTGCACAATGAGAGTGGTGAAATAGGGGAACAGGTTGCCCAGGGATGTGGTTGAGGCCCTGTCCCTGAAGACATTCAAAATCAGCCTTGATGTGTCCCTGGTCAGCCTGATCTATTCAGAGGTGTCCCTGATGAGTGCAGTGGGGTTGGACAAGATGACCTTTGAGGGTCCTTTCTAACCTGATGCAGCCTGTGAATCTGTTGCTTTAATGCAAATATTTAATGCAAAGTGAAGAAATTAAACCAAGCCTTTAAAGCCTTTTAACTTGCAATCCAACTGATTGAAAACCAACGTGGAGTTCTCCACTTCAGAACTTTTTGACCGTTACAGGCCTGGCTGCAGTACAAGGAAAAAAATATCTTGTTAACAAGCAACAGCATAGCTGTTTAAACCACAAAACTCTTCCTCACTTTATGTTGCAAGGAAAGGGCTGTCATTCTTTAATTATTACATTTTGGAATCTTCCAGGGTTCCCATAGGGACACTGGGAAAATAAACATCGTTAGAACTACTGCAGTAAAATAACGGCCGACAAAAATAGGCTGGGAGTAGACTTCATGATTTGTAACATTGGTGTTGGTGGAAAAGTTTGTAAACCCTTCTCTTTATCATCTCTAGCAAGAGACAGCCCAAAGAGTAGCCAAGCAGTTTTAAGCAGAAAGATACAGTCCAAGAAAAGAGAGGAAGGAAAAATAAAATACAGAGAAGGGGAAAAAAAAAAAAAATATGAAAAAAAGAAAGAAATTGCCCCAGGAATGTGCTCCACAGAGCTTGTTCCAAAAAAAGGTCAATTTGCTTTATCATCAGTGTTGTTTGTCTGCTGTGCAAACATCTGCTGCTCTTGTGGCAACAGCAGTCTCAAGTACAAAATACTTGGCGAGGCCAAGGGGCTTGGAGGGGGTGATCTTCAGACAGCCGTTTCGTGCATCCAGCTCTCCAGACTATGAGGTTAACAGGCAGACTTTCTGCAACCACTTTGGCAATGTCGTTGGAGTTGTTATGAAGCCAGCACAGGGTAAGGTCAGGAAATGGTTTGCAAACTGCAGTGTGCTCAAAGGGGTCCCAGCAATGCAGCTCTCTTGAAAGACACAGGTACGCAGCCCCCACTTGTTCACAGCCCCATGCCCCTGTGCAGAAGCCTCATGAATCAAATGGGCATCACTGAAAAGAGCCTGGCTCCATCCTCCTGACAGCCACCCTGCAGATATTTGTAGACATTGAGAAGGTCTCCCCTCAGCCTTCCCTTCTCCAGACTAATCAGCCTCTCAGTCTTTCCTCACCAGACAGATATTTCAGTCCCCTAACCATCCTCATTGCTCTCTGCTGAACTCTCACCAGTAGTTCCCTGTCCCTCTTCAACTGGGCAGCCCAGAACCGGACACAATATTCCAGATGTGGTCTAACTAGGGCTGAGTACAGGGGAAGACAACCTCCCTTGACCTGCTGGCCATACTCTTCCTAATGCACCCAAGTATACCATTGGCCTTCTTGGCCACCAGGGCACATTGCTGTCCCATAGATAACTTCTTATCAACCAGGACTCCGAGGTCCTCCTCCATGGAGCTGCTTTCCAGCAGGCCAATCCCTAACCTGTGCTGGTGCCTGATGTTGTTCCTCCCCATGTGCAGGACTCTGCACTTGTCCTTACTGAACTTCATTCAACTTTAATTCCTTGCACTTAATCAATTACACATGGCAAGGAAAAAAAAAAGACAAACAACAGAACAATCTCCCAATTCACCCTCAGGGGAGACCGATGAACAGAAGTGTTGTAAGCTGAGCTGAGCTGTTATGTCAAACAAGGTGAACCTGTCATGACTATTCCTTCTACTTATTTACATCTCTGTGGGTCTTTTCTCAGATTTTATGCTCCAGTCCCTTCATTCCACTTATGCTTCACATGCATTCAAACTATAAAAATCAGTAAAGAGAGAATTCTACATATGTTTGAAATTCAGACTAACTTTTTTCCAGAGGAAATTTGATCAGAACTTCACCTGAAGTAACTTTTGAAGCA
This sequence comes from Dryobates pubescens, assembly GCF_014839835.1. Classification (NCBI taxonomy): domain Eukaryota; kingdom Metazoa; phylum Chordata; class Aves; order Piciformes; family Picidae; genus Dryobates; species Dryobates pubescens. Next base: position 9,945,764 of record NC_071613.1, read on the forward strand.
CACAGAGTAACAGTCAGCAGAACACCAGCTCCCAAGCCAGGCATATTCAATGATCTTTACAGTGAGGGTGGTGAGACACTGCCACAGGCTGCCCAGGGAGGTCATGGATGCCTCCTCCCTGGAGACATTCAAGGGCAGGCTGGATGAGGCCTTGAATAACCTGAGCTAGTGGAAGGTGTCCCTGCCCATGACACCTTCTACTAGACCAGGCTGCTCAAGGCCTCACCCAGCCTGGCCTTGAATACCTTCAGGGAGGGGGCATCCACAACCTCCCTGGGAAACCTGTTCCAGTGTCTCACCACCCTCACTGTAAATAAGTTCTTCCTAGTCTCCAGTCTAAACCTGCCCTCCTCAAGCTTCATTTCATTGCCCCTCATCCTATCACCACAAGCCCCTACAAAAAATCCCTCATCAGCTTTCCTATAGGCCCCCTTTAGCTACTAGAAGGCTACTCCAAGGTCTCCCTGGAACCTTCTTTTCTCCAGGCTGAACTATGAGAGAAGTAGATTGGAAAAGAAACAACCCCTATGAGAAACCAACTGCTTGGCATTTCAAGACAAAGTTCCCTTTCCTTCAGTAGTTAAAAATAATTACAAATACATACAGAGCTTTGCAATGCAAAGGAGAAAAAAACTCCATCTAACCTAGGATACTGGCACTGAACTAAATGGCAGAAGGCTCGCTGATTGTTCCTAACATTGTCCTTAAAAAAAAAAATAAAAGAAATTCAAGAAGAACCAACCAGACAAATCCATCAACAGCTTTGTTTTTCAAAGCCTTCTCCTCTTTTGAAATTCCTGCTAAATTCCTGGAAAGAATTTAACAAGTGTTTTTATTTTACAGGCTCAGTCCAAAACCTAAAGTATTTTCTGTTTTCCACTGGCTTCTATCATCTGTGATTATGAAATGTGCAAACAGCATTTTTGAGTTAAGAAAGACCCATAACTGGAGGTTTCACAAACACTCCCGAGCAGGAGGTGTGAGAAAATAGCTCCTCCCAAAATAAACAGCGTGCCTCAAAATAAAGGAGAACTGACAACCAGTGAAGGCAGAGCTGCTTAAAGACTCATTCATAGAATCATACAATGTTCCAGGCCAGAAAGGACCTCCAAAGGTCATCCAGACCAACCTCCCTGCACTCAGCAGGGACATCCCCAACTAGATCAGGTTGCCCAGGGCCTTCTGAGTTTTACCTTGAATATCTCCAGGGATGGGCCCTCAACCACCTCCCTGGGCAACCTGTTCCAGTGTTCCACCACCCTCATAGTGAAGGACTTCTTCCTGATATCCGATCTAAATCGGCTCTTCTCTAGTTTGAAACCATTGTCTCCTGTCACTGCAGGCCTTTGGGAACTGTCTCTCTCCATCCTTCCTATAGCCCCCTTCAGGTACTGGAAGGCTGCTATTAGGTCCCCCCAGAGCCTCCTCCTCTCTAGGCTGAACAACCCCAGCTCCCTGAGTCTGTCTTCATAGCAGAGGTGCTCCAATCCCCCAATCATTTTTGTGGCACTCCTCTGGATCCTCTCCATCAGGTACATTTCCTTCCTTCCAGACCTGTACACAGTACTCCAGGTGAGGTCTCACCAGAGCAGAGTAAAGTGTCAGAATCACCTCTCTGGATCTACTGGTAATGCATCTTTTGAGGCAGCCCAGGATGTGATTTGCCTTCTGGGCTGCAAGCTCACACTGTCTGCTCAGGTTCAGCCTCTCATCCATCAGCACCCCCAAACCCTTCTCCACATTGCTGCTATGACCTCATCTCCCAGACTGTATTGACAGTGAGGATTGCTCCAGCCCAGGTGCAGAACCTCACGTCCTGTCCCTCTGCTGTATCGACCACACCACACAGCTTGCTGTCCTCTGCAAACTTGCTGATGGTGCATTCTCAATTGTGAGAAGGGAAAAGAAATTTCTCCTCTCCACCCACCTACAGCTGGCAAAACAGCACAAGGAAGCTTTGTCACTGCTCCTGCCAACCCTCTGGAGGCAGCTAGGGGCAAAGCACTGCCCCTGACAGCGAGAGTGGCTCAACCACAGAGCATCAGTTAAGGCAGTGTACAAAATGAGAGGCACAAATACCCTTCTCACTTCCAACGGTTAAGATTCAGTTGTCCCTCCCTCAGAACATTTTTAACATGTTTTTCCTCAAGAATGGTTAAGGGCCAACATCTGTAAGCACAAGTTAAGAATCTGGCATTTTCCAAGAATGAGAAGTATGTCCACAAATTCCTGTGCTACAGTATGGACAGATGGAATATTCTGGATCCTACTCATCTTGGAGAAAACACCACAAAACAAAATAAAATAAGTAGTAATCTGTTCTCATGTAGGTCAAGTGGAGACCATCCAGCCCTCTGCTCTCGTGAGACTCCACCTGCAGTACTGCATCCACTTCTGGGGCCCCCAATACAAGAAGGGCATCAAACTGCTGGAGAGGGTCGAGAAGAGGCCACAAAGTTGATCCAAGGGCTGAACAACCTCCTCGAAGGAGACAGGCTGAGAGAGCTGGGGCTGTTCAGCCTGGAGAAGGCTCTGGGGAGACCTTAAAGCAGTCTTCCAGTACCTGAAGGGAGGCTACAAGAAGTCTAAGGAGGGACTTTTTACAAGGGCTTGTAGTGATAGGATGAGAGGGAATGGATTGAAGCTTGAGGATGGCAGATTTAAACTGGAGATTAGGAAGACATTCTTTCCAGTGAGGGTGGTGAGACACTGAAACAGGTTGCCCAGGGAGGTTGTGGATACTTCCTCCCTGGAAGTGTTCAAGGCCAGGCTGGATGAGGCTTTGAGCAACCTGGTCTAGTGGAAGGTGTCCCTGACCACGGCAGGAGGGGTTGGAACTCGGTGATCCTTAAAGGTCACTTCCAACCCAAACCATTCTATCTGTGAATCTTTGGCTACAAATACCACAAAAGACTCTTCAACAGGAACTTTAAAATCCAAGAGAGAAATAAGGTACTTTTCCCAAACATAACAGAATAATTCTGGCTTCTCGCTTCCTGGATTTGGATGAAATATAATCCCTGCACTCATGAAACACACACTGCAAAGCCGGGCAACGCTTCCATACCACATCAAGATACAACCATTACTTTTATTCATATTCCCATTCTTTCTCATCACAAGAATTTCAGTAAACCACCCTATCTTTAAATATTATTTCACTAGGAGCACAGTGAAATACTGAACTTGTATTCATCCTGCATATTGGGATACTGATGCAACTCTTGCAGCACAGTCAGGAAACTCTTTATTAGAGAAGGCTTGGTTTACTTAGTCCAGAGGATGGAAATGCTCTGGGAGCAAATTAAGAGCAGACAAAAAGTTCTGTGATATTCAAAACAGCTGAAAGGCTACCAAAGAAGGAGGAAGGTGGTCTTGCACTTACCAAGTGGGCCACTGGATATATTCCATCCCTTACACTGTCACAGAGCTAGAGACAAGTCAAGTAAAAGCACATTTCTGACTGAAGCCCAAACCTCACATTCACAGAATCACAGCATGTTAGGGGTTGGACGGCACCTCTAAAGATCAAGTCCAATCCCCCTGCCAAAACAGGATTACACAGGGCACATAACACAGGAATGCATCCAGGTGGTTTTTCAAAGTCTCCAGAGAAGATTCCACAGTCTCTCTGGACAGCCTGCTCTGGGCTCTAGCACCCTCACAGTAAGGAAGGTTTTCCTCATGTTGAGGTGGAATTTCCTGTGATTGAGTTTACATCCATTGCCCTTTGTCCTATCACTGGGCATCACTGAAAAGATCCTGGCACTATCCTCCTGATAGCCACCCTTCAGGTATTTGTGGACAGTGATATGGTCCCCTTCTCAGCTTTCTCTTCTCCAGATTAAGTTGTATTTCAACTCTTCTGCTTAGTTTTGCTAAAAGAATTTAGGGACTTGCGACTTTCACAGCAAGTGAAGGTTGGTGAATGTCCAACCTAAATCTGCCCTGCTCCAGTTTCAAACCATTGCCCCTCATCCTATCACTCCAAACCGTTCTAAACAGTCCCTCCTCATCCTTCCTGTAGGTCCCCTTCAGCTCCTGAAATGCAGCTGTACTTCAGCACTCTCACAGAGTTATCTTAAAACTAACACAAATAAAATTAAAAAATAATTAATCATGTGGAAGTTCAGTGCCATTAGAATGCAAATTGCCTATATTAAGCTTGATTTGGCCCACTTGAGAATAAAGACCACATCATTTTGCTTAAGCACCTAACTGTGCACCAGATCCGGCACTCTATTTCTTCCCTCCAATCATCTTTGCTCCCTTCCTGATTACGTGATCCCTGTCCAATAATGCTGATTAAGATATTTTTATTTTCACCATGTTTCACCTCAAGGCAATTAAAATCATTTGGCCTTCAGTGCAGATAAATCCCTTAAAAATATCATCTACTGTGACTTCAAAAAAGATCAATTATGTCAAAGAATCATAGAATTGTTAGGGTTGGAAGGGACCTCAAGGATCATCCGGTTCCAATCCCCCTGCCATGGGCAGGGACACCTCACACTAGATCAGGTTGCTCACAGCAACATCCAGCCTGGCCTTCAAAACCTCCAGGGATGAGGCTTCCACCACCTCCCTGGGCAACCTGTTCCAGTGTCTCACCACTCTCATGGGAAAGAATTTCCTCCTAACATCCAATCTGAATCTACCCACTTCTAGTTTTGCTCCATTCCCCCTAGTCCTATCACTCCCTGACACCCTAAAAATCCCCTCCCCAGCTTTTTTGTAGCCCCCTTCAGATACTGGAAGGCCACAATTAGGTCTCTTCAGAACCTTCTCCCTCAGTCTGTCCCCACAGGAAAGGTGCTCCAGCCCTCTCCTATGTCCATTAATACAAATCAAACTTGCCACAGCATCTTGGTTTTTAAGATGACAGATATATCCCAGCACCTGTATCCAGCCCACAGCACACATCTGTTGAAAGCAGAGAGCTCCTGCAGAAACCTCTGCATGCATTATGTCCCCCACAGCCCTTTTGGGTTTGATCCACACCTTCTTTGTATCAGCAGAAAAGAGTAATTCTAGAATCTTCTTGAGGAGAGGGACTTCGGGATGTCACCTGATGAAAAAAAATCACCAAGAGCCAGCAATGGTCACTGGTAACCCAGCAGGCAGCTGTGTGCTGGGCTGCATCCAAAGCAGGGAGAGAAGCAGCACAGGGAGGGGATTCTACCCCTCTGCTCTGCTGAGACCCCACCTGTAGCACTGCCTCCAGTTCTGGTGAACAACCCCATGGTCAAGATTCGGTTGGGGACTAACCTGTTGGAGAGCAGCACAGCAGAAAGGGACCTGGGCATGCAGGTGGACAGAAGGATGACCATGAGCCAGCAATGTGCCCTTGTGGCCCAGAAGGCCCATGGCATCCTGGGGTGGATTAGAAGTGTTGTAGCTAGTAGATCAAGAGAGGTTCTCCTCCCCTCTACTCTGCCCTGAAATTTTGTGCCCAGTTCTGAATCCCTCAGTTCAAGAAGGACCTCAGGAAACTGCTTTAGAGAGTCTGGCACAGCGCCACAAAGATGCTGAAAGCAGTGGAACATCTCCCTGCTGAGGAAAGGCTGAGGGAGCTGGGGCTCTTTAGCTTGGAGAAGAGGAGTCTGAGGAACCTGACCTCATTCATGTTGGTGAAGATGTGCAGGGCAGTGTCAGGAGGATGCAACCAGGCTCTGCTCAATGATTTCCAATGATGGGACAAGGGGCAATGGGTGCAAGCTGGTGCAGAGGAAGTTCCACAAGAACACAAGGAAAAACTTTTTCACTGTGAGGGTGCCAGCGCCCTGGAGCAGGCTGCCCAGAGAGGTTGTGGAGTCTCCTTCTCTGGAGACATTCAAATCTGGCCTGGATGTGTTCCTGCCCTAATAAAAAAGGATTTCAGTTACAGGTAATAAAGTATTTTGAAGCTATATGTCATAATTAAGCCATAAGCAGAAAAAATGCTGGGAATTTATTGCTTTTCACTCTGGAATTAGGTTTGTTCTATAAGCAAAGTAGCTGCAGGGAAGTGAATTCCTAGCAGCTCATTTGTTTGTAAATGTTACCTTGTTCCACAGACTGCAAAAAAGCAAGGCAAGTAGTTTATCCCACAATGCAAGCAAACACAGCACCATTGAACCACAGCACCATAGAATGGTTTGGATTGGAAGAGATCTTAAAGATCATCTAGTTGCAACCTCCCCAATACAGCAGAATTTCCTTTTAGTATGGGTATTCTGTTCCCACATTTAATGACTAAACCCATTTTGCTAATTATTTCATCACCTTGAAGTCCCTCAACCTGCTGGACACACTTTTCCTAACACACCCCAGGATGCTGTTGGCCTTCTCAGCCACAATGGCACCTTGCTGGCTCATGGTTAATTTGCTGTCCACCAGCAATTTCAGATCCTTCTTCGTAGATCTGCTTTCCAGCCCCTCACGTGTAGTGGTGAAGAGGGTTCTTTGTTGCCAGGTGCAGGACCCTACACTAATCCTTGATGAAATTCATGAGGTTCCTCACTGCCCAAATCTCCAGCCTGTCCAAAGAACCAAACCAAAAGAACCAATTCCCCAAACTGAATGTGGCAATCTTAGGCTTCCATCATGAAAGGGAAAACTAAACATGTGCAACACATGCATAAATTCAAAATGCTTTTCCCCAAAAAACTCAGATTCACCTCACTGATTTTTTTTATACCTTTTCATATCTATCTATACCTTCCTAGGATCACAGGATGTTAAGGGCTGGAAGGGACTTCTGGAGATCTTTGAGCAGGATCACAGAATCTAGTGCAGGTCGCACAGGAACGCTTCCAGATGGGTCTGGAAAGTCTCCAGAGAAGGAGACTCCACAGCCTGTCTGAGGAGCCTGTTCCAGTGCTTTGTGACCCTTACAGTAAAGAAGTTTTTCCTCATGGTGAGGTGGAACCTCCTGTGCTGTAGTTTACATTCACTGCCCCTTGTCCTATCACAGGGCACAAGTAAGCACAGGCTGTCAACCTTGCCAGCCTTCTACTCCAAGCCAATGCTTCTTTTCCCTAAATCTTTCTCCATTTATCATGACTATAGAATATTCAACTCACTCTTTAAATATTCTCAGTTCATCCCATTCTCAGTGCATTCCAAAACCAATCATCAGAAAGACACCTGGGAAACCTGAATTCAGTCCAGACATAGGCACTACTGTAAGCAGCTTAACGACATTCATTCAGAGGAAAGGGCTTGCTTATCTAACTGCCTAATAGAAAGGACTCTCACACCATGAGCTATTTTGGGGCTACTTTCTTGTTACTTTTTCCATATAATGATGGCACAAAGGAAGAAATGTTACATACAGCAAGCCGGTGTTTACAATAGCCATTGTGTGCATTTTTTGCCCCCAGCTAATACACACGCAAAGCTGAAAGGCAGAACACAGTCCCTGTAAAGAATTGTACCTCAGGTAGTGCTCAGGAACATTTGGGTTTCATTCTCTAGATTTGTAACAGCTCCCAGAGGACAAATTTATTCTTAAGAAAAAAAATAAATGACTAAGCATCATCACTACCAACAAAACCATTTAGACAAGGGAAATCGTTGGGAGAGTGACACAGTGATGAGAGAAACACAGAATCATAGAGCTGGTTTGGTTGGAAAAGACTTTTAAGATCATCAAGTCCAATCATCAAACTACCACCACCATGGCCATTAAACCATGTCCCAAAGTGCCATGGCCACAGGTTGTTTAAACACCTTCAGGGATGGCGATGGCATCACCTCCCTGGGCAGCCTGTTCCTGTGGCTGACCACCCTCGCAACAAAGAATTTTTTCCTCATCTCCAACCTCAACCTTCCCTGGCACATTTTAAGGCCATTTCCTCTCATCCTATCACCTGATACCAGAGAGGAGAGATCAACACCAGCTTCACTCCAACCTCCCTTCAGGGAGCTGTAGAGAGCTACGAGGTCTCCCCTCAGCCTCTTCTTCTCCAGACTAAACAACCTCAGTTCCCTCAGCTGCTCCTCACCAGCCCTGCTCTCCAGACCCTTCCCCAGCTTTGTCGCCCTTCCCTGGACACGCTGCAGCACCTCAATGCCCTTCTTGCAGGAAGGGACCCCAAACTGAACCCAGTACTCAAGACGTGGCTTCACCAGTGCTGAGTACAGGGCCATGATCACTGCCCTGCTCACAACCTGTCTGCACCCCAGTCTCCTCAGAACTTCTACCCATCACCTGACTTGAACCACGTATGACTAAGCAGAAGACGTCTCCAAAACCATTTCAGTTTTTGCATGCTTCTGAATCCCAGGACAACACCCTGGGAAGCAGCCAGGGCTGGAAGCAGGCTGCTTCCTCTACAGGTGCTGTCGCTGTCACTGCAACAAAACCTTTTACTCATGGACTCCTATCAACCACCAGGCACAATTAACAGGAAACCAAGCTTTCATTAGTCACTTCTGCTCACAGAATCACTTCTGAGGGTTTGGTCATTTTCTGGTTTCTGTGGCTTCTAAATCAAGAGCCTGTGCATAACCAGACTCCTAGTGCCAGCAGCAGATGCAACTGCTTGAGAGCTGATGACTCCCTCCAGCTCCTTCAACAAACAGAGGAAATAAAAATAAACAGTCAACTCCCCAAATCACAGAATGTTAGGTGATAGAAGGGACCTCTGGAGATCACCCAGTCCAGCTCCCCTGCTGAAACAGGATCACCTAGAGCAGGTCACACAGGAACACACCCAGATGGGTTTTGAATGTCTCCAGAGAAGGAGACTACAAAACTTCTCTGGACAGCCTATTCCAATGCTCCAGCAGCCTCACAGTAAAGAAGTGTATCCTCATGTTGAGGTGAAGTCCCCTGTGTTCTAGCTTCTATGGAAAATTAACAAGAAAGTGAGGTCTCACTTCATGATACAGAATCACAGAATGCTAAGGGTTGAAAGGGATCTCCAGAGATAGAGTCCAAACCCTTCCACAGATGATTTCTCTTAGGAAGATCATTTGATACACACTGACTGGGGGGAAAGTGTCATGCTGCAATGGGTTTTCAAGATGTCTTGGGCCGAGATCCTCAGAAGAATGCAAGCATTTAACTTCTGACATCAACAGGCCACCTGCAGCTACCTAACTCTGTCAACACTGATGCCAACAGCCAAGTTCAGACCAGACTGGATACAGAATTAAGCAGGCTGGAAAAGAGCTCTGAGATCAAGTCCAACCTATCACCCAACAGAGTCTAATCAACTAAACCATGGCGCTAAGCGCCTCATCCAGTCTCTTTTTAAATATTTCCAGGGATGGTGACTCCACCACCTCCCTAGGCAGTAGAGTCACCATCCCTGGAAGTGTTCAAAAAGAGACTGGATGAGGCAGCACTTAGTACCACAGGGCTGTGAAATTGATTTGTATACCCTTCAGGTACTGGAAGGCAGCTATGAGGTCCCTCCAGAGTCTGAGGCTCCAGGCTGAACAACCCCAACTCCCTTCTGAATCTCAAGAAGAATTCAACTTGAACTCAAGAAATGGTGACTGTCAGGAACTGCAGTTGCTTGCCATCAAAGTGGACAACACTTGCCTCAGCTTCTCCTCCCTCTCAGCAGCTGGCAGTCTGGCTTGCCTAGGCTCCGCTAAGCTAAGAGCCACCCACGTCGTAGCATTTTCCCCATTTGCACTTTTTTGGGTACATTTCAGAACAAATATGAACTGAGTGAGATTTACTTGGCTGATCAGAACTAGCTGTCAGAAACAAGGGCAGGGCAGGTTTCTCTGCAACATCCTGACCTGTGGGCCTTATCTATGTGACATTGCTACAGATAAGGGCATTTCAACTTTTTTTGGCTCAGTCAGTGCCCAAATCTCTCTGCTGATACTAATAGAAAGATAAAACAAACAAGAAAATCCATCAGATATGCTTCCATCAGGAAGACCTAATGAAACTTTCTCCCAAGGGCTTGAGGAAATAGGCAAAGCAATTTCTGCCTCATTAGAGATTCTATTTAAGAACACATGGAGAAGGAACACAAGTTGCACATCCACACCTACATCCTGAAAATACCTGTCCTGCAGCCTAAAAGCAGGATGGCAGGGATCCAACCTGACAGATGAGTGTGACTGCAGGAGAGCAATGAGCTACTGAAATCAGCAGGCTGAATCACCAGGGACTAAGACATACACTCTCCAGTTGAGTGGCAATCTATTCATTTCCACTCATGTACACTGAAGAATAGCTGCTGGATGAAGATTCCCTTGGAGTTAGCTGAGTCCCTGTGAGCAAACAGGCTGCTACACTAGGAAGGCTATAGGAGTGATAAAGCAATTATGATATAGATCAGTATAGGAGCTGCAACAGCCAAGCCTACTCTTCACCTGTCCTTTTTTCGTCACTGTCAAGAGGTGACAGGGAGGAGTGTGTGTCAACTGAGCTATCAAAAGCTTTTCATACAGCCATATACTCCAACCTCCCTGCCACGGACACGGATGCTTCTCAACTAGATTTGGTTGCCCAAGGCCTCATCCAACCTGGCCCTAGGATGAGGAATGTCCAGGGAGGAGGAATGCATAACCTCCCTGGGCAACCTATTCCAGAGTCTCACCAGCCTCATAGTGAAGAACTTCTTCCTAAGATCCAGTCTAATCCTACTCTCCCTCAGCTTCAAACCATTTCCCCGTGTCCTATTGCTAGCCACTTATGAAAAGCCCCTCTCCAACCTTCCTGTAGGATCTCTTCAGGTATTGGAAGGCAGCTCTAAGATCTTTGGAGTCTTCCCTTTTCCATGTTGAACAACCCCAACTCCCTCAGCTTGTCCTTATAGCACAGGAGGTGCCCCATCTTTATGACCTCCTCTGGACTTGCTCCCATGGTTCTATGTTCTTCTTATGCTGGGGACACTGGAACTGGATGCAGTACTCAAACTGGGGTCTCACAAGACCAGAGCAGAGGGGCAGAATCCTCTCTCTTGCCCTGCTGCCCACACTCCTCTGGAGACAGCCCAGCACACAGCTGCCTTCTGGGCTGCAGGAGGGCACTGCTGGCTCATGGGCAGCTTCTCAGCAATCAACACCCCCAAGTTTTCTTCTTCAGGGCTCAACCCAGATGTAGGACCTTGCCTTTGACTTGTGGAACCTCATGCAGTTGCCACTGGCCCACTTCTCAAGCCTCTCAGATCCTTCTGGATGCCATTCCTGCCCTCAAGTGAGTTGAGCACATCACACAGCTTGGTGTCACCAGCAAGCTCGCTGAGGGTACCTCAATGCCACTGTCCACGTTGCTGACAAAGAAGTTAAACAGCACCACCCTTTTCTTTTTTTATATATACACATTCCACAGGTATATATATTCCACTAACTGGACATTTCCAGAGCCATGCCATGATAAGGCAGCATTTCTTAGACCAACTTATTACTTCCAAAAACCACAAATATCTCAACCAAGAGGAACACAAAGGAAAAATACCTTCTCCGTTTTAGGCTTTTTCCTGAGTAAATACATTTCAATATCTGAAGAAGACCTACAGGAAGGCTGGGGAGGGACTGATCTGGAGGGCCTGTGCTGATAGGACAAAGGGCAATGGTTTGAAACTGGAGCAGGGCAGTTGGACATCAGGAGGAAGTTCTGCCCAGAGTAGTGAGATACTGGAACAGGTTGCCCAGGGAGCCTGGGCAGCCTGATCTAATTGGAGATGCCCCTGCTGAGTGCAGGGGGGTTGGACAGTAAGACATTTGAGGGTCCTTTCCAACCTAAGGCAGTCTGGGAATGTTTTCTATGGGAATATATGGAGTGAGTGGCTTGAAAACAGAAGCATCACTTAATCCTCCCCTAGGGAGGCTGGATTTGAAACATTCAGGCTCCTAACAACACTTCTGAAAGACATCCTCAGTCTTCCAACAATGACACAACTTCTGCATCAACCCAAGAACTACATTCTCTAGGGTGCAGGTGGAATCCCCTACACCAAGGCCACACAGGTAAGAAACACAGGCAAATGGGACATGAAACTTACCAAATGAAAGCAAAAATTGTCAGCATTAGCAATTAACCTTGAAATTTATGTTTGGTGTCCAAACATCCCCTTTAAACAGTCCCCAGACTGTTTCAATGAGAACCTTTCTTCTCGAGGGTTCCTTCTCACAGAAGCACCATGATTCCTATGCATCTTAACACAATTACAGAGCCAGACAAAGAGACTTCTGTTTAAGTTACAGAATCTTCTGAAAGAAAAGCAAACAGGAAAGTTAAAAAAAAAAAAAAAGGCACAGATGCCTGAGCAGATCTAAGGATGAGGGCAGCCTTCAAGGAGGTGCACTGCCCCAGCTGTTGTTTTTTGAAGCCAAACAAAGTGGGGACAGTTTTGCAGCATTCTAAAGGGCTGTCGCCCCCTCGGCTTGTACCATGTGAAGGCAAGTGAAGGAATTGTAAAGTTCACCCCAGACTCAACCAAATTCTGGTGGGCCAGGCCCTGTGCAGATAAGAGAAACAGCACCATCAGAAGATATCAAATTCAGTGAGACTTGGACCAAATGGACAGAAGGAAACCTAATGAAGTTCAACAAGGGTAAGTGCAGAGTCCTGCACCTGGGCAAAAGCAACACCATGCACCAGTAGAGGTTAGGGGTTGACCTGCTGGAAAGTAGCTCTGCAGAGAAGGACTTTGGAGTTGATAATAAGTTGGTAATAAGTTATCCATGGGACAGCAATGTGCCCTGGTGGCCAAGAAGGCCAAGGGTATCCTGGGGTGCATTAAGAAGAGTGTCCATCATGTCAAGGGAGGTTCTTCTCCCCCCTCTACCCATCACTAGTTAGACCATGTCTGGAATATTATCAGTTTGGACACGGAGGAAAAGAATGACTTCCCAGCCAGTTTTCTCTGGGAAATACTTAGGATGCCACATATGTGTCTACATTCACACAAATCTGTTGTCAAGATTACAGGCTTGAATTATTCAAAAGCAGAGAGCAAGGTGGCAGCCAGCATCCAGTTCTCAGCCGGCTGCACCCAGCACAACCCCCACGCCACACAGTTAAAGCAGAGCCCGGACACTGAGTTTTCACTGTCATTTGGAGATCACATTTTGACTTTCTGCAAAATAACATCCTGGAACACATCAGTGGATGAGAACATTTATGCAAATGAGATAACTGAGTGATTTTGATGGGGGGGAAAAAATAAAAGATTAAAAATAGATGGTTTGCATTTTAAAAAGACCTTCCCACACCAAACAGCAAACCTGTGTGGCAGAGAGACCTGGGGCTATGTAGTCTGGAGTAGAGCAGCCTGAGAGGGGATCTGAGGGCAGAATATATACATAGATATTTATATTTTTATATGCTTATTTTTTATTTGTGTATATATAGATCAGCAACATGGACAGTGGTATTGAGACACCCTCAGCAAGCTTCTGGTGACACCAAGCTGTGTGGTGCACTTGAGGGCAGGGACGGCATCCAGAAGGATCTTCCCAGGCTTGAGAAGTGGGCCAGTGACAACTACATGAGGTTCCCCAAGTCAAAGGCAAGGTCCTACATCCAGGTTGGGCCAGTCTCAGGCACAAATCCAGGCTGGGTGCAGAGTGGGTTGAGAGTAGCCCTGAAGAAAACTTAGGGGTGGTGGTTGCTGAGAAGCTGCCCATGAGCCAGCAGTGGCCTCCTGCAGCCCAGAAGGCAGCTGTGTGCTGGGCTGCAACCAGGAGTGCGGCCAGCAGGGCAAGAGGGGATTCTGCCCCTCTATTCTGGTCTTGTGAGACCCCAGCTGAAGTGCTGTGTCCAGTTCTGGTGCCTCCAGCATACGAGGGACACTGCAGCAGGTTGTCCAGGGAGGTCATGGATGACCCCTTGCTGGAGGTGTTTAAGGCCACATCAGATGGGGTGAAAATGTGCCACTGCCCATGGCAGGGGTGTTGGAACTGGGTGATCTTTAAGGTGCCTTCTGACCCAAACCATTCTATGAATCTGTGAAATGTGACACAATCACAAGCCACAATAACCAATTTATTTTCTTGCATTAGACAAGAAAATTCCTCTCCAGCTGTGAAAACTAGGTAGTTAGAAACCACTGAAACAAGAGAGCTGTTACTTAATCAACAACATTAGGGGCCTGTTACTGACATTATTTGCCTTATTTCTTCCCAGAGGTAATGCAAAAGCCATTTAAACTAGAAGTCAATTTCTTCATTCCTTTTCTTTCTTTCTCCCTTCTACTCACTGGCTTCTGTTACTCTCCTTTTCAATGTCGCTTCTTTTCCAAACACCACCTCCCCCCCAAAGTCACCTGAGAGCAAACATAACTAGGCTAGGTGGCAACCAAGGTGGAAAAACCTGTGACCAGATCCTACCCCTGCCCTACAACTCATCATGGGACTGCTGATAAGCACATTACCAAGTCACCAGGATAAACCACCCATCACTTAAGAGTTTATTGATTTAAATCTTGATTATCCTGTTGATGTTTTAGTTTGTAACTCATTGTAGGTATCACACAGGCTATACTTCAGAGAAATAATCACCTATCAATCACAACTTTAAGGACATAAGAGAATCAGATACTCATTTATTTCTATTACATGTTGCCACTGTGATGCAATCTGTGAACCTCTGAAATAAGTAAGGAAGTGCTAGAAGATTGAAGAAGGTTCTCCTCTCCCTCTACTCAGCCCCAGGGAGGTTACACCTGGAGTATTCTGTGCAGTTTCTGGGCTCCCCAGTTCAAGAGGGACAGGAAACTGCAGGAGAGAGCGCAACAGAGGGCCACAAAGATGCTGAGAGAAGCATCTCTCTTATGAGGAGAGGCTGAGAGACCCAGGGCTGTTTAGTCTGGAGAAAAGCAGCTTTACAGGGGATCTGATCAGTACTGATCTATAGCTAAGGGGTGGAGGTCATGAGGATTGGGCTGGGCTCTTTTCAGTGGTGCCCAGCAACAGGACAAGGAGCAACAGGTACAAACTAGGACACAGGAGGTTTCACCTGAATTTAAGGAGAAACTTCTTTCACTGTGAGGGTGCCAGAGCCCTAGAGCAGGCTGCCCAGAGAGGCTGTGGAGTCTCCTTCTCTGGAGACTTTCAAAACCCACCTGGACATATTCCTGTGCAACCTGACCCAGGTGGCCCTGCTTTAGCAAGAAAGTTGGGACTATATGATCCCTTCAGGCCCCTTCCAACCCTTATCAGTCCTGTTAGTATACTTAGAGAAACATATCAATGCTTTCAGTATCAACGGTAAAGAAAGCTCATAAAAAGGTGAAGCTGAAACACTATTTTCACCACTTTTTTCTTTTTCTTCCTTTTTTAATTATCTCCTCTAATCCCAAAGAAAAATACACTTAAAATACCCAAATTCATATGCTACAGATCTTTTACTTCAGAAAATAAAGTTCTGCCAGAGTACTCTTCCTGACTACAACCTGGACACTAAACAGCCCTTCTGCACATCATTAAAGGGAAGCAAAGTGTCACTTCCAACACAGAATATTTGGAACAAAACATTAACACTATGAACATTTTTCCTCTTTGTCTGTCAGATTTTCAAGCCAACTTTGACAACAGAAAGACTGCCCTTAAAAGAACACTTGGACATAATGTAAACCAGCTTCCCCCAGTCCTGCTTGTATGGTCCCAGTGCTAGCACTGTGCACTCTTTTGAGGGTAGAAAAAGAGAAAGAAAAAAGCCTGTACTGCTAGGATGGATCTGGTAGCACAGGATCCTCTGGTTTCCTTTGTAGCAGAGTCAAAGTAGCTCCTTCTGGCATCATCTGTTCTGCCTTTGTAAGGGTTTTTTCCTCATTTTTGAGAACAGGCAGCTCCTCCACAAATCTCTGCATGCATCTCACCCTTAATAGAAGTGATTGACCCACTGTGCAAACACAGTCTCATTTTTTGCCCACTTCTACCCTTCTCTTCTCTTCATTTGGCAATCACATTACCTGGATTTAACAAAGTTGAGCACCCATTTGTTACAACACTCTGATTCCTTCAGGAGAATTGGCCATTTATCATCAACAACAGGTCAGCCTGAGGGAAATACAATTTTTAACCAGTGTAACCTGCAAAAATTTGAGTTAGGGCTCCCTTTGAAAGCAGTGACTTGACCCTCCTACAGTGATCTGAAGGGTATGTTCCGATCTGAAAGGACTGCAGAAAGCCTCCTGCTACATCTCAAGGTCACAGCAAACTCATTTCAAATACAGATACAGCAAGGGGCTTAAAGGACTAAAAAGCTGCTCAAGATTGAAGCCTAAATTCTATAACAACTTTGTTTCTTGGTTTTTTTTTAATTGTAATGTGATTGACCCCCTGAAAGAACACTTCCAGTAGGATGTTATTCCTTGGTTATTGTGAGGACTTCTCAGCTTCCTTCCTGCACTCTACAAGATTTCATGATTAAAGTTGGGTGGTTGACCTGGAAAGTTCTGCCTCATGTGATAAGACATTAGATTTCAAGAAAGACACAATAGCTAAGCACACAAGCCTCCTTTCAAAAAAACCCACAAAGAACACAGAACCCTTTGAATAGGCTTTATTGCTGTATTAATAGTGGAAATGCAGAGCAGCCGAGGGAGCAAAGCTCTCTTTTCCTCATTTGAACTCACTCAACTGGCACAGGATCCCTTTCCCACTCTCCCAATCCCTTGGGTCCCTACAAATCAAGACCAAAACAGGACCCAGCTGTCTCAGCTTGTTGTTCAAGCCCATTCAGTTGCAGCTGGAAGGCAGAATTGTTTCCTGGCAAAACTTTCCCCTGGGATACTTATGTGAACAAAACATCCAGACTGCTCAGGTACATTCAGCCACTGCAGAGCAGTAGCCCCGCTAAATGTACTTCCCTGGTTCTGAAGGAAGTGCTTAAGCAGTTACAGCTTTAATGAGGCCCTAACAAATTAATTAGCATAAAAAAAAATCACTAAAGATGTAGCTGACCTGTCCTGAGGATGAGGGGGAGGTGGTGGAGTCACCATCCCTGGAGGTGCTCAAGAGGGGATTGGACGTGGCACTCGGTGCCATGGTTTAGTAGTCATGAGGTGTTGGGTGACAGGTTGGACTTTGAGGTCTTTTCCAACCTTATTGATTCTTTGATTCTATGAGAAGATCTTTCTGCCACTCAAAAGGCCTGCAAGACAGATTCTCTAAGCAAGAAAGGGATTTCAGGTATGTCCACAGAAATACCTGAAATTGGGTGCTCCTGTTCTTCTCTAATTTCAAATCATTGACCCTTGTCCTGTCACTTCTAGTCCACAGAGAAGCCAGTATTACATTCACAATTCCACTGAAGTGAAACAAGATGGAAAGCTGCTAAGAGATTCTGAAGGAATTTCTATCACACTATAACTGAAACTTTTACCAAAACTCTAATCAGACTTTCAATTTACTGTCATTACTTCAACATGTATTAAATATAAAGTCCCTGTTAATAGATGAGGCTTGGCAAACTCCTCCAGCTTTTCTCCACACTCAGTCAATCCTCTAAGCTCACACTACTTCATAAATGCACATTGAGGGCAACTGTCACATAATAGAAAAACAAAGCCACTCTGGGAATAGTAAAGACTTAGTAAACAGACTTGAGGGGTGAGAAGTGATTCTCCCATGAAAGTTGGTAACAGACATCACAGAGTGTTAGCAGTTGGAAGGGACCTCAAAAGATCATCCAGTCCAAACCCCCTACCAAAGGAGGATCACACAGGGCAGGTCACACAGGAACACATCCAGGTGGGTTTTGAAAGTCTCCAGAACAGGAGACTCCACAATCTCTTTGGGCAGCCTGCTCCAGGACTCTGCCACCCTCACAGTGAAAAAGTTTTTCCTTCTGTTCATGTGGAACCTTCTCTGCTCCAGCTTGCACCCACTGCCCCTTGTCCTATCATTGGACATCACTGAGCAGAGCCTGGCTCTGTCCTCCTGACACTGCCCTGCACATCTTTAACAACATGAATGAGGTCACCCCTCAGGCTCCTCTTCTCCAAGCTAAAGAAACTCAGCTTCCTCAGCCAGGACATGTTCCACTGCCTTCAGCATCTCTGTGGCTCTGCACTGGACTCTCAAGCAGTCCCCCGAGGGTCCCAGAACTAGACACAGTATTCCAGATGCAGCCTCATCAGGGCAGAGGAGAGGAGGAGAAGAACCTCTCTCAACCTATTCACCACACCCCTTCTAATATACCCCAGGATGCCACTGGCCTTCCTGGCCACAAGGACACATTGCTGGCTCATGGTCATCCTTCTGTCCACCAGGATGCCCAGGTCCCTTTCCCCTACACTGCTCTCCACCAGGTCAGTCTCCAAACTCTAAAGGTCCATGGGGCTGTTCTTTCCCAGATACATGACTCTACACTTACCCTTGTTGGATTTCATTCCATTTCTTCCCACCCAACTCTCCAGCTTATCCAGGTCTCTTTGAATAGCAGCACAGCCTTCAGGTGTGGCATCCACTCCTCCCAGCTTGGTGTCATCAATAAACTTGCTGACAGTGCTCTCTGTGCCCTCATGTAGGTTGCTGATGAATATATTGAATAGTACAGGTCCCAGTACTGACCCCAAGAGACTTCGCTAGATAAGAGACTTCCAACTAGACTCCCACTGACCACAACTCTTTTACTTCTTCAACCAGTTCACATCCACCGCACTACTCCATCACCCAAGACCACACTTCCTCAGCTCAGCTACAAGGATGTGACAATCACCAATTATCTTAAAGAGCTTAAGAATCATAACAAGGGTGGGGGGGAAGAAAACAAAAAGGAAAAAAGCAAAACCCAAACAGGTCAGGAAATCCAGGTCCTGACAGCAGTTACAAGCCTCCAGCCCTAATTTTGTTTAAGCTGTTTACAGCCTATTCATAATAGCTGATCCCAGACAAGCCCTCTGATTACACTGCAATACACCACTGCACACAAGATTTTGTTCTAGAAATTAAAACAAATCAAGACCATTTGAAATAAGTCTGCTCAGAAATATGTCTCTTCCAGATGTCTGCTGACATTAATGTTCAATTACGGTTTAATCATCATGTGTAGTAACCAATGGGTCCCATCCTTGCTTTATCTGTAGCATCCATTTTCTTTTATAACATCCTCTTTGAATACTGATTAGCTTCATTAATTTTTATGCTAATGAAGATATGTGAACAAATGAAAGCTGCACAACACAAGCAACCAAGCTCAGAAGATTCAGCTTTGTATTATGTGCCAGTATGACTTTGCCAGAACCAGTAAAGAGCAGCTACCTCTGCCAAAGAGCTGTTCTATGCTTTCTGGGATGATCATCAACACACCATCCCATGGCTCACCACTCCCATGCAGACACAGATTCACAGGGCTGGAAGGGACCCTCAAAGGTCATCTTGTCCAACCTCCCCTGAACATCTCCAACTAGATCAGGT
Organism: Dryobates pubescens; assembly: GCF_014839835.1. NCBI lineage: Eukaryota > Metazoa > Chordata > Aves > Piciformes > Picidae > Dryobates > Dryobates pubescens. The sequence continues at coordinate 9,965,087 of NC_071613.1, forward strand.
TGCCTAGGATAACATCAGGTCTGATCTTGAATGTCTGCGGGGACAGGGTTTCAACCACATCCTGAGCAACCCGTTCCAGTATTTCACGACTCTCATTGTGCAGAACTTCCTCCTCCTGATGTCTCCCCTGCTCCAGTTTCAAACCATTGCTCCTCGTCCTATCACTACAAGCCCTTCTAAACTGTCCCTCCCTGGCCTTCCTGCAGGGCTCCTTTAGCTCTTAAAACATAGCTCTAAGGTCTTTCTAGAGCTTTCTCCAGGCTGAACAACCTGAGCTCCCTCAGCCAGTCTTCACAGAAGAGGTGATCCAGCCCTCCGATCACCTTTGTGGCCCTCCTCTGGACCAACTTCCATCAGGTCCAAGTCTCTCTTGTGTTAGGGGCCCTACAACTGGACACAGCACTGCAGGTGAGGTCTCACCAGAGCAGAGGGGCAGAATCACCTCTCTCAACCTGCTGACCACACTTCTTTTGATGCAGCCCAGGATGCCACTGGCCTTTGGGGGTCTCTACTTTTGCAACAGGACCTGTAATATTATGATGCCTAAATGGATTTTCAAGGGCTGTGAGTTGTGCACATTTACCATATTATTTGCTTGCTTTATGAATATGACTTTTAATAAACTGAGAAGAAATGATTATTAATAAAGGAAAAAAAACGGAATTAAGCAGGTTACATTTGGCACCTCATTTACATTTCTACTGAGTCTGTGAACAACATATGCCTTAAAAAAAAAAGCCTCTGAATAATGCAACATCTGAAATAATCATTACATAGGAATAACACCCAGTAAGGTGTAAAAATGCTTCATTAGCTCAGAACAAGAAAATGGAAAAAAAAATAATATATATATAAATAAAATGAGCTGCACTGCTGGAAGTCAGCAACAGCTGCAGTCTTTTAAGGAGTGGTCAGCTGGTGTTAAAATCAGAGACAAATGCTGCTGCTGCAGACCATAATGGGCACTGCTCTTCAAAGGCTCCAAGCACCAGCCACTTGATCAACAGGGAAAGGGATTTCAGAAAGCAAAGCAGCTTTCATTTCTGTAGCAACTCCTGTAAGACTCCACACATTATTCTTGTTTACTGTTGAGCAGCTCTTTAACCATCTCCCAGCTTTCAGTTTAATCTGTAAATTAAAAAGGGTCATGACCACAACTCACTACAACTGCTGAAGTGCTACTGCCCAGTTAAGTACTTCACAGAATGGCTTAGGCTGGAAGGGACCTCAGAGATCATCTACTCCAACCTGACTGCCATGGGCAGGGACACCTTTCCCAAGTCCTCATCCACCCTGGCCCTGATCACCTCCAGGGAACTGGGCGTCCACAGCCTCCCTGGGCAGCCTATTCCAGATGAAAGTAAGCATCCTTTTCAATCGTATCTGATCAGTTATCACTGAATGGGATACACAAGGTGACCCAGAGTTTGGCCCTGAGTATTTTGCAGCTACAGCTGAAGTTTTGAGACTTCAGTCATTTAAAAAAAAAAAAAAATCTTTCGTGTCTAAGTCATAGATAAGGAAAGGCCTCACATTATACATGCAGTTTGAGATAACCCCAGAAAGTCACATTTTAACAGAAAAGTCACATTTTAACAGGGAACTCTGCTCCTTTGCAATTACTGTGTTTTACAAAACAAATCATCTCCAGTGTCTGCAGACAGCTGAATTTCTTACTGCTTAGATCAAGCACAAAATTAATTAACAGTAATAAAGCACAAAAGAAAATGGTCTTGATGTCAAATAAAGGGCCAAGGCACATGAATGGCAGTCCGGCAGCTGTCTACATTTAGCCCTTACCTCAGGCTTTGCTCCAGCAGTTACTTTATCAACCAGTAACTTCTCCCCAGCAGAGAAGGGCAGTGAGAAAAAGAGGAGGAGACTCGCAGGGTGAAATACAGATGGATTTAATAAAACAGCCAAATGAACACCAAGGTCAATACAAAGCATAGAAAGTTATGCTTAGACCAGCAAAAGTAGTCCTCAAGAGCAGGAAAGAGGTGAGGAGCAGGCTTTAGCAGGAGGCTCCCCTCTCCTTAGCAAACTCCCTCCTTACGCTGGTTGTGATGCTCATGAGCTGGGTCACTCCTGCAGCCAACTCCAGTCAGCTCTGCTGGCTGACTCGGAGCTGCTGATGGACCTGGTGCTTAGGGACATGGTTTAGTGGAGATCTCACAGTGCTGGGTCAAAGGCTGGCCTGTATGATCTTGAAGGTCTCTTCCACCCAAAGATATCCAGTGATTATTACACTACCTTTGCCTGTAGCTACTACTTTTAATAGCCCCCATAAAAAGTAAGTTGCACTACCAGAATCAAGGACTGGAAGAGCACCATATTCCATTTTCAGTAGTTCTGAGTAGCCATCATATTGTTATCAAGTGCAACAGTCTTTACAGCCCATTCTAAGGGACACAAAAAAAGGCACAACATCCAACCAATTTCAGCTTGAATTTCAAACTCTGATTCAGCTGCTAATTACAAACAATGAAAGACAATCCTTCCCTTCCTCTGCAAACATCAAACAACTCATCTGAGACTGAAACACTTCTAAGGCGAGCTGACAAGGTTTACTAAAGAAAAACTCCAGTATGAAGTCTGTGTGGTAATAAATTTACCTACAGAGTAGACTGCTACAAGCAAGCAGAAAAAATAAAGGGCTATTCCTTGGGGTTCTGAAAGGGACCTAAAGGAAGGCTGAGGAAGAACTGTGTAGAAGGGCTTCTGTTCATGTGGAACCTCCTCTGCTCCAGATTGCACCCATTGCCCCTTGTCCTATCACTGGAGTCACTGAGCAGAGCCTGGCTCTGTCCTCCTGACACTGCCCTGCACATCTTTATAAACACGATTGAGGTCACCCCTCGGGCTCCTCTTCTCCAAGCTAAAGAGCCCCAGCTCCCTCAACCTTTCCTCAACAAGTAGATGCTCCACTGCCTTCAGCATCTTTGTGGCTCTGTGCTGGAATCTCTCAAGCAGTTTCCTGAGGTCCTTCCTGACCTGAGTGGCCCAGAATTGGACATACTATTCCAGATCTTAATGATCACTAAAAACAAAGGGTTTCAAAATTTCTGGAGGGTATCAGAAACCTAGGGAGCAAAAAGCTTTCTAAAGAAATATATGTATGCATCTCTGTGTATGTCTGCATCTAGGCACACACCACCTACACAAATATATCTGAATATAGTATACCTATATTTACATAGAAGTTTAGGAATAAATTAAGCATGAATTAATGAATTTCATAAAATTCATTAACATTAAATATAACCTACAAATTCTGCAAGTTCTTAGTCATATGATTTCATCAGGAGCCGAGTGCTGCATAAGAAAGGGATTTTGACTTTTAGTATTTAACTTTCCCAGGTACTCAAAATGAAGACTAAAATGAAGACAGACTTCACCAACAACTAGTGTTATTGTTTTTGTTTGGTTGGTTTGGGGGTTTCGCTTGCTTGGTTTTGGGTTTTTTTGCTGGGTTATGTTTAAATCCTTGTCTGACCAGTCCATTTTATGACAGAATTAGGACAGTCTTCAAAATTCTCTGAGGTACTTACACAATGAGGAGCTCACTATGCACAGTTTTAAGCTATGATGGATGACAGGAACTCGTTTAGCTGTTTGGGTACTTTGAACTGCATATAATTAAACTCCATTCCCTGCACTTCCCCTCTCAATCTTTACATTTTGCACAGAAGACATCATCAAAACATTGCTGGAGTGAGATGCTATGGAAACATCCCTTCTCTTTGCTGGGCAGCAAGTTCAAAGAAGACACGTCCCCAAAATACGAATCTGGATTACTCTGCCAGATAAATTTCATGGGCACTATCTGATGACCCAAGCAGGCTAGCAGAGTCACCCACATTCCCACCTCTGGCCCAAACTTCTGAACCAGATAATCAGTTACCATAAATCTGCTTGCAAAGAACATGCTTCTTCCTGAAATTTACTACTGATGACAGCAAAAATTATTACATCACAGAAGGTTTTTGACACTTCAAGCAGGGAAGGAAATTAAGTCAATTCAGCCCAGATTCTGCAAAGTCATTTTCACTCATCTTACAACTACTTGGTTTTAATCCTACAGCTACTTTTATTCCCAAAAGACCACCTTCCACAAATTATTGCAGATCATCTTCAGATCTTAGTAACTCCTTTAATTGCTTTCCATTCTTTCTGAGCTTTAATTTCTGGTCCAAAGAGGAATTTATTTAAGGCTACTTAGCTCAACAGAGGAAGCACACATTAATATTGTTAGCATCAGTTTGAATAAACAGATAATTAGTCACTTAGGCTGGTGACCACACAACTATCTGAGGTCAACAGTTCTACCAATAATGCTTCTGTTGGATTTACTGAATCTGACACCACAACAGAATAGAGAGATTAGAGGAACAGAATAATTTAAATAAACTGCAATTCCTACTAAAACAACATTCCCCAAACTACTGGGCTACTGCTATCCCAGTTTGTCTCTAGTGCTAATGTCTCCTCCTCTTTTTTCAAGTCTTCATATAACTTCCCAGAGGGCTCAGGTCCTTAGGGGGATTTGGAGGCATCTTCTAACAACTCAAACAGAGGTGCACCGCTGCAGCTACCCATACCTTGCTCAAATGCCAGCAGCAGCTCATGGTATGTGATACAGAAGATTGGCACCTTCATCTTGACACCCACTCCTCAGGTATTTATACATATTAATAAGGTCCCCTTCACTTCTCCATACTAAAGAGCCTCAGGTCTCCCATCCTTTCCTCATAAGAGACATGTCCAAATCTTTCAATCGTCCTCATAGCTCTCAACTGGACTCTGCAGGAGTTAACTTTTTATTTTGTTTGAAGCCACCCACATAGTCCATAGTCCTAAATTCTTTCAGATCTTTTGTAGAGGAAGAACCCCCATCTCAAACACTGTTAGCCATTCTGCTTGCAACACACAGAAAAAAGGGGTCACCTTTAAGTCTAAGAGCAATGCAGTCCTCAACCAAAGGTAGCGTTCTGCAAAACCAAATTTACCTCCCAAAGAAAGCAGAGAACAAAAGTGGTTTCAACCACAGGATTTCCTGTGGTTATATCATTGCTTTTCAGTCACACACTTGATTAAACGTGACTTCCTATGACAAACTGGGAGGAAACCAAGAGGAACTTACTCATCTGTCAACCAGGATTACACAACAACAGAAAAAACAAAGTAGTACAGCAAGTCTTGGTGATATCATAGACCACAAATAATCCACAGTGAACACCTAGGTGCACTGAAAGCAGAAACCCAAAGAGATTAGCAGAAGTGCAGCCAAGCAATAACTATGCACCACTGAAGCAGTTGTGCAGAAGACTGAGAGAGGATCTAATAAATGTATATAAATATCTGTGAGCTGGGGGTCAAGAAGGAAAGGACAGACTCTTCTCACTCATGCTCTGTGATAGGACAAGGGGCAATGGATGTGAACTGCAGCAGAGGAAGTTCCACCTCAACATGAGGAAGAACTTCTTTGCTGTAAGGCTCACAGAGCACTGGCACAGGCTCCCCAGAGCCATTGTGGAGTCTCCCTATCTGGAGACATTAAAGACCCATCTGAATGTGTTCCTGTGTGATCTGCCCTAGGTGATCCTTCTCTGGCAGGGGGATTGGACTGGATGACCCCTCGAGTTCCCTTCCAACCCCTAATATTCTGTGATCTGGTAGAAATGCCTTTGGATTGACTCCTTACATGTTCTCCACAAAACCCACAACCAGTAAGCACCCAAACGAACATCAGCACCGTAACCGGTGGCACAACGCTCCCACTATTGGACTCACAGCAATTCCTGCCTTTCAGAAACCAGTACCTTGAAATCAACAGCCAGCAAGCCACAAATGTCAGCCTACTTTGCTTACAGGAAATCTAAAGTTAGAAACAGTTATGGGTTTGCAAACCAGTTTGTCTAACCAGCCCGCACAAGCCCCATTCAATTTCACAGCTCATTACCTGGAGCAGACAGTTAAAACCAGTAACAGATGCATTCTGTACAAGACAACACTTAAAACTGTAGTTACAAATCCCCTCTCCACTCTAACATGGCACACAAGGTGGCTATGTATTACCTTGTATTTTTTGTATCCCCTTAGTACAGAGACCATTTTGAGATTCAGTTGCTTTTTTGCTGTGTTAGTTATCACAAGGAGAAAACCTGTTAGAACTGGTGCCTGTGGCTTTCAAGTGACACACACTGACGACAAAAATGGCCAAGCAAAGGTAACCATCACCAGGGAGCTGTTTGCAGTCATTGTGTAACAACAAAAGTTGGCCCAAAGCAAACGTGTCCTAAGTACCTAGAATCTTCGAGGTGTCCATGGAAGAAAAACTCAACAGAAGGTGGCAATGTGAGTTTGCAGCCCAGAAGACAACCCTGTCCTGGGCTGCATCAAAAGCAGCAGGACAAGGAGAGGATTCTACCCTCTACTCTGCCCTGGTGAGACACTACCTGGAGTACTGCACCCAGTTCTAGTGCTCCCAGTATAAGAAGGGCATCAAACTGCTGGAGCAGGTCAAGGGAGGTTTAGGTTGGATATCAGGGAAAAATTCTTTCTGGAAGAGTAGTCAGGCATTGGAACAGGCTGCCTAGGGAGGCAGTAGAGTCACCATCTCCGGAGGCGTTCAAGAAACCTATGGACTTGGCACTTTGGGACAGGGTTTAATGGCCATGGTGGCGTTAGGTCAGTGGTTAGATGATCTTAGATGTCTTTTCCAATCAAAACAATTCTATGGGTCTATGGGAGCCTTTGGAATGTACTGTTTTAACATACTTTCTGGATAACATCTAATAATTGGCTGTAATTACAGTTGCATAGCTTACCTTAGCCTAAAGTCAAACAAGAGGATGAGCTCTGACCCAGACCTAGGAAAGCGCTTGGTTAAGTTTATCCTCACACTCAGGAGCTGATTGAACTCAACCACTGATTAAGGCTCATTTACATTCTTGAACAAATTTCTTTTCTAACTCAAGCCATTTACTTCCTTTTTACACTGACCACAAATCTAACCAACCCAGAAGGAAATGATCTCTTCTTTTTCTCTGTTAGGAGGATACAACAATACCTCAGGATGGCTTTGTGCCAGGAGGTACATTTGACAGCTGCCTGAGACCATGGCATAGCAAGTACATTTTTGATGCCTGGTGCTGACAGGGATTACTTAAAAACAACTGCACCAGAAGAAATTGTTCTGCAGGCTATTCCTCAGCAGGGTTTTCTGGAACAGAGCAGTTGTCAGAATGAGCACTAATTTGTATTTCCAAGCAATCATTCCAGTAAATACAGCAAATTCCTTTTCCTAATTCACAATTTCAGAATATTTATCAATGAAGATCGATGGTTAAAAAGTGATTCCAGCTTTCTGAGCACATAAATAAGAGATTCAGGTTGGACATCAGGAGGAAGTTCTGCACAATGAGAGTGGTGAAATACCGGAGCAGGCTGCCCAGGGATGTGGTTGAGCCCCAGTCCCTGCAGACATTCAAGATCAGACTTGATGTGTCCCTGCTGAGTTCAGGGGGGCTGGCCAAGATGACCTTTGAGTGCAATTTGCAAAGCTGTGAATCCTGCATTCATAGTGAAGACTGATGACCAGTGTACAAGTCAGTAAGATTTTCACATCTATTTTCAGCATTTCCTCATTTAAAATAGAGGAAATATCAATTAGTGAGCAGGAGGAAGGTTCTGTGGCTGTAGTAGATTTCTATTCTCCATAATTATCTCTAAATCAAAAACATGACTTCTACCACAGCCACTGCAAGTCAATTTCACCTATTTGTGGGCAACCCAGTGACAGAGTTCACACATGAAAAACTGTCCCCAAAAGGGATTGAAATACAACACCCATTTCACAGAAAAGCAGGAAATGGTCTACTAATTACTTAACACCTATCAGGGATTCACACATGCACAGATTGCACTGCATTGGAAAGGACCTCAAAGGTCATCTTGTCCAACCCCCCTGGCACTCAGCAGGGACACCTCCAACGAGACCAGGCTGACCAGGGCCACACTCAGTCTGATCTTGAATGTCTCCAGGGACAGAGCCTCAACCACATCCCTGGGCAACCTGTTCCAGTATTTCACCATTCTCATTGTGCAGAACTTCCTCCTGATGTCCAACCTAAATCTCCCCTGCTCCAGTTTCAAACCATTGCCCCTCATCCTATCACCACAGGCCCTTCTGAACAGTCCCTCCCCAGCCTTCCTGTAGGCCCACTTCTCTCTCTACCATTAATAAAGGCATGTAAATAGTCTTTATCTAGCAACAAAATCAAGAAAAGAAAAAAGGTCAGAGACACATGAAAACATTCTTCAAATTTGCCTGGTTGCTTAACATGCCATCAGCTGCTGCAGTACAGCAGCAGGACACTATGTAAAGGGGCACACCAGAGAATGAAAATGGCTGTTTATTTAGTACTTAATTTGCATTGGATGTTAGGTACAAGTTCTTTACCATGAAGGTGGTGAAACACTGCAACAGGTTGCCCAGGGAGGTGGTTGAGGCTTCATTCCCAGAAAAATTCAAGGTGGGGTAGACAAAAAGTCTCTGAAGACCACCAGTTACACTGCTTGATACATAGAGGATGTGCAGCAAACCAGCCCTACATACACCACCTATGCCAGCTGCAGGAATCAGACAGCTGAGAGCACAACCAGATCTAACAAGCCAACTCAAGCATCAGTAGCTGGGGAAGGCTTCTTTCCAGGACTGCTTCATAGCTACAGAGATGGAGTGACAGCTCCAGCAGCTCCAGATGTGTTTGAACACACAGAACCATAAAACACCTCCAGGGAGGGGGCATCCACAACCTCCCTGGGCAACCTGTTCCAGTGTCTCACCACCCTCACTGGAAAGGATTTCTTCCTAATCTCCAGTCTAAAGCTGCCCTCTACAAGCTTCAAGCCATACCCCCTTGTCCTGTCACTACAACTCCTTGTAAAAAGTCCCTCCCCAGCTTTCTTGTAGCCTCTTTCAGGTACTGGAAAGCTGCTCTAAGGTCTCCCTGGAGTCTTTTCTCCAGGCTGAACAGCCCCAACTCACAGCCTGTCCCAATAATGGAGGTTCTCCAGCCCTCTGATCATCTTTGTGGAATCCTCTGGACCTGTTCCAGCAGTTCAGTGCCCTTCTTAAGCTGGACAATGAACAGTGCTCACTGAAATTGCCCCCTAAGAATGGCTGCTTGCCTCCTGTGCAAAAAGGACAGCAGTGAGCATGGTGCCAGCCCCAGCACAAAATCTTTGTACTGCATGAGTTCCAGCCCAGTGTGGGAAAGCAAGGCCCTCAAAGTTAACTTTCAAACTTGCAAACTTCACCAACTGGGAAGCAACAGTTACAAACTTTGATCTTAATGAGTAATGACCTAAAACCTGAAAGTTTGAAGTTCTTTCACATATGGTAAGTAGTTTTCAATTAGAATTGGAAAGCATCATCATAAAAAAAAATCACTAAATTAATAAAATCTATCATTTGTTTGAATTGATAGATACATTTTTGGTTGCAGCTGGCCACCCAATTACCATCCTAGACTTTTGTCTCACCCTGGGATAGAAAGCAGGGCTGTGCAGCAATGCAGATAATTTAACACCATCTCATTTTGGCGCTAGTCGCCTCGACCTGTACTCTTCTACTTGCCTAATTATGAATTGATGAAGGGATCATTAATCCCATGTAACAAAACCAACTTTAACCCTAACTCTTGGCTATTACTTAACATTTTCAGCTGCTGAGGAGCACCGAGTGCCTGTGGGGAGGCAATGGCAGGGGGGATGCTGCTGGGGCTCCTCTCTGCCAGACGTCTTTATTGGCCACACATTTAGATTTAGCTTTTATTTAACAAACAAGGCCGGTGGGAAAAGCACTTCAGGTTCCTTTACATTAGGCTCTTCCAATAGGACACCACCACTAAAACACCATTTTCACTTGTTGGTAACAATCCTTCACTTGATGCCATCCATCGATGCTGTGGGCCAGCCTTTCAAAACCAGAGACATCCATTCAGGTACTTACAATGAACCCAAGTAAACGAAACCTCAAACATTTAATTACTTCCTGTCTGGACCCCAACAATCAAATTACACTTGGCTGCAATCCATTTATGGAAAGCTGTGCCTCCAGCCTCCCATTTGCAATGCAAGAGGAGTGTGTGCTCCTGCCTTCCCATGAAGGATTCACAGAATTGCAGGATTTCAGGGGCTGGAAGGGACCTCCAAAGATCATCCAGTCCAACCCCCCTGCCAAAGCAGGATCACCTACACCAGATTACACAGAAACATGGAGCATTTGTAGTTCTGCTTCACCACTACAGCACAACTTTTCTAAATTAAAAATTAGATAGAGTTTTAGCCATTGCAACACTCTCCTTCAGCTTCTTACCCACAACTGACCCCTTCCAGTACCTGAAGGGAGCTACAAGAAAGCTGGGAATGGACATTTTACAAGGGCTAGTAGTGATAGGATGAGAGAAAATGGATTGAAGCTTCAGGAGGACAAGGTTCAGCCATGTTTTTACTTCCTACATAATCACATCACTACCACCTCTACCTCTCCAGGTACAGCAGCACTTAATCAAGACAGGCTACCACCAATTCTGTGGGATGGGTATCCAGTACTGCTACACATGAATTAGGTAAGCATGCCTAAAGCATTTTACTCAAGGAGACCTCAAGCCTAGTGCAAGGGGCATGGTGCACAAGCTTCCAAGTTTCAAGTCTGGAAAAGATGACAGTAATGAAACATCAGGAGCAAGGAAAACTGTAAAGAGAAGCTGCTGCTGAAATAGTGACATGGGAGCACAGTTTAAGGTACAAGCTGGTTGCCGTTTGTTTCCTTTCTCCAAAGAGCATGAAAGAAGTTGTACAGATATAAGAATTAAGGAGTTAGCCATCATTGAAGGCCTTTTCTCTGTCACCTTTGTTCAAAGCTTTCTTTCTCTGTTCTGCACACCATGAATCTAAGCAAGAGTAGCAAAGCTACAAGTGTACCTACCAGGACAGTGAAGAAGGGCTCAAGACCATCACAGAATGGTTTGGGTTGGAAAAGACCTTAGCGACCATCTACTTCAAACCCCCGGCCATGGGCAGAGGCACCTCTTCACTAGACCTGGTTGCTCAAGGCCTCATCCAATTTGGCCTTGAACACCTCCAGGGAGGGGGCATGCACAACCTCCCTGGACGACCTATTCCAGCATCTCACCACCCTTATACTGAAGAATGTCTTCCCAAGGTCCAGACTAAACCTACTCTCCCACACTTTAAAACCAGTCTCCCTTGTCCTGTTGCTAGACACTCTTCCAAAAAGTCCCCCTCCAGCCTTCCTGCAGAGGCTTCCTTCAGGCACTGGAAGGCAGCTCTAAGGTCCCCCTACAGTCTTCTCCAGGCTGAAGAAACCCATAACTCATCAAAAGGAAGGTTTTCACTGTCCACAGATACGAAGCACAATGACAGGAGCACAGCTTTAAGTATTGCTGTGATTAACTGAGAAGCAGCTTGTACAAAAAACAACACTTGGAACATTGGAAAGACAAATCAGTGTCATGCTTCTTCTCAGTTTAAGGTTTGGAAATGATCCTACTCCAACGCCTACCCACTGCAGAAAGAAAACACAGTGCTCTTTTCCCAAAAATGGTGAAGCAGCAGAGACATAGAATGTCCTTTATCTTTGGGTCTGGATGCTGTCTTCTAGCCACAAGTGACTGAAGCTGGAACACAGGCTTCCTTCCCTACTGGCAGAGGAACCTTACTTTAAACAGGGAAAGATCTTGCAGCTGTAACTTCCCCAGGATCACCTCTCTCTCAAATGAACAAAATAAAAACATCAAAGGTAACTCTGGAGATCCCCTTGGGTGTTCAAAGATACATCAGGACAAATCCAGGCTGGGCAAGGAGTGGCTCAAGAGCAGTCTGGAGGAGGAGGACTTGAGGGCGTCAGCTGGTGACAAACTCCTCATGGGCCAGCAATAGTCACTGGCAGCCCAGAAGGCAGCTGTGTGCTGGGCTGCATCCAAAGCAGGGGGAGCAGCAGCACAGGGAGGGGATTCTGCCTCTCTGCTGAGATGCCACATGCAGCACTGCATCCAGTTCTGGGGCCTCTGACACAAGACAGGCATAGATCTGGTGGAGTAGGGTCCAAAGGAAGGTCACAAAGATGATCAGAGGGCTGGAGCATCTTACCTATGAGGACAGACAGAGTGCTGGGGTAGTTCAGTCTGGAGAAGAGAAGGCTCCAGGGACACCTTAGAGCAGCCTTCTAGTACCGGAAGAAGGCCTACAACAAAGCTGGGAAAGAACTTTTTACAAGGGCTTGCAGTGATAGGATGAGAGGAAATGGACCAAAACTTGGAGGGCAGATTTAGACCGGGGATTAGGAAGAAAGTATTTAAAGTGAGGGTGGTAAAACATTGGAATAGGTTGCCCAGGGACCTCTCTGGAAATGTTAATGGACAGATTGGATGACACTTTTCAGCAGCCTGGGCTAGTGGAAGGTGTCTCAGCCACAGGCAGGGTGGTGTTGGAACTAGATGATCTTGAAGGTGCCTTCCAACCCAAACTATTCCATGGAACTATGAGTCACTGTAAAGTGTTGATGAAGCAAACTGCTGTGGGCACTTCACAAAAGCTGAAGTTGTCTCCCTAACAGGTGAGAAAAGTACATGACAACGTCTCTGATGCCAGCAGTCAGGATCCCTCTCCAGAAGCCTTTGAATACATTTGCATACTCTCAATGAATCTAGGAGAATTTTAAACATGCACTCAAAATGCACTTCTCTAAAACACAGTCTGTCTTGAGCACGGTACTCCCCCTTCTCAGCTACCCACAAATCATAGTGCCATTGAGGCTCAGCCAAACAAAACTTGTCACCACTTCTTTCATACTGTTTTTTCCCTTTCTTCATTTATCAGTAGCTCCATCACACCTCATTCTAATTCAGGAAACCTCTACTTATCTCTTCCAAAAGAGAAACTGTTGTCAGAAATGATACAAGCTATGTTCAGAGAAAGTGGCTGTCCTGATCAACCCCAGCTACAACAATGAAGTGGGCAAATATCCCTGATTTACGCACACATGCTGTGATGCGAGGTTTACACAATGAGCACTCTCTTAAAACATCCCCCCCCCCCACTTCTCCATCACACACATCAGGAGATCTGCAGAGACTGGCTGCTCCTTCTTCCTGAACTCCAGTGCCTGGCAGTTGGCTCCCAAACTGCATTTGGATTGCATCTCACCTTCCCATTTGAGGACAAGGGACAAGCTGTTTCGGTTAAAGCTATAAATGATACTCACATTTCCTTTCTTTCAAACTAGGAGGAATTCCTTGCCCTTTAATGCAAAACCAGAACTGCCTCAAGCTTTTATGCAGCTAAGTTACTTCACAGATGCACAAAGAACATCAAGCAAATTTCTTCCTACCATCAACACTGCCATTCCTTACTCCATCCTCACACCAGTTAGCATCTGGCATTGTATTTCTGGAAAGAAAGAAATACCGATCTCCAAAGAGTGATGGCCAATGGTGCCAAGCCCAGCTGGAGAGCTGTACCTAGTGAAATCCCCCAGGGATCAGTGCTGGGTCTGGTCCTGTTTGACATCTTCATCAATGACACTGATGAGGGGACACAGTGTCTGCTCAGCAAGTTTGCTAAAAGTACCAAACTGGGAGGCTTGGCTGATCTGCCTGAAGGCTGTGCAGCCCTTCTTCAAGACCTGGAGAGACTGAGGGCTGGGCAGAGAGGAACCTCATGAGGTGCAACAAGGATAAGTGCAGAGTCCTGCATCTGGGAAGGAAGGATAAACTGTGCCAGTACAGGTTAGGAGGTGATGTGCTGGAGAGCAGCCCTGTGGAGAAGGACCTGGGAGTCCTGGTGGACAACAAGTTCTGCATGGGACAGCAATGTGCCCTTGGGGCCAAGAAGGCAAATGAGATCCTGGGGTACATTACAAGGAGTGTGTCCAGCAGATCCAGGGAGGTTCTCCTCCCCTCTACTCTGTCCTGGTGAGACCTCACCTGGAATAGTTCATCCAGTTTTGGGCTCCCCAGTTGAAGAGGGACAGGGATCTGCTGGAGAGGGTCCAGCAGAGGGCTACAAGGATGATGATGGGACTGGAGCACTGTCTGGTGAGGAAAGGCTGAGAGCCCTGGGGCTGTTCAGTCTGGAGAGAAGACTGAGAGGGGATCTGATCAATGTCTATCAATACCTGAGGGCTAGGGGTCAAGAGGGAAGGGACAGGCTCTGCTCAGTTGCACCCTGTGATAAGACAAGGGGCAATGGATATAAACTATAGCACAGGAGATTCCACCTCAGCATGAGGAGGAACTTCTTCACTGTGAGGGTCATAGAGCACTGGAACAGGCTGCCCAGAGAGGTTATGGAGTCTCCTTCTCTGGAGACACTCCAAACCCACCTGGATGTGTTCCTGTGTAACCTGCCCTAGGTGATCCTGCTCTGGCAGAGGGGTTGGACTGGATGATCTAACATTCTGTAATCAAAACACCAAGGTTTAAGAATGAGTCATAACTTTCAGCAAACAGGCAAAGGCACTTCCAAACCACAATTTATTTTCTGTGTGCTCGTGCAGACACTAAGTGGAGGGCAGCGCCCTGAACGCCACCAGAGAGCCACTGCTCTGCCATACCGCTGAAAATGGCAACCAACTCTTTTGGTGGCAAGGTTTCCTTCCTGAGCTACCAGGCTAGTAAGAAAAATGGAAGAAAAAAATTGTAATGCTGACTTTTCATGTGTTTGTGTTTTGCTTAATATGGTGAGCAACACAAACAAGAAAAAAATATTAATGAGTTATTTCAAGTGTTTCAGTTCTGAATTCTGACTTCTCAGCAAAGAAGCCCGCTGCTTACTGCAGAGGGGTGGGACTAGGTGACCTTTGGAGGTCACTTCCAGCCCAGACCATTCTATGATTCTATGCATAGCCAGCAGGTAGAGGGAGGTGATTCTCCCCCTCTAATCTGCTCTGGTAAGACCACACCTGGAGTACCACATCCAGTTCTGGAGACCCTATTGCAGGAAGGATCTGGAGGTGCTGGAACAGGTCCAGAGAAGGGCCACGAGGATGAGCAGAGGGCTGGAGCTCCTCTCCGATGAGGACAGACAGAGCTGGGGCCGTTCAGTCTGGAGAAGAGAAGGTTCCAAGGAGACCTGAAGGGGGCTACAAGAAAGCTGGGGAGGGACTTTTTAGGGTGTCAGGGAGTGATAGGACTAGGGGCAGTGGGAAAAAAAAAAAAAAAAAGAAATGGGTAGATTCAGATTGGATGCTAGGAAGAAATGTGGTGGTGACACACTGGAACAGGTTTCCCAGAAAGGTGGTAGAGGCCTCATGCCTGGGGTGTTTTAAGGCCAGGCTGGATGTGGCTGTGAGCAACCTGCTCTAGTGTGAGGTGTCCCTGCCCATGGCAGAGGGGTTGGAACTGGATGATCCTTGAGGTCCCTTCCAACCCTAACAATTCTGTGATTCCATGATGCAGACTATACAGGAATGAAATCACAGGAGAGAAGCATGCTGCTTCTTTTATCAGCCATTCTGATTCTTTTCCCATGCCACCATCTACAGTTAACATTTTTGAGGCATGAAAACAACTCAGAGAAATTATTATGGTCCTTAGTACCGAGAAGTACCTTAAACAAAAAATTATTTTGGCTCTGTTAACAAAGCCCATGGCAATTCAGTCTCAGCTATCACCTAAAGGCATGAGAAGCAAGAGGGGAGAAGCATTCAAAGGGATAAGTAGAGGAATTACTCTCCATTTAACCAGCAGCTCATCTACTGCAGTCCTGAGCTCACAAATTGCAAGGGGAGAGGAATTAATTCTACTAACATTACACAAAAGAAAGTTTCCTCTGGTACATTGAATTGAGAAGAGAAGGAAAGGCCCCAAGAACCTCCAGGAGAACATTAAGTTCTTCTCTGCAAGTTGGGATTTAGCTCAAGAAATCAGTGAGTAGCTGGCTCTGTGTCCTTAACACAGCTCAGAGGAGCGGACACATTCATCAGCAGCGAGCACCAAGAATAAAAACATTCAGCAGGAGACAGGATAACTGCATTATTTACAAGCAGAAAAACCACAAATGAGCTACTGATGCTCTCCAAAACAAATACTGATGCAGGATCTGGTTTTGCACTAGCTTGCCCTTTTTTCAGATCTTACTGTTCCATGCAAAAGAACAAACTATTGCTACATCCACTGCTGATTTTACCCAGGTGTGAATCCCCATTACTCCAGACCCCACGTGGTCAGGCTTTAAGTCCAATATTCTGTTAGTGCTTTTTCCCCCCACAAGAATGCTCATTTAAAACAATCAAATAATTCACTATAAAGTTATTCTTCTCCATCCCTCCACTAATGAAGATAGAGCAGAAGACTGGACTAAAACCCTCCATGGACTAGCAAGCAAACTTAGTCATCCCCTCAGAGCACCAATTCATTCATGATCTTCAATACCTGACTGAAAGAAAGAATAGGAGGCAAGTTTCCAAAGTCCTACCCAAGAATGAGAACCCTAAATCACTGCCACTCAACAAACACTGCCCATGCAGCTGCAGAGGACAGGAACAGCTGCTCCTTCCCTATGTTCAGAAAGCAGGCACCAGGGCTGGCTACGGCAGCAGGCTGTGGAAGGCCAATTCCAATCCTTGCCATACTTTTCACTGAAGACCTGTGAGAAATTCAAAGCCTGCTCCATTTCCACTGCTCCTGGCACATTACCTTGTGACATGCCAGAACCTTTAGCCTTTGGAGTATGGCAAAGCAAAAAGAGAAATTGCAACAGCCCAACCAACAAATCAACCTCAGAGCACCCTACAGTACATGTTCAAAAGTTCTTAAGCACAGAATAGAGAAGTAAAAATAACTAAAACCATAAAGCACCTATTCTTAACAGAGAGTTGTGCTCTACTTAGGGCAGTTCCTCAAAGGACAGATGAAGGGGTAGGGAGAGACTATTTCCAGATCCACAGAACTAACCATAGAACCACAGAATCATTAAGGTCAGTAAAGACCTTTAGGATCATCAAGTCCAACCATAACACAACTACAATGACCACTGAACTGTGTCCTGAAGCACCACATCTACAGCTCCATCAACACCTCAGAGGATGATGACTACACCACCTCCCTGGGCAGCCTGTTCCAATGCCTGACCACTCATTCAGGAAAGAAATTGTTCCTATGTTCAGTGACAATCTTGTGAAGCTGCCTTCTTTGTCTCAACTGATAACTAAAGATGAGGTTGCAAAAGGACTTGCCTCAACTTTCCGTTACAGCTTCTTTGAGCAATATCTATGCACATAAAGCTTTCCAGGAGATAATTTCCAGTGTCTCTGGAGATCACAATCAAGAGTTTTCAGGTTATTTCTCTTGTCATCATATTTGGCTTCCTGAAAGCATACAAAGTTTGCAGTGTATCCATGTTACATACAAACTCCCTTTCTCCTCTCTGAACTGAGTTTTGCAGCCTATTACTTGCTCCACCGCCACAAACAAAAGCTTTCCTCAAAGTCCACTCAAGCCAAGTAGAGCCTACAACACAGCAGGAGCTAGCACAAACCTAAGTAGTAAGCATGAGAAGATTTAAATGTAGGTACTGCATCCTCTATGAGATATTTAGACACTCTGGGAAAACTTCTCTGCAATGCCAGTGGCAGGATGTACTCCAGGGGGCTGTAGGAAAGGCTTTTGAAAAGGTGAGCTACAAACTGCTGTTCAAAAGAAGATGAATTTTTAAATGGAGGCTGAAGTTCAACATACATAAGCAGTTGCTCAAAACACAATTCTGGCACACATCCACCTGACCACTGCAGAAAAGAGCACTTCCCCTCTGAGAAATAAAACAATTGCCATTGCTCTGAGCTGTACAATGCTACAGTTAGAAGAAAGGGGGGAAAGAGGACTTCACAGCAACAAGATCAGGGCAAGAAGATTCCAACCTTTCTCAAATAACCACACCAAGAAAAAGAGCAACCATTCCAAAAAGCTCTGGGGGGAAAAAATTACTTGGAAGGAACACAAACATAAACCTGGATCTTAGAAACTGCTTTTCCACTGAATTTTTTAATGGCCTTCAACAGATCACAGCTCTGCCTTCATTTCTTTGCAGAGCTATTTCAAATGCTAATGATCACCCACTTCTCTCAAACAGGGTTCTACATGAGAGAGTCCAACAGAGGACTACAAGGATGATTAAGCACTGCCTTCTGAGGAAAGGCTGAGACCTAGGGCTGGTTAGTCTGGAGAGAAGATGACTGAGAGGGGATCTAATTAATGTATACAATATCTGAGGGCTGGGTGTCAAGAAGGACGGGACAGCCTCTTCTCACCTGCACCCTGTAATAGGACAAGGGGCAATGGTTGGAAACTACAGCAGAGGAAGTTCCACCGCAACACAATGAAGAACTTCTTTACCATAAGGGTGACAGAGTGCTAGAACAGGCTCCCCAGAGAGGTTGTGGAGTCTCTTTCTCTGGATACATTGAAAACCCACCTGGAGGTGTTCCTGTGTGACCTGTGCTAGATTCTGTGCTCTGGCAGGGAAGTTGGACAAAGATATCCAGAGGTCCTTCCAACCCCTAACATCCTGTGATTTCCAAGCACCTGGTCTTACTGTAAATTATTTTCTCATCAGGAATCTTACCACTGAAAGAAAAAAGAACATTTGCAACAGTCCCAGTTTGAAAACTAATATAGACATTTGAAGCATACTTTAAAAAATAAAGAAAATGTTGGTACCTAGAAAAAAAAAAACAAAATAACACTTGAACTCTAGTTGTAAATACTTAACAAGTTAATGCCTTCAAGTAAGAAGCTTGGCTTTCGCTAAAGTTCCACAGCAACTATGAACTGGTTTAATACTGCAGGGCTAGCAGTGAATTAGCATCACGTTTAGCTCCATGACATAAGGAGCAGAACTTGGCTTACAAATGCTTTCTTCTTACTACCACAAAAAACATCACAGCTTTGGCTCACAGCTCTTATGCCAACACAAATTCACAGACTGCATTGGGTTGGAAAGGACCCTCGAAGGCAATCCTGTCCAACCTCCCTGCACTCAGCAGGGACACCTCCAGTGAGATCAGGCTGTCCAGGGACACATCAAGGCTGATCTAAATGTCTCCTGGGACAGGGCATCAACCACATCCCTGGGCAACCTGCTCCAGTATTTCACTACTCATTGTACAGAGCTTCCTCCTGATGTCCAACCTAAACCTCCCCTGCTCCAATCCCAAACTATTGCCGCTCATCCTGTCACTACTGGCCCTTCGAAACAGTCCCTCCCCAGCTTTCCTCTAGGTCCCACTCAGATAATGAAAAGCAGCTCTAAGGTCTCCCCTTCTCTTCCCCAGGCTGAACAACCCCAGCTCCCTCAGCCTGTCCTCATAGGAAAGGTGCTCCAGCCCTCTGATCATCTTTGTGCTCCTCCTCTGGACCCACTCGATGATCTTTGACATCGCTTCCAACCTTGGTGATACTGTGATACACTCCAGCAGGTCCATGTCTCTCCTGTGTTAGACACAAAAGTCCAGGTGAGGTCTCACCAGAGCAGAGGGCCAGAATCCCCTCTCTCCATCTGCTGACCACACTGCTTGTGATGCAGCCCAGGTTGCCACTGTCCGCCTGGGCTGCAAGTGCCCATTGCTGGCTCAGGTCCACCTTCTCATCTATCTGCACCCTATTTCATTTTCTGCAGGGCTGCTCTCAATCTCTTCATCCCCCAGCCTGCACTAATATCAAGGATTGCCCCAATCTAGGTGCAGAGCCTTGTACTTTGCCTTATTAAACTACATGTGGTTCTCCCCAACCCACCCACCTCTGCAGCCTATCCAGGTGCCTCTGGATGGCAGCCATCCCACCCTTCAGTCTTATCAACTGCACCACTCAGCTTGGTGTCATCTACAAACTTGCTGAGGGTGCCTTCAATCTCACTGTCTATAGCACTGATGAGGAAACACCTCCCACCTGAAATCTGTATAGGGTTATTGTGAAAAAAAGTCAAACCTATTCTCCTACACATATCATCTACATATACACAGAGTCTTCTAAATAGATCATCTGAATTTTTATTTCATCATTTTATACATACTCATCTTAGAAGACAGACAGTCCTCCTTCCTAATGATCCACTCATGAATCCACCCCCACTCAGATGTCTAAGCTTCCTAAAGTCTTGATACACCACCTATGACTGGGAAACCTGCTTCTTACTGGAGAGTCTGTTTTTCTCTCAAAGAGATAAAAGCAGCAGGGAAAAAATAGCAGCTAAATCCTTAAGTGCCAGACATAGAAGAGCAAGGTATGAGACAGTCACTAGGCAGAGAGAAAGACAGACAATTTAAGTTTATTCATCATATCCTAGGTTGAAATTGTGAGGCTCAGCAAGTCAGCAAGCAGCACGCTCACAGATTTCATGCATTTGTCTTACTCAAATGCTCTGAGAAATGACATCAGGTGAGACACAATGCAGAAGAGCTACAATGATTTTAAAGACACACACAGAGGACCCTAGTCTCCTGAGAGAGGTGTTTATGCATAATTCCAATGTGGAGTCTGGTGTGCTTGACCTGGCTTCTCTTTGAAGGAGGTTGCAGTGAGGTGAGGGTCAGCCTCTTCTCCTTAGTATCAGGACACAGAATTAGAGGAAATAGCCTGAAATTGTGCCAGGGGAGGTTTGGGCTGGAGATTAAGGAAAAATTCTTTCCCCATAGAGTGGTCAGGCATTGGAACAGGCTGAACAGGGATGTGGTGGAGTCATCATAGAATTGTCAGGGTTGGAAGGGACCTCAAGGATCATCCAGTTCCAACCCCCCTGCCATGGGCAGGGAAACCTCACACTAGAGCAGGCTGCTCAGAGCCACATCCGGTCTGCCTTTAAAAACTGCCAGGGATGAGGTTTCCACCACCTTCCTGGGCAACCTGTTCCAGTGTCTCACCACTTTGATGGTGCAGAACTTCTTCCTAACAACCAATCTGAATCTACCCATTTCTATTTTTTTTCTACTGCCCCTAGTCCTCTCACTACCTGACACCCTAAAAAGTCCCTCACCAGCTTTCTTGTAGGCCCCATCACCATCCCTGGAGGTGTTCAAGAAGCTGTGGATGTGGGCCTTCAGGACATAATTTTGTGGTCATGGTAGCTGGGTTGCAGTTGGACTGGAAATTTTAAAGGTGTTCTCCAACCCTAACCATTCTATGATTCTGAAGAAAATTCTGCCATAAGCTTTCAGAGGGAGGTGGGGGCAAGGTGGTGTTAAAAAAGAAAAAAAACAACCAACAAACTATTGGCATACCAAGAAGAAATCCTTCAAACTTGGCCCAAATTACTTCATTTCCCATCTCCTGCAAATTTCCTCTGCCGCTTCCCACAGGAAATGGTTTTGTACTCCTGGCACTGCAGCGCTGCTAAGAGCGACCTTCGTACCCTGCCGTCATAAGGGCAGGATTTCACTGGGGGGGAAAGGGCAGCGAACCAGAAAGAACTTGAGAAGGTGGTGCCTGAAACAAACTGAAAATCTAAAGTCAAAGGAAAAACAAGTAATGGAGCCTGCCATTAGGAAAAGCACCACGAGACTCTATCAGTCAGTCTTCTTTTGAAACACTTCAGAATCAGTGGGCTAAAACCAAAACTACTTTATTTTACCAGACAAAATACTAGCCCCAAACA
Organism: Dryobates pubescens; assembly: GCF_014839835.1. Taxonomy (NCBI): domain Eukaryota; kingdom Metazoa; phylum Chordata; class Aves; order Piciformes; family Picidae; genus Dryobates; species Dryobates pubescens. The sequence continues at coordinate 9,986,762 of NC_071613.1, forward strand.
AGTCAATTAATTTGATCTAACTAGATCTGACAGTGACCTATTGAACTGGAAAAGGGGGAAATAAACCCAAAACATAATTTCAAGACAAAAGCAAAGGAAACTCCCAAAAGATGGAAGCCCTCTCTGAAATAAAATACACAAGACAACGAAGTAGCTTTCTTTTAGAGCCAAAATAACATTTGCTTACCTCCTAGATTTTAAAAGATAAAACAATTTTGCTGAACAAAAGCTGTCATGGCTAAGAACTGTCAATTGATATTCTGCTTCTTCAAGGGGGGGAGGGGAAAAAATATAACTCAGAAGATTCCATGGACCAAAATTAGGCATGTTTTGAATAATTATATGGTAGTCTGATGTCATTGGAATCTTTCAGTGCCACAAATTCAGCATTTTTTACAGCTGAAAGTACTGAGGCTGTAGCAACAATCGATGTGCAGCAAGATATTATGAGGATTTCAGCGTGTTTAAGGATCACAGAATGGTTTAGGTTGGAAAGGACCTTAGAGATCATCTACTCCAAACTGAGTGCCATGGGGAAGGACACTTCTCAACTAGACTCAGCTGCTCGAGGCCTCATCCAACCTAGCCCTGAACTCCAGGGAGGGGGCATCCATAATCTCCCTGGGCAACCTATTCTAGAGTCTCACCATCCTTGTACTGAAGAACAACTTTGCAAGATCCAGTCTAAACCTACTATCTCTCACCTTATAACCATTCCCCCTTGTCCTGTTGCTAGACACCTTTATGAAAAGTCCCTCTGCAGCCTTCCTATGCCTTCAGGTATTGGAAGGCAACTCTAAGGCCCCCCTGGAGTCTTCTCCAGGCTGAACAACCCCAGCTCCCTATGCCTATTCTCACAGCAGAGATGGTCCAGCCCTCCGATCATCTTCGTGGCCTTTTCTGGACCCATTCTAGCAGATCCATGTTCCTCTTATTCTGGGGACACCAGAACTGGACACAGTGCTGCAGGTGGGGTCTCAGCAGAGCAGAGAGACAGAATCCCCTCCCGGTGCTGCTGCTCTCCCTGCTTTGGATGCAGCCCAGCACACAGCTGCCTGCTGGGCTGCCAGCGACCATTGCTAGCATGGGAAGTTTTGTCACCAACTGACACCCCCAAGTCCTTCTCCAGAATGCTCTTGAGCCACTCCTTGCCCAGACTGGATTTGTGCTTAGGATTGCTCTGACCCAGGTGTAGGACCTTGCACTTGGCCCTGTTGAACTTCATCAGGATGACTTGGGCCCACCTCTCCAGCCTGTCCAAGTCCCTCTGGATGGATCCCTTCTGTCCAGCCTACCAACCAGATCCGCACAGCTTGGTGTCACCCACAAACTTGCTGAGGATGCCTCAAACCCGGTTGTCCATGTTGCTGACAAAGATGTTAAGCAGCACTGGTGCCAGTTCCAACTAGGATCCTTGTCTTTAAGTTACAGAACATCCAAGGAGAAGTGTTTAAAGAGACTGAGTGATACTCTGTCAAATACCACAAAACACACAAATACATCAACACTTTCTTTTTCCCATCATCCAAACCAGACAGCTGTTCTGAAGACCCCTATTCACCATCTGAAAAGTTCTTATTGCAAGAAGAAAAGTTTTGGAAACTGCTAGGGAGCAGCAAGGCTCAAGGAGTTTCCACAGCAAATGATCATAAAAAAGCTGGTAACATCAAAATTCACTTCCAAATTGTAGCTTCCTTGGATGCCAGGAGGAACCTGAGGAAGCCTCTACACCTGGAGCACAGGAGCTACAGTAGGTGAAGCCACTGAAGTTTGGGCTGTCACAGTCCTAGCCCTCTCCCTTCGGCAATCTCTTCACACAACCCCATCAGCAGATTTTAACATGCTTCTGCAGAGTTATGTCCCTCTGCCCACATAAGCCCCAGCAAAACAGAGACCAATGGGTTTACCAGCCTTCAGACACCACCAAGTCAGGTCCTATCCAAGATAAAACAAGTGAGCTACATGTGAAATACCAACTCCTATTTCCTCCTCCTTTTGTTACTATTTGTTCTGCAAAACATTCAAAGAACACAGTGCTTTATTTACAAAGGGCAGCATGGTAAAGGTGAAAGAGTTTTAATGAGAAGGAGCAGGAAATACCTTGGGACTCTGGTGTCCCCACAGCACAAATGACATTTGCTTAAATCACTTTGCAGTCATGTAAAAGTCGTTACCACCCTTAAAATGATAAACCTATACTCTCACTGAAGTCTCTTCATACTTACACTACAGAGGTAAAAACAGATCACCATTTCTCATTACTCACAACCAGAGCAAACAGCCCAAGGCCCCAGGTCTACTAGAGCTTACAAGTAGAATTGATTCATAGTAGTAAATCAACTGATACACTCCAAAGCTAATAAGAAACATACAACAAACACTGTGAATGCACCTAAAGGTACATACAGATGACAGCTTTTTGTTGCTATTCTCCACACACAACTGACCAACAAAACCATGACAGCTTGGAGAGACTGAGGAGAAAAAAATACAAACAAACAAAAAAACAAAAACCCCCAACCAATAATCCAAATTCAGAAACTAAGATTTTGCCCATGATAAGATTAGGCTGACACATGGATCCCTACCTTGTATTAGAAGGAAGAAAATGAGATCTTGACTAGATGAAAAGCAACAGAATGGAAGCAAGGAAGAGAAGGAACCTCAGGCCTAGAGAAGGGAAGTATGGTAAAGCTTTGCTTTGGAATAACATTACCTGTCACACACAGAATGGAAAGGAGAAAGAACTCAGAAATGGAGATCTGTGGGTCCTACACTGCAAGTGAGAGCATGTCACAAGCAGGACAGTCACACAAGCCTAAAATAATTACTTACAAGGATGAAACAAAGGCAACAGTGAGAGGGAATACTTAAAAAAAAAAAAAAAACAAACAATAAAGAAAATCACTTCACACAGAAAAACTGCCCATGGATCCTCCACTCTGAGGATGAAGAACTTCCATGCTCCAGGGTAGGACACAGTACTCCTCCTTGCCTGAACTTCTGAGACTGGAAAGAAACTGAATGAAAAAGTAACAAAGTATAGTTGGTCTAATCCCACAATGTCTGAAGGAAATGCTATTCCTCTTATTAACATTTACAAATGTTTTTTCCCTCCTCATTGGAATCACTTAATCACAGAATTGTTTCAGTTGGGAAAGACCTCCAAGATCATCCACTCCAACTGTTTACCTAATGCCACTGTGGCCATTAAATCATGTTTCCACGTCCACATGACTTTTGAACACCTCCAGGGATGGTGATCCCACCACCTCCCTGGGCAGCCTGACCACCTTTTCTTGCTAATCTTCAACCTAAACCTCTCCAGGCAAAATTTCAGGTCATTTCCTCTCATCCTGTCACCTGATAGTAGGTAGAAGAGACCAACCTCCACTTGATTCCAACCTCCACTTGATTCCAACCTCCTTTCAGGGAGCTGTAGAGAGCAATGACGTATCCCCCAGCCTCCGCTTCTCCAGACTAAACAGCTCCAGTTCCCTCAGCTGCTCCTCACCAGACCTGCTCTCTAGACCCTTCAGTAGCTTTGTTGCCCTTCTCTGGACACACTGGAGCACCTCAATGTCCTTCTTGTAATACCACTCTAAACGCTCCTAGTTTTTCTACAAAAAGAATTCCTGGACATTCATTGTCCAACAGAGAGGATGATTAGGGGACTTGAGCATCTCCCCTACAAAGAGAGACTGAGAGACCTGGGGCTGTTCAGTCTTGAGAAGACTGAGAGGGGATCTGATCGATGCCTATCAATATCTAAGGGGTGGCTGTCAACTGGAGGGAACCAATCTGGTTTTGGCCATGCACAGTTAGAAGACAAGGAGCAATGGACACAAACTTAACTATAGAAGTTTTCAACCTCAACATGAGGAAAAACTGCTTTACAATGAGGATGACAGAGCCCTGGAACAGGCTGCCCAGAGAGGTTGTGGAGTCTCCTTCGCTGGAGACTTTCAAAACGTGCCTGGATGCATTCCTGTGCAGACCACCCTGCTTGAACTCAATGATCTCTAGAGGTCCCTTCCAACCTCTAACATTCGGCAATTTCCAATAAACAAAATATATCTAAAAAGGTCAAGAGTTCCTCCTCCAAAATACACCAGTTCATAACATCTCCAAGATCCACATCAAAAACTTCTCAGAAACGTGATCCCCAATCATAAAAAACCCTACAGCATTGTGTAACAAAACTAATTGAAATCAAACTGCAAGGCTGCATACGGATAAGGAAGAATTATGAAACACAAAGTCTTTGGAGTCTGGATACACCTCGTGTGGATTTTATCCATGGTGACTGCCAGTAAACCTAATTAGGCTGCATTACTAGAAATAAAGCAAAGTGACCTCTCTGAACAGAAGATTTTTTGCAGTTATTATTATTATATCAAGTATCATCTTTAAACCATGGGAAATAAAAACTCTTGGAGTCAACAAAAGGTTGCACATGACTGAACCTAAATCACTTGGCATTTTTCCCCCCCCCCCAAGATTTTAGTCCACTTTAGTGGCATTTCCAAGCTTAATGAGGATTGTAGAAAAAAAATAAATATTAAAATGTGTTGACTTAAGTTAGAACAGAAGAGAACAAAATATTCTGGTTGTTCAGCCAGAAAGAGCAAAATCAAATTAGACAAGTACAAATGCTTATGGAGGGAATGCCTGCTTGCCAAATCAAAACCTGAAAGAGTCTAGAACTTTGCCTTTTCATAGAATGGCCTGGGTTAGAAGAGACCTCTGAAGGTCATCTAGTCCACCTTTCCCTGCAGTCAGCAGGGGGATCCTCAACTAGACCAGACTGCTTTTAATTCTCTCAGCTACCCACCGCACCTTCTTCTCTGTCAGCTTTTACAGCTTGGCAACAGGGACCGAGAGCTTCTGGAAGTTTTCTGTGCCAACGGACATAGTAATTGGTTTGTGTTTTTTTTACAGTAAAGGAACACTAAAGGGATCCTATTAATAGGGTATTTTTTTGCAAAGATACATCCAGGATAATTTAGAGAATACAGTTTCAGAAAATAAATTGAGATAATCATAAATTCATAGAATGGTTTAGGTTGGAAGGGACCTTTAACATCCAACCCCTCTGCCATGGGCAGGGACACCTCTCACTAGACCAAGTTGCTCAAGGCCTCATTCAACTTGGCCTGAACACCTCCAGGGAAGGGACATCCAGTACCTCCCTGGGCAACCTGTTCCAGTGTCTCACTACACTCACTGGAAACAATTTCTTCCTAATCTCCAGTCTAAGTCTATCCTCTTGCAACTTGAATCCATTCCCTCTTGTCCTATCACTGCAAGCCCTTGTAAAATGGGGAAGCTAATTTCTAGAGCAGCAGCATGCATCCCCTTTGGAAATTCTGTACTTCCAATTTATTCACAAAAATATTTCAAAACAACACTGGTCTTTCACTACACAGCCACAGGTATGACTCAAACTCAATCACTTTTATTTTCTGCCACTATTCATAGAATCACAGAATAGTAGGAGTTGGAAGGGACCTTAAAAGATCCAGTCCAATCCCTCTGCCAGAACAGGATGACCTTGGGCAGGTCACAGAGGAACACATCCAGGTGGGTTTTGAAAAGTCTCCAGATAAGGAGACTCTATAACCCCTCTGGGCAGCCTGCTTCAGGGCTGTCACCCTCACCATAAACAAGTTTCTCCTCACGTTGAGGTGAAACACACTGTGTATTCCAGCTTGTACCTGCTGTTCCTTGTCCTGTCACTGGGCACCAGCAAACAGAGACCAGCACCTTCATCCTGACACCCACCCCTCAGATACTGATAGACATTGATCAGATGTCCTCTCAGCCTTCTCTTCTGCAGGCTAACCAGCAGCCCCAGGGCTCTCAGTCTTTCTTCATAGCAGAGATACTCAGGTTCCCCCAATCACTCACTCCAGTAGATCCCTGTTTCCCTTGAATTGGGGAGCCCAAAACTGGACACAGTATTCCAGGTGTAGTCTCACCACATAATATAGATCTTCAAAAATAAAAGCAGTTTTTCGTAAAAATATCCAATATAGATGACAAAGGATTAAACTCAACTGAGCCAAGTCAGATCATTGTCCTTCTAACAAAATACCCTTCTTTCAGGCCACTGGTAAGTAATAACATGCTATGGGTTATAAAAGAGTATTCAGTAAAGTTCAGGAGAGAGAAGGGCCAAAGAAGTGTGACCAGCAAACAGAGAGAGGTGATTGTGCCACTTTGGTCTGCTTTGGTGAGACTTCACCTGCAGTGCTGCATCCAGCTCTGGAGCCCTCCATACAGGAAGGCCATGGACCTGATGGAGCAAGTCCAGAGGGTCACAAAGATGATCAGGGGGCTGGGAGAGCTGAGCCTGGAGAAGGCCCCAGGGAGACCTTAGGGCAGCCTTCCTGTATCTAAAGGGGTTGGACTTGATGATCCTTGGGGTCTCTTCCAACCTTAGTTACTGTGATACAAGAAGGCTGCAGAGGGACTGTTTCCAAAGACCTGCAGCGATAGAAGGAGGGGCAATGGTTTGAAATTAGAGAAAAGTAGATTTAGATTGGATGTTAGGAACAAGTTCCGCACTATGAGCGTGGTGCAACACTAGATCAGGTTGCTCAGAGAGGCAGTTGAGGCCCCATCCCGAGAGACACTCAATGTCAGCCTGGACAGGGCTCTGAGCAACCTGATCTAGTTGAAGACGCTCCTGCTGACTGCAGCAGGACTGGACTTGGTGACATTTAGAGGTCCCTTCCAACCCAAACCATTCTAGGACCCTAGGACTTTAATCAGGTACATGCACACACAGAGGTTAAGAATTCAATCACACCTTCAGCAGGACATTTTGCAATTATAATCCTCCCACAAATGAACTGTTAGATTAACCCTTTAGCAGGAAATAGCTTAGTAACAGAGAATTTATTGTGTTGTCATGAGGTTTGTAATGCCCACTGAGCAGACTAACTCATATAATTGTATTTCTCCATTTGTCCCTATTAGACCAAAGCATGCTAGGAATTTCTGCACAGAATAAAGGCATTCCTAGAATTCCTGAAAATGGCTTGCTTACACAAAAACCTAACTAATACTCATACTTCTTTGCAATAAAAAGGACATAACTGACAGAAGTCACTCAACCTAAATACACAAACATCAGGCAGCCTCTAAATACCTCCAGACTTCCCCAGGCCAGAAGAACAAAAATGACCAAAAACAACATCCTTAAAAAAAAAAAACACCTTATTTTGAAATGAAGGTTAAGTTTAATAGACTTGGTGTGCTGTAAGTGTGTTGAGAACCAAAATGTGTTACAATGGGTTAATGCCTCTGGAAATTGGCTTTAACCCTAATGCAAAGCAAGTGGAATTAACTGCATGGTCTCACAGCTCATTTGATCACATCAGAAATGTTGATGAACTTAACAGCAATTACTTTCCTCTGTTCAAGACAAGAATCAAAATTCAAATAAATGTGGGAAAGCTCACAATTCAAAAGATACTAAGGTTAAACACAGAGCTACCTAACAGTAAGGTTCTGCACAGGCATCCATTCTCCTACCTATTTTCCTGCTGCCTTTTTTTTTTTCCCCTTCTTTTTCAATACATTTGGTATAAAAGTGCAACTCTATAAAAGCTGCTCATGCAGTATTCTGAAACATGGGCATGTGAAGTTGTTTCTACTTGACAGCATTGAAGAATCATAGAATTGTTAGGGTTGGAAGGGACCTCAAGGATCATCTAGTTCCAACCCCCCTGCCATGGGCAGGGACACCTCACACTAGGTCAGCTCACTCAGAGCCACATCCAGCCCGGCCTTCAAAACTTCCAGGGATGAGGCCTCCACCTCCTCCCTGGGCAACCTGTTCCAGTGTGTCATCACCCTCACGGGGAAGAACTTCTTCCTAACATCTAATCTGAATCTACCCATGTCTAGTTTTGCTCCATCCCCTCCAGTCCTATCACTCTCTGACACCCTAAAAAGTCCCTCTCCAGCATTCTTGTAGGCCCCTTCAGATACTGGAAGGCCACAATAAGGTCTCCTCGCAACCTTCTCTTCTCTAGACTGAACAGCCCCAATTCCCTCAGTCTGTCCTCATAGAAGAGAGTTGGTCCAGCCCTCTCATCACCCTCGTGGCCCTCCTCTAGACATGCTTCAGGACCTTCTCTCATCATTTAATTGTTAGCTGCACCTATAGAACAGAAGCAGTTTATATAAAACGAGCTCTGAAATGTTCTCATGAACAATGAGAGAAGTGGGTGCCTGAAGAATGCCACAAGGACTTCTCCAGGGGTGGACCCTCATACCTACACATACTTCCAACTGCAGGCAGTGAAACAGCTCAGATTTTAAATCAGCTGTATGCTTTAGCACATAAAGTGGCCTTGACAAGCAGGATGCTCATTCTTTCCCCAAAAGAACTTAATCACTGTTTTCACTTATGTTAATCAGACCAAGAGGTATTCCTACTTTTAGGACCAAAATAATAATAAATAAATAATTGTAATTCTTCAAATGCAATTTTCATGGGAAATGCATTTCAGAAGGCTTCCATAGTACTAAGGTTAGATCACAGAATAGCCTGGTCAGAAAAGCCCTTCAAATCATCAACCACAACCTAACATCTCCCTGTACACAATTAGATCATGCCCAAACATCTTTTAAACACCTCCAGGAATGGTGATCCCACCACCTCCCTGGGCAGCCTGTTCCAAAGATATTTTTCCTAATCTTCAACCTAAACTTCCCCTGCCAGAATTTCAGGCCACTTCCTCTCATCCTATCACTTGTCACCTGAGAGAAGAGGCCAGAACCCATCTCACCCCACCTTCCTTTCAGGGACTTGTAGAGAGCAGTGAGGTCTTCCCTCAGTCTCCTCTTCTCCAGACTCAACAACCCACATCCTCAGCTGTTCATCATAGGACTTGTGTAAAAGACCCTTCACCAGCTTTGTTGCCCCTTTCCAGACGTGCCCCAGACCCCTCAATGTCTGTCTTGTAGCAAGGGGCCCAGAACTGGACTCATGGTGGGGCCTCACCAGGGCTGAGTACAGGAGAACAAGCACTTCCTTAGTCCTGCTGGCCACACTATTCCTGGTCCAAGCTGGAATGCTGGTCCCTTCTTGGTCATCTGAGCAAATGCTGGCTCACAGTAAGTCAGCTGTCAGACAGTACCCCTAGGTCCCTTTCTGCCAAGCTACCTTCCAGCCACTCTGCCCCAAGCCTGTCGTGTTGCATGGGGTTGCTGTGACCTAAGTGCAGGACCTGCTGCTTGGCCTTGTTGGACATCATACAGTTGGCCTCAGACCATCAATCCAGCCTTAGATAGCACTAAGCACCAAAGTCTACTTTAAAAAAAGGAACACTTAATGAAGTTGTGTTAAGTCTTTTATTGCTGTGTCTGCTAAAAATAGGGCCTAAAGGAGTATTTCTTTTAACAGTCCATTTCATAAACAAACTGCAAGCAACTCACAGCTGAAAATGCCTGTGAATTCTTTCATGACCTACAAACAGATGAGTAACATAAAAGAGGTGCAAGAATTAGAAGCACGGTTGTCTTCTTTTGTTACTAATACTGAAAAACAAGCCTAGCTGGAAAATGGGAACAACCATTTTTCTTAAGGTAAAACCTGAGAGACAGAGAGAGATCACCAGAAAGAAAACACAATCTCCCCACAACTCTCTCTTTAATAAAAATAAATATATATTTCATGGTGATAGAACCATTTTTAACATCCAGAAGAGATGCTGCACATCTGAATGGCAGAAGTATAAGAGCAACAATGACAGTCTAGTCCATGACATATCAGCACCAAATAAACATGTCAGATGATCTGCTACAGGTGAAATGAGAACCATTTAATCCATCTTTCAAAGCCTCCTTTGGTAGAGAAAAAACCAAACAACATAAACTCCATTAAAGGACAGATTACATTTTTTCTGTAAGAGGACTGATTCAAACAAGTCACTGACCTCAGCATGCTATTGGCAGTGTCCTGCATCTTCTCTCCCTTGTTTCTCTGCACATTTTGAGGTTTATTCTTGTTTTCTTTCAAGGCACACTAACATTGTTCTTGTTTAAAATCAATTCTAATTAGAGTCACAGAACCACAGAATGTTAGGACTCGGAAGGAACCTGCAGAGATCATCCAGTCCATCTCCCGCGCCAGAGCAGCATCACCTAGGGCGGGTCACACAAGGACACATCCAGGTGGGTTTGGAAAGTCTCCAGAGAAAGAGACTCCACAACTTTTCTAAGCAGCCTGCTCCAGGGCTCTGGCACCCTCACCATAAAGAAGTGTCTCTTCATGCTGTGGTGGAACCTCCTGTGTTCCAGCTTGTGCCTATTGCTGTTTGTCCTATCACTGGGCACCACCCCTCAGATATTGATAGACATCAATCAGATCCCTTCTCAGCCTTCTCCAAACTGAACAGCCCCATGTTTCTCAGTCTTTCATCATAGGAGAGATGTTCAAGTACCACAACCATTGCAAAGGGAGTCTTCCCAGAACAAAAACATGTCTAGAAGCTTCCATTGCTCTGATTTTTCTTTCAAATTCAGTTTATCAGACTTCATTACCTCCCCTCACAGTCTTGAGTCACTGTGGAAAAGAAGCAGCAGCAAAGTCCTTGGAATTCTTTTCTAACCAGCTTTTCCGGGTAAGCTCCAAGTTGCTACAATTAAACAAACCCTTTTCTAAATCACAACTACAACTATCAATAGAGACAAAATTTGAAACTAGCATCAAATACACAGGATGAGCCTAACCTAAACATTCCATTTCCTTTCCATCAGCTCAAAACACACCATGATCACAGAATCTTAAGGGCTGGAAAGTACCTCGAAAGCTCATCCAGTCCAACCCCCCTCCCAGAGCAGGATCACCTAGAGCAGATCACACAGGAACACATCCAGGTAGGGTTTGAATATCTCCAGAGAGGGAGATTCCACACACCCCCTGGGCAGCCTGTTCCAGTGCTCTGTCACCCTCACAAAAAAAAAAAAAAAAAAGTGAAAAATTTTTTCCTCATGTTTCCATGGAACTTCCTATGCCTCAGCTTCCACCCACTGCCTCCTGCCCTGTCTCTGGGCAGGATTTAACCTTCTGAAGTCAAAATAGTTGTTTCTGTGATTGTCTTCGCCTACCTCCATAAAAATTGAAGTACCCCAAAATCACCAACAAAACCAAATCCTTTTATTTGCGTGTCACAAAACTAATGATAACAATAGAGAAAGAAATTACATTTCCACTTTCAGTAGAAAAAAAGTATTTTAGAACTAATGCAGATTCTAAATCACAGGATAATTAACCCAACACTTCCAACCAGTCAAATGAATCCCAAGCACCTCAGACAGACTAAAAACCTACCAAAAAAAAATAAGGTAAAACTCATCCTGATGTTGCAGAGACCCATTTTCTCCACTTGCTGAGTTAAACTTGTAAACTTCAAACCAAAAGATGAACTGCCCATTTAGATGCTGAACTGCTTCACTCTGCTTTATTTTTTATTAGAGATCCAGATAGTAAGTGCTTAAAAGTGTTCTAAAAGATCCAAGGACTAGAGCATGAAATGGTTTAATTCCCCTAAATATAGCAGCAGTCACATGGTTGTCACTAAGACCACATCAGCTTTTCCAAGCTAGAATACCCCCTAAACCCTTCCCCGCTCCAAAATTAAGAATGTTCTACTGATATTAACTCTTACATGAAATAAAGCAGGTAACATCTCAGACCAAGAACACCCGTGGATACACATCCATGTAAAACTCCCCAACCCAAAACCCTAACCCCCCCACCTCAAAACCAAACAGCAGCACCTAAAAACTGCACCACTGAAAAGCAAGAAGAAAATTATTGCTGCCCAGGACAAATCTGTGATCAGCCAACACCTATTTATTAGCCTTATCTTTAAACAAACAGCTGTATCAATAAATCTGATTTGCTTCTGCAAAGAATAATTTTTTACAAGCAGTTTAAGCTCAAGATGATGAACAGTTCTCAGGAGTAAATTGGTACTTAGCAATGTGTAAATGCACAAAAGACATCAGTTTTATACCATCCTAAAACCAGTTCCAATAAGCTCAGACTGCACTCTTCATAGTAATAAAGCAAATGTGTTTCCAAGGAAGACAGCAACCAACTGGCTTCCACCAGCAGATATACCAAGCACCAAGTTTTGTATCACTGATGGGAGAAATAAATTAGTGCATATTATTTTATACAGCACATCCAAAACTAGGAGTGCTTCACATAAAGCAGATCTCAGAACTCCCTAGTGCAAAACTGGTGGCATTTTCCCTACTCTTTAACAAGGGAAACTGAAACAAATAAAACAAAAAACCAAAACCAGCTGAAAGCCCTTCCACATTGAGTCACTGAGGGAGGCAGGGGCAGAGCCTACAGTTTCTGGCTGCCATCCTTCCACTTCTACCACTACTTGGCACATCTCAGACTTTAAAACCACATGTAACTTCTTCCTTATCAACAACTTGCATTGTTTCCCTTTTTGGGGGAAGAGAGATATGCAAGGTCACAACTGTATCAAAGAAGAGGGTACCCTTAGTAACTTCATTGAACCAAAGCACTGCAGGGTACCTACCTCTGTGAGAATCCTGGTTTGCCAACTCCCTGATCTCAACAAACATGCCAGAGACTGCTAGTTTCACTAGGAGGGCTGGCTTGCAGAAGAGAATTTGTGTGAGTGTCTGCATGATAAAGGCATCATTCACAGGCACATTTCCAACAGCAAGTACTAGAAACCATTACTCTTCCATTTCACCTCACCAACCCTCTTGAAAAGAAACCCAACGCTCTTAGGGTAGACTTCCCGATAGCAGGGCTGGGAGCAGACAGGGGACTTGGCCAACTCAGCCCTGAAAATGGGAGGAACTGGTCTTGCCTGAAGTTCAAGAGTCCTGCTAAGGCACAGCTGGAGCATGAGAATGGAAAACTAACAGGAAAAAGAATAAGCCAGCAAGAAACCTTATTCCAGGCTTTCCAAAACACTGTATTATTTCCATCAGCAGCCTGTAAAGTTTACTACAGAAATCTTCTGCTACTGTCAGAGCCTTGTCAGGGCGCATTTATCCACCAAACAACCACCACCAAATGCACCAAATATCCTGAGCACACCGCTGCTCTTACCATATAGATATGGTGAACTGCCTTATTATTTTTATTTACAGGGTATCAGCTGGCTAGATCCACTGCAGACTACACTGAGTTTCCACACACAAAACACCCTTGAAGTTACCACATACTCCCAGTCTGGCACAGCCCCTGTGTGCCAGTGACAGTTTTAGGGGGAAGATTCTCCAGAAGCACTTCTAATTACTATTTCCTCCTCAGCTAGAACACATTAATTATAGCCTGTTCCTCCAGATAATAAGAAAACAAAGACTAGTAAGATATGAACAGGACAAGAAACTTAATTACTGAGTCAGATGACCTTTCCATGTCAGTATGTCTACAGTGAGGAGCACAAAAATAAAACACCTATCAGCCTCAAGTTGTTAGATCAGTTATCAAAACAATGTCTTTCCTCAGTGACTTCATTATGAAGAGCTCAACCAGCTAATTAATCAAGTGCCTGTTACATGGTTTCAAAAAAAAAAAAAGTGGGTTTTTAAAAATTCTTTTTAATAAAGGAGGCCTGCTGATGTATATATTACAAAACAAACGTGGGAAATGGTTTTGCATGTAAATGCAGAAGTGGAGCATGACTTTGAAGTTTGAAGGTCAGATACAGTAACCACTCTCATGTCAGACTGCATCTTCTGTTTTGCATCTATGTTTAGGAGGGGGAAGAAAATTAGTTACAAAGAGAAACACAGAGACAACCAGTTCTGTGACATCTTAGGAAGAGCTGGAACACTCTCATTCACCTGTTTCATTCAAAAATCCTCCAATACCCTGAAAATCCTTCAATACCCTGTCTCCCCTAAACAAAGGAAGAAAATGGAAAGGGTACTGCGGGGGACATACAACTTCCTTTTGCTTTTCAACTTTGTTTTCCTCATCAGGAAAACCAACCTGATTCAAGTCAGCAATGATTTTTTGCTGAAGAGAATGTAATTTTCTCCATGTTCAGACATTTCAAACTCATTGTGTCTAAGAGAGCTGAAGGGTTTTCTTGTTGATCAACACCTTTTATACTATAAATCAGTATAGGTTTGACTACTGATGCAAATCACAGGACTGTGTAGTGATCTTTTATCCAGGCATGGGAATTTATCCTTCACCGCTCTATAATCCCAGAAACTTCAGGATACCAAAACTCAACAGCTGGGCCTGAAGGCAAACATGCCTCATGTACCAGAGTCTGACCCATGTCAAAAAGAAGAAAAAAAGAAAAAGAATCATGTAGGTTTTACATTCATATCTCAAAGACAAATAACCAATAGGGATTGCTTTTTAGCACCACCACCACGTTTTATCTACAATATAAGCTGATAACACTTCCCAGTAAAACACTGACTTATAAACAATCCCCTCTTACACATAAATAACAGACATTATACAAAGAAGAACGGAACAGGGACGGATGTACACAAAATAAACATTCCAACTTACCCCACTCGAGATACTCGAGGATGTTCTTCTCTCTTCTCAGAGGGGAGTTATTACATTCATCATAAAGGCAGATGAGTATATCCAGCAAGGTTTCCACACTGAAGCATTGCCCATTAGTCTGAGTTGGCCCATCCAAAATAAACTGTTCCAACTGCTTCAAACGCACTTCTCCAGACATGGTTGTTTCACTTTGCATTGGTTTTTGGTTTTTTAATGACTGTTATTTCTTTGCCCTCCCCCCCCGCCAAAAAAAAAAAAAAAAAAGAAAAAAAAAATTCTTTTGAGGGTTTTGTTGTTTAAGAAGTCAACAGTATTTCTAACAAGTGTCAAGACTGTTGGAGGTGCTTAATTTCCAGCCCACCTCCGTCTTCCCAGGCTGAAACTAAACCCTTTTAAGTTTTAGATATACACATATAGTGTAATGTATCTGTGTAGGCATCATTGTTAAGTTAACCTAAAAAAAAAAAGAAAAAAGAAAAAAAAATTAAAATCCTCTTAGTAAGAGAAGGAGAAGGGGGGTGATGGAGGAGAGGACAGGAACGGCCACTCCTGATGTTTTAATAATGATGACTGCACTTCGACTCAGCCGAGCCTGCCTGACACCGATTTCAGGGTGCGCGCAGCATACGCACTTGGCTATCGGCAAAGGTCTTCTGCATTCACAATGCAGAGCATGCAGCGCGATCCGGGGCGCGCCCCCGCCGCAGCATTTCCAGGCGAGCAGCCCCCTTCGGCTCGCACCGGCCTTTCCCTTCCCAGCACGGATGGCAAGGGGAAAGATCTGGATATTTACACACGCGAGAGGAAGAAGAAAGCGAGCGCACACCGGCAGGGAAGGAGAGAGAGAGGGAGGGAGGGAGGAAGGAGGGGGCCGCGCAGCCCCACCGCCGCCTCCCCGGCCGCGGCCCCGGCCCGCCGGGCAGCGCCTCGCCGGCCACCGCGCCCGCCGTGGGGGTGGGGCGCAGGTCCCCTCGCCGCCCCTCCTCAGGGCGCAGCCACGTCCTGCCCCGGGCAGCCTTTCCCTTCCTCCTCCTCCTCCTTACCGAGTCTCCTTTTAAGGCTTTTCAGTGATTCAAAAAAACTAAAGTCTTCATCGTCGCGCCCTTCTCCTGCGCTGCGCCAACGGGCGGCGGGCGGGACGCACCGGCACCGCCGCGGGGCGACTGCGAAGCGCTCCGATCCTGTCAAATCCTTCCCATGGCTGCTGCCGCTGCTGCGGAGACGGCGCCCTCCTTTTCCTTCTCCTCCTCCGGGTGTGCGTCCTGGGGCGGAGAGGAAGCGCCGGCGTCCCCCGCTGCGGGCCGGGAGGCCCCGGCGGCAGTGGTGGCTTCACTCCCGACGGCGAGATGCTCTCCCGGCTTCGCCCCCCCGGGCAAAGGGCATCCTCCCGCGGTGCGTGTGCGGGGTGTGTGCGTGCGCGGGGCGGCGGGGAGGGGTAACGGCGGCTCCCTCCCTCCGCTTCCGCGCCCTCCTCTGCCCCGCCGCTCCCTCCTTCTCTCTCTTCTCCTTCGCTCCCTCCCGCGGTCACACGCAGCCGCTGCCGCCGATCTCGCGCCAGCCCAACATGGCGGTCGCGGCGGAGGGGAGCCGCCGCCGAGCGCCGCCGCAGCGCGAGGAGCCGAGCCCGGGCCCGCCGCTACTGCTGGGATTGAGGGGAGGAGAGAGGAAGGGGGTGTGCTGCAGCAGGGAATGCAGGGATACGGACGGACTGGAGCGGAGGGAGGGAAAGAGAGGGGAGGCTGCCGCGCAACGCCACGCTCACTGCGGCCGCTCCGCCGCTGGCTGGGCTGGGCCGCGCCGGGCCGGGCCTGGCTGGGCTGCCCCGAGCCGACCCCCCGGCCAGGCCGGGGTTACCCCCGTGGATTTACCCAGCTCGCCGAGGGAAGTCGCCTCCTCACCGCAGCCGTTTCCTGTCGCGGGCTCCCCCCGGCCCGGTTTCCCCCCAGTGAGCTGCGGTTCATCTCCTGACGCTTACAGCTTCCGTTAAAGAGCACAGCTTCATTAAGGCCGAAGGGCAGCGGCAGCTGTGCCCTGCCTGGCCAGGCGTTTCTGGGGCTTTCCCTGCAGAGCCTTTCAGCAGCGAGCTCCAGGTGCAGACACGAAGTCCATCTCCCTCACCTGCGAGGACTGTAAAAGTGAGGGGTACTCCGGTGCTTCATAGCAAGTAAACCCTCCTTGTGAAGTGCCTTCTCAACCGGGGAGCCCATTGTGCCCCATAGCCGGGGAGAACAACAGGATCGTCGGGTGCTTCCGAGGTGGAAAATGGCAGAACACGGCCACACATGGTGGAAGCTGCCCTCTGTGAACCTGTGAGGAATGCTGTGGTGTTCTGTGGCTACCACGGGGGATTCAATGTCATCTGCACATCAAGATGTTGCGTGAGCCCAACCCTCCTCAGAAGTCAGAGGAAACGGGAGGAAGGACCCCAAGGATCACTGCCACTTCTAGGTGAAGTTCATTGAAGTCCTGCATCTGCTGGAACTCCAGGGAGCAAAGCAGCTCAAAAACCTCCTCAGTTCAGTAACCAACCCAAAACTCTCAGCTGGGTATTCCCATAGTAAGCATCTGTGTAATGCCTTTTTTACCAGATATTAACATCAACAGACCATGAAGATGAAATACACAACATGATCAAACAAAAGACCCACTTAGAACCATAGACTCAACCAGGTTGGAAAAGACCTCAAAGATCATCAAGTCCAACCTATCACCTAACGCCTCATAACAACTAAACCATGGCCTGAAGTGCCATGTCCAGTCCTTTTTTGAACACCTCCAGTAACAGTGACTCCACCACCTCCCTGGGCAGCACATTCCAATAGCATCACAGTATCACTAAGGTTGGAAGAGACTTCAAAGATCATCAAGTCCAACCTGTCACCACAGACCTCACGACTAGACCATGGCACCAAGTGCCATGTCCATTCCCCTCTTGAACACCTCCAGGGACGGTGACTCCACCACCTCCCTGGGCAGCACATTCCAATGGCCAACAATTCTTTCTGTGAAGAACTTTCTTCACCTCCATCCTAAACTTCCCCTGGTGCAGTTTGAGACTCTGTCCTCTTGTTCTGGTGCTGCTTGCCTGGGAGAAGAGACCAGCTCCCACCTGGCTACAACCTCCTTTCAGGTAGTTGTAAACAGCAAGAAGGTCTCCCCTGAGCGTCTTCCAGGCTAAACACCCCCACTTGTTTGATCAGAGTTGCTCACATCTTTTATAAAGTCAGATGTGGACTAGAGGGGCCAGTGTCTCCCAGTGCAGAGGCAGAGCAAACGGGCTGTGGGGCTCAGAAGAGTCTGCTTTGTGTTGCAGAGTCTGGGAAGGGGACTGACCAGCTTCGGCAATGGCCTTTGAAAGGCCTTCCCAACTCTCAGTGAATGAGGATGTGTGCAGAGAACTTGAGGGGCAACAAAGCTGGGAAAGCACCTGGAGAATAAATCTTAGGAAGAGCGACTGAAGGAGCTGGAGATGGTTAGTTTGAAAAAGAGGAGGCTGAGGGGCAACCTCATCACTGTCTACCTGAAAGGACCTTGTGGAAAAGCTGGTGCTGGTCTCTTCTCACAGGTACTTAGTGATAGAACAAGAGGGAATGGCCTCAAGCTGCGACTGGGTGGGTTTAGACTGGACACTAGAAAGAATTTTTTCCCAGCAAGAGTGGTCAGGGATTGGAATGTGCTGCCCAGGGAGGTGGTCGAATCACCAACCCTGGATGTGTTTAAAGGTGGTTTGGATGTGGTGCTTGGGGCTATGGTTTAGGGGTGAACCTTGTAGGGTAGGATTGTAGGTTGGACTTGGTGATCCCGAAGGTCTTTTCCAACCTGAATGTTCCTGTGATTCTGTAATTCTAAAACCTTTTTATGCAGAAACCCTCCAAGAAATGCTTTTAGGAACTATTGAAAGTACAAGCGAGCTTGTGATGGGCAGAAGATAGGATAAAACTGGGAAGATGAGGACAAGAAAAAGATTCCCTTCTGATGCTGGGGTACACCTTTGATATAACAGGAGCCCTGTGCAAGGATCTGGGGTGCTGGTGGTCCTTGCCTACCCTGCAGTACCTATGTGGTAGGAGCCCACTCCAGAGCTGTGGCTTTACAGCACAGGTGAGGTATTTTCTGCTGGCTGTCCTCTGAACTTGTGGAAATTGGGATTGAAGCAGGGGTGGAGGATGCCTGATGGTGGCAATAAAACTCAATTACTGCTATTGCAGTAGGTGTACCAGGTCAGATAGCACTTCCTATGGAAGCTGCAGACACATCAGCCAAGTTCATCCTGAACACAAATTAACTATTAATAGAGGGAAACCATTAACCATTAGCAGAGGGAAAAGTGAGAGGACAAAGAGTTAAAGGGATGTTAGCTCCTTGGACTTTGGCACCACTTGGAGGAAAGTGAACTAAACAACCATTGCCAGAGATATGATGGGTGTGGATATTTCACTTATTTGCTTATGTTACTGTGTTTCCCTCAGCCAACAATAAAGTCTTTCCTTGTTTTAATTGCAGACCAAGTGTTTGCAAACAAGGAAAGATACCCAGCAAAGGCCCTCACTTTCCCTGTAGTTCTGGGTTTAAAGCTGATCTCTTTGTCAGCACCACTGGACACAAGTTGCACATGGAGCCAGCATGCTTTCAGCTGGAGGGAGGCTACCACAGGCACATGACATGTTTTGCTGCTAAAACCCTGCTATGTAAGCTGCAGCTGAACACAAAAAAAGCCCTGAGAGTTATTTATTTTCTACTTGTTTAGTAGCTTGTCCAAAACCATACAAGCAGTCCCCACGACAGCTGGAGATACACCCACTGGGCTGCAGTCAGCCATCCTGTCACAGAAGCTGTGAGGAACAGGTAATGCCAACAATGACTAGCAGTGTTTTTATTTGCTAGGAATTACCTATGTACCAGATGAGTAATTCTCACAATACCCCTGTGGGATGGAAAAAATATTTCCTCTTGTTTTATAAGAAAGACTGCAAAAGAGCCTTTAGTGCAGAATATTTAGCAAACCAACAAAAGAACTTGGTGGAACACTCAGAAATCCCTTCCCTTTTGTGTGTTCTGTCACCAAGACAGACTGTGTCCTAAAAATACACCCAAGTTGTGCAAACATACCCCAGTATCTTTCATAATTATCACATGCTTGTTTCAGCCTCTTCTTGTTTTAATAACATCATGATAATATTTGCTTCTCACTGCTTAACTTTGAGAATGTTTATGGTACCTAAAATACAACTTAATGATAATACAGAATTTATATCATACAATATATTAAGCAAACTGATAGCAGCACAGAGAATAGTGGGGAATGAGGAGGATGTGGCTGAAACAATATAGTATATGTATTAACAACCTACTCTGGTGGGACCTCACCTGGAGTACCGTGTCCAGCTCTGGGACCCCCAACACATGAGAGGCATGGACCTGTTGGAGCGGGTCCAGAGAAGGGCCACAAAGATGATCAGAGGTTTGGAGCACCTCTACTATCAAGACAGGCCAAAGGAATTGGGACCTTCAGCCTGGAGGAGAGAAGGCTCCAGGGAGACCTTAGAGCTGCATTTCAGTGTCTGAAGGGGATCTACAGGAAGGCTGGGAAGGAACCGCCCAGAAAGGCCTGTAGTGATAGGATAAGGGGCAATGGTTTGAAACTGGAGCAGGGGACATCAGGAGAAAGTTCTGCACAATGAGAGTGGTGAGATACTGGAACAGGTTGCCCAGGGCTGTGGTTGAGGCCCCATCCCTGGAGACATTCAAGATCAGACTTGATGTGCCTCTGGTCAGCCTGATCTCATTGGAAGTGTCCCTTCTGAGTTCAGGGGGGTTGGACAAGATGACCTTTGAGAGGGTCCCTTCCAACCCAATGCAATTTGTGAATCTGTGAACCTGTATGTCAAGCATTGCAATACTTAATGTTACTATAACAAACAGCATTTTCTCTCCAGAGACATAAGATTTGCTGGTTTGGGTGAAATGCTTCAGATCCCTGTTTTTGGCACACAAATAGTTTCTAAAATCAAGAGGGACACCATGTGCATCCTAACAGGTGAACAAATGCTAGGTGAATTTATCCACCTAAAAGGTGAATAAATGCAACTAGTAGGTCTGCTACATGCTTAGGGGCAAGTAGTTTGTGTGTTGACAAAATTTTGCATCACAGCTTTTCTGTTTTCTAAAACTTCACTCGCAGACAGACATTTGTAGTGGTGTAGTGGTTCATCTACTGAGGAATATTTGGGCTGTATGCTATGCAAAACCACTACTGTCACCCAATTTAGGCATGGTACCATTTGGAAAGGGGTGCTACAGCTGTTGTCTGAGCTGTGATAGTATCTTAGGATATCATAAGAGATTACAGGTAGCTACAGGTGGAGCACACATTGGTTGCACTCCAGGATGACGCTGAAGGCTTGTGCGTGTAAAGTGAGCAACCCTTGTTCTAGTCTCTATAGCATGTGTCTAGTTTTGGGGTCCCCAGTTCAAGAGAGACAAGGATCTGATGGAGATGGTCCAAAAGAGAGCTATAAGGGTGACTGGGGGACTTGAACATCCCTGCTGTGAGGAAAGACTGAGAGACCTGGGGCTGTTTAGTCTGGAGAAGAGAAGGCTGAGAGGAGTTCTGATCAATGTCTATAAATATCTGAGGGCTGGGTGTCAAGATGCAGTTGCCAGGCTCTTTATGATGGTGCCCTGTAATAGGACCAGGAACAACAGGCACAAGCTGGAACACAGGAGGTTCCACCTCAACATGAGGAGGAACTTCTTTCTTATGAGGGTGCAGAGCACTGGAACAGGCTGCCCAGAGAGGGTGTGGAGTCTTCTCCTTTGGAGACTTTCAAAACCCACCTGGATGCATTCCTGTATGGCCTGCTCTGGGTAATCCTGCTCTGGCAGTGGGGTTGGACTTAATGATGTCTGGAGGTCTCTTCCAACCCCTAACATTCTGCATTACATAAATCTTAGCTACTGGGATACACTTAAGCCAAGCAGATAGAGAGGCCTCTTCAATGAAACTGATGACTATCACAGAACTTACTTACTCCCCATAGTAAAACGTTTGGTAACATGCTGGAATCTGTTTAAAGACTTACACATCTACTATTCTTTTCCTCTCTAACTGTATTGCCAAGACCTATTTCTCCTGTGAGGTCTACAGACAAGTCCAAGCTCTGTGTCTACAGACAAATCCCAAGTCCAAGCAGTAAATAGTGCCTGACAAAATGGGTTCTTACTTTCTTCCTACCCCCAAAACACTGATCATAGATGTATATGCATACATAGATATAGTAAATACGAAATTATCTTCCTCTTCCCTCATGCTTCTTTTATTGGTCTTTGGAGTCTTATTTATAGTCTTAATGGTTTTCTGTAAATGGCTGAACTGCCTGATTTTACCTCAGAGACAAACTGTATCATACTGAACTCCCTACAGTAGTTCTGTATTGGCCTCTTTCTCCTGGTTTTTGTCTTCATTTAAAACTAATGAGAACGTGGCCACCACTAGGATACAACTTTCTGTGAAGAATGAAGTATTTTTGGCCCTGCTGAAATGTGCAGGGATGCTGTACTCTAAACAGCAACAAGATAACTTCTGTGATTAAAGAAGAGGGGAGGGACCAAGGAAATTATAACTGCCTGAAGCTGCTATTTTTTTGAATCTTTCAAAAGATGATGCAAGCTAGTAGCTGACCAAAATCACATCTCATGCTGGCCTCTAAACAAGACCCAGGGGCCCAGAACTGGACACAGTATTCCAGATGTGGCCACACCAATGCAGGGTAAAGGGGGAGAAGAACCTCTCTCCATGTACTAAGCACCCCACTTCTAATCCACCCCAGGATGCCATTGGCCTTCTCAGCCACAAGGGCACATTGCTGGCTCATGGTCACCCTTCTGTCCACCAGGATTCCCAGGTCCCTTTCCCCTATGCTGGTCTCCCACGGGTCAGCCCCCAACCTGTCCTGGTCCATAGGGTTGTTCTTTACCCAGATTTGGTAAAAGAAACCTAAGACTATTCTTTCTTCCTCTTCCTCTTCCTCTTCCTCCTCTTTTTTCTTTTTTCTCTCTCGTTTCTGCCTGCAACTTTTCAAGCCTTTGTCCCTCCATTGTACAATTGTCTCCTGGGGATTCCTTTCCTACACTGAAGTTTTCTTCCACTCTCTCCTGATCTGTTATACCCATGTTATGCCACCTTCTAAAGCTGAACTCTCCTCAAGATACTTCAGCCCCTTAAATGAAGCTATTAATGAGGTAGAACTCGTGCTCAGGTCAAGTGGCTTTTCCAACTGAGGAGTTCTCAGGGAGACCTACATACTTATTTGTGAAACTGGATGGACACAAATTGCCACATGAGGAAGAACCCCAAAAATTCCTTTGTTTCAAGAGTAAAGTGAGTACATTCACATTGTTTGGCTGATGCCTATACAAAACTAGTGTGGCTCATCTCAGCATGAGGGCTGCTTCTAGACCTACTTTCTTTGCAATGTTTCATAGTCACTCACTCATTATAATCAAGGTTTTTGATATCTGTTCCTTTCAAACTGGTATCCCTTGTTCTGGTGAACACTCAAGTCTCTAGTATTGACTTTTTTTATTGTTATTATTTTAAGGGTATATTTAGGGATGAATGCAATGAGGGCCTGACTGTGAAAGTGATTTTTATCTTTTAAATGCAATGAGCTGTTAATGTCATGTAAGTAACAGTGATGGAAGGGACAAGGAATGAGGAAACTTGTGACTAAGAAATCTTTGGCGGGGGTAGGAAGCAGGACAAAGTGAGGAAAAATGGGGTAGAGAGGAGAGAGGGAGGGAGGGAGAGTGATGATTAATTTAGAGATCATATGGGAAGGGAGAGGCAGGAAGAAGCCAAGGGCAGGGATTTTGTCAAAAGAAGTGGGAGGGAAGCTTGTGAAGAGTGTGAAAAGCATCTTAGATGAAAACAAGCCCAGCAAGAGGCATAATTGGGAATGTGAGCCCAGGATGGATTGAGCTGGATTAGCTTCACATCAGAGAAGGGATCATTTCAAAAGGGAGTGTGAGATATCACACACTGATCTCCATTTCCCTGAGGTTGGGAAGTTCTCAGGTTAGAAGTCTGACCAGTGCAGTGTTTGTTTTGAAGTCTGCTTTACTGAATTTTGATTGAAAAAACATTGATATATTGAAAGCAGCAGTGTTGCTTATTTTCACTTTTAAAACTGCAAAATAGCAACAAGGCTCTAAGCCAGCTAGGAAAATAGATGTGGACAATGATGACAGTGACAATTCAAGTACAAGTCAGTGTTTTAAATCAGAAATAGGACTTTCAAAGTAAAGAAACTCTTCCATCATGGTCTGTGGATTAAAATCACAATCCCATGTCTCATCAACAACTAGCTTGTTGAGTTTTTTTGCTGAATTTTGTTTGGACAGCAGCCCTCATCTCTCTCCCTGTGGATTAAATTTGCAGTCATCACATTTGAAGCAGGTTGAGTTTGTTTGCTGAATTTTATTTGGGCAGCAACCCTCATCTCTCTCCTCATGGATTACATTTGCAGTGATCCCATTTGAAGCAGGTGATGGCAAAGGTGTAGCTAGCAATGTCTAGAAAGTAATGGCTTTGTTATTTGTAATATTATTTATAAATGTATAAAAATTTAAAATTATATATTTATAACATTTATAAAAGTTACTTCCAAATACTACATTTTATGGATTTATTCCTTCTGTGGTGAAAATTAATAAGAAAATGAAGTTCTCTGTAGAACATAAGAGGCTTGTGGAAAGCTTTTGTTGTAAATGAAGACCTCTTGCCACTCAGCAGGTGACTTGAGGTCACCTCCCAAAGAGAAGAAAAATCCTTGCAGGGAAATGGCCAATGGAAGACAGTTTCAGAAACGTTAGGCAGCGTTCAACCATGATCCTACTCCAGCCAGTGCCAAAAAAGCCTCCTTGATCTCAGCAAGAACCCAAGTGAACTCATCTTTCCTTCTGAAACAGACAAAAGTCTTTGATTTATGAAAAAAAAATGAGTGGTTTATGGCTTTGTTTTTCTGTGTAAGCTATCAGTGCACAAATTCAGAGGATTTAATAGTATGGAGAGGTGAGGAGTGTTATTCAAAGTCTTTTTTGAGTTAAAGACAACTGTTTCTACTAATTGAATCGAAAATGTCAATGCAGCACTGCCTTGGATCCTGGTGGGTGGATAAAAAGGTTATGGGTGAACTGAAAATAATTGTACTTGTGGAAGGGGCTGCTGGCCAGTGGAACAGCTTCATTTTCTTACTAGTGGCTCCCTTGGTGAAGGTAACTTTTCTCAGAGAAGTAAGAGGAGATCTGCTGGCAGGAGTGCTGCCTGTGTGCATCAGTGCAAGAGAGCAGGGTTAGCAATGAATCACCCTGCCACTGCATAACGGAACCCAGTTCACCTTGGCTGAAATAAGTTGAGGCTCACTTAGTTCTCTCTAGACAACAAAAAAAAGGAGACAGTTTCCAGCAGATGGACAAAGACAAGTATCAGAGATGAGGTCAGGGACAATGACCTCTTGTAAAGGGGTACATATGACTCAGGAACAGGACATTGCTCCACAACTGGGGAGAAGTTTTGAGTTACTGTGAAATTTTCTTAAGGCAGGAGTATTACCATGGACTGAATTCATTCAAATCAATCAATCAAACTGAAAATAAGGAATAAAAAAGTAAATATTTCTGAGCAGAGTAAGTTTTAACAACCATGACTTGAAAGTCATTTGGCTGATTTTCCTCAGTATTTGCAAAACTAAGATATACCTGGCAAGCTTCAGGCTCAAACAGCTTTCCAAGCCAAAATTATGATGAAGAGATGGAAAGAGGGTGCTGTAACTGAGGCCAGCTTTAGCCTTAACCACTGAGATGTTGCTGCTTCCCCCTAACATCTTCAAGCTATGCTAAAGCACACAGTAAGTGGATTAAAATCATCCCATAAAATGGAATGTTTGTAGAACTTTGGTCAAATAGTATATTTCATAGAATCATAGAATGATCTGGGTTGGAAAGGAACTCCAAAGGTCATCTAGTCCAATCCCCTCTGCAGTCAGCAGGAGCATCCTCAACTAAATCAGGATGCCTAGAACCCTGTAGAGCCTCACCTTGAATATCTCCAGGGATGGGCCCCCAACCTCCCTGGGCAACCTGTTCCAGTGTTCCACTACCCTCATCGTAAAGAACTTGTTCCTAACATCCAATCTGCATCTGCTCTTCTCTAGTTTGAAGCCATTGTCCCTTATTCTATCACTGCAGGCCTTTGTAAACAGTCTCTCTGCATCCTTCCTGCAGCCCCCTTCAGGTACTGCCAGGCTGCTATTAGGTCTCCCCAGGGCTTTCTCTTCTCCAGGTGGAACAACCCCATCCACCATAGAAACATTAAACAGAATCCTAGAATTCTACAATGGGTTATGCTGGGAGGGACCACAGAGATCCTATACCCAAGCCCCACATCATGGGCAGGGACACCTTTCAATTAGACTCAGCTGCTCAAAGCCTCCTCCAGCCTGGCCTTGAACACCCTCAGGGAGGAGGCATCCACAGCCTCCCTGGGCAACCTGTTCCAGAGTCTCACCACCTTCCTAATGAAGAACTTCTTCCTAAGATCCAGCCTAAACCTACTCTCCCTCAGTTTCAAACCATTTCCCCTTACCTGTCTCTAGACACTCTTAGGAAGAGTCCCTCTCCAGACTTCCTGTAGGATCCCTTCAGGTATTGGAAGGCAGCTGTAAAATTCCCCCTCAGCCTATCCTCACAGCAGAGGTGTTCCAGCCCTTGGATCATCTTTGTGACCCTCCTCTGGACTCAGGACACTGGAACTGGATGCAGTATTGAAGGTGAGGTCTCAGCAGAGCAGAGTCAGGGGGCAGAATCCCCTCTCTTGCCCTGCTGCCCACACTCCTCTGGATGCAGCCCAGCACACAGCTGCCTTGTGGGCTGCATGAGGGCACTGTCAGCTCACGGGGAACAACTCATCAATCAACACCCCCAAGGCTTTTTCTTCAGAGCTGCTCTCAACCCACTGTGTACCCAGCCTGGATCTGTGCCTGGGATACAGCTATAACTCAGATCTTTTCTTTCCCAGACATGGAGACAGCACAGTTTGCTCAGCAGACTGACAGTTTCTGTGTGGTGCATCAGGAGGAAGTAAGGTCCAGCTACGTTTAGCAGCTGAAAGTGCAGCTTTTTCTGCCATGGTATTTCTTGACTCTCCCCTGACGAGGAGGGTTTCATTCCAGAAGCTCTGAAAGTTGAGTTTCTTTGCAAGTAATTTAAAAAGATTTTCTGAAGATGTTATTTAAAAGAAGGCAAAACACAAAAATATTTTTTTTTTTACATCTTGACTGTTCCCAAACAACAACAACAAAAAGACATCAGCATTTATTAGTTGTACTTTTGGCTCTCCCAGTGTATGGAATGTTTTCTCACTTAACTGAATAATGAGGAAAGAGGCTAGCAGGTGTATAATTAGCTCCCAGCTAGGAGTAGCACAGATCTGCACAGCAGCAATCCTATAGCCACTAATCTCACTGCTGTCTTCTACAGTAGGAAGAAATGATCCAGGCCACAGTCTCTTGAACTTCAAGTCAGGGAGAGTGAGGGACTCTCATGGACCCAGGGTGCAGAGCCCTCAGGATGTTAGCTGTATTGCTCTCATTTGCTTCAAGACTTTTCCTAAGACCTAATTCCCTCACCCTGCTGTAAAAGTGATAATAATAAAAAGGTCTATGATTCACAGCAAACCACTGTATCTTAAGTTAAACAAGTACCTAAGTGCTCTGCTGAATTGAGGCCAAGGGTGGATTACTGGGAGAGCTGGGCAGTCTTCCCATCTCCAGCCAGTTCACCAAGTAGGCTCAGGCTAATCATGGAGTTGTTCTGGGGCTTAGTTTCCTGCATGTTTATCATAGGGTCTCTCTTCTGACTGGTAAAGATAGGGAGATAATGAGGGAGCATGAAAAAACCTCTTCAGAACATCATGGAAGGGAAAAATTGCTGTAGGGGAAACAGCCTTCTCTGTGTTTTTGGTTTTTTTTAGTGTCTGGACTCTACTGAGTATTCATGAAAATCAGGTAGCTTTTTAGCAGAGCCCACTTGCACTTTAAGAGGCAAGAGTGTGGTCTGAATCCCACAGAAAACAGTGGAAGAAGCTCCAGCACTGCAAACGACTAGCAGCCCAGAATGGTCAGGCTGTGCTGCCTTCAAGCAGCCTCATCACCCTGCCAGCACTGGCCTACTGTAGGAGGTGAAGCCAGCAGAGTTTGTGTAGGCTGTGCCATACAGCAGCCTGGAGAGTTAACTCAGACCCTTTTGCAATGGTTCATTAAAACGGGAGTGGAACAAAGCCTTTGGCAGTCTCTGCCCAGCTTGCAGTGGGAGAATTTCCTCTGATCAGATACAGAGCTTTTAAGGCTGTTTTGCATTTCTCTGATTCCTACCTGGCAAAAAGTGGCTAGAGAAAGGGCAAGGGTGTCACTGTGGAGAGCTTTATATTGATAGGAAAGGAGCCTGGTTACCACGTAGCAGTTTGCAAGAACAGGCTTTGCTTTTTAACACTTTTTCTGCTTGGCAATTTATATTCCATTTTGCAGAGTCAGAGCAAAATAGCTTAGTGTCTTGAATTGCAAAAGAGCTATCCTGAGTGCTTGTGTTTACTGTATCTCCTGAAATTGGCATAAAAACTCTTTACTGGAAAGAGTTTGTACCATAATATTAGTTTTGTATCATGACAGACAGGAAAATATGAACATGCTGATCCATCCTCTGCAAGATAAAAGGTGAGGTGAGGTACTCTCCCGATGAGCAGCTGCTGGCTGATGTTGTAGGCACAGTGGTGGAGATCACAGAACCGTAGAATTGTTAGGGTTGGAAGGGACCTCAAGGATCATCCAGTTCCAACCCACCTGCCATGGGCAGGGACACCTCACTCTAGAGCAGGTTCCTCACAGCCACATCCAGCCTGGCCTTCCAAACCTCCAGGGATGAGGCTTCTACCACCTCCCTGGGCATCCTGTTCCAGTGTCTCACCACCCTCATGGGTAAGAACTTCTTCCTAACATCCAATCTGAATATACCCATTTCTATTTTTTTGCCATTCCCTCTAGTGCTATCACTCCCTGACACCCTAAAAAGTCCCTCCCCAGCTTTCCTATAGGCCTTTTAACATAGTGGAAAGCCACAATAAGGTCTCTTTGGAGCCTTCTCTTCTCCAGACTGAACAGCCCCAACTCTCTCAGTCTGTCTCCGTAGCAGAGGAGCTCCAGCCTCTGATCACCCTCGTGGCCCTTCTCTAGACACCTTCCAGCACCTCCAGATCCTTCCTATAATAGGGGCTCCAGAACTGGACGCAGTACTCCAGGTGGGGTGTCACCAGAGTGGAGTAGAAGGAGAGAATCACCTCCCATCTTAATACTACATTGCAGCGTTGTTAGTGAAAAAGAAAATGCCAGTGTTACTTTCTGTGAAGTCTGAGTTGCAGTTCTGAAGGAGAAAACACTGTTGCTTGGTTCTGTTGGGTTTTTTAAAGTTCTTTTCTCTTTATAGCAAGCAGCCATATTTTGTTTATCCCTAGATAAAGCAGCACTGTAGCATACTTCTGGTTCTGTGACCTCCTCAAAACCTTTCTGCAGGCATTTCCTGATTCCTGAGTTCTGCAGCTTTAGAACCACAGAAGGCTTCTGAAGAGTAGTGTGTATCAGCAAGATTTCCTTTTTTTCTGTAGCACACTCTCAGATCAGTCCAGCAGGAATTAGCACAGACTGGGGCAACTACTTTTGCTCAGGATCCCCTTCCTGCAAGGACAGAATTCCCAAGTTCTGGTCTCACCCCCAGTTCTGGCTCTGTGTGCGAACGAGGCGTGAGGTAGCTGGGGCCAACGTGCAGACAAAGGATTAGCACCCGTGGGGAATGAGCTGTTTGCAACTCCCCCTGCATAGCTGTGGATTTGAAGGCTTATTTCCTTGCCTCTTTGGCGGTAAGTGAAGGGGAAAATCCAGTCGACCAAAATGGAAATAGGGTCAACGGGAAGCAGTTGTGGAAAAGGAGTTTGTGAAAGGAGGTTATAACAAGGATGTGTCCCCTGGGAGTAGCTTTCAGGACCCACCCTCCTGTCTTTGCTAGGGATGCACAGGAGACAGCAAGCCATAGAAGCTCTCTGGTGATTTCTACCCATGGGAAAGATCTCCTGAGCTGTTTGCCAGCTTATATGGCACAACATCTTTACCTGAACCAAGCCTGAAGGCAAGGAAGTAGATAATTGAAAACTGGGCCTTGTCATGTCTTCCAAGGTATGATGTGTGAAGAGATCTTAATCCTGACAGACAGCAAGTCCAAGACAGGGTTTGCCAATTCTTGGGTTGGAAACACACTATTCAGAGAAGACTTAATGCAGGGGCAAATCTTATGACAGAAAGAGCAAATTCAAAAGATAAGCAGGATATTTAAGCCAGAACAATTCAGTTGCAGAAAAAGACCTGCTAAAAATGGGAAGTTCCATGGAAACATGAAGAATTAGATGTTTTGTCACTGTGAGGGTGACAGAACACTGGAACAGGCTGCCCAGGGGGATTGTGGAGTCTCCCTCTCTGGAGATATTCAAAACCCACTTAGATGTGTTCCTGTGTGATCTGCCCCATGTGATGCTGGACTGGATGATCTTCTGAGGTCCCTTCCAGCCCCTAGCATTCTGTGATTCTGTGAAATTTAGGCAGTGTCCACTAAGTGCATTGTTCAGCTGGGATGGATATTGGTTCTGGAGCTAATGAGAGAGGATGTGATTCATCCCTTACTAAAGTCTCATGGAATGATAAAAACCATTAATCCATGTGTGCCATCAAAGTATATACTCCATCAAGGATGTAAATTCTGATGCCGAGAGAGAGAGAGAGAGAGAATTCATAGTAATTACACCACGACAGAAGAACACAGCTTGTGTGTTTAGGTATGTCAGCTGTCCAGCTGCACTTCAGTGCCTTTCAACATATCCATTACATTTGCATAGGATGTATCAAAATTAATATGTCCTTAACTCATCCCTATTTCTGTGAGCAATGCTGTGGGCTGCATGTATACACACGTATGCCTCTGTAGGGATGATATAAGCACACATTCATTCGGAGCATTTTAATATAGTTAAAACCCTGTGCCAAAAATGTACACCATCTGTTTTCAATCAAAATAGCCTATTTCAGAGGAAAGGGAGTGTTGTCTGCTGATCAGAGCAGAGGAACTAAAGAGTCAGGGGCTCATGAAATCCATTCTCAAATCATAGAATCATAGAATTGTTAGGGTTGAAAGGGACCTCAAAGATCATCCGGTTCCAATCCCCCTGCCATGGGCAGGGACACCTCACACTAGAGCAGGTTGCTCACAGCCACATCCAGCCTGGCCTTCCAAACCTCCAGGGATGAGGCTTCCACCACCTCCCTGGGCAACCTGTTCCAGTGTCTCACCACCCTCATGGGGAAGAATTTCTTCCTAACATCCAATCAGAATCTACCCATTTCTAGGGTTTTTTTTCCATTCCCCCTCATCCTATCACTCCCTGACACCCTAAAAAGTCCCTCCCCAGCTTTCTTGGAGCTCCCTTCAGATACTGGAAGGCCACAATAAGGTCTCCTCAGAGCCTTCTCTTCTCCAGACTGAATAGCCTCAACTCTCTCAGTCTGTCTCCATAGCAGAGGAGCTCCAGCCCTCTGATCATCCTCGTGGCCCTTCTCTGGACACATTCCAGCACCTCCAGATCCTTCCCATAATAGGGGCTCCAGAACTGGATGCAGTACTCCAGGTAGGGTCTCACAGGATGTTGCAATGGGAAACATAATTAGTATATGCTTCTTGTTATATCATCATGGGATGGCTGAAGAGTGGAGTTTACTGCAGAAGTCCAGACCGGGATTTGTTTCAGAGGACATATGTAGCAGTTATGGCTCATTATAGCCAAAATTCATTTTTGAATGGGAGTACCCTTCACAAAGTTAATGGGGGAAAAATGGTGCTCTGCCAGCCCAGCCAACACTGTAAACGTTTTCACACTCTGTTGAACAGGGTTTCCACGGTGACAACCCTATACCAGTGGGTGAAATACATGCTGTACCTAATTTTCAGCCTGAAATAGGAAAATACAAATGGGTATGGGGATTTTCTGGCAGGTTCCCTGTGGAGAAAGCCTAGCTTCACTGAAGGCAATGACAATACTGCTATTAAGATAATTAGGACAAGATTTCACCCCCATCCGCTTCTTTAGCCTCAGTGCATCCCTTTCAGGATGCAGGATCAGCAGGGACTGATCAGCCCACCCCACAGTGCTTCCTCTTGGGCATGTTGGGCACATTTGCAGTGCAGCATAGAAGAATATCTCTTCCTGTGCTTGGTGGGAGTGCTCCTGGTGTGGCAGCAGGCAGAATGCTAAGGGTGCTCCTGGTCTCCCACCACCCTTACCTGCTGAACAATCGTCACCATCAATACAGAGTGGGGGATGAGGTGATAGAGAGCAGCCCTGTGGAAAAGGTCTTGAGGGTACTGGTCTGCATCAAAAGAAGCAGATCCAGAGGGGTGATTCTGCCACTCTGCTCTGGTCAGACCTCACCTGGAGGACTGTGTCCAGGTCTGGAGCCCTCAATATATGAAGGACATGGACCTGATGGAGCAGGTCCAGAGGAGGGCCACAAAAATGATCAGTAGGTTGGAGCACCTCTCCTGTAAGGACAGGCTGAGGGAGCTGGGGTTGTTCAGTCTGGAGAACAGGAGGCTCCAGAGAGACCTAATAGCAGCCTTCCAGTACCTGAATGGGACCTACAAGAAGGATGGAAAGAGACTATTACAAAGGCCTGCAGTGATAGGACGAGGGACAATGGCTTCAAACTAGAGAACAGCAGATTTAGATTGGATGTTAGGAACAAGTTCTGCACCATGAGGGTGGTGGAACACTGGAACAGGTTGCCCAGGGAGGTGGTTGGGTCCCTATGCCTGGAGATATTCAAGGTGAGGCTCTACAGGGCTCTGGGCAGATTGATCCAGTGGAGAATGTCCCTCCTGACTGCAGAGGGGGTTGGACTAGATGACCTTCGGAGGTCCCTTCCAACCCGGACCATGCTATGATTCTATAACGATTGTATGACTCCCAAAATCATCAAGATCACATAGTTCCAACCCCCCTGCCATGGGCAGGGACACCTTCCACTAGACCATCTTGCTCAAGACCTCATCCAACCTGGCCTTGACCACCTCTACTGAAGGAGCATCCACAAGCTC
Organism: Dryobates pubescens; assembly: GCF_014839835.1. NCBI lineage: Eukaryota > Metazoa > Chordata > Aves > Piciformes > Picidae > Dryobates > Dryobates pubescens. The sequence goes on from NC_071613.1 coordinate 10,019,559, forward strand.
CCTGGGCAAGCCTTTTCCAGTGTCTCACCACCCTCACTGGAAAGAATTTCTTCCCAATCTCCAGTCTCAGTCTGCCCTGCTTCAATCCATTCCCTCTCAACCTCCCACTACAAGCTCCTGTACAAAGCCCTTCGCCAGCTTTCTTGTAGGTCCCCTTCAGGTACTGGAAGCTTGCTCATCTAAGTAGGCTTGGTGTAGTGACATACATGTTAAAGCAAGGAAAAGACAAGGCAGTGTGGATCTCATGGCTACTAAGTGGTTTTGCAGTTTTGTCACTCACTGAAATGCTTTTGCCCAAATGAGTGAGGACAATGTGCAACATAAAGTTATGTTAGAGACACAAACCAGTGAGATTCAAACACCAGGCTGTGAGAATTGTATCTCCAAGCTGTCATCTTCTTGTCTTTGTGGCTGTAAATGTAGCTGCTCTTTGGATCCCAGCCCCTTTATTTTGAAGTGTGAGACACTGGAACAGGTTGTTGAGATATGGGGACAGGTTGGTGAGACACTGGAACAGGTTGCACAAGGAGGTTGTGGATGCCCCCTCCCTGGAGGTGCTCAAGGCCAGGTTGGACAGGGTCTTGATCAACCTGGTCTGGAACTAGATGATCTTTAATGTCCCTTCCAACCCAAACTTTTCTATGACACGCTTTTTAAATACAGCTCTCAAGTCTCTTTCAAGCCTGCAGAGAGTTCCCATCCTACACATGAGAGTTCCTATCATGTGTTTGTGCCATACTACATTTCAGCTGCTTGGACTCAGAGCATTGAAGATAAACTTGCTAACCAGGATAAGCTTTTCTTTGGTTCTTGAACATCTGTAAACCAAGATTGCTCTTTAAAGGAGGTGCAATTGCCAACCAAACAAGAGAACAGCTTCTAATTGCAGACTACCACAAAGAAGAAAGTAGGGAACTTTCAGACAAGGAAGGTAGGCTTTGGTGTGAAGAGACCAAAGATCTGAATCCTGCTTTCTGCTTATGATCAGCTGTACCTGAAAGAGGAAGGAGAAGATACACTTAGGAGATAGATCTCTTGTGTGCATTTGCTATTCATGCAGTAAGATCATGCAAATGCACCAGGGGCTCTTCTTATGCACAGACTCAGGCTTTGGAAAGAGACAGGTTTTGCTCTTATGGGCCACTTGTATTTCTGCCTCTCTGTGGTGACTTCTAGCAGGCAGGCATGAAATCAGGGTGCGTTGCCAAAGGAGTAGCAGCCAGCTCTGGGGCCAGGGCCAAGAAGCGGTGATAGGGAAGGAGTTGATGAAGGTTGCTGCCTCTCAGCATGCCCCGTGTGGAGGGCAGTGGATTCCTGGGTCTGACCTTGAGCAGTCAGGAAGAGGATGAGGAGACTGAGCCAGGCAACTCAGCTCCCTGCAGAGACCACAGTCCTGGTGCAGGGCAGGGCTTGTTGTAGGTTGTCTATAGCGGTGCCCTCCACTGAACCGAAGCAAACAGAAGCTTGGAAGGTCTGCTGGGTTCCTGGGTTTTGAGGACACTTGTCTGACCCAAATAGCAAAGGTTTCACACATTGCCAAATGCACTGGACATGTCAACAAACACACAAAAATGTTTGACTTACCACCAGGCTTTAAAAAAAAAGAAAAAAAGAAGAAAAGAAAAGATTAAGAATGTGGAAGGAAATAAACTGCAGATTTTTCCTTGGGCAATCCCAAGGAGCATGACTTTTAAATTACTCTCACTCCCTAAGCCCCAAGTTGTTCTGCAGTCTGTTGGTGATGGTGTTCTCAGGAACTTGTAATGAAAATAAACTCTGTTCTCTTTCATAATGCTCTTCCACTGTGTCCAGGGATGTCCAATGCCTGGCAGTGTCAAGAAAGGCCTTCCAATTTCAGTTCATGCAAACTCCTCCCCAGAAGAGAAGGTGAAGTAATAGGGGTGTCCAGTTTTTGAGCCTCTATTACAGGAAGGATTTGGAGGTGCTGGAACATGTCCAGAGAAAGGCCACGAGGATGATCAGAGTGCTGGAGCTCCTCTCCTATGAGGACTGACTGAGAGAGCTGGGGTTTTTCAGTCTGGAGAAGAGAAGGCTCCAAGGAGACCTTATTGTGGCCTCCCAGTATCTGAAGGGGGCCTACAAGAAAGCTGGGGAGGGACTTTTTAGGGTGTCAGGGAGTGACAGGACTGGAGGGAATGGAACAAAATTAGAAATGGATAGATTCAGATTGTATGTTAGGAAGAAGTTCTTCCCCATGAGGGTGGTTGGACACTGGCACAGGTTGCCCAGGGAGGTGGTGGAAGCCTCATCCCTGGAGGTTTAGAAGGCCAGGCTGGATGTGGCTCCTAGTGTGAGGTGTCCCTGCCCATGGCAGGGGCATTGGAATTAGATAATCCTTAAGGTCTCCTCCAACCCTAACAATTCTATGATTCTATGAAAAGAGAAACCTACTCCAATTCTTTATTCACATAAGATAGATGCCGTTTGTGCTTGACGTGTTAATTCTGGAAGCCTGCAGTTGTTCCAAGCAGTAAGGCAGCATTGCTGGTACCCCACTGAAGAAGGATCATAGAAGGGGATATGGTTTTTAGTATTTTAGGCACAACTCTGCTGCCATTCAGCCAGGCCTGGACAGGCTGGAGAGTTGGGTGGGGACAAACTGAATGAAATCTAACAAGGCCAAGTGTAGAGTCTTGCATCTGGGAAAGAACAACTCCATGGACCAGTGTAGACTGGAGACTGACCTGTGGGAGAGCAGTGAAGGGGAAAGGGACCTGGGCGTGCTGGTGGACAGAAGAGTGCCCATGAGCCAGCAATGTGCCCTTGTGGCCAAGAAAGCCAGTGGCATCCTGGAGTGGATTAGAAGGGGTGTGGTTAGTGGGTTGAGAGACGTTCTCCTCACCTCCTAGTCTGCCCTCTTGAGGCTTCATCTGGAATATTGTGTCCAGTTCTGGGTCCCTCAGTTCAAGAAGGACCTCAAGAAACTGCTTGAGAAAGTCCAGAACAGAGCCAAAAGGAGCTGAAGGCAGTGGAACCTCTCCCTGCTGAAGAAAGGCTGAGGAAGCTGGGGCTCTTTAGCTTGGAGCAGAGGAGCCTGAGAGGTGACCTCATTCATGTTTATAAAGATGTGCAGGGCAGTGTCAGGAGGGTGGAGCCAGGCTCTGCTCAGGGATGTCCAATGATGGGACAAGGGACAATGGGTGCACGCTGGAGCAGAGGAGGTTCCATGGGAACAGAAGGAAAAACCTTTTCACTGTGAGGGCATGTGGAGCAGGCTGCCCAGAGGGGTTGTGGATTCTCCTTCTCTGGAGACTTTCAAAACCCACCTGGATGTGTTCCTGTGTGACCTGCCATAGGTAATGCTGCTCTGGCAGTGGGGGTTGGACTGGATGATCTTTGGAGGCCCCTTCCAATCCCTAACATTCTGTGCACTGCCTTTGTCATGTGGATGCTACATGGTGTGAAGGTCTGACATAACTAACAGCTGCTCTGTCAGTGCTTGGAACATGAAGTCATCACAACACACCACAGTATTTTCTGCTCAAGGGTTGAATTGAGCTAGTATGTGCTGGTCTCCTTTGCCAGTCTCTGCTGCTATTTGTGTCGAGCTCCTTTTCACATACAAAGTACAAAAACAGAACTTGAGGCAAGCAAGGCCTGATGCTACAGCAAATCTTCACAAGTGTTACGTGTGTGATTTGAGTCTCACATTGGGATCAGTATCTGACTCCTGCTTTTGCTTTATTACAGCTCATCAGAACCTGGGCTGTGATGAGAACCATCTCAGGTGAGACAGAGGAGGAAAGATGCAGTGTGTCAGACATGAAAGCTCTGCATAGCCAGCAGGTTGAGGGAGGTGATTCTCCCCCTCTACTCCACTCTGGTGAGACCCCACCTGGTCTGTGTCCAGTTCTGGAGCCCCTGTTACAGGAAGGATATGGAGGTGCTGGAACATGACCAGAGAAAGGCCACGAGGATGATCAGAGGGCTGGAGCTCCTCTGCTATGAGGACAGACTGAAAGAGTTGAGGTTGTTTAGTCTGGAGAAGAGAAGTCTCCAAGAAGACCTAATTGTGGCCTTCCAGTATCTGAAAAGAGCTACAAAAAAGCTGGGGAGGACCTTTTAGGGTGTCAGGTAGTGACAGGACTAGGGGCAATGTAAAAAAAAACAAACTAGAAATGGGTAGATTCAGATTGGATGTTAGGAAGAAGTTCTTCCCTGTGAGGGTGGTGAGACACTGGAACAGGATGCCCAGGGAGGTGGTAGAAGCCTCATCCCTGGAGGTTTTGAAGGCCAGGCTGGGTGTGGCTGTGAGCAACCTGCTGTAGTGTGAGGTGTCCCTGCCCATGGCAGGGGGGTTGGAGCTGGATGATCCTTGAGGTCCCTTCCAACCCTAACAATTCTATGATTCTATGATTACTGCAAAGAAAATGGAACAATGTGCAGGGAGAGGACTGGCACACCCCAAATCACAGCGTGCCTAGACTTCTTCCTCCAAGTCTGATGGGGTTCCAGACCTAAAGGAACTTTTCCTAATAGCCAGGCCTTGGCTCCCAGTGCTTCATGCTGCAGAAAATGATGCAGGTTCTGAGATTTTTGATTGAGGACATTTGTGTCCCCATTGATGTTACTTAGAATCATAGAATTGTCAGGGTTGGAAGGAGCCTCAAGGATCATCCAGTTCCACCCTCCTCCCCTGAGGGAGCTGGGGTTGTTCAGCCCGGAGAAGAGAAGACTCCAGGGAGACCTTAGAACTGCCTTCCAATACCTGAAGGGATTCTACAGAAAGGCTGCAGAGGGATTTTACATAAGGATATCTAGAGACAGGACAAGGGGGAACGGTTTGAAGCTGAGGGAGAGCAGGGTCAGATTGGATCTTAGGAAGAAGTTCTTCGGTAGGAGGGTGGTGAGACTCTGATGCAGGTTGTCCAGGGAGGCTGTGGATCCCTCTTCCCTGGGAGTGTTTAAAGCCAAGTTGGAGGAGGCCTTGAGCAGGCAAGTCTAGTTGAGAGGTGTCTCTGCCCATGGCTGGGAGGTTGGAGGCGATGATCTCTGAGGTCTCTTCCTACCTAAGCCATTCTAGGATTCTATGAAGTTTGTGACTGTCAAATTGCCACTCACTGCTTCCACAAGTGCAAAGCAATCCTAAATAATAAATGCAAAATGTCAGTGCTACCATCTATCAGCTCAGACATTGTCTTTACAGGTGTCATTAGCTATGCCCTTAAATTCTTTCAAGAGATCTGGAAGCAGAGTCTGCAGTCTCATATCTCACAATATGAGAGCCCTGGAAAGGGAATTTCTCTTTTGTATTTGAGGTTATAGGTCTCAGAGTTCAATCTTCTTTTATTCTGTAAACTCTGTGTCATTGCCCATCTTGCCTTGTGCAAATAGTTGTTCTTCAAGTCTCCCCAAGCAGGATTGCCACACTGAACTGATTTGGAAACCATATTCAGAGCATAGTTTCCTTTACCCATTGGCTTTCATGGACAAGAAGCAGACTTGTTTCTGTCTTAGTTCTCCGAAAGCACAGATCTTGGTAGTCCTGAATTTTTGTTGGTGCAATTGTAGCTTTCAGTCCTTATGCTATCAGTGAAGTGAGATTTTTCCTTCCAGCCTCTTGAACTACAGAGCAGATAAAATCCCAGTCCTTTTCTACCTCAAGCACTGCCCTATCCTGCAGGATTAGGGGCAGAAGATGGAGACTGGCAGATCCTCCATGGTCACCTCTGACTTCACAGGGTTGACATAATCCACAGCGTTTGCGGCTACGTCTTGGGCAGGACTTTGATCAGCACATTTGCAGAGATGGCTGAATTTTGGTTTGACATCTTGCTGATCTCTGCTGGCCTTCCAAAACAGGCTGTGAGTCATAAAGCATTCCCTGGAAGGTAAACCTCACTGGTTAGCAAGCTCTCAAGGAAGCCTGTGTTAGTTTTAAAGGACAGAATTTTGCTTTCATTCCCTCCTCCCTTCCAGACACTCTGTTTATTTTTCATTCTGCCCCCAAAACTTCTTTGTTTATATCCTGCATTTTGGAAATGTCTTTCTTCTCCTTCATCTAACTGCCCTTTTATTCCACAGGGTTTCTCTGAAGAGGCGAGCAAGATCTGGAAAGAATCAGACATTTACGTTGATAATGTTCCAGCCGGATTAGCAAATGTTTGGAAAAGAACTCATGCTTTGGGCACCAACTGCTCTCTGATTGGGGTAAAACGCTTTCATGACTGGGGTTATTGCTCAGTGGAGGCTTGGTTTTTGTTTTTTCTTTGCAGTATCTGGTGCTAGTTATTATCAAATACAGATTGCTGGACTGTGTGGACTGTCACTGGGCTAGTCCAGCCTGGCAGTTCTCATCTCTCTCTCTTTCTGAATGTGAATGCAGACACATTTCAGCCTAAGATGGGTGTTCTTTGTTGATGCATGCAGGATAAATAATGAGGTACACTCTGCAAAGTGAGTTTGTTACAGGAAGTAACTGGTGACCTTTGTATCCGTTGCTGAACTGAATCCTCAGTTCCATTGGAAGAGAAGGATCCACTGAGCTTTCCACATATTTTAAAACATCTGTAATCACAGGCAACAAAGACTTAGCAGAATGCTGCAGTTGTCTGGGCTTAGATGTGAGGCAAGGTTACATGTAGAGCCCAGACAATGCACTCACAGCTAACTTTTTGACCTCATTCTAGATGTGGGGTTTGATCACTGCAGAATCTGTGTCATGAAGTTGAGAATGCCAATAGACTTTAGATGGGGAGCTGATCCCATAGGCACTTCTTTAGCTGAACTGGAATAATTGCTTCCTTTCCTCTTGTTTCTTCAAGGCATTTTTATATGTTGTAGTCTTAGAGGTTTCTGTTGACCAGAGCAGGAAGCCATACAGCAAGTTGCAGCCAGATTTCAGGGACAAAGCTGATTAACTCTGGCGAAGCTCTAATGCAAATCCCATCCCATTTAATTCCTCAGCTTGCCTCCGTGCTGCTTAGTATTCCCTCCACAGACACAGCCCTACATTACCAAATGACACAACACCACCCAGCAGCCTCACATCAATCTTGCTGAGCCTGGGGGCTGCCGGTTCACGCCGCACTGTTTTGAGGTGAAATTCCCTCCTCAGCAGAGGGGCTTCCCAAATGGCAGCTGATGCTCGAGTCCCTCAGAGCTGTGCAAAGCAAAGAAGGCTTGTGCTCTGCAGAAGGGAGCTTGCTGTGCCCTGCTGAAGTGTTGCTTACTTATTCTGTTGCCTAGATATTGAATTAATAAATGTAGTGCCATCAGCTGTCTGGTGTGGATATCGGTGTGTGCAAGCACACACCTATACTTACAGCGTAGAATCACAGAATCATGGAGTTGTTAGGATTGGAAGGGACCTCAAGGATCATCTAAATCCAACCCCCTTGCCATGGGCAGGGATACCTCACAGTAGATCAGGTTGCTCAGAGCTACATACAGGATGGCCTTCAAAACCTCCAGGGATGAGGCTTCCACCACCTCCCTGGGCAACCTGTTTCAGTGTCTCACCACCCTCATGGAGAAGAATTTCTTCCTAACATCCAATCTGAATCTACCCATTTCTCTGGTTTTCCATTCCCCCTAGTCCTATCACTCCCTGACACCCTAAAAACTGCCTCCCCAGCTTTCTTGTAGCCCCTTTAAGATATTGGATGGCCACCATAAGGTCTCCTCAGAGCCTTCTCTTTTACAGACTGATTAGCCCCAACTCTCTCAGCCTGTCCTTGTAGCAGAGGAGCTCCAGCCCTCTGATCATCCTCATGGCCCTTCTCTGGACACCTTCCAGCACATCCAGATTCTTCCTGTAATAGAGGCTCCAGAACTGGACACAGTACTCCAGGTGTGGTCTCAGCAGAGCAAAGCAGAGGGGGAGAATCACCTCCCTTGACCTGCTGGCTATGTTCCTCTTGCTGCAGCCCAGGATGTGATTGGCTTTCTGGGCTGCAAGTGCACATGGCTGGCTCCTGTTGAGCTTCTCATCCACCAGCACCCCCAAGTCCTTTTCTTCAGGGCTGCTCTCAAGCCAGTCCCTGCCCAGCCTATATTGGTGCTTGGGATTGCCCCAACCCCAGATGCGGAACCTTGCATTTGGTCTTGTTGAACCTCATGAGGTTGTCATGGGCACACCTCTCCATCCTGTCGAGGTCCTTCTGGATGGCATCCCTTCCCTCCAGCGTGTCTGCTGCACCACACAGCTTGGTGTCATCAGCAAACTTGCTGAGGGGATAGTGGTAGTGGTAGTTGCTTGTGGTAGTTTTAGGCTGTACCTTTAAAATTGTCCACAGATCATGAACAGCAAGTGGTAGAAAGTAAATAAATGACCACTGGGGGTAAGAAGGGAAATAATGATAAGTTCTAAACAATCCCATTGGACAGGTAACAGACATGAAACTTAGGGTCACAAAATTTCTCTCTCTTTTTTGGCTTCCTGGCTCTGGGAGACACTAACTTGCTTCTGGCTGGCTTTGTTGACCTTGGCTGTGTTCTTTGTTTTGGCTAAGTACTAAACCCCAATTCTCTGCTCTTTCTCTTGTCCCTTTGTGTCCAGGGGGCTGAGAAGGGGGGCAGAGAAGAGGAGGCTATTAGCTCCCCTGGTTTTTGGCCAGGAGGGGGTTCTTGTGCTGTTTATCAATTGTAAATACCTGTAAATATTGTAACTACTGTGTATTTTTAACATATTCATTGCATTTCATTGTAGATTGTAGTTTTGCCTGTAAATATAGCTTCATTTGCTTCCAACTGGGCTGGCATTTTAACGTTGGGGGGAATTTTCAACCCACAGAATACAGAATTAACCAGGTTAGAAAAGACCTCAGAGATCATCAAGTCCAACCTATCACCCAACACCATCTAATCAACTAAACCATGGCACCAAGTGCCTCATTCAGTCTTTTTTTAACAGGAATAGTGACTCCACCACCTCCCTGGGCAGCCCATTCCAATAGCCAATCTCTCTTTCTGGGAAGAATTTCTTGCTAACAACCAGTCTAAACCTCCCCTGGCACAGCTTGAGACTGTGTCCTCTTGTTCTGGTGCTGGTTGCCCGGGAGAAGAGACCAAGCCCTACCTGGCTACAACCTCCCTTCAGGGAGTTGTAGACTACCACCACACACAGCTCCACTCTATAAAATCTGCTCTGATGGCACTGGTTTAGAAGCTTCTGCAAAATCAGAAATCACAGGCTTTCTGCTCTTTTCAGGCATGGTAATCTTTTACTTGCAGAGACCTTGTATGGTGGCAGTGAGCTGCTGATATGGTAAGGAAAGCAATGTAAGAGCAAAAATCCCCTCTGCTGTCGTCTCTACATCCACATCAGCATAAATGAAATGAGAATTTAACTTGGAGTTCTCAAAAGGTTATTAGGCCCAGGCTTAATAGGAAGCCTGATGATGTAGTCTAGCTGTGTGCCACAGACATTGCCACACCTCTGGGAGCTGCATATTCACAGACAGAGACAGTTTGACCTCATCTAATTTATACATTTGATCTAATGCTCTAGAGGTCATCTAAAAATAGAGATCTGGGGAGAGGAAGACAGCTCATGCTGCTGAGCCACAGACCAACAAAAGCTGCTCTCCTTCTTCCAGGCTCTTTTCTCTCTCTGTGCTAGGCTTCAGCTCCAACTTCTTTACAGTAAAAAATTGCTTTTATCACAGATCCCCTCAGAATAGATAACTTCATGCTTAATAAGTCTAAAAGAAGATTTGTCAGCCCTTCATGAATAACCAGATGTTGGGGAAAGGATGGTGTGTGTCATTTCCCTGAGCAAACATTCTTGGCATTTATGCATTTCCTCCCATATCTCCTTAAAAAAAAAAAAAAAGATTGTGTGTAAATTTAGTGCTGACAAAACTGAGGGCCTGGGAGAAAATGGATTACTCATTCCTTTGGTAATTACAGTTGGTCAAGGCATAGAAACTCTGTTTTAGGGAAATTTGACACTGAAACATTACTTTTCATTCTGATTCAGAATACTTAAAGCAAAAATACTGCCATAGAGCAGAAAATCCTAGACAGCATTGTTTCTGAGCTCTGCTATGAAGATAGATTGAGGGAGTTGGGGCTATTCAGTCTGGAGAAGAGAAGACTCCGAGGAGACCTAATTGTGGCCTTCCAATATCTGAAAGGGGCTACAAGAAAGCTGGGGAAAGGGTTTTTAGGATGTCAGGTAGTGATAGAACTAGGGGGAATGAAGCAAAACTAGAAGTGGGTAGATTCAGATTGGATGTTAGGAAGAAGTTCTTCCCCATGAGGGTGGTGAGACACTGGAACAGGATGCCCAGGGAGGTGGTAGAAGCCTCATGCCTGGAGGTTTTGAAGGCCAGGCTGGATGTGGCTGTGAGCAACCTGCTGTAGTGTGAGGTGTCCCTGCCCATGGCAGGGGGGTTGGAGCTGGATGATCCTTGAGGTCCCTTCCAACCCTAACAATTCTATGATTCTATGATTCTTTTTATTTGAAACTTTCAAGGCTTAGTGTTTCTTTCACAGTATTTTTAGTTTTCATTAACTCATGGAAGCTACTGATGGAAACCTGCTTTTAAGTCATTGAATGCCACTTCTATGGCCTGGGCTAGAAAAGAGAATTACAGAATCACAGCATCACAGAATATATCTAGTTGGAAGAAACCCTGAAGGTCATCCAGTCCAACCCTCAACACTGCATAGAAGGTTTAATACTAAGCCATGTCCCTAAGCACCAGGTCCACAGGCTGCTTAAACACCTCCAGGGATGGTGACTCCAGCACTGCCATGAGCAGACCATTCTGAGGTCTGAGAACCCTTTCGGTGAAGAAATATTCCTAGCATTCAGCCTGGACTTTCCCTGGCACAGCTTGAAACCATTTCCTCTGGTCCTGTCTCTTGCCACCAAGGAGAAGGGGCTGCCCCCTCCTCATACCAACCTCCCTTCAGGGAGCTGTAGAGAACAATGAGGTCTTCCCTCAGCCTCCTCTTCTCCAGATTAAACACCCCCAGCTCCCTCAGACTCTCCTCATAGCCTGGGTGCTCCAGACCCTTCACCAGCTTTGTTGCCCTTCTCTGGACATGCTCCAGAACCTCAATGTCTTTCCTGTAGTGAGGGACCCAGAACTGAACACAACACTTGAGATGTGGCCTACCAGTGCTGAGGGGGATGATCACCTCCCTGTTCCTACTGGCTGCTGTATTTCTAATCCAAGCCAGGATGCCACTGGCTTTCTTGGCCACCTGGGGACACTGCTGACTCATGTTCAGTCGACTGTCAACCAAATTCATTCAGTACTAAAGAGCATCTGACAGTACTGCTGTGAAATGTGTTGAAATAGCATCTTTCAGTTATCCTCACTCCTATGCGGTGCCTCAAGTTAGAGGACAATGTGCCAGCAGTGATGGTTCATTTACTCTAGCACAGCTATTGGAATTCAATAATGGAAAGAGAAGAAATTGTTCTTATTGAGATCAAGTTTTAAAACCTTCCAAGGCAAAATCCCATCCATTTCAACATTTCCCTGGAATCCCAAGATGCACTTTCAGATGTAACCAAACAGGGGATCAAAACCACTTTTATGTTGAGAAAATGTTACTTGAAATGCCTGTTTTGAGGAAAGGCTCAGGCAGTCATTCATCCCTGGATTTCAGGAATTCTGTCCAAGCCCAAACAGATCTTTGGTGTTTATGTGTGTTTGTTCTCTTTCACAGACTTCCCACAGTCATCCCTGTCAGTATTGGTATGTTATTGATAATTTCCACAGCGTAATTAAACACTCAGTTTACGTGGATGTTGAAATACAAACCATTGAACTCCAGTAAATGAAAGCTCAGTTGCCTCATTCTGTACCTTGGGAATAGAACAGAAATTCACTCATTCACAGATTGCAATGAATTGGAAGGGACTCTCAAAGGTCATCTTGTCCAGCCCCGCCCCTGCACTCATGAGGGACACCTCCAACTAGGTCAGGCTGCCCAGGGACACATCAAGGCTGATCTTGAATGTCTCTAGGGAGAGGACCTCAACCACATCCTTGGGCGACCTGTTCCAATATTTCACTACTCTCATTGTGCAGAACTTCCTCCTGATGTCCAACCCAAATCTCCCCTGCTCCAGTTTCAAACCATTGCCTCTCATCCTATCACCACAAGTCCTTCTGAACAGTCCCTCCCCAGTCTTCCTGAAGGTCCCCTTCAGATACTGAAGTGTAGCTACAAGGTCTCTTTGGAGCCTTCTCTTCTCCAGGCTAAAGAGCCCCAACTCTCACAGCCTGTCTTCCTAGGTGCTTCAGCCCTCTCATCATTTTTATGGCCCTCCTCTGGATCCACTCCATCAGGTCCATGTCTCTTTCATGCTGGAGGCCCCAGAGCTGGAGACAGTGCTCCAGGTGAAGTCTCACTAGAACAAATATTAAAACATTTTAAATTAAATGAACATGATTCCAGTGATTCACCTGTGTTGCAAGAGGATTGAACAAAATAACTCCCTTGGAGACAATCTACCTGTCCTGGTGCTGCTGGGAAAGACTCCCAGGCCAGCCATGGGCTTCAGGCCATCAGCAGCTGGCTGGAGTTGGCTGCAGGAGTGTCCCAGCACATGAGCATCACAAGCAGCGTAAGGAGGGAGTTTGCTGAGGAGAGAGGAGCCTCCTTTGCTCCTCTTCCTGCTCTCAGGGACTGCTGTCCTGAGTATAAATTTACATTGAGTACAAATTTACATGAGCTGAGTACAAATGAGCTGAGTACAAATTTACATGAGCTGGGTAATAGGGTTGGGGAGCAGTGTAATACCCCAGAAATCCATGAGGAATTAGTCCGGGACCTGCTGAGCCACTTGGACACCCACAAGTCCATGGGACCGGATGGGATCCATCCTAGCGTGCTAAGACAGCTGGCAGATGAGCTGGCCAAGCCGCTCTCCATAATTTTCCTCCAGTCCTGGCTCACTGGAGAGGTCCCAGATGACTGGAAACTGGCCAGTGTGGTCCCCATCCACAAGAAGGGACGGATGGAGGAACCTGGAAACTACAGACCAGTCAGCCTGACCTCAGTGCCAGGGAAAGTGATGGAGCAGATTATCCTGGCGGCAATAACTGCGCACCTGAAGGATGGCCAAGGGCTCAGGTCCAGCCAACATGGATTTAGGAAGGGCAGGTCCTGCCTCTCCAACCTGATCTCCTTCTATGATCAGGTGACCCGTCTGGTGGACATGGGGAGGCCTGTGGATGTGGTCTATCTGGACTTCAGCAAGGCCTTTGACACCGTCCCCCACAGTAAACTGCTGGCTAAGCTGTCAGCTCGTGGTTTGGACCGCAACACTCTGTGCTGGGTTGGGGACTGGCTGGAGGGCCGAGCCCGGAGAGTGGTGGTGAATGGTGCCACATCCGGCTGGCGGCCGGTCGCTGGTGGCGTCCCCCGGGGATCGGTGCTGGGCCCCATCCTCTTTAACATCTTCATTGATGATCTGGATGAGGGGGTTGAGTCAGTCATCAGCAAGTTTGCAGATGACACCAAGTTGGGAACAGATTTTAGTCAGTTAGAGGGTAGAAAGGCTCTGCAGAGGGACCTTGACCGACTGGACAGATGGGCAGAGTCCAATGGGATGGCATTTAATAAGTCTAAGTGCCGGGTGCTGCACTTTGGCCACGGCAACCCCATGCAGAGCTACAGGCTGGGGTCAGAGTGGCTGGAGAGCTGCCAAACAGAGAGGGACCTGGGGGTGCTGATTGACACCCGCCTAAACATGAGCCAGCAGTGTGCCCAGGTGGCCAAGAGGGCCAATGGCATCCGGGCCTGTATTAGGAATAGTGTGGCCAGCAGGAGCAGGGAGGTCATTGTGCCCCTGTACTCTGCATTGGTTAGGCCACACCTTGAGTACTGTGTCCAGTTCTGGGCCCCTCAGTTTAGGAAGGACATCGAGACACTTGAACGTGTCCAGAGAAGGGCAACGAGGCTGGGGAGAGGCCTTGAGCACAAGCCCTATGAGGAGAGGCTGAGGGAGCTGGGATTGTTTAGCCTGGAGAAGAGAAGGATCAGAGGTGACCTCATTGCCTCATTGCCCTCTGAAAGGTGGTTGTAGACAGGAGGGGGCTGGTCTCTTCTCCCAGGCAACCAGCACCAGAACAAGGGGACACAGTCTCAAGCTGTGCCAGGGGAGGTTTAGACTCGAGGTGAGGAAAAAGTTCTTCACTGAGCTAGTCATTCGTCATTGGAATGGGCTGCCCAGGGAGGTGGTGGAGTCGCCGTCCCTGGAGGTGTTCAAGGGGAGATTGGACGTGGCACTTGGTGCCATGGTCTAGTTGTGAGGTCTGTTGGAACAGGTTGGACTTGATGATCCTTGGGGTCTCTTCCAACCTTAGTTACTGTGATACTGTGATACTGTGATATCTCTTGTATTGCTATTTTGTTCCATCCATTATCATTTCACTCTGTGGGTCTCCTCTCCTTTTCCTGATCCCTCTTTCCTGCTGCTGAGGAGTCACTGGGTGATAGAACACTGCTGTAGTTTAGTCCCAGATGAGGGCTAAATGCAGACCGTACCATTACCCTCTTCTGAACTGGTGCTTGTAGTCTTCTCTGGCTTGTGAGCCTGACGTGAAAGGGTGCAGTGCAGCAAACCCTGTGGGGCTCTGCAGATGCAGTGGAACAGTAGAGGACCATTTTAGAGAGAATGACTCTGTCCTCACTGAAGCAGGCAGGACACAGCAGCAGAGAGGGAGCAGAGCCAAGCCTGCAGCTGATAGGTATGGCTATTTTTTGTGTGTGGGAATTTCTCTGCCATGTGATTTTGCATGCTGCATAACTTTAAATGTCAGAGAGAGAAACTCTACCCAGAGCAGTTCATTAATCCACAACTGCCTCTTAATAACTGCTGTCAGAGAAGACAAATAAAAGTTAATGGACCAAATTTTGTCCTCTGTTAAGTCACTACATTGGTGTTTCTGGTGATGTAAGCAAGGCTCCTGTGTAAGATGCTTTCATGTATTTATAGATCCAAACACACTGATTTGAAACAACACACAAGAGCAAAGTATTGATACTTCAACAGAAGCTGAGTCAGCAGTTCTGCCTTGCTGATTACATCTTGGACATGCATTGTATTGTTAAAATAGTGCCCTGCACTTGTGCAGTGGATGTGCTTGGTGTGTTTCAATGGGTAGCAGGGCAGTGTGGCCATCCAGGTGCTGCCCTGATGCCATGTGGTGCCATTTGTGCATCTCCAAAATATGTTTCCTTATCCTGTCAGAGTATAATAATCTCTGGATGAGATGGAATGTAACTGGGTGTCCAGATGGAGACAGGCAACAAGTGGTGTCCCTCAAGGGTCTGCACTGGGACCAGTGCTGTTCAATATCTTCAGTAATGCTATAGACAGCAAGACTGAGGCACCCTCAGAAATCATGCAAATGACACCAAGCTGAGTGGTGTGGTTGATAAGACTGAAGGTTGGGGTGAGTGCCATCCAGAGGGACCTGGACAGGCTGGAGAACTGGGCTGAGGAGAATCTCATGAGGTTCAATAAGGCAAAGTGTAAGGTCCTGTACCTAGGTCAGTGCAACCCTTGATACCAGTACATGCTGGGGTATGATGAGATTGCGAGCAGTCCTGCAGAAAGGACTTGGGAATGCTGGTGGATGAGAAACTGGACACGAGACAGCAATGGGCACTTGCAGCACAGAAGGCCAATGGCAGCCTGGGCTGCACCAAAAGCAGCTTGGCCAGAAATAGAGAGAGGGGATTCTGCCACTCTGCTCTGGTGAGATCTCACCTGGAGTGTTGTGTCCAGCTGTGGGCCCCCCAACACAAGAGAGATGTGGACCTGCTGGAGTGGGTCCAGATGAGGGCCACAAAGGACTGGAGCACCTCTCCTGTGGGACAGGCTGAAAGAATTTGGGCTGTTCAGCCTGGAGAAGAGAAGGCTCCAGGGAGACTTTATAGCAGCTTTCCAGGACTTGAAGGGAGCGTACAAGAAAGCTGGGGAGGGACTGTTCAGTAGGGCTTGTAGTGATAGGACAAGGGATGAGGAGGACAAGCTTGAGGAGGGCAGATTTAGACTGGATATTAGAAATAAATTCTTTCCAGTGAGGCTGGTGAGGCACTGGAACAGGTTGTCCAGGGAGGTTGTGGATGCTCCCACCCTGGAGATGCTCAATATCAGCCTTGATGTGTCCCTGGGCACCCTGATCTAGTTGAAGATGTTTCTAATTGGAGATGGGCAGGGGGGATTGAAGAAGATGACCTTTGAGGATCCCTTCCAACCCAATGCATCTGTGGATCCATGCAGATGAACTGCTAGAAGTCTCTTCCACTTGGCACATGCTGCCTCACACTCAGCTTTGGCTGCTTTACTCGGCAGCTGAACAAGCCAAAATCGCTGCTGAAATACCACGGTCTCGTTGCTTTCCCCTCTGCACTTCACCTCTGCTCTTCACCTCTGCTCTTTTCCATCCTCTGCCCATACAGACATTTCTTCCAGTGCGGTACCTGCCTCAATCTCTTCACTCTATCGCATCGTGTCCCGCGATGATCTCTTGGTCCACGTACAGCTTCCCAAGCACGTCAGTGTTAAGTTTAAAGCGATGCTGCCCTCTCCTGTTCACTCCTGCCCTGGGTGATCTGCTCCTAAGCGAGGAGCGCAGGATCAACGGTGTTCGTGACCCCCCTCCCCCCGGAGCTAAACGGTATTCAGAAGGGGTCAACCTTTCCCCTGTATTCTTAGCAGTCTTTTTAGGTCTGCACAAATAGTTTGCCACGGAAATGTTCTTTCTGATTCTATTCTTCGGTATTTGGAGGGCCACTGACATGATCAGAGGGCTGCAGCATGTCTCCTATCAGACAGGGGGAGAGAGATGGGGCTGTTCAGCCTGAGAATGGTGAAATACTGGACCAGGTTGACCAGGGATGTGGTTGAGGCCCTGTCCCAGGAGACATTCAAGACCAGCCTTGATGTGTCCCTGGGCAGCCTGATCACATTGGAGGTGTCCCTGCTGAGTTCAGGGAGGGGTTGGATAAGATGACCTTTGGGTCATCCAACCCAATGCAATCTGTGAAATCTGTGAATTTCCACCTTACCAACATTCCTTCTCTCCCCCCGCTGCCCCTTTGGGGTTTTTTTTGTTTATAGTTTACTTATTTATTTATTAACCATCTGCTTCTTACCCAGTTTCTTCTTCCTAAAGAGCTTTCTAAACACACTCCTCCACCAGCCCAGCTAGAAGAGCTAATTGCAACAAGCAGTTCATTAGCAATCAGAGGAGACAGTCAGTCAAAGCCTGCTTCCATTATTTGGTCCTTGAGAGAAGAGTTTGACACAATAATTGTGTTGGCTCAGACAGCTTCCCAGAAGAGCCCATCAGGGAGACAACCCCTGCTTGAGGAGAAAGGGCAAATGTGTGACAGCACTGAGGTCTAGACAAGATGAAATAACAATCATTTAGTTCTTACATTGTTCTTGTTACCACCCCTCCTACTCAATAACTTAAAATATTCACACAGCTCTTTTTAGGAACAATGCCTCCTCCCCCCCCCCCCCCCCAGTTCAAGCCAGGATTGTGTAGTTCACTCATTTTGAAACCAAATTTTCCCAACCATGGGAGGAAAATTCAAAAGTAGCACTACAGGGCTAGGAAAAAAAATAACATCGTGTTGTTAATGTAATTGTTTAAATGATTATTGACTTAATATCAAAAGAAAACAGATAATTAAATGCCTATTATTCTTTTTCTTAAGTTTTATGCTGACAGCATCTCATTTTTGCTAGTGTAAGGGCAATTGAGAAGTGGCTGTAAATACTGACTGCAAGCAGTTAGGTTAATCAGCCTTTAACTGCTGGCTGTAGCTCAGCCCCTCCAGTGCCAGGGAGGGAGTGTTCTGGGGCTCCTGTTATTGTGGCCAATTCTCATTCCTCTGCTCTGGAGGAGCTGAGCTGCTTCTGCCATGGGAAGGTGATTAGCAATTTCCTGCCTAGTGATAGTCAAACAGAGATGGAGAAGCTCAAAAGCCTTAAAAAGCCAAAGCACTGGGTGCTGCTGTTCTGCTTCTTCAGCATCCACAGCACTGGGTGATGCTGGTTCAAACTCTGCCCAGAGTCTGTTAGTCACCACCTCTTTGGCCTTCAGCATTTCCAGGGATGAGTTCTCCAGCTGGCCTCCTAATATGCTCAGTGCTGCAAGGGTTGAACACCTCTGCATGAGTGCTGAAGACTATCAGCTCACTCAGACAAGGTTGTTACCACTTTGTAAGTGCTGTAGAGAGCTGGAGATTTAGTTCATATGTTCTGATGTCTACAATCATGTCTTTCCTTGGTAGCACATGCTGATTCAAACAAGGAATCACAAAGTGATAGAGATTAGAAGGGACATCTGGAGATCATCTAGTCCAACCCTCTTGCTAAAGCCAGTTCACCTAGAGCAGGTTGTACAGAAACATGTGCAGGAGTTTCCAGAGACAGAGACTCCACCACTTCTCTGAGCATCTTGGTCCAGTGCTCTGGGACCCTCAAAGTAAAGAAGTTCCTTCTCGCCTTTAGATAGAACTTCCTGTGTTCAAGTGTATGCCCATTACCTCTTGTCCTGTCACTGGGGACCACTGGCCCCATCTTCTTGACACCCACCCTTTAGATATTTGTAAGCATTAAGATTCCCCCTCAGCCTTCTCTTCTCCAAGCTAAACTGCCCCAGCATCTTCAGCCTTTCCTCATATGAGAGATGTTCAGCCCCCTCATCACCTTAGTGGCCCAGCACTGGACTGTCTCCAGTAGTTCTTTGTCCTTTTTGAGCTGGGATTCCCAGAATTTCTTCAGAATATCCCTGTTTCCTTCCCCTCTGTATTCACATGTACTCCTCAAATCCCACACACCTCTGTCTGTTTCATAAGGCACCCAGATTTGCTTCCTGAGCTCTGCATAGGCACATCTGAAAATCTCTTGCTGGCTAAATCTTTCATTCACCTGGAAGCCACATAACAAGGCAGACTGCCTGGAGCATTCACTTTTGTCAGTCAGTGTTGCTTTCAAGGTGTTCAGCGGCTGAGCAGCAGCCACTTCATTTGCAGTCTCCATTCAAGGCATGCCTGCAGGTGCTGTAGTGTGCTTACAGAATTGCCTAGCTCAGAAAAGACCTTTAAGATCATCTAGTCCAATCATCAGCCTAACACTGACGCGTCATGGTCTAAACCATACCCCTACACACTACTTCTAGTTGTATCTTAAATACCTCTAGGGATGGGGACTCCACCACCTGCCTGGACACAATGTTCTAAAGTCTGATCACCGTTTCAGTGAAGAAATTCTTCCTAATATCCAATCTAAACTTCCTTTTGTGCAACTTGAGACCCTTTCCTCTTGTCCTATCACTTGTTACTTGGTTGAACAGACCAGCCTTCACGTGACTTCAGTCTCCTTTCAGGTAGTTGTGGAAAACAATGAGGTCTCCCCTCAGTCTCCTTTTCTCCAGATTAAACAACCTCATCTCTCTCAGCTGCTCTTCATAAGACTCCTCTGGACCCTTTGACAGCTGCATTGCCCTTCTCTAGGCATCCTCCAGCACCTCAGTGTCCTTCCAGCAGTGGGGGTGAAGACAAAGCTTTATGATGAGAAAAAGACAATGAAACAAGATGTTAAGGCAGCTAGTTGGTCACTGAGTCACAGCTCCTAGACACTGGGCCACAAAGCAGCTACAGAGAACCACAGGATGTCTCCTGCTTTTTCACTCACAGATACACAAAGTTTAGACAAGTTCTCCCCAACACACACATGCCCTTTAGACTAACTTAGTAAGCAGCTTGTGCCCAAGGTTGAATTTCCAGAGGAAACTACATTTTGCTTTTCTTCATCTCCCATCCCCGATGGAGATTTCTGGTGGTCTCTTAGGGTCTGATTTTCAGGCTGCTGAATCCAGCATGAGTTGCTCTTTGATGTTCAACCAAGAGACCACAGATCAAGACCTTAGCAATTAGTCTGGGGCACATGTGCTGGTGGCTTATGAGGTGGATGCTGAGAGTGTAAAACAATAGCAGAGGAGGCATACAAGGGAAGTGACTATTTGTGTTGGATGCTGTATGACAGCTCCTACTGTCAGCTGTGGTCTCTACTACTGATGTGGCAACAGCTTAGAAGAAGAGGAGGTAAGAACTCCTTAGACAAAGAAGATTAAAGTCAGCAGAATGTTAAAAAAGAAGGGGCAGGAGGACTGAAGATCACAGAACTATAGAAGTGCCTTGCTTGGGAAACACTTCTAAGATCATCAAGTCCTATCATCAACATAAGAAAAACATGGCCATTAAAGCATATCCCAAAGTGCCATGTCCACACATTTCTTGAACACTTAGGTGGTGGAGACAGAGACTCCACCACCTCCCTGGGCAGCCTGTTCCAATGCCTGACCACTCTTTCAGTCCAGAAAGTTTCCCTAATATCTGACCTAAACCTCTCCAGGCCATCTCCTCTCATTCTATCAGCTGATATTAGGGAGAAAAGACCAACTCCTACCTCACTCCAACATCCTTTCAGGGAGCTGTAGAGAGCAACTTGGATGCTTGTTGATCACCGTTTATGAAGGAAGGTGAAGAGGAATCTGAGGAAGCTGCAAAGGAAAATATGACTAGGAATGGAAACCAAGTTTTCCCAGCCGCCTCAGAGGTAAAATGCCAATGACAACAACTAACAACATTTTTTTTTCCAGAAGCATACAGCATGATGAGTAAATAAATCCAAACTTCTAAAAATTCTTGCAGTGGGACTGTAATAATTATAGGATGTTGGCAAACACCTCTAACCAGAGCAAAAATGTTTCTCCTCTAAGTCCCAGATCACATATTCAAATGGGGCAGTGCCTACTTGTGCCTACTCTGAATTTGGTCTCTGGCTTGCTTTGTTTCTGGGTAGGTTTTTTGGTTTGTGGGGGTTTTGTTTGATTGTTTGGTTGGTTTGGTTTGGTTTGGGATTTGTTGGCAACATTTCAGATCCTTTGAAAAATCTTTACAAGAGGAAGTACCTCAGATCCCTTTCTATGATATAAAGTATCATGATGGAGTAGGCCCAGAGGAAGGCCACGAAAATGATCAGGGGATTGGAGCACCCCTGCTATGAAGACAGGCTGAGGCAGCTGAGGTTGTTCAGCCTGGAGAAGAGAAGGCTCCATGGAAACCTAATAGTAGCCTGAAGAGGGCTACAAGAAGGTTGGAGAGAGACTGTGTCCAAAGGCCCACAGTGATAGGATGAGGGAAAATGGTTTGAAATTAGAGAAGAATAGATTTAGATTGGCTGCTAGGAACAAGTTCTGCACCATGAGGGTGGTGGAACACCAGAACAGCTTGCTCAGGGAGGTAGCTGAGGCCCCATCCCTGGAGATATTCAAGGTGAGGCTCAACAGGGCTCTGGGCAACCTGACTGGGATGAGGATGTCCCTGCTGACTGCAGAGGGGGTTGGACTGGATGACCTTTGTTAGGTCCCTTTGAACCCAGACCATTCTATGATTCCGTGATCAAGGAATTATTTCAAAACTGGATGAATCCAAGTGTTCTTTATTGTGATCCCGAGAGCTTTTTCTCTGCAGGTCAAAGACCAGGTTTTAAAAGTCTAAACCTGTTCCAAACCCACTGTGAATGGTTTTCTGGGAAGGAAAGATTATATATTATGCTTGGTTTCTTTCCAAGGTCTGTATGTCTTACATGAGTACTCCTCTGTCTCCTTCTGTGGTGACATATCTGAGATCAATTACGCCAACAGTAAAGTCTGGAATTTTTATAGTCTAGCTCTTTCCAAGCATTTTCATTGAAGAACTTAGGAAGGCTGAGGCACAGGACAAGCCCAATAACCCTGGCCTGTTATCGATATCATCTCCAGCCCTGTGTCTTTTGCTCTCTACCCTCTCCAAGCAGAAAACACTGGTCCATGTAGTACACATACTCCCTTGTGGTGGTTTAAATGGTCATCTGTATGTTCTCCTGAGGGCTTCAGGAATGGGCAGTCTCGTTAGTGCCTGTCATGGGTGGACGGGCCAACACATGTTCTGTTTGCGTAAGAGAAATTCTCCTCTCTTGCCTTTGCCTCTTTTATTCAGCAGCACATTCCAATAGCAAATTACTTTCTCTGTGAAGAACTTTCTCCTCACCTCCAGCCTAAACTTCCCCTGGCACAGCTTGAGACTCTGCCCTCTTGTTCTGGTGCTGGCAACAAAGCTGGGAAGGGGTCTGGAGCACAGCCCTGTGAGGAGAGGCTGAAGGAGCTGGTGGTCTTTAGCCTGGAGAAAAGAAGGCTCAGGGGAGACCTTCTTGCTCTTGCCAACTCCCTGAAGGGAGGTTGTAGCCAGGTGGGAGTTGGTCTCTTCTCCCAGGCAACCAGCACCAGAACAAGAGCACACAGTCTTGCGCTGCACCAGGGGAGGTTTAGGCTGGATGTTAGGAAGAAATTCTTCCCAGAAGGAGAGATTGCCTATTGGAATGGGCTGCCCAGGGAGGTGGTGGAGTCACTATTCCTGTTAAAAAAAGACTGAATGAGGCACTTGGTGCCATGGTTTAGTTGATTAGATGGTGTTGGGACTCAATGATCTTTTCCAACCTGGTTAATTCTGTGAGTCTGTGGTTCTGTAATTACAACCAACATCCTTTCATTGCATTGATTCTTCCTTCATTTGGCTTTAGATTTTGCAAAGCTTGTTTAGATGCAGGATGCTGAATCTGTCATGCTGCACTGAGCAGCACTTGAGTGTGCAAATGCTCCTACCAGCTGAGCTAAGAAGGCAGTAAATTCTGAGGAGCAGCAGCATGGTGCTTCACTGACTGGGAAACTGGGAAGTGAAGATGCAACTGTATTAGTCAGTACGATGGGAGGTCACTGTCAGTGCTTTAAATCAAGGCTTAAAGAGAGCAAAGAGCCTTAAGTTGGTGGTTGAACAGCAGGTGGGGTTTTGCCCCCACAAAGGTCAGATGCTGGGTTTCCAACATCGTGTTGTGGAATCTTCTTCTTCACAGCTGCTGTTCACTGCCCATTCTCAGTGCTGTCTAGAACTTGAGTGCCCTACTGGATCCTTTCTGGCCTATTCCTCAGCTCCAATGGGAATTTTGGATGTGGGTGAGGACATTAAAGAGATACATGCGTGATTGGCTGGAAAGTGCTGCGAATAAAGTGATTACACCCTCCTAAGTACTTCTGAAAGCCATCTGCAGAAATTTGAGATAACAGAACCCAGTTTTCTCTTTTATCAAAGAGCATGTTCAGAAAAAGTAATGGGGCTAAGGAGGAATTGGTTGGCTTTCAACAAAAAGTAATTATCTATGACTGAATGTACACATGCAGCACAGATGTGGAAGGAGGTGCAAGCGTAGGAGTCTTTTCCTTGGTAAAAATGCATTTGTAAGACTTAAAAAGGATTCCCAAGGCTAACAGAAGGTGATGTGCCCTACTGATAGCTTTTTACAACTTGACTTAGGTTTCTGTGTTCAGATTGCTTCAGCACAGCTATGGGAAAATATGCTCCTGGTTGTAGAACTAGGAAGGAATGTCTATTTTTTTTTCATCCTCGTGTAATTGAAAACTGACTGACAACAATTGGCAGGGATCAAAATATTCACATTTGGGCAAAGACCAAACGTGGGAAATACCAGGCCAAGGGAATTTTTTGGGGGGAAGATTATGAGGAATTGCATAAGAATGGTTTTGTTGTTTGTTTTGTTTGGGGGTTTTATTGTAATGGTGTTTTATTGGAGCTGACTCAAAGTATAAGTTGGCCAACTGCTTCTTCCCGGTGTTGGTTCTTTGAATCCCACATTTATTACTGAGTAGAAATGTAACAGACAGGGTTTCTTTAAATAGAAATCACATTCTTGTCAGCTTACCCAAATCCCAAATATGGGGCACAGTGTCAGAGAAAAGCACTAGCATGAGGGATTCAGAGACTTGACAACTGTACAGACTCTGCTTCTGCCTGATAAAAAGCTTACACTGACTTGTGCTGCTTGAATTCACACAGAATAGTGGAATCATAGAGTCATTAAGGTTGGAAAAGACCTTTAAGATCATTAGTTCCAACCATAACCATTCTCCTGCAGGGAAGTGGCAGCAGCCCAGCTAGTGCAACACTGGGTGCTCCTGCAGTGATAAAGAGTAAACTAAAAGCCTCCAGGGAAGTGCAGTGGTGCTCACTGCTCTACTGGGGTGCCACTGGGGCACTGTGCCAACCTTCTCTTTGTTAGCAGTCCCTGCTGAGCCCATGCCTCTTCTCACACCCTCCTTGGTGGATATTTTCATCTTCTTCCTTCCGCACACTAAGGGATTGGAATGCTTTCTGTCCTGCTCCAGTTTGTTGAGGATACCCTGCCCTGCCCTTCCCCTCCCCTCCCCTAGAAACCAGCTGTTCAGATGACTCCTAGAAACCTTCCTTTCCCTTTCCTCTCTATGCTCCAGCTGCTGTTACCAAGACACTTGGACCACGACCTGCTTCCAAGGTGCTACTGCAATTTGAAATTGGGTAGAAGGAACAAAAACCCTGCCTGTCCTGTGCAAGTGGTTCACTGTGCTGAGCCACCACATCAGCCAGAGTCTAGCTCCTTATTACGTCCAGATGAACAAACAGTTTGCCTGCCAAGAATATGCTTAGTGCTTCAGGAAAGCCTGCCACTGAAGTCATTCTGCCCCTGTACTCAGCACTGGTTGGGCCATACCTTGAGTACTGTGTCCAGTTCTGGGCCACTCAATTCAAAATGTTGAGATGCTCAAATGTGTCCAGAGAAGGGCAACAAAGCTGGTGAGGGGTCTGGAGGACCTCATTTTTACCAAGGAAAAGACTCCACCTTGTGAGGAGAGGCTGAGGGAGATGGGGTTGTTTAGCCTGGAGAAGAGGAGGCTGAGAGGGGACCTTAACATCTACAAATGTGTGCAGGGCTGTCAGGAGGATGGAGCCAGGCTCTTCTCAGTGACACCCAGTGACAGGATGAGGGGCAATGGATGTAAACTCAGTCACAGGAAATTCCATCTCAAAAGGAGAGAAACTTCTTTACTGTGAGGGTGCTGGAGGCCTGGAGCAGGCTGCCCAGAGAGGTTATGGAGTCTCCTCCTCTAGAGACATTCAAAACCTGCCTGGATGCGTTCCTGTATGAGCTGCCCTGGGTGATCCTGCTTTGCAAGGGGTTGGACGCAATAATCTCTAGAGGTCCCTTCCAACCCCTAGCATTCTGTGATTCTATGAATTTCTAGTGTTAACTACCCAAAGAAGACTTAATTGCACTTGTCTGAGTAAAACTGATAGTCATTTCAGTTTGGGGCCTGAGAACTCTTCTTGCTCTCTACAACAACCTGAAAGAAGGTTGTGGGCTTGTTCAACCAAACAACAAGGACAAGCGGAGATGGCCTCAAGTTGCACCAAGGGAAGTTTAGGTTGGATATTAGGAAGCATTTCTTCACTGAAAAGTTTATCAGACATTGGAACATTGTGCCCAGGGAGGTGGTGGATCCCTCCTCCCTGGGGGTTGTCAAGGCTGCTTTGAGCAGCTGAGTCTGGTTAAGAGACATCCCTGCCCATGGCAGGGGGGGTGGAGTAGACACTCTCTGAGGACCCTTCCAACCTAACTCACTCTGTGATTCCATGAATGTGACCAGTTTTCAGGATATTTGGAAAGGGAATCTGAATTTTGGAGATGAAAACTACTTCCATCAAAATTAAAGCCCAGGGTGTCTCAGGACTAGTATGCTTTGCAAAAGCTTCCTTCTTCAGCAGAACAAGCTGGTCCTTCTTACATAAGGCAAATGAACTGTTAAATGTGGGGGCTGAACCAACTCTGGTTTCTGTCCACAAGAGGACAGACAGTAACAGTCAAATAGACGGAGCTGGGTCCTAGATGAAGTAAGTTCATCAAAGGCAGTCAGTGCCACAGTATCAACTGCTTCTGGGAAGGCTGCAAAATAATGTATCCTAGCCAGTACAAACCAGATACAAAAATACATCTGCTAACCAAGCAGAGAGCAGACAAATGAAGCACAGATATATTTCAGATGCAGCACAGAGCAAAAAAATGCCATAAATATTTAAGGGCTTATAATTAAACAATATACTTTCAGTGAGGAGCCTGAAGCAACATAGGAAGTGACACTGCCTGCCAGAGGCTTTAGCCCTATAGAAACATTTGGAGGAGAAGACATGAAGGGGAAGATTTGATAGATCAGGGACAAAGACTGTGATTTTAGGAACTCTTGTGTCAGAAGGCCAATGGCATCCTGGACTGCATCAAAAGAAGTGTGTCCAGCTATGGGGCTCCCAACACAAGAGAGACATGGGCCTCATGGAGCAGGTCCAGGAGGTTCTGAAGATGATCAGGGGTCTGGAGCACCTTTCCTGCAAGGACAGGCTGAGGGAGCTGGAGATGTTCAGCCTGGAAAAGAGATCCTTGCTGGGATCTCTGCAGGCAAAGAAATTCATCAGTTCAGGGATCAATCTTCTTCATCACTGAAATTGGTCTCTTCTGGCCTCTGAATCGGTACTCACTTGTGTAGCCACAGGAAAGCTCATTTATTGAGATGGCTGATTTCAGGGTGATTGGATGGATATTTCCTCTCTCTGCCTTCTGAAACTGATCACACAAAGACTACCCTCAGTGATTCCTACATCAGAAATACTTCTGTAGAAACCTCACTCAGTTTTCAGTGACCTTTTCTTTATACTGGTTTCATGAAGCACCCAATTCATTCATGGAGCTATTAATTAGTACTGAATTCAATCATTTTGGAGTGTTTTAGGTTATTACCATCATAGGGATGGAATATGATCTGGTGCAGGAACTTGGCTTTATTTATGCCCTTGGATACAAAAAAAAAACCCCCAAACAAACCAAACCTTAGCAGGGGGAGAATTCAGCTGCAAACTAAAGGGAATAAAACCTGACCTTTCTTGACAAACTGTCTAAATTTTTGTGGCTTTCTCATATCTTCATGCTGTGAGTAATGTAAGGAATGCTGCAGTGTCTGCAAAGCCTGATATTAAAAATAAAAACTTTGTCCAAGCCAGTTGCAGTTCCCTCTGTCCACTTTTCATTTGTTCATTCTCTCTTTAACACAACCCCCCCCCACACACACACTTCCTTACAAGAAAGCAAGTCCTGTATATTGTTCCCACACGAAACACTCCTCCACATGGGTCTGTCACTGACAAGACATCCCACTGCTCCTAAGAGATCCATGAGCAGCCACTGATGTGTCTTTGCCAGGAGTCTCCTGTCTTTTTAAGAAACATGGTTTCATTTAACTCCTCCCAGAGCAAGGCGTTGTAAGAGCAGAGCTATAAGAGCTTGCAAAGCCCTTCCAGCTGACCAAGATGAATTTTTGTGCATCTCCTGCCATCTTGTGGGACTGTGAAAAACATTCACCTTGCTCATTGAGTGCTGAAATTCACAGATTGCATTGGGTTGGAAGGGGACCCATGAAAGTCATCTTGTCCAACCCCCTGCACTCAACAGGGACATCTCCAACGAGATCAGGCTGCCCAGGAACACACCAAGCCTTATCGTGAGTATCTCCTGAGACAGGGCATCAACCACATCCCTGGGCAACATCTTCCAGTATTTCACCACTCTAATTGTGCAGAACTTCCTTCTGATGTACAACCTAAATCTCCCCTGCTCCAGTTTCAAACCATTGCCCCTCATCCTATCACTCCAAGCTCTTCTAAACAGTCCCTCCCCAGCCTTCCTGCAGGTCCCCTTCAGGTACTGAAATGCAGCTCTAAGGTGTCCCTGAAGCCTTCTCTTCCCCAGGCTGAACAGCCCCAATTCTTTCAGCCTGTCTTCACAGGAAAGGTGCTGCAGCCCTCTGATCATCTTGATGACCCTCCTCTTGACCTGCTCCAGCAGGTCTATGTCTCTCCTGTGCTGGTGTGAGAGCTTTTCTTATGTCCCCCACTGACTAGCAAACAAGCAACACCCTGAGCATAGCAGTGAACCCTCTTTAGTAGAAGCAGCTTGAGGGCAACCTGCTGACCTTACTGGCACTGCTCTAAACCTCTCCCAGTATGCTTGTGCCCAGGCTGGCCAACTATAGATTAATTATCTAGTCATTATTAGCAGAAGAGAGAGAAGTATGTAGGACTTTCCTTACTGTTGGCCATCTTAGGGACTGACCGTGGTGTCTGCTAGGGAAAATCTGCTACAAGAGCTCTTCTATATACAGCACAGTTGGCAGGCACATTGAGTAAATGAGCATGGGGTTAGAAGCTAAGAACTCTTGCCTGCAACCCCAATTAACCCCAGCTCAGGCTGCATGGGTGGCCTCACACACGGCTCTGGGCACAAAGAAAGAAGCTAACAACTTCTGAGTGATAATCCCATGTTTGTCCTTTCTTAAAGCTTCCCACTGCAATGAGGAACAGCTTTACTCTGTGTAAATAAAGCAAGAGCTACTGCCAGCCCGTGAACCACACGCTGCCCTACAGAGCTGCTAAAGCGTGGCAGGGTTTGAATACCAGTGGCTGAACCAGGTGAGTACTCCCATGTTGTCACTGTGGGAGAGTAAAAAGAGACAGTCTGGCTTGGTGTGACTTCTAAGTATCTTTAATGTGACCAGTTTGGTTTCACACTCCTGGCATACCATCATCCAGCCTTTTATTTTGTCTAACCAGGTAATGGCAACAGAAATCAATCATAGAATCATAGCATTGTTAGGGTTGGAAGGGACCTCAAGGATCATCCAGTTCCAGCCCCCCTGCCATGGGCAGGGACACCTCACACTAGGGCAGGTTGCTCACAGCCACATCCAGCCTGGCCTTCAAAACCTCCAGGGATGAGGCTTCCACCACCTCCCTGGGCAACCTGTTCCAGTGTCTCACCACCCTCATGCAGAAGTTCTTCTTCCTAACACCCTCCCCTGGTCACCTAGAGTACTTGCGACAGCACTATCAGAAATCTATCATCCCTGGCTTTGGTCCCAACTGCTGGCCCCCTCCTGCCTGGTGGGCAAGCAGCTCTGTGGCAGCTACTGGTGAGTGCAAGAGGTTTGAAACCTGTACTGGTGCAGGGCTCTACACTTGTCCTGTTGAACTTCATCAGAAAATTTTAAAACCTCTGCATGGTTGACTACACTTCCCTCATGAAACTACCAAAGGTCACCTCAACTAGGAAAATAATCAGCATGAGCTTTGTCCTCTTTTTAGAGGCTTTCATCCACCCATTCCCCTCATCACTGACATGAAAAACACTTCCAGTGCTTCGCAGAAGAGGAGAGCACAAGCACACATTTCCCCAGCTGTGGTTAGACTAAGTGTTGTAATGAATGCTAATCTAGGGAGAGGCCACATATTCCAAAGAAACTCTCCAAAGAGTTCCAAAGAAAGTCTTGCCTGAAGGCATAAGATAGAGCAACTATGGTTGTTGCAACTGTAGGGAAGGTTGCTGGGTTTCATGAGAATGTGCCTGCAAGGCTCTCACTGCCTCTGGACAAAATCCTCAGCTTTGGGAGCATTCCTAAAGACAAGGGCAGAGCCACACAGATGCTGCTGAGGAAAGGCTGAGAGAGCTGGGGCTCTATCCTTCTGCATCAGGGGAAGTTTTGGTGAGGAGAAAGTTCATCACAGAAAGAGTAATTGGCCATTGGAATGTGCTGCCCAGGGAGGTGGTAGAATCACCATTGCTGGAGCTGTTCAACAAAGGATTGGATGTGGCACTTGGAGCCATGGTTTAGTTGTCAGGAGGCACTGGGTATTAGGTAATAGGTTGGACGTAATGTTCTCTGAGGTCTTTTCCAACCTGGCTGATTCTGTGATTCTATGATTCTGTGCAGCAGTTTCATAAGCATGCAAACATGTATAGAATTCCAAATATGCCTGGGACTAGAAGTGTCCCATGGGCAAAAGGCCTTTCACAGACATTGCAGAGGCAAAGACGCTTCCTCAGCTTCCTCTTTAGCTTGGAAAAGAGGAGCCTGAGGGGTGACCTCATTCGTGGTTATAAAGATGTGAAAGGCAGTGTTGGGAGGACAGAGCCAGGCTCTGCTCAGTGATGGTCAATGACAGGACAAGGGGCAATGGGTGCAAGCTGGAGCAGAGAAGGTTCCATGTGACCAGAAGGAAAATTTTTTTCACTGTAAGGGTGCCAGAGCCCTGGAGCAGGCTGCCCAGAAGGGTTGTGGAGCCTCCTTCTCTGGACACATTCAAAACGCACCTGGATGTGTTCCTGTGTGACCTGCCCTGTGTGATCCTGCTCTGGCAGGGAGCTCGGACTGGATGATCTCTGAAGGTCTCTTTGAGCCCCTAAAATTCTGCAACTCTTTGATTCTGAGTTCTGTGAATTAGTTCCAGTGTTTCCTATTTCTCCTATTTTCCAAGAGGATTGATGATATGGGTGACCCTGTAAAGAGTAATGCTTAAGCCACGTGGTTAAGAACACATGAAAGCGAATGAGGTAGCAATGAGTGCTTTCATGTGACTGAGATGTTAGCATCAATTGTTCATTACAAACAATGCATTTGTGATCTGAGAAGACCTCATGGACATTTCCCTACATTCTTTGTTAATGGAAGTGGGGGAAAACCAGACTTTGTCTGAATCACTTCAGCTCGCTGTGGTCTCACCAAGTGGCTGTAAACATGACTTTGTAGGGTATCATTATTCTTGCTAGAAATAATAACGACACAGAGATACTGGAGAGAGTGCAGAGGAAAGCCATAAAGATGATCCAAGGGCTGGAGCAGCTCTGCTATGAGGACAGGATAAGGGAGCTGGGGTTGTTCAGCCTAGAGAAGACTCTGGGGGAAACTTAGAGCTGCCTTCCAATACCTGAAGAAATCCTGCAAAAAGGCTGCAGAGGGACGTTTCATAAGGTTGTCCAGAGACAGGACAAGGGGGAATGGTTTAAACTGAGGGAGAGCAGGTTTAGACTGGATCTGAGAAAGAAGTTCTTCAGAATGAAGAGTAGGTTGCCCAGGGAGGCTGTGAATGCCTCCTCCCTGGGGGTGTTCACGGTCAGGTTCAGTGAGGCCTTGAGCAGACCAGTTAAGAGGCTGGGAAGGAGGTTGGAGAAGAGGAGCTCCAAGGTCCTGTTCAACCTAAGCTATTCTACGATTCTGTGAAATAGAGTGAAGAACACTGTTCCTTATAAAATCCTCATCCCTGGCTAGATGCTGCTTGTAATTGTCTTCATTCCAACTAGGGTATAGTGTCATCTGCAGACTTTGCTTCAGGTGCTCAATCTCATGGTAGTAGCTCTGGAAGTGCTGTGTTCATTATATGATTACCAGGATTAGTGAACTTCACGGTGTCCATCTTGTTACAGTCATATGGGGAATTAATTCTGAGCCTCACTGCTATGACTCAGACTGTGTTAACTGCACAATCCAGCAGCATAAAGCTCAATATGGAACTCCTGAATGTTAAAATTCAGTCAAAATCTTGGGTAGCATCTTGCTAATTGCATCATCTTGCTGAATACACAGGAAAACTGCATCGCTAGTAACCATGGATATTAATCTAGAAGCACACATCCCTTTCAGGCAGCAGCAAACCCTTTCCAGATCCTTAATTGGCCTAAACCAAAGCAGATCACTATGGGTTGGCTGTGTCCGCTATTTAAAAGAGAAAAAAAAAAACAAAAACCAAAAAAAAAAAAAAAAAAAAAAAAAAACCACAAACCAAAAAAGCAACCTTAGGAGGCACAACTGCTGGAAACTGGAGAAATAAAAGGTAAGATTTGACTGCAGTAGAGTCAGTGTAACTATTGATAATTGCTCTGGTTGCCCTAGAGGAATTAATAAAACACCAACTAGGAAGCAGATTCCTAACCAGAACGGAAATCTTAACAGCCTAATTAAGTACAAGATGCTGTTTGGTTTCTTTTTCTTTTACAGATACTTCAGTTTCTCTGCATTCCATTCTTTCTCTTTGAACCACAGGCAAGTTAGCACTGGCCCATCCAACTGCAAGAGAAACGCCATCAGCACCACGCCCAAAAGATGATGCAAACAAATTAGCAAGATAAAACAACAAATAAGGTACTGCAAAGCTTGTGCCAATGGTAGTCCCAGCAGCAATTGACATAATTGCTCAGTTTTGTGGCTCTTGGCGAAGGATACCAAGCACTGGCAATCTTTTTCCATAGCATGGATGGACATTCTAACAGTCTGAATAAACAAACAAATGAGTGACAAACATCTGGAACCGATTCTTAAACATGATTACAGTTGCTTGAACTGATAGGAAAACAAAGATTCATGGTTTGGGTTGGTGTGGACACCTGAAAATTCCCCCCAGCACTAAATTTGACAGACTAGCTCAGTAGAGGCAAACAGCAGCTGTATTTAGAAACCGAAACTACAATTGACAAAGAAATGCTATGAATATGTCCAAAATAGACAGCAATTAAAATATTTGCAGAATTTGACAATTAACAAACAGCACAAGGACATCATAACTACTCCATCCTTGACAACCCCTTCATAGCGAAAAACTACCTCCACCACACGTTTCCTGGCCCTGAGCCTCTGAAAGGCCGGGGCCAGATCTACCCCCCCTGATTACAGGGGGGGTCCCGTCTTGAACCTCCCGCCGGGCACCGGCAACACGCTTCCCTGCCTACAGGGCAGTCGCTCTCGGCCCGGCACTCCCAAAAAGCCCCACTGAGAGCCTCAGGCTCTGGCCTGCGCCCCACTTACGGGCCGGCCCTCCTGGCTGCAGCACAGCACCACCTCTTCAGGAGCCCGGGGACTGACTTCCGCCCTCTAAGGGCCAGGCAAGGTTGGTTCCTGTCAGCTGCCTAAAGCTGCCTCCCCTGCCCTGCTTACAGGGACCTCGGGCGGCTGCTGGGGACAGAAGGGGCCGGGAGGGGCCGGAGGGCTCCACAACTCTTCACACCGGCCCCCAGTACGGGGCTGTTAAGCTGACGGGCCGCCGAGAGAACAGGCTGCCATGAAGGCAGAGACCCAGGCCCTGAACTACAGGTGGGTCACCTTGCCGCAACACGACTATAAGCGGCTTGGCTGGGTCCTTTGACTAAAAGGGAGGGGCAAGCCGAGCTCCCACCCCGCTCGAGGCCCCCAAGGAGGCTGCCCGGCAACTGCCCAGAGCCCCTCTTTCCCTCCTGGGAAGCCTAAAGCTAAGCTAGGCTAAGCTACCCTGCAGCCTTTTCAAAGGGACCTAAAGGACAAGCAGACTCAGGCGCACAGAGTCCAGGGGTGGGAGTGGGGGGCCACACACACAGCCCTTCCCAGGAGGGGGAGCAAGCTCTGGGCAGCCACTGGTGGGGCAGACATCCTTACCCCGAGCGGGAGAGCAGAGGGTCAGACTCGGCCCCTCCAGGGGATGCGTGGAGGCAGAGGGACCTCGGGAATGCCAAGGGGCAAACGTCGTGACACGCCCCGAGTACAGGGGGTCACGCTGGCCACGCCGCCAGCAACCTACCGGGGCTGTTTAAAGGGCCCTCCCCTGCTTACAGGGGGGGCTGGGGTCCAGGGAGCTCCAGTTCCCCCACAGGGCTGGAGACGCTGGCACGCACCCTCCTTACAGGGTTGCCGGTCTCCGGGCAGCCTAAAGGAGCAAGGTGGCAAAAGGCCAAAAACAGCACAAGCAAAGGACCAAGCCCTGCTTACAGGGAGGTCGCCCAGCGCAATGGGCACCCTAACGGTGCTGGCAGAGATCTTGTGTTACCGCAGCCAAATTCGGAGGGAAGTCTCATTGCCCAGGGCACGCCTTTCCCCCGTTGTCCTGTTCTTCGGCCCAACGCTGCTCCTCTTCTCGTCGCCTCTTGCTCTGCCGCACCTTGCCTCGCCGCTCTTCCTTCTGTGCCTCCTCTTCCTTCCGCGCCTGCTGTTGCTGCTGATGGAGGAGGACAGTTAGAACTCTAGTAATGGGAATTCCTCTCCTTCTGAGGATAACACGGATTATTGCTGTCAAGTGACAAAGTTACCTTTTTCTGTTTAAAACAATTTCTCTTTGAATTATGTCATCTTGATTTTCAAAATTTTCTTTGTAATTCTGTGTAGTATATCCCTTCTGCCTGTCCATTATTACTTTTTGTTTCCCTGCAAAATATCACCTTTCCCCTCTTCATCTTTCCTCATCTGTTCCCTTTCATATAACCTGTCTCCTTCCTAGATACGCTGGTTTTTTGCATCTGCAATCTTCTGGTTTTTTGTCCTACAGGTTACCTTTGCTGGTCTTTTCAGTGTTTTGTCTCAGATATTTGCCTTAGGTCTTCCCTCCCAAATTCTCCTGTGTCCCCTCCTGTTTACGCCAGGTTTTCCCAGAATATTTTTCACGTTCTCCCCTATGGATTACCTCCCATTTCACATGCATTGCAGTTCTGTTCCCTTGAAATTTCCTCAGGTTTTCCCTCCTAAATCTTTGTTTTCATCCCTTAGAAACTATGTGCAATTTTTTCTCTCCAAAATGTCTTCTCTGTGTTCTTATTTACCTCTGGGTTTTCTCCTTTTTTTTTTTTTTTTTTAATTTTCTTTCCCAGAGATCCTCTCCTCTTTTTCCTCCAATATGTCACTTCTCTTTACCTGAATCTGTTTTCCGTCCCAACATTCGTTCTATGTCAAATAACGAAAAAAACAAGCACACTAACACGCACACACGAAGTTTTAAGCTATATAGTAAATAACTTTAATTTTGAGTGAAATATAACTTGTCCCCGAGTTAATTCCCCTCCCCCCGACCAGTCTCCCTCTGTGCCATCACAAATCCGCCAAAACTCCTGCGGTGCCTTCCCTGCGCTCCGGCAGCCACCGCTCTGCCGCAGGAGCAGATCCTCGCAGACACCAAACCCTGCGGGGCTGCAGCGTGGGGTTGGGTTCAGCCCTGCCCAGCGGCACAGCCGCACAGCTCTGTCCCTTCCAATTCCTTCCTTCCGCGGCGCGGCCCCAGCCCGGCTCTGGTCCCTCTCGCACTCCCCGGCGCTGCCCGCCCGGCTCTCCGGCAGCCCCAGCGCTGTCCCCGCAGACTTCAAGAGCCACCCTCGCACCCACCCCATTTACCGGCGCCTCCGCCTCGGGTTCAGCCTTCCCGACAGAGCCGGAGTTCCCTCAGCCGGTGGAATCCCCTCGGGAGGTCCTGGTGCTAGCCCGGGGCGGATATAAGCGGCGCCCCCCGCCCGCTGAGGGGAGGTGGGCGGCCCCGCCCCGCCCCGCGCCTCAGGTGCTGACAGTCAGCTCCGCAGGTACCGCTCGGGCCCGCAGCCACCCCTCGTGTTCCTTCCATTAACGAGATCTCCATGGACGTGTGGGTTAAGCTCCACAGGAGAGTGCCTCAGGTATAAATCATAAATAAATAAACCCCTCTAAGCTCCTTCAGGTCTGCCCCGCTCCAGCTCTCCCTGTCCCCTCACGCACCTGGGCTTTTTTCCCTCGCGGATCCGCAGAACCCTCTCCGAGGCACCTGCCAGGTCTCTAACAGCCGGAGCTGTGCCACAGATCCTCTTCGAGAGCCATTTTCGAAGCCCACCAAGTTCAGCGGCGCCTCAGGCTGGGGTCGGTCCCGCCCGGGCCGGGCGCCTCTGGCCGTTCGAATTCTCGCGCCGACCCCCTGGGAGGGGCTCTGGGCGCGTGCCGGCCCCGCGAGGCGCGGAGGAGGTGAGGCGGCTCCCGCCCAGACCCCGCCCCGCCCCTCGGGGCGCTCGGAGTTCTGCGCCTCCCCGGTGTGACCCTCGCAGAGCCTTCGGCCGCCTCTGCTGCTCCCTCTGTTAAATGTATCTACATCTGTAGCTGGTCTGAGCTACGCAGGAGAGACCTCAGAATTGAGTAAGGAATCTGAAGAAGTCCCTCTCTGCCGCTCTAGCCCCCCCTGCTCGAGCTCTCCCTGCTCCTTCTCTCGCACTGCCCAGGCTCTGCCGCACGGATCCGCACGGCGCTCCGCGGCGCCCGCCAGAGCTCACGGCCGCAGCTCTGCCCCAGGGCGGCCTCCGCACTCTCCGCGGTCCCAGGCTGGGGTTCAGCTCTGGCGGCAGAGCCGAGCGCCTCTGCCCGTTTCATTTCTCGCACCGATTCCTCCCGGGACCGGGGCGGAGGGGCAGCGCCGGCGCCGAGCGCTGCGGTGCGGCAGAGCTCTGGAGCGGCGCGCGGGGACCCCCGGGGCGCACAGCCTGGTGCCGCCTCCGGCCCCGCTGCGGCGCTCACAGTCGCCCCGGCTCCGAGCCCCCCCCGCCCAGCCCTCTTCCCTGTCCCTCAGGACTCTCGCAGCCGCTCGGCACACCCCAGGCCGCCCCTGCCTCCGCCGCTCGGCTCTGCCCCGCACCTGCCACCACGTCTCGGCGGGAGCCTGCCCTGCCCCCGGTTCCCTGCCCCCGGCTCCCTGCCGCGCCTGGGGCTGTCCTGCCTTGGAGATTTCTTGTGCCAGCAGGACCCTTGCCCCCTGCTGCGAAATGAGGAGGCAGGGACGTAACAAAAATATCAGTTATTGTGACAGTTCTCTGTGTTACGTTCTTTGCTGTATATTTTTGTATACACTGCAAACACTGTACATTGTGTTATGTATTCTCTGCATCCCATTCTGCTTGTAAAACACAGCTCTTTTCCATTTCGCTTCTCCGACTGAATTAGCTATGGTTTGTGTGTGTGTGTGTGTAGGACTGAACTTTTCTCACTATCACAATTCTTTATGAATCCAAACGCCGCCGCCGCGAACGAGACACGAAGCGAGGACAGCGACAGAGCCCGGGGCTCGGTGCCTACGGCTGCCCGCGGGTCAACTCGGACGACTGCGGCTCCGCGGCGCATGCGCAACAAGGCGCCACTCGAAGACGCACGCGCGGTGTCCATAGCAATGCACGGAGTCCATAGCAGCGCTCGGCGTCCATAGCAATGCTCAGCGGCCATAGCGGCTCCCGGCGTCCATAGCAATGCGCAGCGGCCATAGCGGCTCCCGGCGTCCATAGCAATGCGCAGCGGCCATAGCGGCTCCCGGCGTCCATAGCAACGCGCAGCGGCCATAGCGGCTCCCGGCGTCCATAGCAATGCGCAGCGGCCATAGCAATGCTCGGCAGCCACAGCAACGCGCGGGGCGCTGCAAAGTGCACTCCCGCAGGCCGTAGCAATTCGCCTCTCCGGTCCTGCAGCCACAGAAGGCTCCACGGCGCAGGCGCCAGCTTGCTTGGGAAGCGCTGGCCCCGTCGCACTGCCAGTTTCCATCCTCTTTAAAAGGGAGTAAATAAAGGCTTTTTGCTTTTAAATCCTTTCTAAACTACAGATTAATATGTTTTGTATCCCTATCAAAACAAGAGCTTTCTCTAGTATAGCTCCTCACACTAACAGCTACAAGTTTAAGTAATTTTTAATCTCCCGCTCTCTCCTGCCCCACCGACCCCCCCAGGACTTCTCCGCCATTTCAAGCATTCAGGGCACTTGGGAGGGGAGGCAGCAGCACCGAGAACCGCCGTCGGCCACACGCCGCTGCACACCTGCAGTGTCCACAATGAGACACAGGGTGGCAGCACTCCGCACTGATGTGGCACCGGCGCCTGTGCGTGGGACGCCACTCCCCTTGGCTCTGTGCAGTTTTATTTCCATGTGAATTTTAGACCAACAAGACACACAAAGGAAAATCCACTAGTTTTTATTTTTATATGCACAATTTATATTTATGTTTCACCCCCCCCCACCCCCACCCCCCCCCCGTGGCTCTGCTCAGGATTTGCTTTTCTCTTCTGGAAGCCTTTCTAGATAACAGAGGAGATACAGGGGTGGTCCTGTCAAAGCCTTTCTGCATACAAATCACTGCCATTCTGCAATCTCTCGACAAACAGCACAGCTTTTCCTCTGCTGGAACACCTCACAATCACACTATCACACTTGCACTTTTCCAGGGCTTTCCATCCCCTCCAAGAATGTACAGGAATTTCATTCAGGACTGCAAGCAGCGTTTTTGGGAGGCTGCCCTCACCCCTCCCTCACTGCTCCTCTGCTGCATTCTCACTCAGCCCCACGTGGCATCATGGAAGGAAAGACAGAGACAGGTGAAGGGTTGCCCTCCTTTTTATCACCTGAGGCAGGGACAGCCTTCTGGGTAAGGTTTGCACCTTCAGCACATGGCTGAGCTTTGCTGCCTTTCTCTTCTGAGAGCCGTTGCACAGCTCTGCATCTTTAAGCATGTCCCCCAGGACTGATGACCCCAAGATCACCTTGCAGTTGGTGCATTTATCGCTGGCAATCACCAATCTCTTCTGTCTGTTTCCCTCATAAATTAAACCCTTTGATGGTCTCAGTGTGGTCCCCCCATTCATCTGGTGTCTTCAGTGGAATTGTGGGGTCTTAGATGTTGGGGTCTTGCAGCATCTGGGGTGAGGGGGTGTTCAGTGTCCCCCCCAACATGAAGAAATGGCCTCAAGCGCTATCAGGGGATGTTTAGGTTGGCTATTAAAGAAGCTTCTTCACCAAAAGGTTCTCAAACACTGGAATAGGTTCCCCAGGGAAGTGGTTGAATCGCCACCCCTGCAGATGCTTAAAAGACAATGAGATGTAATGCTGCAGGACAGGGTTTGGCATGAGACTTGGTAGAGCTTGTGAGGTGTTGGACTCCAGAATCTGAAAGGTCTTTTCCAACCCAAACAATTCTATTATTCTATAAAACACTCACCTGGAGACAAGCTGATGAGCAACTTCACTCTAATGAAAAGCTTCTTGAGATGGTCACCACCCTCACTAAATCAGCACATGAAAACCATGTCCCTGATGAATGAGTGCTCCTGGAGCCTCACTGACATTGGCACAAAACTGTATTTGTGTCCAGGTACATAT
Organism: Dryobates pubescens; assembly: GCF_014839835.1. Classification (NCBI taxonomy): domain Eukaryota; kingdom Metazoa; phylum Chordata; class Aves; order Piciformes; family Picidae; genus Dryobates; species Dryobates pubescens. Next base: position 10,058,195 of record NC_071613.1, read on the forward strand.
GAGCAAAACCATACTGACATTACCAAGAAATAATAATTTCTTTCCCATCAAAGCTTCCATGAGCAGGGAAGGTGCATTTACAGTTCCCCATTAAATGCAGCCAGCCTGACCAATCTTGTTTACCACAGCAGAAATGAATTATGGTGTGCTCTGGCTTCAGCTCTCATCTATTTCCATGTTGAACAAGGACACCTTATACTCACAGAAGTCACTTGGTGGGTTGTGTGTGAGGTTCCTCTAGAGCTCAAGTCTCTGAGCCTTCTTTACAGCTGTGCTTAGCCCAAAATCAGACAGTTTCACATGACCCTAAAGAAAGCAAAAATAAAAATCAAAGAAAACAAGTCAGAAAGACTTGTGCTAGGAAAAAAAAAAAAAAAGGTTTAACAACTGCACAGCCTTCTGAGGCCATGGCAGATTTGCACAGAGCTATTTCGAGCACCACTCTGCATGGCATCAGCTGCAGACTGTGGGGTTTCAAGCACAGGCATTTTGCACCACTTACCCTTGTACCCAGTAAAGGCTCTCTGGTTTAATATCCCTGTGGATGACTCCCAGCTGGTGAACAGCACTGGTGGCCAACACAGTTCCAGGCCTGTCAAACTGTGTCTCCTCTTCTAATAAGGTGTCTCTCCTCATTAGTGAGGTCATCCTGTCACCTACACGGAGAGAAGAAAACACAGCTGTGAAATCAGACCACTTGAATCGTGAGACTCATTCTGTGTGAAAACCCAGGAGAATCCAAACCTAACCTTGTAGCTGGCCTCAGAGCTCGTCTTTGGAGAATTATCACTGCCAGGACCTACAAACCCAACATCCTCTGTCAGCAAACTGGATGTTAAATCTGAAAATTGTCAACTGAAATAGCAATTGGATGGCCCAGGATATACTGTGAGTTTGAACACACAAGACCTGGAATGCACAAAGAAACTGTTAACAACTTTGTGTGTGTGTATGTGTTCATAGCTTTAGGAGTAACAAAGCAGAACCAATTCCCAAAAGGTTCTCACTGCATTCCCAGGTCAATTAGAGGCTCGCTCTGGTTGTATTTAATACCTATAAATTGCCATCAAAATCTTTGCAGCAGAGCAAGGAAAAAACCAACAACCAAACCACAAACTGCTGTATATTATTAAGTAGGAACTTGAAATCCTACAGGAATTGGGGGGTTTATGACAAATTATTCCTTTTTTTTTCCTTCTTTTGGTGTCATACCAACTAGTACATGTTCACCACCTAACTGAATGTCACAGCTGTGACTCAAATCCAAGCAAGACAAAGTGTATGAAGGAAACAAAAAATAGAGAGAAAGCTAAAGAATTCTCATTCTCTTCATTTTCCCCTTAAGAGATCCAAAACTATAGTTAGGCAGGCCTGAATTTCATGAGCTTTGGGATTTGGATAAGCTCAGGAAATCATTTTGTTTGCGCTTCATGGTTCTTGTGTTCAGTTGTAGAATGAATAGCATAGCATAGCATAGCACAGCATAGCATAGGAATAGGATAAACCAGGTTGGAAGAGACCTTTGAGATCGTGTCCAACCTATCATCCAACACTACCTAATCAACTAAACCATGGCACCAAGCACCCCATCAAGTCTCTTCCTAAACACCTCCAGTGATGGTGACTCCACTACCTCCCCAGGCAGCCCATTCCAATGGGCAATCACTCTCTCTATGAAGAATTTCTTCCTAACATCCAGCCTAAACCTCCCCTGTGCAGCTTGAGACTGTGTCCTCTTGTTCTGGTGCTGGTTGCCTGGGACATACTTACAACATGAAATACAGGCCTCTGAAACTGGAGCTTCTCTCTTACTGATAATTCCATGACCTTGTGTCCAAACCCCAATTATATGTAATTTAAATTGTTCACAGCTTTTACCACTGATCAGTCTTAGCATGTTAGTTTCCGGACCTAGATGAGTGTTATTGCTGTCTCGCTCTGAGCTCAGGAAAACATGCCAAACTGTGGCTAACAGCAGACATCACATTTATAGGACTGAATCGTCCAACTTTATATTTCAAACAGACAGCACCTGCCTGAATGCTGTATTCACATAAGTGTGCCTAGGAAGATCACACAAGCAGGCTCAACGTTCATCACAGCCCTGAGGGCATTTGCCAGCTAGCAAGTAAGCATCACACAGCCGCTCCTTGCACCCAGCAGGATGTGGGGGAAGAGAATAGGAAGGGTAAAAGTGAGAAAACTCATGGGTTGGGATAATAATAATAGTCATAATAGCAATAGCAATAATAGCAATCCTAAGGAGGATAAGAAATGGAAATGAACACTTGCTCACCATCAGCTGACTGATGTTAATCCACTCCTGGAGAGTAGTCCACTGGCCATCTGCCCTCTAGTTTTCTTGCTGGGCATGTGAAATACCGTTGCTAAGTATGGGAAATCCTTGCTGAGTATGGAATGTGCCTTTGGTCAGCTGGTATCAGCCGTCCCAGCTGTGTTTCCTCCCAGATTCTGGTGCACCTCAGCCTCTTGCTGATGGGGTGGAGCAGAAAAGGCTTTGGCTCTTCGCAAGCACTGCTCAGCGGTAATTAAAACGTCCCTGCATTATCAACACTGTCTGCAGCACAAATTCGAATCCAAACCCACACCGAGACACCCCTAGCTCCCACGGGACCCTGCAGAGGCTCCGAGAGCTCCCCAGGGGTCGTTCGGAGGTCCCCAGGCGCCTCCACACGACCCCAGACCCTTTTAGATGACCTCCCGAGAACTTTAGATATCCACAGACCCTTGTAGGTGCCCCCAGACCTCATCTGTCACCCTCAAAAGCCGTTCGGATGCCCCCAGATCACCTTCAGACACCGGAAGGAACAGGGCTGGGGGCCTGGCCGGCAGCGACACCGGAAACCGACTGCAAGCTCCCCGAATTCGCCGGGCCCCCTGCCCCGCCAAAGAATGGCGGCTCGCAGGCAGCGTGGGGCACAGAACGAAGTCAGAATCCGAATCGAGGGCTCTCCGTGCCAATTCCTGTCCCAGTGCGCACGGAACACAGCGCTGTACACACGCACGGCAACGCACCGAGGGCACCCCGGCACTGGCGCATGCGCGCCCGCAGAGCCGCGCTGCGGCGCATGCGCTGTGTCCGCGGCAACGTTCGCGGCTCCACCACACTGGCGCGAACAGACGCGCTCTGGCGCGCATGCGTTGTATCCATAGCAACTCTCGCGACGCGATCACGCTGGCGCGAACAGACTCGCGCTGCGGCGCATGCGCTGTATCCATAGCAACGCAGTGGCGACTATTACACGCGCGGTGGCAGCACTGAGCTCTGTTAAGGGGCTGCTCACGCCGCCGCACACCTGCAGTCCCGACTATTACACACGCGGTGGCAGCACTGAGCTCTGTTAAGGGGCTGCTCACGCCGCCGCACACCTGCAGTCCCGACTATTACACACGCGGTGGCAGCACTGAGCTCTGTTAAGGGGCTGCTCACGCCGCCGCACACCTGCAGTCCCGACTATTACACACGCGGTGGCAGCACTGAGCTCTGTTAAGGGGCTGCTCACGCCGCCGCACACCTGCAGTCCCGACTATTACACACGCGGTGGCAGCATTGAGCTCTGTTAAGGGGCTGCTCACGCCGCCGCACACCTGCAGTCCCGACTATTACACACGCGGTGGCAGCATTGAGCTCTGTTAAGGGGCTGCTCACGCCGCCGCACACCTGCAGTCCCGACGATTACACACGCGGTGGCAGCATTGAGCTCTGTTAAGGGGCTGCTCACGCCGCCACACACCTGCAGTCCCGACTATTACACACGCGGTGGCAGTATTGAGCTCTGTTAAGGGGCTGCTCACGCCGCCGCACAAGTGCAGTACCGACTATTACACACGCGGTGGCAGCACTGAGCTCTGTTAAGGGGCTGCTCACGCCGCCGCTCACCTGCAGTCCCGACTATTACACACGCGGTGGCAGCATTGAGCTCTGTTAAGGGGCTGCTCACGCCGCCACACACCTGCAGTCCGGACGATTACACACGCGGTGGCAGCATTGAGCTCTGTTACGGGGCTGCTCACGCCGCCGCACACCTGCAGTACCGACTATTACACACGCGGTGGCAGCATTGAGCGCTGTTACGGGGCTGCTCACGCCGCCGCACACCTGCAGTACCGACTATTACACACGCGGTGGCAGCATTGAGCGCTGTTACGGGGCTGCTCACGCCGCCGCTCACCTGCAGTCCCGACGATTACACACGCGGTGGCAGCATTGAGCTCTGTTAAGGGGCTGCTCACGCCGCCGCACAAGTGCAGTACCGACTATTACACACGCGGTGGCAGCATTGAGCTCTGTTACGGGGCTGCTCACGCCGCCGCACACCTGCAGTACCGACTATTACACACGCGGTGGCAGCATTGAGCGCTGTTACGGGGCTGCTCACGCCGCCGCTCACCTGCAGTCCCGACGATTACACACGCGGTGGCAGCATTGAGCTCTGTTAAGGGGCTGCTCACGCCGCCGCACAAGTGCAGTACCGACTATTACACACGCGGTGGCAGCACTGAGCTCTGTTAAGGGGCTGCTCACGCCGCCGCTCACCTGCAGTCCCGACTATTACACACGCGGTGGCAGCATTGAGCTCTGTTAAGGGGCTGCTCACGCCGCCGCACACCTGCAGTCCCGACTATTACACACGCGGTGGCAGCATTGAGCTCTGTTAAGGGGCTGCTCACGCCGCCGCACACCTGCAGTCCCGACTATTACACACGCGGTGGCAGCATTGAGCTCTGTTAAGGGGCTGCTCACGCCGCCGCACACCTGCAGTCCCGACGATTACACACGCGGGGGCAGCATTGAGCTCTGTTAAGGGGCTGCTCACGCCGCCGCACACCTGCAGTACCGACGATTACACACGCGGGGGCAATTCCCTGGGCTTTCCCCCCCCCATTTAAATTAAACCCCACAGCGCAGACGCACGTAAAAGCCACTTTAAAAATTTGTATAGACAGAGGCTCTGTTGATAGTTCAAGCTCCTATGTGACTTTTTTTTTTTTTTTTTTTTTTTTTTTCATTCTAAAAGCCTTTTAAGAAGAGAGAAGAGACCGGGGGCTCATTTCAAAAGCTTTTTAACATATAACTCAATCCAATTCTTCACTCTCTAGATGACAATGAGAACTTTTTCTCCGGATCGCCTCACACTTGTACTTATTAAATATTTTAAAATATTTTGTGATCCCCTCCGAGAATTTTCAGCATTCTGGGGGGTGTGGGGTGTGTGCCCCCAGCCCTCGCTCCCCTGCTCCCCTGCTGCATCATCCCCCTGCCCCACGTGCCATAATCAGTCCACCCAGAATCCCCCCACTCTCTTTGATTCACCCCCCCAAAAGGCAGAAAATAAAGGAAACTGCCCAGCCAGCAGCTCGTTCCTTTCACAGTTATACACATTCACACAGTTGTACACATCCCCTTCCCCCCAAAAGGGGAGCTCTGCTAGAGAAATTGAGGGTGGTGGAGGGATGCCCCCACAAACAGCTGCAGCCACCCCAGCCCCTGTGCTGCTGGCTGGTGGCTGCCCCACGGTGGGGGACGTGCCAGAGGTCAGTGCCACGTCTCTCACACCGTTTTGGTTAGATCTCTTGGCTGTGATGCTCACCCCGAGGCATCCATCACATGTTGCAGGCGGGTTCCTGCTGGACCCATGTCTGAAGTGTCCAGGGACCAGTGCTTGACTTGGGGAGGGTCTGGACGGTACTGGGAGGCTGTGGAAGGACTCTGGGGGGCTGGAACTGGGAGGTGTGCAGGAGCTGAGGGGCGCACTGGGGATTACTGGGAGGTACTGGGCAGCACCGGGGTGGGGTGGGGGGTGGCTCTGATGGTACTGGGAAGTACTGGGAGGCTGTGGAAGGAGGCTGTTTGCCTGTTCATTGGTCAAGAATTCTATTCAAATTTTGCATGTTTGTTCTCCAGCAAATATGTTATCTCTAAAATGTTACTGAGTTTGTAATACACTGTCACATATTTTTGTTATAGTTGCATGGTTACAGAACAAATATAATTAAAAGATGTGTGACCATTGCATTATAAATTCTTATATGTGCAGCTTTTTTAATGTCAGTCATATGAACATTGATACTTTGCTTTGAAAGGTGCTGATGAGAATGCCATTGCAGAATAAATTCAGTTAAAGCTGGAAGAATGACAGGAATCCGCAGAAGTGAAAATCAGAGAAGCAGATGAAAACTTGGAGAAATACTGCTCAAACACAAGTAATTTTTTTGAGTGCTCAGCTGAAACACCCAGCAAAGTGCTGTTGTCACCACTCCTTTGCTGAATTCAGATAACTCTTTAACAGTGAACAGTCAGTCTATCAAAGAGAGAAAGAGATGAGGTCAGGTGAAGATACTACTAAGCTTTCTAGTAAAAGGCAGAGATATGAAGACAATGGGAAAGATGATGAAGAACCCAGATCCCCTGTGCCAGAGACTTCATCAAAGAAAAAAAGGGTAATATCTTTCAAAATCTGCTGGATCAGGAGAACACAGATGATGAGCCAGATGTGCTTCCAGCAGTAGTGAAAAAAGGTATTTATAAAACACTTAAAGCTAAACATTCTCTGAGCATAGCAGGTGTTTTCCCCCCTCTTGTTTTGCTGACTTGGTTTTACTCTGAGTAAGTAGGTGACTATTTTTAGTAGGTGAAAGCAGTGGAAATGGAAGGTGTGCCAGTGCCATGTCAGTGTTTGTGGAGCTGTAGTGTTAGAGCAGCATAAATCATTTATGGTTTTATAACTGCCCTTCTGCTAAGAGTTAAATGATCTTGACAGTCACAACTTTGTAGTTCCTTGTGTTGTACATATTAGAGGCTAAGGTTATGATGTGTAAAAGCAACAGAGTTTTGCTGACTGAGGACTTGCTCTAGCCATCTAAAAAGCATTATTTGTACCATTCACTGGAACTTATAGGGGAATGGATGTGAATGAATCTAAATCTTAAAGGCCACAAGCCGGGTATGCTGGGGTACTGTCCTGTGATGGAGTCACGCTTGCTCTTGCAATAGCCCCACGCAGTTCCTTCACTGTGGCGCCTTAGGAGATCAAAGAGGCAGTTCAGAGGTATGCAAGGTCTGAATGTCAAGTGGTTGGTGTCAAGGGCTACAGGGGTACTCTGCAAATGAGGGTCAGGGCTGCCCTGTACCAGGCACGGTCATATCCAGCTGGCTCTAAAGGGTAAAACCATGCACCAAAATGGGACCAGTCAGAGGTATTTGTCTCAGCTCTGTGAAAGCATAAAGGCAATAAATGCTGAGGTGAAGGAAAAACATTGCTTGGGGTAGTTTGGCTTGGAGAAGAGAAGGCTCCAGGGAAACCTTATAGCGGCTTTCCAGTACCTGAAGGATGTGCTGGGGAAGGACTTCATACAAGGGCTTCTTGTTATAGGATGAGGGGGAGTGGCTCTGAGCTGGAAGGGAGGGGATTTAGACTGGATATTAGGAAGGAATTCTTCAGAGTGAAGGTGGTGAGACACTGAAACATGTTGCCCAGGGAGGTTGTGGATGCCCCCTCCCTGGAGGTGTTCAGGGCCAGGCTGGATGAGAGCTGGAGCAACTTAGTCTAGCAGGAGAGTTAAAACTAGATTTTAAGGCCCTTTCCAACTCAAACCATTCTGTGATTCTATGATTATTGTTGTACCTTGGCTACACTTTGCAGGGCTTGCATATGAATTTTGGAATACACAAGACCTGTCCATCAAGCTTTTGAATCCATAGAACGGATTACTGATTTTAATCAGTTATTTTTATCCCTGTTGTTGAAAAAAGAGACCTGTTTGAGGAAATACCACCTCTTAGCTATTTTTCAGAGAAACTGCTTATTTTTCAGGGTTTGCTGATATCCCCATTAGCCAAGATTAGCCATTACATTTTACGCAGAACCATAAGTCTAAGAGGCAGTCTCTGTCTGGCTTCCCCAAGTGGGAGGCTGCTTTTGGCCACATAAGAAATACAGAAATGCAGACCAGACGAGCTTGGTGAGTTTGCTGCTTGGGGGCAGCAAACCACAAAAGATAACTTAAAATGTATCTGAATGTGAAAGCCATGGAGAAAAATGAATACATTCTCCAAATATATTAATCTTTTTAAGTAAGTTTGAGGGCATATCAGCATTCTTTACATTTCTCAACAACACAGTGAAGATAAGATCATAAATACTAAATCACTAAAGCATCACAGAGGTCTTCACCACGCTCAGTCTGCAAATTGTTCCTGTGATGTAATTTATGACCCTTTGAGAAATGTAAGTAAAGCATATGCGTATTTTCAGTTTCTTATAATGGATGCTAAAGAGCAGATATTCCTTATGCTGTGGTTTCTTAGGTTTCAGAAAAAGCAAACAGCAAAGGCATTAATCTCTGGGAGTTTGACTTGAGGCTGACATTTTTCTGCTAAGAACTTTTCTTGGAATTCCAGATTTGAAATGCTATAAAATAACTACAGATAATTGAGAGGCTGTTAAACATATAATTAGGGACTATTTAGATGGTCAAGAACCTGGCCTTTTTAATGTTAATGCTTGCCAGATTTTAAGGTTATCAAAACAAATAAAAAATACAGAATTGGGTTTTGAAAGCTGAGTTTTATTAAAAAAAGATGAGTAAGTGAAATTTACAGTAACTTTGCAAGTGCTTTCAGTAATGCCACACTGCTGAATGTTTCACAGTACATCAGAATAAGGCATTCTTTCTAAGCTGATGCAAATACTCAGCAAATTATAGAAAAACATTCTATCTTTAGGACAGAAATAACCCTTTTGCCTGAAATCCAGAAAGTTTCTAACCATGCTGTCTCAAGCTAAGCAGTAAGAGAGCAGAAAGAGCAGTAAGCAGTTACTGTATATTGATTCCTCCTTACATAAGAGCTACATAGAAATACACCAGTATATAAAAATCCTTCCAGTTTGCCAGGTTACACAGAAGCATTCTCTTGGGAATCAGTGGAATCTGCTGCACAGCCAGAAGTGAAGCCATAAAGCAAGGGAACAACTTTTGTTTTCAAAATGCAGCTATTTTGTGTTAGCACATAAAATAAGTTGGCAAGATGCTAAAAGTAAGTAAAGGCAAGCACCACATAGTTTTCTGGATACATACATATAGGTTTTGAGGCCTGAAAGCACCCAGTGGAAGATACAGAGCTGTATTTTGAAGTGAGACTGAATCCACTGAATTCTTGTGTGTTGTTTCAAGGGTTAATTACCCTGCCTGCCAAAATTTGCTTCTTCTTACAGATGCTGGCTGAAGGTCTGTGTTTTATTGCTGTTTCATTTAGTGATGCCAATAAATTTTATTTACACTCATTTATGTATGTTTCCTTTTAACTTTTGAAACAAATGGAGGGTGCTGCCCGTAAGGAAAATCAGTAGTTCAAAAAAGAAAGGAAGCTTTGGCCACAAAAAATTGCATAGTAATCACCTGCCAGCATGGTGTAGGCTTGCAGGCCCTTGCTGAATGTAGTCAAGGTTACAGCAAAGAACAAGTAATCAGGGACAAATCGTTTTAATTTAACTGCAGGAGGGATTTCCCAAACAGTCCTCCACTTTGCCTATGCTTGTATTGTCCAAGCTAAGGACAAGCTACTCCTTACCTTCAACTGTATAGGAGAAATTAAGATTTCAGGGTTGTTTTTCCTTTGGTGTGTAAATATGCAGAAATCATCAGTTCCAGGAATTTGTGCCCTTCTGTCTTGGACATTGCTGGATATATCTGTTTGGTTTATTCGGAGATGATGTACGCCTGGGAATTCCTGGAGGAATTGCTCATAATATCATTCCATCACTTATTGAAACTATCAAAACGTGTTGTTTCATGCTTTATATCAATACAGTAATTGGTATGTCTTGTTTGAAAAGTGAAATAAGCCTTAGAATAGAATAGAATAGAATTAACCAGGTTGGAAAAGACCTTTGAGATCATCGAGTCCAACCTACAATCCAACACTAATCAACTAAACCGTGGCACCAAGTGCCTCATCCAGGCTCTTTTTAAACACTTCCAGTGATGGTGATGCCCCCATTTCCTTGGGCAGCACATTCCAATGGCCAATCTCTCTTTCTGGGAAGAATTTCTTCCTAACATCCATCTTAAACCTCCCCTGGCACAGCTGGAGACTGTGTCCTCTTGTTCTGGTGCTAGTTGCCTGGGAGAAGAGACCAACCCCCACCTGGCTACAACCTCCCTTCAGGGAGTTGGAGAGAGCAAGAAGGTCTCCCCTGAGCCTCCTCTTCTCCAGGCTAAGCAACCCCAGCTCCCTCAGCCTCTCCTCCCAGGGCTGTGCTCCAGATCCCTCCCCAGCTTTGTTGCCCTTCTCTGGACATATTCCAGCAACTCAACATCTTTCCTAAACTGAGGGGCCCAGAACTGGACACAGGACTCAAGGTGTGGCCTAACCAGTGCTGAGTACAGGGCACAATGGCTTCCCTGCTCCTGCTGGCCACACTGTACCTGATTCAGGCCAGGATGTCATTGGCCCTCTTGGCCACCTGGGCACACTGCCGGCTCATGTTTAGTCATCTGTCAACCACTACCCCCAGGTCCCTCTCTCTCTGGCTGCTCTCCAGCTATTCTGACCCCAGCCTTTAGCACTGCATGGGGTTGTTGGGGCCAATGTGTAGAACCTGGCACTTAGATGTCTTTTTCCCCTCAAACCCAGAGCACCTGGGCTCTGTTGGAGTCTCCTCCCATCCAGGTGTGGCCATTTGGCCCTTCCCACCCACTCCCCTTTTTAATCCCCACCAGGAAAGGCAGAAGCCCTAAGCTGAGCCCATCTGGGCTGAGGGATCCTCCTCTCATCACTGGTGAGTGCCCCTGGTGCACACTGGGTGATGGTGGTGGTGACAACAAAGGCCGGGGGGCCTGGTGGCCCCCCGGTTGTTAGGGCAATGCTTGATGACTGCTCCAGTCTCATCCATGGGTGCTGGCTGGGCCTCCTTACTGGGGCTGAGCTCCTCTGTCTGTCCCTGCTCTGGCAGGGGGGTTGGACTTGATGATCTCTTTGGGTCCCTTCCAACCCCTGACATCATAGAATAAACCAGGTTGGAAGAGACCTTCAAGATCATCACGTCCAACCCATCAACCAATCCAACACCACTTAAACACCTAACCCATGGCACCAAGCACCCCATCAAGTCTTCTCCTGAAAACCTCCAATGATGGCAATTCCACCACCTCCCCAGGCAGCCCATTCCAATGTGCAATCACTCTCTCTGTGTAGAACTTTTTCCTAACATCTAGCCTGAACCTCCCCTGGTGCAGCCTGAGACTGTGTCCTCTTGTTCTGGTACTGGCCACCTGGGAGAAGAGACCAACATCCGTCTGTCTACAACCTCCCTTCAGGTAGTTGTAGAGAGTAATAAGGTCACCCCTGAGCCTCCTCTTCTCCAGGCTGAGCAACCCCAGCTCCCTCATCCTCTCCTCGTAGGGCTTGTGTTCCAAACCCCTCACCAACTTTGTTGCTCTTCTCTGGACATGCTCCAGCAAGTCAACATCCTTCCTAAACTGAGGGGCCCAGAACTGGACACAGTACTCGAGGTGCAGCCTAACCAGTGCAGTGTACAGGGGCAGAATGACCTCCCTGCTCCTGCTGGCCACACTGTTCCTGATGCAGGCCAGGATGCCATTGGCCCTCTTGGCTGCCTGGCCATACTGCAGGCTCATGTTCAGCCTACCGTCGACCAGCACCCCCAGCTCCCTCTCTGCCTTGTTTCCTCCTGTTTGACAGGTACTCTTGTGTGCTTAATTTCAGATGCCCAATTTCAAACCATTGCAAATTTCTCGGAGCGTTTAAGATATGCCCTGTCATTTTCATGCACAATTTTATTCATTTTCCTATGTGAATTTAATGCAGAATCTAAATCAAGTGCTTTGACTGAACATCAGTTAAAATGTCTAGATGTCAGTAAAAGAAGTGACAGTTATGTTTTATGTTTTCCGAGTATGTACAGGAAAAATGAAACACAGAGCTCAGTACACAATACCTGGTATCTTAGTAAACAGATCCAGAGTACTGTCTCTTCCTGGTTTAGCTTTTTCCTGCTCCTAGCAAATAGCTGGCCATCTGTGTGCAGCAGATATTGCATCTTACACCACACCAGAACGACTGATACCAAGTCTCACGGTGTTGTATATTTAAAGTGGTTTGACGTATTGAAAATACTTTTATCTGGTTTTGACATTTATGGATATGGTTTTGGCAAATTCTCAGTATTTAGTCTTTTGACCTGCTACAGAAAGCTAATATGGTTTTCCATGACCAGTAAACCAGGAGATTTTTGTTTGTGTTACAGGTAACTGTTGGACTGTAACAGCTTTTCGACCAGTTAAGGACCTATGTTAAGGTCACCGCTTTGCCAGTATATGCAACCAACAAAAACTGCCCCTGATAAGACTAGGGAGAGTCATATGATGCACAAAGATAAAAACTCTCTTAATGAGCAAACAGAGGTCCATCTTAAAAAAAAAATGCATTTTGATTGCCTCATTTTATGTCTCTGTACCAACAAAGCTGCTCAAAAAAGGTAAATTATTTCAGGTAAGGTTTTTGTCTTGAAATTATTTAGGGATCATATGTAGAATCATAGCAATAAAAATATTCAATATCAATATCTGTTCAATATCTTTATTGATGATCTGGCTGAGGGGATTGAGTCCATCATCAGTAAATTTGCAGATGACACCAAGCTGGAGGCAGGTGTGGATCTGTTAAAGGGTGGGAGAGCTCTGCAGAGGGACCTTGACAGGCTGGACAGATGGGCAGAGGCCAAGGGCATGAGATGGTGTTGGGTGATAGGTTGGACTTGATGATGTCTGAGGTCTTTTCCAACCTGGTTAATTCTATTCTATCCTAAAACCAAAAAATTAGCTACTGAGGTGAGAGTGTGGATGTGAAAACACATTGGTAGCAGACAACAGGAAAAAAGCAAGAAAACTGGTGTGTTTTCTTTTATCCCAATCATTGTTTTTCTATTTTAATCTGATGCCTTGAAAAGTGTTCCACTTAGAAAAGAATGTGGAAAAAAAATAGCTATCTTTAGAAAGCTGTCTAATATTTCCCAGACACGTTTAAATGACTTTCTTATACTGAAGTAAGTAAATGTCACTAAAAGAAAGGACAGGTTTTAATAATTACTTATTTTCCTACTTGGTGATGCTTGTAGTTTACAAGCCCTTAGATTTTGGTAAGTGTGAAATATTTGCATTTTGGAAGATTGCAATGCCTGTTATTTTTCAGTAAGTAGTTTGAATTGTACTAGTTAATCTTAGCTTTTTGGTACATGAGCTAATACAGGTTAAGATTTTGAAGAAATCTTAAGTTACTACAATACTGAAATCAATTGAAAATGGGACTTAATTATATCTACATCATGTTGCAGACTGATGAGACTTCAGGTCACAGCTCATGTATCAGAACCAGTTTTCAACCTGCCCATGAATCAAGCATGTAGTAGAAAAAAATCAAAATGCTTCATCAGAATTCCCTGTAAAGGGATGGCACAGGACATGCTTTGCCAGTGTGGCTATCCATAACAAATGAATGAACATTTGTGTCTGGCTTTCTAATCTGATTGTGAAAGTTCCTGTAAAGATGTCTTTGGTGCCCTGGTACTGTTTGTAGCATGCTAAGCTGATTATTACTGTAGTGATCCTGTGCTACATCAAAGGAAGATGCATTTGCTGCTCTTTATTGTACTGTTTGCCCAAGGTTTACATTGTAACTGGGGCAAAATCTAGTTTGCTGTCCTAATTAATTTTGAATGCTCTTTCAAATGCCCAAAGTTGTAAGTCTTCAGGAATGCTGGTATCCTTTTGCTGTGCACCCATACAGCTGATGGAAGGGGTTGATTCCTTTGTCATGTTTGGTTCTTTCTTCAGCTTTTGAACTAGACTTCTTTTTTACCTGGTAAAGAAAGGGAAACATAAAGGGAGATCTGTTTGGCTGCTGCAGTTCCATGAATTGTTACTAGAGGCCAGTGTTTGAAATGAGCTCTCATATATTAGAATTTAAAATATTCCCAGGTCAGATCCCGCTGTGACTTCTGGAGCCCATCCAGCTGCATCAGGAGTTCCCCAAGCCTTGAGCGCAGGAGCAGCACAGGAGTGGCAGGCCTGAGACAGTCCTGTGCTTCCCATGGCACAGCCACACTCTAATTAACTACCTTTTGGGTAGAGTTTGCATAGCACTTAAAAACCCTTAATCCTTAGTAGGAGAAATGCCACTTATTGAACATGGGGCTGAGCTACTTTTCAAGTGTCACCTTCTAGAAGATGCTTTGCACTGCATTGTAGTTCCACTCTTGGGTACAGTCCTTGTTGGCTTATAGCAAGATCACTCAGAAGGGTCTGCTCGTCCAGAAAATATCAGTGGGCTGGAAGGATGGAGCTGAAGAAAGAAACACATTCTCTCCATCTTACTAATGTTGATGATGTCCCCTACAAGAGATGGAAATTAATATACTTTAAACAGAGGAAGAATAATGCCAGGTGAAGCCACGGTAAATTCAAATCTGTCTAGTCTCAGGTATGCATACTGGGCACTAATCCTATAGGACCCTAAAACCTTGACAGCAGTGACAGAGAAAAGTGCAACACACATCTAAAGGATATATTCTGTGTACTATACATTGCATGAGTTCCTTTTATAGACAGGGAAACATAGCTGAACAATGTAAATACTCTGTACTGTAGGAAAAGTAGTGTCACTTCATGGCCCAGGTGCCACCTTTGTGGCGAGAACACTCTCAGTTTGTTACAGAACTGGTCTCAGCTGCCTTATCCTTGTTCTGCTGTTTGATATTTCATCTGTCTAACCCTTAAAATGAATCCATCTCCCTCTGCTTTTGCTACCTTATCCTAAATAGCCACAAATTGCAAAAGGCTGCAGAAAACAGTAATTGGAAGCAGCTGATTGGGCTTTTTTTAAGATGTTGATGAATACGTGGTGCACTGTTGTGAAAGTGTAGCAGTATTCAAAAGCAATGTCATGGATTTGCTTAAAGTATGGAATATCTATGTCTATATCTATAACAAGAGGACACAGTCTCAAGCTGTACCAGGGGAAGTTTAGGCTTGAGGTGAGGAGAAAGTTCTTCACTGAGAGAGTTGTTCGCCATTGGAATGTGCTGCCCAGGGAGGTGGTGGAGTCACCGTCCCTGGAGGTGTTCAAGAGGGGATCGGACGTGGCACTTGGTGCCATGGTTTAGTCATGGGGTCTGTGGTGACAGGTTGGACTTGATGATCTTTGAGGTCTCTTTCAACCTTGGTGATTCTATGATTCTGTGATCTATATCTATAAACTTTCAGTGGCAGGAGACAGGCACATCTCCTCTGTTGTATATATGTGCGTGTGCATATTGTCTGACACACAGGCACACCCAAACACTTGATTCCGCGCAGAGTTCAGAAATCATATGGAACTTAGCTATTTTATGGCTGCATCCTGTTTTTCTAAGTCTGTTTAGGTTTTTGCATTGTTTTATTTGTCTTCCTGGAAACTTTTCTAACACTAGACAAATATTCCCTTGACAACTCAGCTGCTGAAATACTTAGGTGAGTGCACTGATGACTGATGGGTGCACAGAAAAATCAGCAGCTTTCTGTATTTTGCTTTTCTGCTGCTGTGCTTCATAAATTAAAGAGATGAAGGCTTAGTGAGAATCTGCTCTCAGTACTGGATGGATGGTGTTTCAGGGTTCCTTTATTTAGAAGGCTCGCTGAGTACCACATGAAATACAGTGTAAGTGCATTTGATATTGTGAAGGTTTAGGCTGGATGTTAGGAAGAAATTCTTCATAGAGAGAGAGATTGGCCATTGGAATGTGCTGCCCAGGGAGGTGGTGGAGTCACTGTCCCTGGAGGTGTTCAAAAAGGAATTGGATGTGGCACTTGGTGCCATGGTTTAGTTGATTAGATGGTGTTGGGTGATAGGTTTGACTTGATGATCTCTGAGGTCTTTTCCAGCCTTATTGATTTTATTCTAGAAAAGTGCCCTTGTGGCCAAGAGGGCCAACAGCATCCTGGGGTGCATTAGGAAAAGTGTGTCCAGCAGGTCTAGGGAAGTTCTCCTCCCCCTCTACTCTGCCTTGGTGAGACCACACCTGGAATACTGTGTCCACTGTTTGGCTCTGCAATTCAGGAGAGACAGGGATCTGCTGGACACAGTCCAACAGAGAGTTACAAGGATGATTAAGGGACTTGAGCATCTCTTCTGTGAAGAAAGATTGTGAGACCTGGGGGGGTCTTGAGAAGGCTGAGAGGGGATCTTCTTAACATCTATGAATATCTGAGGGGTGGGTGTCAAAATGAAAGTGCCAGTCCCTTTTTGGTTGTACCCAGTGATAGGACAAGGAACAATGGGTACACAAGAGGTTCCACTCAACATGAGACACTTCTTTACAGTGAGGGTGACTGAGCCCTGGGGCAGGCTGCCCAGAGTGTTTGCGGAGTCTCCTTCACTGGAAACTTTCAAAACCTACCTGGATGTGTTCCTGTGCAGCCTGCCCTAGGTGATCTTGCTTTGGCAGGGAGGTTGAATTTGATGATCTCTAGAGGTCCTTTCCAACCCCTAACATTCTGTGATAGCATTGAAAGTTCTGCCAAAGCTCCAAAAATCATAGGATGCTTTAGGTTAGTAGGGACCTTTAATGTAGTTTGTGGATAGAGTTCATTGTATTTGGTGATAAGTTAGAACTAAAAGGTGGGAAAAGTAAAGTCTTCTCTTTGCTCTAAGTCTGATGCTTTGAAAAAATACACAACCTACCCTGTTGTAGGATTAGTGCTGTAACAGCTGTATTCCTTAGTCTTTGAATTGGTAAAGAATGCATGGTGCTCCGATGAGCTCTAACAAAGGAGAGCAATCCTTAATGAAAATTTCTTCCCCACTTGATTCTTATCCCATATCTCTTCACCAGCAGAGGAAAGTGTGGGCAAGTCTCCTGATTTCAGCCACCACAGTTGCTATTTCTGCACTGCTGCCTAGGGTACATTGTAAAAATGTTGATGAGAATGTAAGTGATTGCTGGCTTGCTGTAGCAGGCAAGAGAATTCCACAAATTCACATCATCCCTGTGGTACACCAGGGATACTTCTATAAATTCAGTAATGCAGCTATGATTATTCTTCTCCTCGCCTCTCAATTAACCAGTACTGCACATATTGTTCCATGTCAAATATCTTATTTTGTCAGATGGCAGAGAGCAGTGTTGTACTCTCTTCAAATTGCTGGTTTGATTTCTGGCAGTACTTGATTGCTTTAAAATGTGCTTTCTGCATCCATTTTCCTCAATACTTAATTAACTGGAGAAAAAGACTGAAATGAGGTTTCAGTTAAGTAGGTATTTCAGTTTTGTCCCCACTATCTCATTCATTTATTTTCTCTAGCTCACTGAAATAGTCTCAGAGACTTTTATCTTTCATTTGTAAGAAATTTTGCAGTCCAGATTATCCCTCCTATAGCTAAATCCCTCTGGAAAGTGCATCCCACGCTGGGAAGAAGTGCAGAGGCAAGACTTTTAAAGGGGTGGTGAAAAGCAATGCAATATTGAGCCAAAACTGCAGTGACTGTAGGTAAGCAAAGCAGAGCTGGTCATTTGAGGAGACTGTTCAGCTGGCTATGGCAAAAGGCCACATGCCTGACACAGTGCCACAGTAACAGCACAAGAGCTGAGATAGAAGTCACAACACAATACAGGGAAGTTCTTGTAACTGCAGTGAAGAGTTTGGCTTTAACATTGCAAATGCTGTTTCCATCTATGTTAAATACTAGGCAGTTAGAAGTACTGCATTACAAAATTGCAACTATTGCAGCACTAGCAATGCTCAAGCATCATCTGGGGTACTTCTGTGCCTGTACAGGAATGTTTTTAGACTTCTACAGTGCAGGTAACTCCTTGAAAGCACTTGGTTCTCACCTTTATCCCTTTCCCTTGGTATAGCCTGTTCTGTCCAAAGTCCCTGTGGGAAAATGAGAGCCTGCATGCAGTAAGCTACCATGAAGCAGAGCTCCACAGAACACATTGCATAAGGCAGCAGCACATTTACTTTTTCTTTCTAAGAATAATGTGTAAGACTGCGAGTAAAGCATAGCCTAGTACCCCATATAGTCTAAGGTTATGCCTACCACATGCACAGGTTCCTCAGAGATAGGACAACAGGTAATTTCATAGAATCAATAAGGCTGGAAAAGACCTCAGAGATCAAGTCCAACCTATTACCTAACACCTCATGACTAACTAAACCATGGCTCCAAGTGCCACATCCAGTCCTTTTTTGAACATCTCCAGATAACAGTTAAATAGATTAATAGATAAAATAGATTAACGTTCCAGCACAACTATAGTGGGAGAAGGGGAAATGGTGATGAAATATATGATCTGCAGTTTGACTTCCCGCTTGTCAGTAAGCAGTCAAAAAGTTCACCTGTCTTGAAAAACACAAGAGTGGATTCTGAATGGCAGATGATTGCAGAATGGACTGAGAATGCCTCACCTGTGTGATTTGACTTGGTCAAGACAGGAAAAATTACTAGTGTAACAGAATGAATCAAGTGGAAAATGGATTATGGGTTAATCCATTACTAGTGCATCTCCATGGAATTTTACTTTATTAAGAGATGATAATCCTGAAAGCCTCTCTTTGTTCCTTGGAAGAAGGCCTGTGGGTATTTGTAACACAAAATGGAATCTAGAAGCTGTCATGTAGAAAAGGAAAAAGGAAGGGTGGGATTAAAGCTGTTCAGCAGATTTTGAGAAACTTACTGGAAAAATCTTAAAACTAGTTAAATGTGAAGCTCATTAGGATGGGAACTCAGTCTTAAGAACTTTAACAGAAAACTAGTTGTTCTTTTTGAAACATTAAGGACAAAGGATAAGCCACTCTCCATGAGCTGGAAATGCATATTATCCAGTGCTTCAAAAGGAATGACTTTTCTACGTCAGCATATTCTTGCTCTGGTGTTCAGAAAGTAAAGAGCAATCCAAACTCCTTGTGATAAAGATCCTGTGGTTTTCTTCATGCAAATGCTTTGTCAAACTGACAGATGAGATTTTCAGTATTTAATGTCAAGGGCTTATTTACCTTTAGATAAGTAAAATGGCCTTGATAGTCATTAAGAAATGCCCAAGAACAGTGAAAAGAGCAACTTCCAAGCCTCTTCTGTGACTCTAAAGTGATTCTTATAATTGTGTGTGAAATAATCTAAAAGTTATTTAAACCTATTTACAAGGCTGCTCTTTGCAAATATTAGAAGGTAATTTTATAGCTTTTGTGTTCTGTTTTGCTGAGTTGACTGCTGAAGTTAACATTCAACAAAAGGGAAAAACTCAGTATGGCAGCCAAGGCTGAGGACTGTGAGCACTTGTGGCCAGATCTCTGGAGTGCTGAGCCAGAAGATTTGATCTGTGTTTTAACTATGTGAGTGTCACCTTTTCTTCTCTTTTCTCCTCTTGCTGACATAACTAAACCATGGTCTGGTTAGGCTTGGTTTCAGTGGCTAAAATAGTCAAAACTGTCAGCTATGCAGGTACGAAGATTCTGTTGTACATGTGTCCTGTCATTGTGAGGTAGATGAGCATCATGTAAACTTGGTTAATGTATGTTTTCCAGTTGTCTCCATGTATGGAAACCCTGGTTTATAAAGACAGATACCTGTGTCCTTGAAGAAACTGGTATTTGCCACTGCACACAGATAGCTGAATGTGCATGCAGAGTAGGAAGAACTGGAGCAACATGTCAGTATACTCAGCTATGCAGTGTGTACTGCCAGAGCAGGCAGTGAAATGAGTATGTTCAGCTGAAACTTCAGAAGAAATTTAAGAAATTGAAATAAAGCTATCCTCACTGGAATTTCTAAAAATATTAACCACACCACTTTGCCAGAAGAGAAGTTTCCTACTTCAATCCCATGCAGAAGAGAACATTTTTCATGGGACATTTTCCCTTCTGCCTGGGATGGAGCCAATGGGTCAGTACCGGTTTGGAAGAAAGTTTCCACATACGAGAGCAGTGACATTTTCTGTTGTGAGAAGAATAAACTTGGGTCTGGTGTTCATCTCAGTGCAGCCATTTTCATTTCTACTGGTTTTCTTTTAAAACTTTCCCATGTGCGCTATCTAATTATAGAGCATTCCGAGAATCTGTATTTAAACGGTAACAGTGCACACTGCTGAAAGGGACTGTAGGTAAATTGCTTGTCCACTTTGATGATTAAATGGGTAATTATTGCATTAGCATCCAAAACCACACTCATCTGCTAGTATATCTCCTCCTAAGGCGACCCTGTAAGATGTGATGGGCTAAGTAGAAAGGGTATGGCACCTGAAGGGAAGGACAAAGAACACCTAGGAGATAGCAGGAGGGATTAAGCACAGATTGCTTTCTCCTGTGTTTGCTCCAGTGTGACTCAGGATAGTGGTAAGGTATGGTACATTAGAAAGGAATTTTTGTTTTTGTTGGTGTGTGTGGTGTTTGTTTTTTTCTTTTTTTTTTTTTTTTTCTTAAAAATAGACTTTTTCCCTACTGGCTATGAAAGACACTGAAATGTCTTGTGGGATCTTATCACGGAAGCTATACTCACACAGTAATCAATGCAAATAATTTACATAAAATCAATAAGGTTGGAAAAGACCTCGGAGATCATCAAGTCCAACCTACCAACTAAACCATGGCACCAAGTATGTCCAATCCCTTTTGGAACACCTTCAGGGACAATGACTCCACTACCTCCCTGGGCAGCACATTCCAGTGGCCAATTACTCTTTCTGGGAAGAACTTTCTCCTCACCTCAAGTGTAAACCTCCCCTGGCATAGCTTGAGACTGTGTCCTCTTGTTCTGGTGCTGGTTGCCTGGGAAAAGAGACCAACCCCCACCTGGCTACAACCTCCCTTCAGGTAGTTGTAGAGAGCAAGAAGGTCTCCTCTGAGCCTCCTCTTGTCCAGGCTAAACAACCCCAGCTCCCTCAGCCTCTCCTCACAGGGCTGTGCTCCAGCCCTCTCCCCAGCTTTGTTGCCCTTCTCAAGTGTCTCAATATCCTTCTTAAATTGAGGGGCACTGAACCGGACTCACAGAACTGGACACAGTACTTACTTTTGAGTAAGATGGCCATTCAGATTAATCTGTGACATTCAGCTGTCTATGTACCTGTCCTGAAATGTTTGGTAGCACTGCTAGATGCCATTTATCAGCTGTCTTCCACCTGCCCCACACCTGAGCTGAAGCTTTTGGTGTCTTTGCAATGCATTTAAATTATTTATTTTTATTTTTTTTTTTAGATAATGAATGCTTTATGATGCTCCTAAAAGCAAAGGTGTAAACTAAGTGTAAGATGATACTTTGTGTCTTCAGAACCTTTTGGCTTTATATTTAAAATTCCAGTAAATAAGTTATTTGGAAGAGTCTGCTCACTGGAAGACAGATGGGCACCAGATCCTGCACCCTTTCTGGCCCGGTGTTTGTTTCCCGTCAGTTTCCTGCAATGTTGCACTTACAGACCCATTTCAGTGCCTATTTCAAGCCCAGGAATTACATCTTTTTCCACTCCTCTGCATTCCAAGAGCTACTCTTTAGCTATAACTCTTAGCAAGAACCACCTTTTTTTTTTTTTTTCTTTTTAAGGAAACATTTTTCTTGAATTCTGAGTATGGATCAGGTTTTGACTCCACTGTTGTGCACCTGAAACATCATCCTTGCACTTCTAAAACATCAAACAGCCTGATGCTGGATTTGAGCAAGTGGCTAAATGACAAGAAACAAGCCTCTTACAATCTTTATTGAGTGGAGACTATTTAATTACTACAGAAAGTAGGGGAACCTGTTCTGCAAAAATTTGTTGGAAAAACTCTCCAGTTTCTTAATATGTATGCTAGAAAATAAATTATATAGTTCTAGAACATAAAGGAATGGATTAGACTCTAAGGAAAAAGAACCCTCAGCTGAAGATTTCTAAGCAGACCACAGAATACAGTCTGCAGAAGCAGTAAAACTGTATGAACAGCAGAAATAAATCTTGGTGGGAGGAGTGGTGCATGCTTTCTCCTGGGCACACTATTTGAAATTGCGTGTTCTAAAGCAAAGAAATTGCTTTTCAGACATAGCTTGATGAACCAGACTGAAAATTGCCTTGGGCTGGAGTCTGGTAAAAGAACAGCCCTCTGTGCACCACTTTACACCGTAACTATGCTGTGTTGGTACCTCGAGATTAACTTCAAATGTGAAGGTGCTAGTAATTTTTAAAGGCTCTTTGAGGCACTGTCCTTCTTTCCTCCATATATGCATTTCCCATATTCTTTCTTCACACTTTCTTACCCAGCTATGCAGTTCCCATCTTTTTAACGTTTTTTTGTTGTTGCTGTTTTTGGGTTTGGGGTTTTGATGTTGCTGTCCGTTGTTGTTGATTTTGTGTTTTGGTTTTGCTTTCCTTACAGAATTAGGCAATTAATTCCTTTCTTCTTCCCCTCACTTACCATGTAACATCCTACTGAGCACATAACCTTCTCCCTGGAAGAGGGATAGTTCTGCTCTTTCTCAAAGCTACAGGTGCTACAGCTTTGAATTTCCTAGTAAGCGGGGAGGATCGCTTGGCTGCAATGCAGTGGATCAGGCAATGAAGCTGAATGCATTTAAGCATCTTCATAATGGATTAGCTGGCAGTAGGCCAGAGTGGAAGTTGTTTTAGGGAACATATCTCAGACACTATGCTGGAGTAATTGCCAGTAAGGAACATGGAAAGTGGTGCCGGTTTTGGATAGCAAGTACTCAGAAGAACAGAGCCCAGAGAAGGAAGTACCCAAATAAAAAGTTGGCAGATATCCAGCATGGGTAAAAAAGGATAAGGCAAGGACCTTGAGAAATGTTTCCATATTCTATTTTGTCTGTCTGGTCCAGAAAACAGTGATACTGAATAAAAATACTTTGGTTTGAAGACAACAGAGAAAAATATATTTCTGTAGGACAAGAAGTCCAGTCACTTAGGAACTCCTTTCCATCCACTGGCCAGTTCAGTTTTAAAAGTCTCAAATTCTGTCACTTCTCTTGTGGGAACTATATCTATTCTAATAAATGTCATTGCCCACAGAGTTCTCCTACTGTAGGTTATGCTTACACTTATCACTTTTTCTTTCCAAAGAGCATTTCATTCTCCTGTGCATGCTATGTCCTTCTAATATATAGAGACAGTATTGGTCTTTTTCCTTTCATTGTTGCATGACTGAACATGCAAATATACTGTTTAAAACCCCTTTGAATCTGTTCTTGGCCAATTAATTTAATTCCTTTCCCCCCTGAGTTTCTTAGAAGACTTCAGTCAATATTTTTGGAGAGGAAAACACCAGGCTTAAGTTCTACTCAGGTGTACAACAGTACATTGATAGATGCCAAACATATTTCATTAGGATATAGAAATAGTCCACTGCTCTTTACAAACTCATCCTTCTGGAAAGAATCAAGTAACTCCAGTCTCCTATTGAAGGATTCTCAGTTCTATCTCTAGGGCACTTGGAGTCTTGCAAGAGTTGACCTTGCAGATATGTTCAGCATCCTCCAGTCAGATGTAAATTAAGGTGCAGCTGCTGATTTGTTGATTTCCCCACCCCACTCCAGACCTGACTTAAAATTCACTAATTTCAGCTTGGATCATTCTTCAAACACTTTTTCCACCTACTGACTGTCAGTCAGACCAGCATCTAAACAGATACCAAAACACCATTTCTCTCCTAATCATGGCACTTTGAAAGACAAAATAACTTTCTACATTCTAGTTCCTTTACAATTCATTTGATTCTTATTTATTCATCATGCAAAGAATATGCATAACTCCCACATTCCTAGTGTTGAAGAAAGTACAATACTAAATGGCAGCATTACAAAATTTGCCAAAACAAGCAAAGGTCACCCACTTAAGAAACTACACCAGTTTCTCAGAAATGTTCCCACCTGAACCTGATGTTGAAATATGAACTTTGGAATGCAACGTTCAAACCATAAACCCTCTGGATCATCAGACCAAATGCGATGCCTTCTTGTACAGATGCCTTTAAAGTCAGATCTAGAGAGGTCATCATGAGTCAAATCCTTCTCCAGGGTAGAATTGGAAGCTTCATTCCAACCTGGTCTGGTCTATTCTATTCTATTCTATTCTATTCTATTCTATTCTATTCCCTGCAAGACTTGAGAGAAGTGTGGGATGAAAAAGCCTTATGACCCAAGCCCTGTGCTCAGGGCAGGGACTGTCAGACAAGAAACTTGCAGGCAATGGAAATGGGAGAGTTTGACTAAATAGCCTACAGCCTCTGTGGAGCTTAGAATTCTGCTCCAGGCCCTTAGGGATGTGGGTTGTTTTTTTTTTTTTTGTTTTGTTTTGTTTTTAGATTTAATACAGAGACTATAAAGAGGGAAGATTTTGTGTTTCACAGTTATTAAGTAGTGCCTATGAGTGCTGCAATATTTCCCATTTTACTCCTGCTGTCTAACCTAGAGGAATTAGTTCAAAAGCCAAGTTGAATCATTTGCTGATGAGGTGTGGTATTGGATCAGGGTGTCCCCAGTCTGGGGAAGGAATTGTAATTTGCCTACCCTGTTTTATGGGCAAATGCTTCAACCAGTCTAGAGTAACAGCAAAGATAACAACACCTCCACTAATACCATATGAATGACTATTAAAAGGAAAACAATATCTCCTTTCAATTTTTTCAAAGAGCAGTTATAAGTCCTACTCTTATGAAAGTGCTTGAAGATCTGGATTAAAACAGTCAGAGGTAATTTCACTCATCAGTTTCACTCATCAGGTGCCAGACTCGCACAGAGAGATGGGGCAGTGGCTATGTATTCATGTCTGGCATTTCCTATTGTTTCTCCAAAGGCCACTTCCCTCTCTGCATGTGAGATGTTCAGATAAGCATTTTGAGGAGTATAATTCTCAGAAGGTGCCAGATGGGGAGCCTTAATGTTGAACTTAGAATTTATATTCTGCTCTGGTGATCACACTCCTAAAACCAAGCTATTAAAATCTAAAGTGTTCTTACTGGATCTAGTCACAGCTAACAAGTCTTTCTTGCTGGTCTCCTCCAAAAGATAGCAGCCACAGCAACAAAGATGGTTCATAATCAGGTTTTATGTAATTAAAGGCATTTTGCACACTAAGTACATAATCTTTTAGAAAACTTATTAGAGTAATACACAGAAATGTACAGAAATCCATTTTTAACAGTCCTCCATGGAAAACACCCTTACTGCTGCTTTTGTAGAAGCAGTTTCTCCTCACCTTGTATTTAAATTGCATAGCAGGTGATCTGCCATAAATTGCTGCTCAGTGTTGCTACACAACATTTCCACTGGAGATGACAGAGTATTTAATATTAAATGGACATTTTTTGCTCACCTCATCAAGGTTATGCCTCTTACTTTTACTGTACATTTGAAATACATCTTTTAATACCCTTTAAAAAAAGGCACGTTGAATGTTCTTATTCTAAGTGCATGCAGTTTGTCAGGAATTTTGCCAGGGGCAGTCTTTTGTGTGTGTGATCTCAATCCTTCTTCCACATTTGATACAAATATAACAGTATTGCTTGTCTCCACTGTCCAGTAGCAGTCCTGTGGTGGATTGAAGTTTCCCCCCAGCATCAACTTTTTGCCAGACCAACTCAGTGAGAAGCAAATGAAGATGCATTTACAAGTAAAAACAACACTCTACAACAGAATGCAATGAATGTGTACAAAATATACACTATTTACAATATGATACAGACATTTACAATTAGGAAACAACACAAAAACTCCTCTGGTCAAGAGACCAGGGAAGCTGTTCCACTGCTCCCCCACCCCCTGTCCCGAAAGAGAGAGAAGTGGAGAGGGGAAGCAGTGGGTTAGACTTAGCCAAGGTCAGCCAGAAGCACGTGGATTGTCTCTCCCAAGCAAAGCAAAACAGCCAGAGATCAGAAGAGAAGAGAAAAGGGAAGAATTGTTATGGTACAGCTCCTCTTATTCCAGATATCCACCCAAAGGATTTGTTTAGAATAATCTTTTGTTTTCCTTTTTTATACCCAATAGTGATTTATTTATATTTTTCTACTTTTCTGCTCAAAATCTGTAACTGAATTTTAAAGGCATAGCCTAAAACTGCCCCACAGTTCCCTTCTGTATTTTGGTGGGGCCTAACTCTCTCTGTTGTTACTTTCATGCACTGGGTGAAACCGCTGAGAGTACCTGGGTGTTGGACACTACTGCAGGCAGCTTCTCACATTATTTTATAGCTGTCCTTCCTTTCTGAATTGCTCAGAAAGGACTTTTGAGCTGCCTCTAGCCAACACTTTTTAGACGTCTGCAATTCATTTGCATGGTTTCTTTGTTCTAGGGTTTCCTTTTCAGTAATTTTTAAAGGAAACACTGACAATTTGAACTTTGGTGGTCAGAGTTTTGTTAACTGGGTGCACTAGGGAGATATGTGTTTGGAAAGTCCTCTCAAGACTTTTTTTCCCTCTACAATGGCTATGACCAGCTGCAAGCACAAGATGTGCTGATTTTGATGAACATTGATAAAAATAAAGACCTAACAGACTAGGGAAATTAGGTCTCCAGTTCAATCATAACTCAGTTGAATCTAACCCAATGGTTTAATTTTAAGATAACCATAAACAATGACAGTATCTGCAATGAGCTGGAGGTCTCAGAAGAGCTGTTTTGGTTGTGTACTGTATATTTGAATTTGGAAGGCATTTACAATTTTATCTGTAGAGAAACTAATCTAAATAAATGGAGATTTAAGAAATATGTCTGTCACATCAATCCTGCAGCTGGTTAGCTAAGGCCATTAGTACTATCTTTTCTAGTATGTCACAAAATCCATTTAAAAATTCGACTTCTGATTTAAAATGAAAGGCCACTGTTGATTGTTCATGTTTATTCTGCAGAGAAATTAAGTCCTGTTATTAGAGAATACCCAAGAAAACAATGGATGATTTTTAATGTATTCTTAGTAACCTTTATTTTTGAGGGAATTGTGTGTAGCATCTAAACAACCTTTATTTAAAGCAAACAGAGTGACCTTTTCACCGTACAAACCTGATCAGGGACACCCCACAGTGTCCTGAATTGGGCTTAATATGGAACACACACATGACCCCTGCTGCTGTCATTCCATACAGGTACAAGGTTTTATTCTCTTGTTTGGTTTTCACTATCTATAGAGATTTTTTTTTTTCCTCTGAGGGATAATAATCCTCCTGTTAATATGGAGGCTGAGACACATTAGCTTTCTGAGGTTTTCTTTATAACTCTATTGTATGGGCAGGCATGATACTTGGCAATCTTTTCAATGTGTGCTGAGTCAGTGTTTTTCAAACCTGCTGCTGCTCAACTGAATGTAACCAGAAAATTCACTTTTAGTTTGGGCCTTGAAGTTTGTCTAAAACTGCTTTATCTAGAAGGAAGGAGAAAAGATCTTACCTTTGACTGATTGCTAACCGCTTGTCTCAAGAGCCACTTAATAAAATAAAATTTAGAAGAGCCATAAGGATTTTAACTGAAATCCTCCAGATAGAAAGGGACATATCTTGGTTTGGTGTCAGATTGGTTTGATTGATTTCAGGGGTTTAGCACTTCTCCAGCATCAAAGTATAGCACTTGACAAAGACTGAAGACTTAAATGCTGGGGTTAAATTCTCTACCAAAGGTAGAGTTTCTCCCATTTAAGATGCAGGGCAGGAAATGGCATAGAAAAGGAGCACAAAATGTTGTCACTTTTAGCAGGCCTACAAACAGGCCTGTGGTTTATCACAGCTCTCTAAATATTAGAAATGTGAGTGTGAAGTGTGTGTGTGTAACAGGATGTCGCTTACAGAAAATGAAACCAAGAAAGGATGCTGCAGCTGGATGCCAGCAACATTGGTTGCATTTGGCCCCAGCCTTTATGTGTGGATCATTAACCTGATAGTACAAACATCCTAAAGAAAGCAATTCTTGCTCTTAAGTACAAAGGTGTTTTTTTCTATGATGCACTTTGCTAAGGAAGACTCCTTGTAGCTCCATGGCTTGCTAGCTCAGGATTGACTGGGAACTGGAATGAGATTGTGGTAGCAATAATATCTATCACCATCTTATATAAGAGAATGAGCTTGAGAACAAGGTCAGAGAACATCACCTGTCCATGTTTCTACTAGAAGTCACTGGGAAAGAGGAGGCTGACTGCAAATATTTTCTGTTTATCAATTCAGTTTAAATCATGACTTCTATAAAGTGTAGTCACAAAAATTTTCTTCAAATTAAACTGACTTCAAGTTTCACTTTAATGTCATTAAAAGTACCAATTCTGTACATTAAATAGTTGGTCAGAATTTTGTTACTCAAATGAATAAATAAGAAACACAAAGAACTTACTCTTTATGATAACAACCTCTAATCAAAATACCATGTCTAAGATCTTGAAGGAAATGAAGATACTCTTCTACTCTGCAGAAATATGCAAGCTGTCAGCATCTTTCATTTGCATACACTGAACACAACAAATAAGGTTTAAAATACCACACAAAGAGCTGGTAGTTTTAGAGTAACTAAACTAAGTGAAATAAAGAATTTCTCCAACATAACTGAAAAGTGCTGAATCTATTTACTAATCTGCATTTTTTTATTATTCAGGTTTATAATTTTTAAATTACTATTTTTCACAGCTCTGCTGGTCAGCTTCCTATTACTTGAATCCATTGATTTCATCAGTCAATAATATCTATTCCTCTTGTGACTAATCAGTTAAAAAAATAGTTTAAATGAGCAAAGTGTAGGTATCAAAAGATAAATTATTATTAACATTGTTTATTTGTTGGACTCAATGATCTCAAAGGTCTTTTCCAACCTGGTCTGGTCTGGTCTGGTCTGGTCTATTCTATTCTATTCTATTCTATTCTATTCTCTTTGCCTACAGTAAAAAGGATAAATGATTATTAACATTATTTATTTACTTATTCTTAACATATTTGCCTACAGTAAAAAGGAGCTAGGTGGTATGACTCAGAAAATCTCTTCCAACTTCCTAATTCCACTTTCCAAGGCAGTAGCTGAATCCTGTACCCCTAGTAGAGACCCTTCTACTTGTTGTATACAGCCACTGGTAACTGGCTCTTGTACAATTTTCCACTAGATTCCTACTTCAGTATTTTTCTGTAAAACTTAGAAATAGTTTAAAGGGACAAACAAATACTTAACTTGCTTTTCTTCAAGATGTGAGTCTGGAGAAAGTGGCATTCCAGTATCAGGAATCCACAATTCCTGGTTCTGCCACAAGCCAAGAGGAAAAGTAGCATAATTTTTTTTCTCCATTATCTTTTGTATTTATATATATATATATATATATATATATATATATATATATATTTTAAATTTCCATTCAGAGCACCTGGGGGAAATGTTCTGATTTCATAACATTTCAAAATCAGAACAACATCATACTGAAATGCCATGGCAACTCATATGAAAAAAATTGAGTGTCAGTCTCTCACTGTAAATAAAAAGTATTATCAGGTAGGTTTGTGTTAGCAGAAATGGAAATAAGATTGCATAACCTGAGAAAAATTATGCAAATGTTATAAAGAGAATTAGTAGTTCTGACAACATAGGAACTATTTGCAGGTTTCATTCAAATAAGATAGTTTTTTCTTTCCTTAAAATGCCATGCAAAATACATTTGTATCTTTGAAAGAAGACTTAGAAAACCAGATTGATATTGAAATTATCTTTTGCTCTGGATTATCAAATGGGAATGGGAGCTTCTCTTAATAATATTGCAAAATGAAGGTATTGTGGGTTGGAAGAAGAAATGGAGTAGTCCTAGCTAGCCTAAGGCTGTAGCAAATCATGCTTGTGATGCCTTGGCTGAACTGGGTAGAAATTCAATATTGATTCAGTAAAGGGGCAAGTGGGCCAAGTAATCATACAAAAACCTCTCTGTCATACATGGCTTTAGCTACTGTTAAGCATCCCTTATTTTTAAGAGCTATAAAATTCACTAAATTGAACCTTCATTCATCTTGAAAATCCAGGTGACTAATGGAGTGCAACTTCCACATTACAGTACTGACTGCAAGGCTGAGTGATTAGCTCTTTGATTGGACACTTCTGGACTCAAAGTTATTATCTGGATGGACTGAAAGGCTATAAATCAACAAAAAGCTGAAATAACAGCTTGAAATGTTTTAGAATGCAGCAAAATGTCAGTCAAGTGGGGAAAAACTCTGCTTTAAGAATAGATTTGTGTTGGATTAAGTCTCCCACATCATAGAATGCCTCATTTAAGTTTCTCAGAGAGACTAGTTACTTTTGTTGTTCCTTGTTTACTCACAAACCCTTGTTGTCCCTATCAAGTCATACATGCTAGATTTCTCAATTGAAATCTTAGTGACTTCTCACAGGATGATTTAATATTTTTTATTTGCTCTTAGCTTGTATTACCCAAAGCAAATTATTCCATTATCCATCTCATTTCCACACAACCAGGACAACCTTTGTGTGAGCTCCATTCTTTTTCTTTATAGCTGACTGGGTACACCAACCTCAACTGGCTGCTGAGGAAAGTGAACGGAATGTGGTCTCACATGTGTATCTTCTACAAACCTGGAAGAATAAAAGCATGGTGAAAACCAGTTATTCTTTACATGATAGTAAAATTATTTACTTCTAGCACTGATGTATAAACAAAGTTACCTGTGCAACTCTCTTTTATTTCCATTATTGATGTCTGTTGAGTTAAGTGATGGTTTGCCAAGGGAGGAGATCTTTTTTTGGGGAGGAGGATTATAATACCTATGTTTTGCAAGAAAAGATTGGTGTGATGTCTTTAAGATTTGAGGAGTAAAACACTGCTTCCTTTCTGTGAAGTAAATTGCATGTTTGTCAAGGAGGTCCCCAGAGTATGTTTTATTAAAAGAATTTTGAAACACCTTCTTCCTGCTGCAGCTGTGTAAATGCATGCGAGACTGCCGAAGTGGTGAAGCAGATGATCTGCCTGTACTTGAGTTGTGAACAGGATTCTGAGACAAAGCATGCTGAGCAGTATTTTGGATAGTCTTTTTTGTCATGGGAGCTGCCATCAAAGTCCTTGAAGTGGGCTTCTGAAAAGATACAGACAGGGCCTTCTCTCTCTTTGTCCTGGAACAGTTGTTCCTACCAGACATCAAATATAGGTGACCATTTTCCAACAGTGACCACCTTGCCTGCAAGTTAGAGAACAAAATAACTGGGATAAAAATCATAAAAGCAATTCACTGAAGACAGTGTCTCCTACAAACTCATTCAAACAGGAGGAATATAAAGAAACCTTTCACACTGTCTTAAGTGGACTAAGTGAGTTGCTGAGTTAAGAGAAAAAACACCCTGCCACTGTGCTAGAGCTGGTTAACAAGCTCTTTTTTTCTAGTTTCTTGTCCCTTCTCTTTACAAGGTTGAGGGTGCTAATAACAAGCAATTTTAGGAAATGACAGAAATTCCATTTTGCTTGCCAGGGCTGACAGAAGGAGAACAGGAGATGGTGTTTTTGCTTTCCTTGGACATTTCACATTCTCATCTACAGATCTGATGCTCAATGTCAATCTGATAGTCCTGTATCACAGTATCACAGTAACTAAGGTTGGAAGAGACCCCAAGGATCATCAAGTCCAACCTGTTCCAACAGACCTCACTAGCACCTTCTTTCTGTACTAGCACCTTCTTTCTCCTTGTACACCCATGCAGGTGTGGGCATGATTCCATCTCATGAATGTGAAGTCAAACAGAGCCACTATTATCCTCATCAATAACATAGGTGAAATTGTGGCCTATGATTTTGCTATTTATCTCAGTGGGAGCAAGTTGTTACAAATCCAAATAATGCACGTTTGAATTGGATGACATTCTTTGTAAACAACATCACTGATAATCTAGTGGTAAACCATACTCCTCAGCAAATAGAAAGTTTTACAATCTAAATATAGTCTACTGAGTAATTTTTGCCCTAGAAAGACTCTTGACTTGAAGAATAAAATATTTTGCAAGACTTTGGACACTGGCCACATTTGGTGAAGAACAGGCCTACCCATACTAGCATGAGGTTGTACAGTTTCTGGTATCTGGCAGAATATATAGAATTAAGATTAATTACAGTATCACAGTATCACAGTATAACTAAGGTTGGAAGAGACCCCAAGGATCATCAAGTCCAACCTGTCCCAACAGACCTCACAACTAGACCATGGCACCAAGTGCCACGTCCAATCTCCCCTTGAACACCTCCAGGGACGGCGACTCCACCACCTCCCTGGGCAGCCCATTCCAATAACGAATGACTCGCTCAGTGAAGAACTTTTTCCTCACCTCGAGTCTAAACCTCCCCTGGCACAGCTTGAGACTGTGTCCCCTTGTTCTGGTGCTGGTTGCCTGGGAGAAGAGACCAACCCCCTCCTGTCTACAACCACCTTTCAGGTAGTTGTAGAGGGCAATGAGGTCACCCCCGATCCTTCTCTTCTCCAGGCTAAACAATCCCAGCTCCCTCAGCCTCTCCTCACAGGGCTGTGCTCAAGGCCTCTCACCAGCCTTGTTGCCCTTCTCTGGACACGTTCAAGTGTCTCAATGTCCTTCTTAAACTGAGGGGCCCAGAACTGGACACAGTACTCAAGGTGTGGCCTAACCAATGCAGAGTACAGGGGCACAATGACCTCCCTGCTCCTGCTGGCCACACTATTCCTAATACTTTAGGGTCTTGCTTTCACCAGTAAATACCATTCTGAAATCCAAAGGATTTAAATTTATTGCATTGCATTCATTTGGAATTCTAAGAATATCATTGTGATTTAGTTCTCTTGAAAACACTGCATATAGAAATCATCCTAATAAGAATGTTGTCACTCATCAGTAAATTATTTAAATAAATTCACTCCATTTTTTGTCTGAGAACCCATGTAATACTTTCTTAAAGATTCTAATTCCATCTGCAAAAGGAGCAAAAAAGAACGTGCGTGGGTTTGTGAGTGGCACGCACACATTGATGCTGTCAATGCTGGGACACGTTTTAGTCATGTACATCTAATCATGACACAGGTGCCTGTCACTGTAGGCTATGTAGGGATAGTAACAGTTAAATGAGAGGACAGCTGGCAGTTGGCAAAACTAGGAGTCAAATGTTATCTTTGACTAGACTATACAAAGCCATGATGAACAAACTTGCACATAACTGCTGTGTTACAGGCACTCCCCAGCACCTCACAGTAAGGGGAGCTGGTCTCTTTCATATGACCCAGTGTTACCAGTGTGACAGGTCCTATACTCTCAGAGTATCACATACCTTCTGCTGGTTTGGAGAAATGCTTCTGGAGTGGAATGGTGAGGCAGAAAGACCACGTACAAGATCCTTATATTTCTCAAGGTCTTGAATGAGTCTGTTTCTTTTCTGCTGATCCTTGTCTGTACATGTAAATATTTGAAAATGAGTGGTCAAGTCATAGGATATTACTCTTCATTCTTCTTTTTGCCACTAAAGACTACTTTGCCCTCTCATCTTAAATACTAAGTATCAGACAGAGAAGATAATTCCTCCAATTTGTACATCTGGTGCCCACTTCTTCCATGATCAGCACACATCTGAATTTGAAATAAATGCAAGCCAGGACTTTGTTGTGTCACTCACATAGTAAGTAATGAGCTCCTGAAGGAATAGGAGAGAGTAGCAGTATTTTTCACCCCCCCTCCTGTATGCTCTTTCTCCTCTCCTACACAGGAGCTGAGGCAGATCAAAATAGAAGAAAAGCTACAGCAATCAAGTAAGGACTCATGTCTGTGTACCAAGTTTAGTGACCACAGTTAGGCTGTAGTCTGTACAGACTGTAATGCCGAGGAAGTCTGCTTTCAGTATCGATTAAACTCAGGTTGAAAAGAGTAGGGTGACACATCTTGTAGCACCTCATGCACAAAAAGAATAGAAATAGACTTAGGTCTGGAAGATCCAAAGGACTACTGAAAATTTGCAAGTAAAAGTAGGAATATGAACACTTACAATAAGCATTACCATGCCAGATCATACTTATAATACATACAAAATATACAACAAAATGATAAGAATACATGTGAATAAAAAGGGGATGTGAGCTTCCCAAGGCAACAGAGGCCTAATAGGCATATTCATGCATAATTTAAAGCATCTCATAATCCACTGTGTTTGGTCAGAACCTTGTGTTTAGCAATGCAAATAAGACTGATGCGTGACCAAAATCGTCAACCCTTTTAACCTACTGTGTTCCTTCCAAGCACAGCTCTGAGAAAAGGGGTATGAACTGTAGTGTGCCCCACCACCGTTCTCTTTGCAGGCGATATAGCCCCAGCAGCTCTAGCTGAAACAATGGATCTGCACACAAAATATCAGTAAAGCTGGGTCCACAGAAGTCTTGCAAGCTGCATATGGCTCTTTGGGGTTGAAAATGCATCTCTGTCAGACCTTCCTTGCTCTATGGACCCCTGGCACATGCCCTGTGGTAGCACATGCCAGTACTGCCAGGCAGGCCAGCGGAGAGATGTGCCCTGCTCCTTCCCCTCTGGGTACAGCTCAGGAGACTCTTCAAACAGATAATTCTAGAGGGTTTGCAAGGCTTCAGGTGTCTGGTGAAATGTGAGTTCTGGCAGTGTGAAGTTACTTTGATTAATACTGACTCCCGATCAAACACACAATTGGTTCGTGAGTAGCCTAGGGCTCCTTTGCGCTGCTATTGTGGTGATGAACTTAAAACATGCTGCAAATTATTTGCTCATTTGCAACCTCTTCTCTGAAGTGGTGTAACTGCAGCTCATCTCACCAGTAATGTGACAGAATAATGCTTGGAACCTGCAAAGCTATGCTTACTGCAGATTTTCTTTTGGAGAGGGAGTTGCATCAACCTGAATTTAGTACTGCTCATTTGTGAATTAGCAGCAGGGTTTCAGGGTTTCAGTTAGTGCCAAAGTAAGATTTCTTTGGGAAAAGGAATAACTGAGACTCTTTAAAAAGAAAGAAAAAAAAAAAAAAAGAGGAAAATAAACCACTTAGATGTCACACTAAATGGCTGGTTCCTCTGAAGTTTGTGCTGGGTCTTTCATGTCTTAACAATGTCCTTGTAGCAGGACCTCAAGGCCATAGCCTGGTCATTGAAAAAAATAAATTACAATAAGAGCTAAAGCTGATACATACTCTCTCTAGGCATATAATCTGGCTTTGCAGTCTTGCATGAACATGAGTTCATAGCATCATCCTATTAAGAAAAACATGTTGACTATGCTAAATCCTATTTGGATGACTGGGAAGCAGGATTGTGCAACTCACTGGAACAAATAACAAAATGTACTTGCTCAGTCTCATTTATACAGAGATTAATACCCTCCCCTTTTATTTAGCTTTGTGCAGCACCTAATCAAAGTACTCCCCAATTCTGATTAAAGACTTTGCATTCTGCTGTCATGTGAAAAATAACAGACAAGGCAGCTTGCTGTAGTATCTGTGCAGCGGTGCTGTCAGTTGGGGTACCTGGCTTCTTCCATGGCAGTGCCAGGAAAAAGTGACACCCATGTCTCTCTGCTCTTCTGCATATGCCATCTATCTGTGCACAGGTGAGGAGAGACACCAACTGTCTACCCGGGTGTCAGGTGTTAATGCACCTGCCTGCTCCCCCAAGGTAGAAGTGAAGGAAAAGTAACACACAAAACTCAGGGTTGAGATAAAGAGATAAGGTAAGACTTCAGTACAAAATATCATAGTCACTATGTACAAGTCACCTTAGCTTAGCCTACCTGCAGGAAAATGAATAGCATCACACAGAAAGATAACAGAACATCTTAGCTTACCCTATTTTCTGGAAAAAAACCCAACATAAAGCATAAACCCAAAATCAGCAGCTACCCAGCTCCCACCTGTCTTGCTGCCATGCCTGCAGAAAAGAGCTGACATGCAAGACCAGGAACCCAGAAGCAGCGACCAGGAACCCAGAAGCAGCAACCAGAACAGGAAGCCTCCCAGGTTGCAATCTGGACTTCAATACTTTGCTCCAATTAGCACTTTCGTTTGTGAAGCTGATGTGATTGCAGCATGGTACGAATAACAGCAGCAGATGCAACTCAACCCATGATATCGAGGCATGGCTCAGCCTTCATTAAACCTTTCCAAGGACAAGAAAATAAAATGTTCCAGGTCAAAGAACCCCTGGTTTTAAACAGACTTTGTCTAGTATTTCCCTGATATTTTTGCTAAAAATGTGGGTTATAAATGCACCACGTGACAGTAAGCCTATTCAAATGAGTACTATTCCATTGCATTATGGTTTTATGTTTTGAGTAGTTAGCAAAAGCTCCTGGGCCAGAATGTCTCATTAGCAACTCTCCTTCCCTAACAGACTCCAAGTTTCATTGCCCAGACTGTCAGGTTTTGAATGTATCTCATCCGTGTGAAGCAGGCTGAAGGACCCTGCAGCACATTCTGGTTTGCTGACAGATCTACTACATGGACTGCCCATGATCAAAAGCTAGGTAAGGACAAAAGGATCACCTGCCCATCCTGCCTTTCTCCAAATACTTTTTAATAACAACTAGCAACAACCAAGAACAAAAAAAGAAAATAAACCCCACACCATTAAAACTTTGTATCTCGAATGATAGGTGCTTAGGATTATTCTTTTTCTTTTAGAAAAAGAAAAAGTAGCAGCCCTTGCAATCTGATCTCATGTCCTAGCTTAAGTGATTAAGAACTACCTGTAGTTTATGGTTAAAACCACAACTGGAAGTGAGTAATTGAGGGGAGGAAGGGAGGTCTCACCTACAGAAGCACATGAAGATTCAGTGTATCACCTGAATCCTCTCAGGACATGATTATTTTCATTCCTGCAACAGCCTGTATCTCTTGAGTTGCTTTTCTTTTTGGTGCTTCTTAGTGAATAGATCATGTGGTATGGCCAGTGCAGCAGTTATTTAGGCAAACAGATTCAATAACCTTTCTGTGAAGCACATTTATTTGCTGCTTCATCATCCTTCCTTCTTTGGCAGGAGTTCATTTATCAATACTATTGTACAATTTCACTGATACTTGTACTGGTATCTGGTACTTGTCAATGCAACAGAAGTACAAAAAATAAAAGGGATTTAGTCAAAATCTGGCCCTTTTGAAAACAGAGGAAGATTCAGATGCTGTAGTATCCACTGTTTTCCTGGCAGTTCCTTTTGCCTGCCAGTTAATAAAACATCTTGTCTCCCTTTTGATGCTATATGAATGGCCTGTGTACAAACTGAACAAATACAAACTTACTCAACATAGCAGAAGCAGCTAAGCTGATAATATTGCTTAATTAGAATGAAACAAACAAAATTATTGTTTGGTGTGTTTGGTTTTGCTCTAATGCCTTTCAGTTCTGCTTACCTTAAATAGTAAGAAGAGCTGGCAAACATCTTAGACTGACTCCACAGCTGCCTACTAAACCAGACGGTTATTTTCAGGTCTAAGACTAAATATTATGGCCTGAATATGAACATGGGATACAGAGCTGGAATAGGCTTCCCCTAAATTGTTTACCAGATGTTATGAAACTCAGTGAATACAGTTAGAAATAGCATCCACACCTTGAGCTTGTGCCTTCAGTTTTGGCTTGGAGTGGCAATTCTGCTTTAGTTCCTACCAAGTGTTT
The DNA here is from genome assembly GCF_014839835.1 of Dryobates pubescens. Lineage (NCBI taxonomy): Eukaryota > Metazoa > Chordata > Aves > Piciformes > Picidae > Dryobates > Dryobates pubescens. Next base: position 10,095,836 of record NC_071613.1, read on the forward strand.
TTAAAAAGTTGGCTGATGTTTAACTCCTGATGCATTTTCAAACAACAAAGTTTCAAGGGACTGGGGAGGGAGAGAGGAGCATGTGAAGAGGAGCAAAAGTGGTAAATGAACTCCAGGATGCTATCAGTCCTGATCACAACAACTGAATGACTGTTGCAAGACTCAGATAAATAAATAAAAAGTTTTTTAAAAAATTCACCATGCTAATGTGATAAGAAAAAAAAATTTCCAGTTGTGGTTGAGTGAGATAAAGGTGTTGGCTTAAAAGACTTCGGTAAGCTCCCTGGCTTTGTTCTGCAGGATGTTTTGACTGAGAAATTAGAGTACGACAAAATTACATGTGTTTACAAAATGACTAACTGGCAGATCTGAAAATGTAATTAGGAGTGAGGACTCTATGCAAGGCAGGTATTTCTAATGCAAGGCTGATTTTTGATATTACCAAATTATTTCTTTCAGTTATCTGGAAGAAAACAAAATCACTTCTCATAAAGCATGAACGATTACAGGTAAGGGACTTGTGAATAATAAAGGGCTGATAACCGTAACAAGGTGATCTGCATCACTCATTGAGGTAGGTGTAGGCAATCAGATGTAGGCAAGCAGTGTATTTTTCAGGATAGGCAGTGGAACATTCAGGAAACATTGCTAAGCTACACTGCCTGGTTTTTTTCTGCCACGTTGTTTTGTAGTTTGGTGCCGAATTCTGCACGCTTGCTAATGTGAGCACTCACACTGACATGAACAGGAATTTCCCCAGGAGGAGGGAAAGAAGGAATCATCTCTCCATGACAAACCACCTTGTCCAGCAATTCTGAAGTCTTTGGCTATAACCCATGTCTTCTGTAACTGCTTCTGCCTTATTAACAAATTCATGGACATCAATGGAGCTGGCATCACTTGACACAATTACTTCACAGACCACATCAAAATAAAGAATATTCTTTCTTCACTTATTCAAGACAAGATTTGGCATCTGTTTTATTTATATAGGGGAATAGGCCTATTTTTCTTAATTTTTTAGTGAGTGTAGATACGATATATTCAAAAGGTCAAGTTCACAGGTCTGTAATGGCCGTCCATGGTTAACCTCTTAAGTATTCACAACTTGCTTTAGAAGCAAATAAGAGCAAACTGTGACATTTAGAGCACCTCTCATTCTTGCAGACTATTTGTCATGTTTCACCTAATTTCTGATACAAGAGGCCAGATCTTCCTCCCTCCCTTGTGTCAGTACATGTTTTTCAATGGCAATTTATACTGTGAAAAGTGAAGGATACATCCAGAAGCATTGCTTTTGATTTTCCAAGATTCTAAGAATTACCAAAAATTAGATTCTATATTTTGTGCTGAAGGGACATTGTTGGTAAAGTTGGAAGTAGAAGTCATAGTTTATGCCTGCGGATCACTGACAGGAATGTACTAGTCACTGAGGGATAACAGCACTTTCTAAAAACTGATAATGTGCAGAGATATTTAAGGAGGAAAAGAATTCCAGAAGTTGAATTACAAGAGAAATATCATGGTACTTCATGTCTTTTTAAAGTACTGACTGATTTCTGCTTTCTCATTTGACAGCAGAGTAGGAATGCAAAGTTAAAGTAGCCATTGCAGAATGATTATGACAAGACTGCTGCTCTCTGAATCCTCCAGTAGCTCTCACTATCTCTTACTCCTGTTTTACAAATATTCCTTAAACAGCCCTGGTTTTGTGAGTAAAGCACTGCACTGGGACTCAGAAAATGTATCATTTAATTTCCAGCTCTACAACAGCCTCCAGTGTGATCACAGGTATGTTAATTAGTCTCTGGTGCCTTAATTTCTTCCCTGTGAAAGAGGGTGATATACTTTAATTCTGTTCTAGCTGGGATATCATCTTGGGCAGCTATCCCCAGAAGATAATCTTTACACTGTGCGATGGCTGAGTTCAGATCCCAAGTGGAGCTGCTAGCATGGCGTAGGATGCAAAGTGAGAGCAGAAGAATTTATAAACCGGAACAGTTGTTTAGTAGTTTAATCATTGAGAGCTGAATGATGCAGTGTAGTCATACATTTGCTATTCCCTTCATTGCAGCTTCCTTGTAACAGTGATCTGCACATCTCTTTTTTTGCAGACTGTAAAATTTACTATTAAAACCCTTCACACTAATGCTCCATAAACTTGCAGTGATAGAAAATTGATGTTTGCATGTATAAACATATTGATTTCCACTGATTGATAAATGATCCATTCAATTGCCCCAAATGAATGGCAACTAAGATTCTACATCTATAAGGATAAAATTACATTACTATAATTGACTATATAGATAATTGATACAGACTTAGGATAAAGTGCTGCAATTCTGTATGTCTTTGAGCTGTCTGGATATTACATAAGTGAAAGCATTTTGAGTAAATGCCTTAGTTATAGTGACACTGTTTAGGTTAGGTTTAAATATTCTGCATTGTTCTTCTAAGGAGGACCATTGTGCAAGTCTGGTTACTTTGCTTAAGCAGTGCCTGCCTTGCTAGGGATTATAACCTTGAAAATGAACTCTGGATTTATATGGGTTGTTGCACACCAGATAAACAACCCTGCTTTTGAGATAACGAGGAGAAACAACTTGTTCCTTTTCACAGGTGTTACAGTCATGTCACAAAGCAACTTAATCTTAAATTGGTTAAAACCCAAATGGAAATTATTATTTTGATTAACATCTGTCTCATGCAGAGAAGCAGAAAGGGAAAAGTACAGGTTATATAAAGACCTCTGTGTGCCATATCTAAGCACTTAAGTACTCTGCTGGTATAAAGAAAAATAAAACTCCTCTTACAGAAAGCTGTTGTTATTTTTTGTCCAGTTACTAAAGCATGTGTTTCTGCACACACCAGCATGGAAGTTTGGGTTTCAGATTCATAAAAATGAGTCATGTGGAGCTATTGTATGATCAATAGTCCATGACAGGTGAACCAGAAACAGCCCCATGGACTCATGTACTTATATATACTACTTGTAATTCCCCTGGGGTAAATGTATACAGAGTGTATACATGTAAATATTGTGTAGAATTGTGTAGAACATGCAGTGATCTGAATAGCTCATCTTGGCTATTCAAGCAGTTGACCTTGGCTTAGTAAGGAAATTGTAGTTCAAGAGAGAAGGAATGTCTTTTTTTTCCTTTAAGACCAAGATTGCAGAGACCTAGAGGTGTGTCCCGAGAATCACATTTACTTTAGGTCCTTTTTCAAGAGATTCTTTAACTTGGGTAGAATGAGCCTGAAGCACCTGACCACTTCCTACCATAGCTTCACCAAGCTGGTGTGCTTATTTTGCTGGACTACTACCCAATACTCTGCTATCAGAAGCATCACTGCTAAGTGACCTGAATTTTCTTCTTGCAGCCTGCCAGTGAAACGTGTGGCATCCAACAAAGATCACGCCTTGAAAAACAAGGTTGTACATATCTGAATGTAAGGATTGAGAGCAAGTAAGAAATCATACTGCATTGAACTGTATATCTGTCAAAGTTCTGATAAATCTCAAGGTTTGAAAGCACACCACTCTTAGTAACTAGTAATAGAAATAGTGGGAGATTGTTGTGGGAGAAAATTTTACATAAAAAGAAGAAACGGCTGTAATCTTGTACTAAGCAGAAAATTGGTTTTATCTTCCTATTATTCTAGCAGGCTGGCAAAACAGCCTTCATTTATTTTGTGTCTTTGAATATGCAAATGATAAACAGGAGCCTATTTTGGTAGGCATAAAGTCATTTTATACTGCTGAAATGATTTGCACATCAAACCCATTAGCAGCAACTCTACTTCCATTGTGCTGTTTCCTTGCTTAACACTTCAGAAGACATGAGTTCTGATGCACCTTTTCATTGTGACTTCTGAGTTCTGAGTTTTATCCTTCAAGGGGCAGAACTTCTTTTGCCAAGACAGACATTTCTGTCAGAAAAAGTATTTAGCTGATATGTGGTGTCTTTTTAGTTAAGATAAATGCAAAGGTGATTTGCATTTCCTCAGTGGACTGCTCACAAGAATGAGATTGGGTCCTCACTGACTCTCTATGAAAATCTCATGTTATGGTTTCAGTGTGCATCAGGAGCCTTGTACTCAATGTGGGTTTCTAAATTGATAGAAATTCATGCCTCCATACAACAGCAGAGTCCTGCTTAGCTGTGTAAAAGGAATACCTTCCTAGGAAAGCATTGCAAGAAACACAGATAATGTTTGCCTTTGATATATCATCTAGGAAAACTTGCTGTTGTAGCTAATGAAGTTATCTGGACAAATTCTATGTCATCTTGATCTTCTCAAGTAAGTGAGTTCTACCTCTCATGAACTACTTTGTCAGGATCATCTCTGTCAAACTAACATTCTCAGAAAGCCTTCTGTGGTGTTTGGTACTAAAGCACTGTTTTAATAAAATAATTAATCAAAAAGACTTATTTAAAATGATTATATAAAAGCATTAAAAAAAAACCCCATACTGTTGAGCATGAAGAGTTAAGCAACAAAGAAAAAGAAATTCTGATTGCGATGTGTTATGATCCTGAACTTCTTCTCTTGCTCTTCTGAACTGAAGATCTCATATAATACATTTTCTGAATCTTTGTGGGAAAGAGTTAAGTTTGCCCTCTTGGCTTGAATATCTTGCTTGAACAACTGCATCTCACCATTGCCTTTGAGCTATCTTTGCTTCAAAGTACATTATGTTCTGCTCAGAGAAATAGGCTACCACAGATCTTTGATACATGGTTCCCACTATGCATGCACTGTGGAGAAAGCAAAGCTTTCATTTTTCTAGCTTTTTAAATTTACTTTTAAAACACAAGGGGGATTGCATGCAGAAAGCATGCATGCTCCCTTGTACATAGCTGTCACACAGGGAAGTAGCACATGCCTCACAGCCCAGTGAATGACAAAAACTAAACACAGTCCAAAGTGAATTCTTTGTTTCCAGGGAAAGGGATGAATATATTGTTTTTTATCAATCTTCCTTTCAAAGAAGGGCAGGAGAGACTCACGTTGGGTACTGCAAACTTCAGCCAAGAGGTGGCGATAAGGTGCAGTGCAATGTTCTCTTAACAAAACCGTCAAAATCTATTGTAGCTGTAGTGTGCCTGAGGCCCACAGATACGAAACGGTTAAGGAAATGGAAAATAAAGTGTGGATTAGCAAGGGGAGTTTAGACTGGAAAACTAAACCAATTTATGCCTCCAACAACCACGTTGCTTGAAGTTTGTATGTCAGAGTCACAGAGTCTGCAAGATAGCATATATCTGTGTAAGCATGAACAAAATGCCAGCCATTAAGTTAGATAGTAGATGAGACACTAGTAGGTAGTGTAGGATAGTATAGATGCTCTTTTCTTAACCACAATGATACATACTTCCAGCACATATATGCCTCTTCAGATCACCTTTGTTGTAAAAGAAGACAAGTATTTCCAAACCAAACAAATGGAGCCAGGCCTATTTTGAAAACAAAACAAAATGAAGCTACTCACATTTAACACTGGTATGCAAACTCTTTGGTGCAGATGAATCAACAGCAGCTGTATTAACAAAAAGAAGATTCAGTCCAATGGGACACTAACATCACAAATAATCCTATCAAAATGGATAGAAACGAAACTGAACATCGTAAAATCCCTGGGGAATCTGGTACCAGTCTGCACAATATTAGCATTATTAACAATGCAGATCTAGAACCTGCCAAATCTCATAATTTCCCTAGTGAGGTACAATTTTGTAACTATTTCCTGCTATTATCTTCACCGATGATGAGCTCTAAAAAGATAGCATAGCTTAAATGTAGTGAAGTTGAGTTACACCAACTGCAATTACACCAGCTGTAATTACGCCAACCAAGGATTTGCTGCCTTGTATTTATCTGCATAAAAACATAAGATAAGTGCCTTGGCAGTGCTGTTGTTGGCTCAGTATCAAACCCGGGTCTGAATTTTGTGGGTTTTGCCCATGTTTGCTTAGGTGTAGAAATAAGAGGCAATACAGCTACACTTATTAACTTTAATTTTAGTTTACAACTTAAGAAAAGCTGTACTAGTTTTGTATTGGCATCTACAGAAAGTTTCTATTACAGGGATAAGTAGTACAGCTGTTATCAGTCAGGGGAAGCTGCCAAGTGATGTCCTGAGAATGAGATTCAAGTTGTCTCTAGGCTCAATGTTGCCAGTTCTTCATATATTTTTCACCAAGAGGAGTTACTGAATTATACAGTTACACAGGTGGTTTTGTACACAGCATTTTCTGTTATTTGATGATTTGGTTTTCATTGTAAAAGGTCAGTCAAGAAGGCTTCAAGGAACCAAGCCTTGTCACTCTGCTGCTGCTGTCTTCATTAAGCCATATGTCCATAGAGGTGGTGGCATGAATGTTAATGGTACTGTATGTTTGATTGTGTATACGTGGGTATAACTGAGGTACATGGGGAACTATTTTTGACTGTGGAGTGAAAATCGAGTACATAGAAGTTCAATATTTCAGTTTCATTTGAAGAATACTGACTCTATTTCCATCTAGACAGTTCTGTGATTACTGCCAAATATCACAGCAAATTGGAGTTTATAAAAGTCCTCCAAATGAAGCTTCAGACATGCAGGTCTAACTACTGTATGATATGAAGCCAAATAGATTGTATCTAAAAAGGCAGCTGTGATTTCCAAAAGATTGGAGAATAGTTAGAAGGATATTGAAGTCCTTCAGACAAGCCTGACAAGATTTTTCAGAGGCACAAAATTCGATCATCTCCTCCAAGGATGTGGTGAGTCAGCACTTCAGACCATCAAGGTATGAACAGAGGAAAACTTTGATATCTTTCCAAAGTATGTTTTTTACTATGCATGCAGAAATTCAGCTCTACAGGGAAAACCTGTAAGATTGATGTGGCACTATAGTAGGTAAAATAAGCATTTTAATATTAAAGATTCCTTCTGTATTATACTCCAAATTTGACTTTTGAGAACTATAATGTCATACGGTGAAACACTTGGCAATTAGAAATTTTAGCCACTGGAAATTTTGTGTAGCACCTACTGTGAGAAACTCTTTCCAACTTCACTGAATTCTGCTACAAACAAGCAGGACTGACATTTGGAGGGGGGAAAAAAAAGAGAGACAAGGGAAACCTGTGTGGGAACATTTGGCTCCTTTTATACCAAGAGTATCTTTTGTGTATTTTCTTCTGAGCTTTAAGAATGTAAAAGCCAAAAAGGCTGCAAAACATCTTTGTTTTCTTCCTTTCATCTTTGCTCCTTCATTTAGGCTTCACCAGTTGAGAAAAATCACTATCTATTATACACATCAGTCTTTGCAGTAGTTAATTAGTCTTGATACTTCTGTTTATCTATAAGCAATGTACCAGGACATGAATTCTACAGTCTTTAGAGTTCACTGTTTCAGTGACATTAGCCTTACAAAACTAAAAGTGGCTTAATATTAAAGTACACAGCAACAATCCAGGCTCCAGCTTCCAGTAAGTGTGGCATAGTCACGAACCTCAGCAGAGGACATGAAACTTTGAACCTGTGGTTCTGATACCATGATAAAAAGATCCACTAGATTTGAGTTAAGATAAAGGACTTGGCATTGCAAACTATTGTGCAGCAGCTATACGTTATTATTAAACTCACAGCATGTTATCAATTAATTGTTTGGTAGGAATGCCTCGGGAGACCAAGCACTGGAAGTCTTGCAGTAACTTAACTATTTCTATGACTATTCACCTGAAGCACTAGGAAGTTTACACAACTCAGCAACCGATGGAGGAAAATTTTTTTGTTCCAAATTCTCTTCTTATCAGTATGCAGCTATTTATAGGAAGGAGAGTATTTGAAGAGCCCTCTCAAACATGAGAGCATGCTAATGAAATTTCCCTCTAGGTTATTTAGGAATGATACCGTAACTTTCTAAACATCAAAAGCTGTAAATGCACCGTTAATCCTCAGTGGTTTCCCCTAGTTAAAGACATTGCCTAATTGTTATTTTATATGAGGAGAGGCTGAGGGAGCTGGGGTTGTTTAGCCTGGAGAAGAGGAGGCTCAGGGAGACCTTATTGCTCTCTATAACTACCTGAAGGGAGGTTGTAGCCAGGTGGGGCTTGGTCTCTTCTCCCAGGCAACCAGCACCAGAACAAGAGGACACAGGCTCAAGCTGTGCCAGGGGAAGTTTAGGCTCAAGGTGAGGAGAAAGTTCTTCACTGAGAGAGTCGTTCACCATTGGAATGTGCTTCCCAGGGAGTTCGTGGAGTCATTGTCCCTGGAGGTGCTCAAAAACGGTTTGGACATGGCACTTGGTGCCATGGTTTAGTTAGTCATGAGGTGTTGGGTGATAAGTTGTACTTGGTGATATCTAAGGTCTTTTCCAACCTTATTGATTCCATGATTCTATGATTTTGTGATTGCCTTTTAGTCAGCTGCAATATACATCCAAACAGAAACCTCTGTTAAAACAATATGAGGGAATAAAATAGTATTTTCCTTTCTAAGATGACCTTGTAATTTTGTGGAATGATTTGATTCTTATGCCTCTCAACAGTTAGGATTGCTTCTCCCAAGACAAGATTACAGTTTCAATCAAGTGTTCTGCGTATCTCTTCTTTTAGGACACACCATGTTATGCCTCAGTTTTAGATCTTCATACATATGTTGAATTAATAAGAGGAAGAGAGAGGAAAGAAAGGGGATGAAATTTAGCAGCCTAACACAAGGACATCTAACATACCCTGCAGTATGATTTCATCTTTCATTACGTAGATATTGTCCTAATTAAAGACTATACACACCTTTGGCAGACATCAGTTTCCTGTAATGAGCAGCCATGTGATCTTGAATGATGTACTGGCTGGAGAGCTTGCAGGAAGGTCCAGGAGAAAAAGCTGCAAGAGAGAAAAATCATAGTTCATTCAACAGGGCAATTAATTTCTCAGGAAATAATGGCTATAAAAACATTTTGATATTTACCCTCTCCTGCTTGCAATAAAATCAAGTCAGTGTTCATGTATTTCAAAAAGCAAGGGAAACACAAAATAACATGCAAAAGTCGTCAATTACTCTCATTTTGCATGGTTTTGAATACCTGAGAATTGTGTCTTGCAACAAGTAATGTATGACCCTTGGATATTATAGAATGATGGAGAATAATAGAGGATCTCCCTCTTCAATATCTGACACAATAAAAAGCATTTGCATTTTGAAAGACTTAGTACTGGAGAGCAGGACAAAGTATTGTAAAAAACTGCATAGGAATATCTTACCTCTTGATGGTTCCAGGCCTAACTCTAGCACTTTGTAGTGAGTGAAGTGGGCTGGATGCACACAAAGACAGGAGTTGGGGCAGAAAAGAAGCCACAATATGGAACAGAAACGTGTTATGCACAGACTGACCATGACACTCCTCTGAATCTCAAACCCACAAGAATTCTCAGATTAGGAAGTATTTGTCTCTGTATCTGACACATCTGATCATTACCCCAGGAAAAACAGTCAAGAAGCAAATAAGCATTTTCTCACTTTAAATTTTAACCTGGTAGTGCAACTGAGCTAGATCATTGTCTTTCAACCTGCTTATAAACAAAAATATTTCTGTGTTCCTTCTCAAACTACCAGACAGGATTTGTAGATGGAGAGTGGCTAGCAAATAATATTTAAAAATAAACAGAATACTGGAGAGCAGAAATCTAATGTGCCTTTGGCCTTCCATCCATGAACACAGAATAGTCCTTACACTGAGATAATTAGCTCATCCAACCTATGCAGAATTTGCTTTCTGACACAATGAAATAAATTACTGTCTTGTTGTTCATGTCCCCAGCATACAATCTCAGTTAATGACTTATTGTACTTTGAAAGAATAGGAGACACTGGGTTGAGAGTCTGGGAAACAAACCCTCTCATCTTGGTTTGGCTTCTTTTTTTGCTGTTAAGCAATGGAGAACCTGGTGCAAAATTATGACAAAACTGGATTTATCTCTTGTCTCAATGAAATTTAATGTAGTACAGGCATCACAATCATATCCAACACTTTAAGCAGGCAAATAAAAAGCTCACTAAGAAGTTACTAAGAAAGTGGTATTTCAGGAAATCACAGAATCACCAGGGTTGGAAGAGACCTCAAAGATCACCAAGTCCAACCTGTCACCACAGACCTCATGACTAAACCATGGCACCAAGTGCCATGTCCAGTCCCCTCTTGAACACCTCCAGGGATGGGGACTCCACCACCTCCCTGGGCAGCACATTCCAATGGCTAACGATTCTCTCAGCAAAGAACTTTCTCCTCACCTTGAGCCTAAACTTCACCTGGTGCAGCTTGAGACTGTGTCCTCTTTTTCTGGTGCTGGTTACTTGGGAGAAGAGACCAACCCCCTCCTGGCTACAGCCACCCCCCAAATCTATCTGATTGGCACCGACATCCTGATTTCAGTATATGCAGACAGCATGATAGAAGAACAATGTGATAATCCAAACAATATCCAAGGATTACAAAGGGAGGGAAAAAATTAATTTCTAAAAGAAACATTCTTCTCAAAATCAATTACTGCCCCAAATTTCAAATGCTGGAGATATACAGGGCAGCAGTAGTTTAGCTTTTTGTTTGTTTGTTTTTCATAAAAGTCTGTGTCCTGAAAATGCTTAACTTTGTGCAATAAGCACCATTGTGGTTACTCCTATGTGAGAGGAAAAAAATAATAATTCTCTGCCAGAGACTGTCTATTGAACTTTGGCAAGTTTTTTTTTTTCAATCTGAAAAAGACATATCTCTTTCTCAAAGAAGATGTTTTAAGCATAAAACCAATACAATTATGAGATTTAGTGGGTGTCCATCTAAGTATCTCCCACCCCTAGAGAGGGTGATCTTATTTCAGCTCACTGGAAAGTTCACACTTTTTAACAGATTTTCTTTTGGGTTTTTTCTTTGCATCTTTGAATAATTTCATATTGAGACAAATGTCAAATAGAAATCTTCCAGAAATTTTAAGTAGCCCTGTTATGGGTCACTCCTGACGGGACAAGCACATCAGGTCAAATTGAAACAGCTCTTTTGTATGCGGTAAAGACAGGCAGAGTTCAAAAGCCTATGTCAGAACAGAATCAAACTTTTGTATTGTCTGCTGTCTTACCTAGGTTTTTTTTACCTGCAACATTTAGCGAATTGCTTTATCCAATTTTTCAATATTTCAGTTTCAACATTTCCTATGTTCATATGCTCATGCACAGATCTAACTACAAAAAGTTGCCTGCTTTTGGAAACCTCAACTGAGTGCTATTGTACTTTCAAGACATTTACATCTTGCTTCTATATATATGAGGAAAGATCTCCAAGAAACACACGTCCAAGAACAAGCAATAAAGAACACTGACAACTCATTTCAACACTAACTCTTTTTATTTCCTATTTTGTAATGACTTTCCTAGTAATTTATTATAGTCCTGAATGTGTAGCTGTACCATGACTAATTTACCCAGCTTCCACTGATTGAATTGCAAGAGATTACTTCTGGAAATCATGTGTGGGGAATATATCATGTCCAGAGGTATAATGTCATATCATAAATCCAGTCGTAGCAGTATTAAAGTTTGACTGATACACAATGACAGTGATAAAACATGTCTTTTCCATGTAGCTAAAAAACAAGAATACACTTTTGAAAAACTCAGGAGGTGACTTTGCTCCTCACCAGACTGCTAATTCAAAGTCACTAGTGTTTGCCTCTTACAGGAGCAAAAGCATGTTCTCAAGAGTGTCAGCTGTTTTGCTCGTTGAAAGACTAGTGTAACTGCAGTGCTACTCTAGCCCAAATAGCTTATACCATTGCTAACTGCTAATTCTTACAAGTGGAATTGCATAACATGGAGGCAAAACTACATGCACTTAAAATCAACAAATAAAAACTGTTCAGCGATACTTAACCCCCAAACACTTAGAAATATCGAATTCTTTTCTACCTTGATATTACTGGCAAGTGAAAACTGTCTCTGCAATATGCTTGGCTTTGCCTCTTATAAACTGATAGTAGTATTTAAACAGTGTTGCAAGGAAAGAACTATCCCATACCATAAGCAACACTTCACTGTTATGGTCATGCACCTGTTTGTCTCTTGCATTCAGAGCCTAAATTTGAAGGGGAGAGAGATCACCTCCTCACTCTGTGTCCAACTCATGCTTAACAAGGTAGAACAATTTTTCCATGGCTATGACCACAGTGCACCTTCAGTGCAGGTAATATGGTAATCAATGAGATTCAGCAGAATGGCTTCTGCTTTGATCATCTCACAGAGGTGCCTCTTCTTCTCTTCCCTTCAGAAAATACACACATATCACTTTATACAGGAAGCCAGTGTAACAGTCTGTTGAGGTGGGAACGCAATAGGTGCCATCTCTCAGTCTGTTGGAGTTCCTTTGAAGAAGTAGGAAAAGAAGGACGGTAGGATAACACCCTGCAGGCTGTGAAATGCAAGGAGAAATGCAAGGAGAAAAAGATATATTTTTACTGTGTTCCATCTTGGGCCCTTTACTACAAGAAAGACATTGAGGTGTGGGAGCATATCCAAAGAAGGGAAACTAGTCTGGTGAAGAGTCTAGAGAAGAAGTCTTATGAGGACCAGCTGAGCTGAGGGAACTGGAGTTGTTTAATCTAGAAAAAGGAAGCTGAGAAGGAGCATTCTCATTCTCTACAACTCCCTGAAAGGAGGTTGTAGCAAGGTGGCTCTCAGTCTCTTCTCCCAAGTAAAAAAACACCAGGCAAGAGGAAATGGCCTCAAGTTACACCAGGGAAGATTAGGTTAGATATTAGGTAAAAATTTCTTCACAGAAAGGCTTGTCAAATACTAAACCAAGCTACCCAGGGAATGGTGGAGTCACCAGCCCTGGAGGTATCTAAAAGATATATAGATGTGGTGTTTTGTGACATGGTTTAGTGGTGGACTTGGCAATGCAAGGTTAACAGTTGGACTTGATGATCTTAAAGGTCTTTTTGAAAACTAAACAACTCTGTGATTCTGTTAAATGCCTCTGACTGCAGAGAAACAATGGACAAAAAGGACAAAAATGCAGGGAATGGTTGTGTTTGTCAGCATCTAATTAAAGACTGAAACTATACAGATCTGGAGAAGATATAGTGGAGCAGTATTGCTGAGAAGAGAAGTTTCAGGGAGAACAGCTTTTTAGCAATTCTTCTAGAGCTGCTTGGCAAAGATCCTGACCAGGTAAGCTGCTTGCCTGAATTAAGGCAAGATTTTTGTAATAGCAGATATTAGAAGCACTTATCTGCTTTACATTATTTCAGTAATAAAATGTGTATTTTTAATAACCTCATGCAGTTCAAAACTGGAGCACATAAACAGCTCTCAAGTAATAATTTGAATACTTACTTTTGTGTCCTCTGAAAGGTCCCATCATGGAGCATGTAGGCATCATGGCTATCTTGGACCCTTGGTATGGAAGAAAAATATATTGGTAACATATTATGGAGTCATTAATGAATACAATTATCTTTCTGCAGATCTTATGGGGATTACAAAATAGTCATCTCCTGGCCAGAATGCTATGCTGCAACTGATACAGGTATGAAAAGGCTGGTACTTTTGACTTTTATTTCCTTGCCAGATTGTTTGTTTTAATCCCTACCAATTAGCAGGGCCATTTTGACCAGATACCCTGAGACAAAATTCTCTTTTACAACAGCATCTGCAGGGCAGTTTTCTGCAGGCCACAAAAATGACCCATGGCATTGCACAAATGTCACATATTTTGCAATCTGAAATATCATCTCTGCTAAACATAAATCTTCAGGGCAAAAGAAGCTGCAGCTCAGTAAGCTACTGTGCTGCTTGTTCCCAAGGGAAGCAGTGGGGAAAAAGGCACAACATTAAAGATTTTTTAAAGATACTCTATGATAGGCTCACATCACAGAAGCCAGGCCACAAAAAGCCCTGCTCAACACAGCAAAGTAAGCAAACAATCCCTCTCTCATTTGAAATAAGTGGCAAGCTGCTAGAACTCATATTCCAAATAGACAGAATTATACTCATTTTATGAAGATATGTCCCACTGTAACAGCTGAATTAATCTCAGATGACTTACAGGGTAAATTTTACTGTATGCCTTAATAGCTGAAGGAGCTAATTATCAATTTTAAAAGCCGCTCATTTCACAGGAGTCAGGGAGACACAGAATCATAGGGAATTCAAGAGATTTCAGTCTCTACCTGTCCAGTGATATGGCCTTCCTAACTCCCCCTAAAACCAAGGAGAAATTGGTACCTGAATTGGTGAGTCTCATCATGGAGACTAAAGGTCAGTCCTCCTCTGTAAGATACTTTTGGCTTAGTGAAATGATTTGTCTATATGCAGAAGTTCCAGCAAGAATTTGAACTGTAATTTAAATAGACTTCCTCCAGCTTAAAAACTACTTTTGGTTCAACTTAAACCCATTCTTGGGTAATGTAAACCAAGCCAGTTGCCATTGCAATATACATACATAAATCTTTTCACTTTAAACCCACACTTAAATGTCCATGCTTGTTAAGTAGATAGGACAACTGGCATGCAGGAGCCTAAAGTGCAGTAGCTTTGTGCTCCAAAGGGTTGTCCACCAGCCGAAGTTCCTTAATTGTGGACTTATATTTGCCTGATTAGATTTGTGAATTGCAAAGGAAACGTCTCCTTAGAGATGATCCCAAATGTCAAGGGACATGCTAAGTGCCATCAGAACTAGAAAAATCAATGCAATTTTTAATGTTGGTTTCCAGCCAACATCGTACTTTGGGTGAGGAACCAGGAGAGTCTGACTCTTGAACAGCGAAACCTTTACTTTCTTCACGTATACACAGTGCGGGATAATTTTTGACTTCAAAGGCATTGCTGTAACTTCAGAAGCCTTGTGCTTATACAGGCATAAACAAAACCTACAGGCAGAGACTTTAGAAGGTAATTACAACTTTTGGATCTTGATCTGGTGAGAACTAACAAAGCACCTGGTTTATTTCAGAGAATGCATTCCGAAATTCAGGCTTCATCACTAGAAGAGTAGTTTTTGGCAAAATTACCTGACTGGGACAGCCACCTTAAAGATCAAAAGATGCAAGTAGCACAGAACGTTGTAACGCTGCTCTGAGAAAATAAAAGCTGGAAAAATTATGAGCGGTACTTTTTTAGATCAAATTCTGCCAACTGAGACTACTGGCCTAAAATAAGGACACTATTAAATAAATAGGAGATGACTAAACGTTATTGCTTTTCCTCTGTGCTCCTTTCCTCTGTGTTCCTTTCTAATTGTCATGGGTCCCTAAGTTAATAAAATCATCAAAAGGTCAGGGTTTTCTTTATTCCTTTTGAAAATATCCTTCTATAGTCACGATAGGATATGGACAATGGAAGCGACCACTCTCAAATCCAGTGCTACACATCAAAACATTTGATATTGTTTTAAAGTATTTATTTAAATGTATTTATTTAAGCATATTCCTTAAGCATTTTTATTAAGGTTCTGAAAACTAGTAGAACGTAATAATAGCTATGTATATAATGGCTAAGGACTTAAAAGCAAATTAGTTTAGGAGCATATTTTGAAATATAAATGATGCTGGCTGAATCCTTCACTCTTTGGACGTTTTCTTTTTTACTTTTCTTTTTTTTTTTTTTTTATGTCAAACATCTGTGAAAGAAGAATATTATTATGAAAAGAGGTCTTAATCATGTGCAAATTGAGACTAGAGAGCAATTCTTTCTTTTCTTGTGTCTGGTCCTACCATTTTAGCTCAACAATTACTCCACTATGGTTTCAAGTGGAAAAACATAAGTGGGAGACTGCTCTGAGTAAGATATAAATGGAGAAAGCATGTATCAAAAATTGCAATTGTTTGACCCAAATACTTTCAATTTAACATGTGCAGATTCTTTGTAACACATGACACAGGCACTAAACAATTGTTATTATTGAACACAGTCACAATAACTGCAGATCTTTCAGTAGCTAGTCCTTTGCATGTGCATTTAGAACAGTCAACTCATGCAGTGATGTTTCTGCTGTTGTTTGAACTCTGGTGACTTCCTGAAGCCCAAATCACATCACTGTCCCAGGCTTTACACAAATAGTCATTAACATACCCAGAGAGTTTACAATTGAAGTTTGCAAACCAGATAAATAGCAAGTAGGGAAAAAACCCATCATCTTTATTTCAGAGCTTTGTTCATTGTAACAAGATCAGGAGAGTTAGTGGCAGAGAAATGAAACTTGATTTTCTCAGTACCAGACCAGTGCCTAATATCAGGACATCTGATTTCATCTTTATCTAAATATCTAAAATGTGGATTTATCTTTCTTCTGAGAAGAAACACTGCATAGTTTCCATAGCTGATATGTATATGTATATGTGTATATATATAACTTAAGGAGTCCTAAAAGCTTGCATGAACAGTGTGTTTCCCAATAGAAAGCCATACAGAAAGAAAATCATTCTGCCAAGAATCATTTTGAAAACCAATGAGCTGATAGTATAAAACTACTGTGTTCAAGTTATGATGATTCATTGTCTTGCTCCAATACTACACATGGAGCCAGATTGCATCAAAGGTGATGTCACTAGCAATATACTCCAGTTAACTTCAAAATCAGGCCTTGAGTAATGAACATTCTTTTCCAGAGCTAAGTGTCTGGCAGGACTTTCTGAATCTGAAGGGTATGGTCACTTAAAAGCAGTAATTTGGCAATGTTCCTTACCACAAGTCCTGCTAGCTCTAGACACAGACTTTGTAAAACCATACTTTAGTACTATTGCTGAAATAATTCAGCAGCTATGCAGATGCTATTATTTCTGCCTTTTCATAGAATTCAAACAAGTATATAGCCTTTGAAAGAATGATATTACCTTTTGTGAAAGTTTTCATTTGAATCACAGCAAACTGAGAGAAAACAGAGCTCCTGCCTCATCCCTGCTTCAGCTCAGGTATAGTAGCAGAAGCTGCTGTGTTTGGGGATAATTTCAGAAAGGGAATTTCCTAAATCTGCCATAATTTATGACTGCCTGTTAACCTGCACAAGATGCAGCAGGGAATCTATACCATGCACTCAATAGTTGCCTATCCATCTATAAATTCAGCCCTAATCTTTGTCATAGAAAAGTCCCAGATCTAGCAGAGGCTTGCTGCAGCCACTGTTCTGAGGGAAGATGCTGGATGCATGCAGAGTGCATGATTCCTTAGCTGACCAATTCCTTAGCACGCTGCATAAAGCAAAACAATAACACTCCATGTATGCCAAGAACAACATCCTCACATTGGCACCCTTTGATTTGAACATGCTGCAGAAGCCACCTCCTTGACATGCTGGTATCTCTTATTGGGAAAAAAATTTAGCTTATATACGTGGCTGGATTTTACTGGTTAAGTGATTGATAAGAAAGAGTATAAAAACAGCCACTCTGAGCAATAGTTACCTGTTGTTAGGGACTGAGGAATGGCTTGGGGGATTAGGGCTGCTAGGGACTTCTGCTTCTGTTAGTTTGCTGCTACTTATGGCAAGGGCTTTGGTGTAGGGATGCTGCGAGGGATATGCTTGGGACTTCTGTCAGCTGTTTCGTCTGTTGAAGGCTTCCAGGACGTCTCTAACTGGAACTGTGAGACTCTATAATACAAGGGATTGTGCAACACAGTAATAAAGGACTTCAAAGAGGACTTCTGAGATTCTGTGCTCTCTGCATTTCTGGAATCTCGTTGCTGTACAGAAATGGGGTTCATACCTTCATTTATCACCCAATGGCCCCCAAACCAGAGGAAGAACTACAGAAGCTCATTTATATTTAATGATGTTTTGTTGTCAAGATGGTCTCTTCAGTTTCTTAGTATTTTCTGCATTTCTGTAATGCCTGAATCTGTCTCCCTGTACAAACCCTGCAGCAGTTATTTCAGTTTGTGCCAAACTGCTTTAATTTCACTGGACTATAATAAAACAATGCAGTCAGTAATACTTTGGTATTTTACATCAAAGCTTAACAGGAGACTCAGGCTGCAAATTCTATAGAAGAAAAAGCAACTTTTATAGCAGACAGATACTAAAATACTTCACAGGGAATTATTTCTATTGAATATCAAACACAGCACACCCAAAAAGGTGACACTAAAAATGCTGAATTGAAGTTAAAGAGACATGCGCTTTTACATTTTAGCTAATAATAATTCACAGATACAACCTGACATTGTTAATGGCATTCAGAGAAGACATAAGACAGACTCTTCCTGAATATTTTGAATGATGTAAAATGAAACAGATTCAAGCATACAGCTAAGCAGTTGCTGCTGTGAAAGGATCATTCTCCAAAACCATGAGGTTTGATTTTGTAACTTTGTACTTGCCTACAGTAAGCAGCAGAGCAGCAACAGCTCCTGGATTTTCAAGACTTTGTGTGTTGCACAATTTGGCTCTCAGTAGTACAAAAGTGATAGAATATTCTGGTTTACATTTTCATATTTAAGGATTTGTCACTGCATACTATGGTGGGGTAAAAATTAGCCATATACCAAGCAGTTCCCATTGATGAGAATGCGGAAAGTTTAACATAGTTCTGAAACAGAAACATATCTGATCATACATACCGAGCAATGGAATTTATGCTTGTAAGTGTTCTCAGGACTTTTCTGTTGACAGAGTAAGTCTGGGTAAAAAAGAGTGACTTTTATTCACAGGAATATAGAACTAGACTATCCGAGATGCATATGGTATTTAGTGCTCAGAACTGATTATAGTGAAGTAACAAATATCTAATGAGAGTGGCAGAGTACTGGAACAGGCTGCCCAGACAGGTTGTGGAGCCTCTTTCTCTGGAGGCACTGAAAACCCCCCTGCATGTGTTCCTGTCTGATTTATTCTAGGTGATCCTGCTCCAGCAGGGAGGTTTGGACTAGAAGATCTTCAGATGTCCCTTCCAACCTCTACCATTCTGTCATTCTGTGATTATTTGTCAGCATTCTAAGAACCATATTAATTTCCTAGTGTTTAGAATCAATCTGGGTCCATATTTGAGTACCTGCAGCAGCTTGCATCCTTCATCAGGCATCAGATATTAAACAGCATATGAAGGTTTCATCTAGAATGTTAAAATAAACCCATCTTGATTGTTTTGTTTATACAACACTTTGAAGGTCGTTGAAAACTTTCCAGGAAAATAGGACTTGGAGTTGGGGAGGCATTTTTATTGTCAGTTTGTTAAACCAGAAATCTTTCTCAAAGAACAGGGTTTCATTGAACTTAAGAAGCAGGACCTGCAAGGAATCCTGCTGGAGCACCTGGCTGTCTATGGGAGAGTGCAGGCTCCCAGGACCCACAGCTCCAAAGCAGTCCCACTATGTGTCCTCCTCTCTGCCAGGGACTGTGACCACTCCAACACCTGACACTTCCAGGCTTGCTGGCTTTGTGGAAATATCAGGGCCATCTTCTCTCTTGTGAATCTGAAAACTAATGTCACACTTGGCCTTCTGGTTGAGCAGGGGGATACCTGAGACCTTTGAAAACTCATTTTATGCCCAGGCTCTGAGTCTCTGAAGCCCTGGAAGACTGCTGTGGGCTTCAGGACTCACTCCAGTACAAATAAATAAAAACATGAAAGCTTGGGGATTTAGGAACCTATGAGACAAAGTCTCCAGATTTAACACATCATAAAAAATTGATTTAAGGGCACAAGCAGGCATAAAAAAATTAATTATTAAAGGCTTCTAATGCACATTCTAATAAGGCATCATTTATTTGCCTTAATTTTGGACCTTCCTTGGAACAGGAGTTCTGCCAGTTGACTGCCTCCACTAAAGTCTACCATACTTCTATTGGATGAACATGCTGATATTTGTAGTGTTTAATTATCTGATATCTTAAACTGCATGATTAACTGTTAAGAGCTGGAGGCAAATTAAGCAACTGTTACAGTTATATAAGCAACACCCTAGAGAGCCCCCATGAAGATATGTATGAACCCATGCTCAAGCCATCCTCCCACTGATCAGCAGGATTCAATTTCAGCAGTGTTCGTGTCAGCTGCAAGGCCCCCAGTGGAGCAAAGACACTCCTTTTAAAATGCTTTTGCTGTCACTGGGTGGTATCCAGTTGAAAACATGGAGAAGCAAGGAGAGACAGATGAAAGGAAGAAAGAACAGGGCAGTCCTTCATCAAATCCTTTGATGTGAAATGGAGATGTTATACTTTGGGTATCTGTACAGCCAGAAAAGTAAGAACAGAAGACAAATAGTAAGAAAACCGTGACAGCATGTGGACAAATTATGACTGCTCTTTATTCTCTACCTCTTTTCATTAACAGAACAAAACATGGTGAAGCTAGCAATGTATTTTAGAAAGCTGTCTTTCTTTTCATAAGATCGCCGACATTTTCACTCACTTTTGCATGTCATTTCTATATAGCTGCACACAGATCAATTATTTTTTCTCATCTAGGACAGATTCATAATTTCCTAGTAACAGTTTCAAGATTCTTAAATAAACAGAATGAACACCATGATTGTACCAGCCTTTTTATCCCAATTAAATATCTGAGGGTTGTTCAAGTACTGATTAGCCTGTAATCTTGCCCTGCAGGATAAGAATCACTCTTACTGGGCTTCTCGTGGGCCAGAGCTCATCTGCAAATTGTTATCCTTTACACTGTATCCAAATGAGAGAACTTCTAAACAGCAGGGAGTCTATTCATTAATATATAAACTCTAGTTGATGAAGAACAAATTACTCAATTGCCTGAGAAAGTAACCGAGCCACCTTTTGAACACGCAGCCATGCTGTGGTAGCTCATGGATTTCAGTGGGCAACACAGTCAAGTAGTGATTTCAATAAAGGCAGAAGACCTTTTCTGAGTTTCTAAAATAAGCACGTTGTAAGCGAAGCACTTCAGATTGCATTTATCAACAAGAAATATGGCCCCATCCTGGGCAGGTAAAAGCAGGATCTAAATAAATTTATGCTGTCTCTGATGATGGATACAAACCTGCTGCTGGCATATTACTGCAGTTATTTTAGACTCCTTTGGAAATTTAAACCCTAAAATAATTTTTGCTCCTCTGCTCCTTCCAAAATTCTGTTTCTCTTCTCAGCAAGTAGAAGGCAGACTTTGAATGGGTGCAATACAGTCTCTTCCTTCTCTCAGTGCCCAAAAGCTGCTTGGACAAGGTCTATACCTCAGAATTATCCCTTTCTCCACTGACTGGGAGGTTTGTGGTGGCATTTGGTCAAGGATGTGCTGCCTACTCCACCAGCATTCTCTGCTCTCCTCAGAGGAAGCAAATGCCTTCTCTCTGTTCCTTGTGAAAAGGATTGAGTGCTGTGGTAGTGGAAATTTCTTTGAGCTTCAAATCACTATGAAGGGGTCTGTGACTCTGCAGTAATCTTCTATTTACCAGAGTGGAAATTACTTTAGGAATATATTTATAATTAGTGTATGACTTAGAGCATGAAAGACCATAATGTGTGCCTTTTTCTCTTCCACTCTGTCTTGTCTAGTTAAACTAGAGGTTTAAAGTTTCTCAGGGCAATAGTTGTTCTTCACTCCATACAGATATGTGCCTCTCAAACAAGTCTTGACCTGTCACATTTAAACACTAACACTGCACAAGCAGCAAGTCATGAGAAATAATCTAAGTACAAACAAACACTGAAACATGAGATGGGTGCTGTTAGAAAACTCTGAGGTCTATGTGTCTACCACACTGGTTATCCATTCCCCCCCAGAGGACTGAGGAAGGAAAAAGGGAGATGGAAGAGTGTTAGGAGAAGGGTATTATATTCTTACCCTGTAGTTATCCTTTCCCAAGCATATACTTATGGCCAGTAATGGGGACATATTTGACTAGAAGAACTTATGGTCAGATACAGGACAGCAATGGTAAAGTGTTTTGCTAGTGTACAGTCTTCTTTCTTATAGATTATATATGATGTTATACATAATGTAAGTTATAAATAAATTTAAAAACTCCACTCAAACTCACTTTCTTCTGTAAGTGTAGCTTGGCTTCTTTCTGTTATTTTGATCAAGATGAAGTCACGGGCTGCATCAGGGCCACTGACTACATTCAGAAGAAACCCAGGTTCCACCAATCTTCCAGGTCTTTTTATACTTACTCTTTGATCTCCTCTTGCCTGTAAGGGCTGAAACTGGAACTAATGCCTAGTGAAAAGAAAAAGATAAGAGAAAAAGGGAAAGGGAAAATGGGGAAAAGAGAAAATGGGGAAAAGAAAAAGAGAAAAAGGAAAAGAGAAGAAGGAAAATGAATAGGAAAAAGGGCAGAACAAATGCACTCTTAATTAAGAGGCCTTCATACAACATATTCTGTTAATTTTATCCTAGTGTTCATGTGGAAAGGCAGGACATGCATAAACTATATTAACTTAAAAATAACAATGTATCTTAAAAAAGAAATTCAATAAAATGGTTTAGAAGAGCACAGAAAAGAATATGTAACCAGAGCAGCTGGTTAAATAAACTTTTTGTCAGGTATAGTGCATTGTCTGATGAGTGTTCTGGACAGTTGTGGGAACAAGCCTATTACAAGAGTTAACTAAATGAGTAAGTCTACTATTTATGTGGTTAGGGCTTTGACAAGAAAACAATTTAATGGAATTAAATTGGAATTAAATAATGATATTTATTGTTATTCTATTATATTTATTTCCCACTTTTCAACTCAGAGGACTCTACAGCATCACTGATGTGCTATGTGGTAGGTCAAAGGTGACCATCTTGAACATAAGAAGTTTGCAAGGAACTGCAGTTCACATTTGAAACCTGCTGGCTCACAGCAGTTAGCTACAAGTTTCAACAGTTCACCAAAGCCATACAGCCACTTCCTGCAGCAGCTGCAGCAGTTAGAAATAAGACTGATGGTTGAAGAGGAGGAAAAAAAATTAGAAACTTTTTTCTTTTCTTTGTGTCACTTCAGGGGCATGCTGTGTGCGTGGTGGGGCTGCCAGGAAGCTTGCTACAGCACCTTCAGTACTGGTGAGGAATAATCAGTGTCAGGTGTCACAAAGTGAAGCTGAGATCAGTAAGGCAAGGGAGAGTGAAGCACTGGTTGCTAGAAAACTGGAATTCTCCAGAGTATGCAGAAAGCTCCCAGTGGTCAAAAGCCAATAAAGCAGCACTGCTCCATCTAGTCAGAAAGCCTCTAGCATAATGACAAGAAGAACAGTGATGTGTCTGTTTCTAAATGCCAAAAAAACCCAACAACCCAAAACAAAAACCCACAGGAGGATGAATGAAGCCCAGTTCAGGGAGTAACTACAAAGCTAATGTAAATCACTGAGGATATGTACACTGTCAGCTCAAGAAGATAACTTTCTGTAATTTTTTGGTGGCATATGTCAATGAAATGATTGCTCTTTTGTATCAGCAATGTAGTCCATCTAGTTCAGCATCCTGACACTGGAGTTCTGCCTTTCAAGAACCTGAAAAAAATCCTTCAGCAAGTACAAATATAAACTCCAGTCTGTTCTTCTCCTCACACTACATCTTCTAACACCCAGAAGTTTCCTTTTGAATAAATCTTAATTACTCTTCCCAATAAATCTATTAGAATTCATTACAAAGTAGTTGACATATCCCTTTTTATCATCTCTAAACACAATTAAAAGGATGAGAAACAAGATCTTGGTATTTATCAATACTTTATAGTATTAACAGTAACTTAAACAGCTGCCTTGAAAGCATTTCAGTTCCTCTAAATCACTAAGCAATATTAATTCAGCGTTTGCAAGTTTTCCAAATACTTCTCTGGCTAACTGTATACTGTGACACCTTGACTAATGAGAGAAAATTAACAAGTTCCAAGTTTAAAATTAAATAATTAAAGACAGCCACTGATATCTAAATCTGCTAAGATAAAATTAACCCCACAATTTACTACCAGATCTTCTAAAGACATAATGTCACAAAGTGAATGTGGTATTGAAGGACAGTGGAAAATATGCTATCAGATACTAATGATGAACTCAGCCAAGCCTGAGAGCAAGAAGTTTTTATGAGAACTAAAAGCTGTAAAGTTATCATCGTGTGTTTGTGTGGCTTTGGCTACACTAATTAGACACTGCAGGATGAAAAGAATGGTATTATAATGCTTCTTTCCTGAGAAACAGGCTTAAAGGCTCTCAGTAAGAATCCACATCACATGCAGGATTGGGCTAACCAGTTGTAAGTAACTAAAAGAGTTAAGAATTTCTCATTATCTTCATGGATCACACTGCCAGCATCAGACAGAACTTGAAGTCTTTATTTACCTACCTACACCCATATATTCCTTGTTGTATCTTAGAAAACATCTTAGGTACCCAGAGTTTTGGGAAACCAACAACTCTTTGTACATTAATGAGCACATTTCTGTAACTTCAGCTATGCAACTTATTTATTTAGATGGAAACTTTTTTACTTTGTTACAATTTCCTGTTATGTTTCATATTATGTTAGTCAAGAAACCATTAGGATGCCTTTATGCATATTTCAATTCCTTTGCAATTCATAAAAATAAAAAAAAAGGAAAAAGAAATCCACCCCATAGATCTTTCTCAATTTTTATCTTACACAAAACTGTCCCAGGAAAATACTTAACAAACTATAATAGGCAAATCCATTTTACTTTTGATTT
This sequence comes from Dryobates pubescens, assembly GCF_014839835.1. Taxonomy (NCBI): domain Eukaryota; kingdom Metazoa; phylum Chordata; class Aves; order Piciformes; family Picidae; genus Dryobates; species Dryobates pubescens. Next base: position 10,120,473 of record NC_071613.1, read on the forward strand.
TCATCACAATTGTAAATTTGCTTCCAACTTTGGCACCTACTCCATAACAATGTTGACACTGACTTCAACAAGGTCACAATTTGATCCTATAGAAGCTCAGGGGTATTTGGACATAGAAGGCATGAGGAAATATGCACAGGTATGTAGGTATGTATGTGTTTGCAGAGGCAGCAGAGAGGCCACACCTGTCTTGTATACTGTAATTATGCACTCAGCTAGTTTCTTTAAATGCCTAAAGAGCTTGGCTGAAAAAGACTGTTGGCAGCTGAAGGCTTCTTAAAACAAACCCTCCAAAATGCGTAGCAAAACTACAATTTTATATTGCACATGTAATGCAAAACTTTCTGTTTTCTGAAAAAAAAAAAAAAGTACTTAACTACAATAAATCTCTGAAGCAGGACTGAGTATCTTCAGATGCATGAATATTTGCAGTAGATTACTAGCTATGCTACTGCAGCAAAACACTGTCTAGCTTCATCATGGAGACCCAGCTCTTCTTCTAAGTAACAACAATATTACCTATAGTTTCCTGATTTTTGTTAATTTGCCTTTTCATATTCTCTCAAATGATGGAGACATTATATCAGAGTGTAAGTGGAGCATCCAATAGGACAAAACAGCATTGTCTAGAACTACAGCACCATTAAACAGTCTTTACATGACACTTTTTTTTTTTTTTTCTTTCTCCCCCCCTTTTTTCCCCCTGGTGTAAGCAAGAGCATTCCTGTTACAAGGGGAAATTAGCTACCAGAGCGAGATCACACAGCATAGTAGGGGAGCTCTGCTGTTACTTGCTGGAAGAACGTCAGAACTGAAAGGAGGAGGTATTAAATGTAACTCCCTGCTGCTCAGTCTCTTAAGGCACAGGCAGTTCTCTACTGGAGGCCTGCTAGCTGCAATCAAAGCGTGCCCTAAGAAATCTCCACCATAAAGCCATAAGCAGCAGACTATAAAGCTCTTCTTGAGTTTAAACACAATCCTGGAAGTCGTAAGCAGGAGCTCCTCCTGAGTGAGGCTCTACAGATTTGAGAGAATCACAGAGTGGGTGAGGTGGAAAGGGACTCCTAGACCTCAGCTAGTCTGACCTCCCCTGCTCAGACAGGACCACCCAGAGTTGGTTGCCCAGGGCCGCGTCCCGATGGCTTTTGAATATCTCCAAGGAGGGATACTCCCCCGGGCAAACTGTGTTAGTGCTCTATCACCCTCATGGGAAAAGTGAGTCCTGATATTCACGGAGACTCCCCGGGGTTTCGGTTTGCGCCCATGCACAAACTGCTTCTGCGCCAGTCACTGGGCACCACCGAGATAAGCTTGGCTTCTAGCACCCTGAGCTGCCCATCTCACAGCCTCCGCGAAGCCGCCCGTTTCCTCCCGTCCCCCGGACAGGGCGGCGCTCCCTCCCGTCCACTCCGGGGCAGCTGTGGGTACCGGGTTACCTCTCAGGCGGACGGCTGCCGGGAGGAATGGAGCCCTGAGCAGTTCCGCGGACCGACACCCGCACAGCAGAAGCCGCGGGCCCGCGTGGGTGCCGCCTGGTAACGGCGGCTGCCCGGGGAGGAGGTCCGCGGTCCTGCCAGCCGCCGGCCGCTTTCCGAGAACCCGCTGTCCGGCAGGCGTCTCCGTCCGCCTACCCTTCCCTACTCTGCCTTGCCTTGCATTGTTTCCCCTGCCCTGCCCCCGGGGCCGTCCTGAAGGTGCTCTCGCCTACGAAGCTGCGGCGTTGACCAGGCATTTTGAAACTGCTTTAATCGGCTCCTATTTATAGCTCTTCGGTCTTATTTTTAGAGCTGAGCCTGGATCTCGGCAGCGAAGGCTGGCGAAGCGTGCGCGCCGTACGGCCAGGCAGCCAGCGCTATCCCCATCACCCCGAGCGCTTTCAGAAACACGGGTAGTGAAGCGATGAAATGTGTCGGCTCATCAGATGAAAAACAACTTGGAGCTTCAGCATGGGGTTGGGTCTGCTGACAAACGTCTGGGCAGACCGCAGTCAGTGTCTGAAGTGGAGGAGAGGCTGAAACGACGAGGTGGGCTGAAACGACGAGGAGGGCAGCATTGCCTTTCAGCACGGCCTAAATGAAGTGCGCCTGTCAGCCCTTCCTAGCTGTGTGTCTCTTCAGAAGCGGTTATGAGAAGACCTCAGTCAGTATTGGTCTCCACACATGTAATGCTGAATGATACTGGACGGGTACAGAGCTGGCAGAAAAACATATTTCTGTGCTGCCTATAACATGCTATTGATTCAGATGAACCATGGTACATACACCATGAAGTTATGTATCAGTCCTAAAGGTGCTCAGTTATCAATATCCAGACCTTAGCGTTATCTTAGGAACAGACATTATTGCAAGAATTCATTAGCTTTTTTGAGCACATGCATTCACCCTGAAGGGCAGGTCCTCCCTTTCCTTGGTACTTTAAATTCACATTAAAGTTAAAGGGAGCCACGTGTGTGTAATGAAGCAGCGTAGCCCAGGGCGCACACATTCCATCACTGGCATCCATTACCCACATTAAGTGACTACAGGATAAATTAGACTTCATGTGAGCACTACTCTGGTATTTTCTGCAGTTATTAAATAAAGTGTTTATCCAGATCTCTGTGTCCCTTGCCCTTCAGTTTATGCCGCTCCAAAAGAAGCTGTAAAGTGTCACAGAGTACAGCTGGAACCATAGAATCCACACTACAGGCCGCGCTGTCAGGCAAAATGGTTATACCATTAGGAAAGCAACTGCATAGGCTCATGTAATTCAGAAGAAAAAAAAATCCTTCACAGGATTATAAGAAGAGATTAAATCTAACCTTTTCAGAATCCAGACAGAGTTTTAGAACTTCTCCTGAAGGAATATTTTAATTAACTGCTAGTTAATGTATGTTCCTGTTAATGAATAGTATCTAGCCATTACAAAGGAACATACTTGTTTTAGTCAGAGAGTTTCATCTGCTTTAGAGCAAGAGATGAGAAAGGGAATTCTGAGTAGAACATATCAGTCATTAGTGCTCCTTGTGTATAGTTCAAGAGATTTAAACATTAATAGCATGCTCCAGAAAATGCAATGTTGCAGAACTCAAGTTGTAGCAGTAGAGACTGTAGAGACTGGCTCTGCTGTTAGAGAGTCATCCTGGTGACATCTCCTAAGTCTTGAGCCTCTATACCATATGAGGCAAGAATGTATCTAGGATAAAGCGACAGTTACACAGGAGGAAGATTAAATTTCTGGATTTAGAAAGTTATGTTTAATATTTCTGGCCACTTCAAAATAGAATATGCTCAGGTGGCAAGTAGAAGATAGACTTTATTTCCCTGAGTCTTCAGATTAAATCAGGCAACTAGACATTTTTATCTCCTGGCTTCATGTCTTCTAGCAGATCACTACAGGTGACAAATGTTCTGAAGGGCAAGCGATGACTTTTAATTTCACCCAGGCAGTTAATTTGCATATAAATAACTGACTAGTCCTTTAATTATCCCATAGTTCTGTTGATGATGGACAAGAGCTATAGCTCATACTCCCTCAGTTATGTTGGTGTAGCAAGAATAACAAATAACTTTTAAAAAAAGTATTTTTGTTACAGAGTCAGCACACACATCTCTGAATTCACACAGGGAACAGATGTAATAAGTAAGAAGATATCATTTATGCGCAGTCGCTATGTGGGGTCGAACTGCGCTTGAGAGAAAGTTGTGTAGATCCTAGTCCTGCAATCAAGAAAAGTTGCAGTTAATGTGCTGATTCTTTTAGAACCAAGACAGCTTTTACATGCTTTAAACACCCACTTTTCTTCTATCAGTCGCTGTTTTGATTGAAGAGAAGAGAAAAAGAAAACAAACACCTCATGTGGAAGATGTAGAGCTACTTTGAAAAGCTTCCTTTACAAATGCTTCTCTTGGAACTCAGTCTCTCACAAAGAGTGGATCTGTTGCCTGCACTATCCTCTGTGAACAGGTAAGTTCAGATGCTTTTATCACCTTTTAATCTAATGGGCTGGTTTCTAGCTTGTATTTAATTAATGTATCTTATACTGATACTCTTGAGAAGGATTGTTGAGAGCAAACTTGAAGAAATTCACAACGCTGAAGAATAAACAAGAGATAAAGAGAGACAAACAGAAATCAGTTTGTTATCCTCAGAAAACACAGAAAAAGCTGCCTGCTGTTCTTTATTCCTTTGCTTAGATTTAGCAGCTTCTTTTCATGCTGGACATGATAGAGTTCTGCTTGCAGCCCTACTCTTGTTTAACTCAGTAGCAAGGTTTTATTTGAAGACCTTATTCTGCAGGAATAAGGCAATGTCAGTCTTAGTGAATTTTTGGATATATTTCCAAGCAATATTAGTCTCATATCTGAGGAAAGAAATACAATTGTTTCAAAACAACTCAAACAGTTTTACTCAATATTTGCATTTGCAAATGTTATTCACGATTAAGCAACATTTTTTTTTTTCCTTTTTCTTTCCTATCCTCCCCCCCAAACTCACAAGTAGGAATAAAAAGCTTTGAATTTTAATCTGGATTGCTATGACATGTTGCTATTTTCACTTTTTATGAAACAACTTGATGAGGAGACAACACATGAAGAATAAATACCAGTCTGGTTCTGTAACCTTTACTCAAAAGAGTAACAACACTGAGTTTGGGAGGACTACAGTGATGAGAAGTTATTTGGTTCTTAAAGTTTAATTTGTTAACAAAATACAAGGAAACTGTGTAGCAATTCAGTGTTGTTGGACTTTTCAAGAGGCACAGCAACTAAACAAACAACTGAATGATCTAGCAGCAGCAGGAGACCTGCTAGTGCAAATACTTAGTGAAGTGACTCATAAAAACAAGCCAAAAGAAAAACATTAACAAGCTTGCTTTCTTCCTCTCTCTCCCTTTTCCCCTCCTCTCTTTCCCTCTCCCTCCCTCCCTCCCTCTGTCTCCCTCCTCTCTTTCTTCCTCCTCCTCCTCTCTGTTTCCCCCTTCCCACATCTTCTATCTAAAAAGCACAAGCAGATCAACAGGAGAGAACTTTCCTCTACTTGTATGTGGTACATCCACAAGAGAAGCTGTGGTACTTTTAGGCTATGCCTTTAAAAATTGTTCACAGATCTTGAACAGAAAAATGGTAAAATATAAATAAATCACTGTTGGGTGTAAAAAGGAAAATAATGGTAGTTCTAAACAATCCCATTGGAAGAGGTAAAGGACTTAAATTAGCTTGCAAAACAATCTCTCTCCTCACTTCCTCAGGCTGAGAGATACTAACTTGCTTCTGCTTGACCTTGGCTGCACTGTTTTGGCTAACAAAATATCTCTCTGCTCCTTTCTCTTGTCCCTTTGTGCACAAGGGGGTAAGGGGTGGCAGGGAGGGAGAAGCTTCCCCTGATCTTTGACCAGTGGGGTCCTTGTGCTGTTCATAAATTGTAAATACCTGCAAATATTGTAAATCCTGGATATTTTGTACAAATTCATTGCGTTTCATTGTAGATTGTAGTTTTGCTTGTAAATACAGCTGTCTTTTGCTTCCAACTGAGCTGGTCTGGCCAATTTAATGTTGGGGGGGAATTTTCACCCACCACAGGGGCAAAAGTGAAATGACATTCCATTTTAAAACTGAAACAAATGTATAACAATCTCCCTCTTGTTGGATCACTGAAAGAAAAGATGTCTAAAGAGATTCTTTAGCTGCCTTACTACATTCTTTAGTCACTGTCTTGGTGTATAGAGCTAGTCCACCCATAGCAGACAATGATGGAGTAAAAAAAAACATCTAGACTAAGACTTCAAATGCAGTTGTGGTGCAAAAGATCCATCAAGGCTTTAAAGCCTCATTTTCAGAAACATAAATATTAGAAATATCTGAATATCCCCAACCTTTGGTAATCCTAATGTATTTGTTGAATTTTCATATGAATTCATATAATTCTTTTGTCCTCTGCTTTCTTTCTGTGTCTCTTTCAGTTGTTCTAAACTGGGTCTACTGTAAGGTGTCTGGTGTTTTCTCTGGAGTTTTCTGTGGCTTTTCTTTCCTAAAATGTCTTTCCAGGAAGCTGCAGACACATGAGTTTAACCAACACACCTCTAAGTGGTCACATTAACAAATCATGACATTTGGAACAACGTGAAATTCAAACTATTAGGTGAAGGCTTCTATAGTATAGGAGTTGAAAAGTATTATTTTCTGTGGTTACCACATACAACTATCACTTAGAGAGGATATCCCTCTTAAAGGGCTCTCTAAAGAACAAGCTTCACTTATTTAGCAAATATACGAACTGTCAGTGCTTATACCACCTTGTGAACATCAGTATGGATTGTGCATCTTGCAAGTTTGAAGCACACCAGAAAAAAAAAATAAATGCAGAATTAAGCTTCTGCTGAGATTGTTTCCATCATCTTACTCTTTTTTTTCCTCTCTCCCCCCCCCCCTTTAAAAATATATGTAACATATAAAATCTGCATTCCTGCTCATAACTAAGCTAAACTGAGGGCACTTATAAATGTACTTACATCTGCTCATTTATCTCCAGAGTGCATCTTAATGGCACAGTTACTCTTGTTATTGCTGAAAATTTAAAAGCAAAATCTATCTTTCATGTTTCTCATCTAATATAAAAATAGCCTGATTTGATTCTTGGAAGCCTTTACCTGCTGCAATAAACTGGTAGAAGAACATGTCTCTAAAATACATGTTTCCAACCACTGGAAGGAAGTCTATCTTACTAATATCTTTATCATTAATTTGCAGTAGTGATCCAGAAACTCAAAGCAGCAGGAAGGATAAAAATATAAGGGCAAGCCTTAAATAGTTTGTTGACAGAGACTCTTTAGAGACAAATTTAATGTCAATCTCAGCTGCAGTGACCACCTGCCACTCTCTTTTTATATTGTATTGTATTCTGTGCAATTTACTGTTTCATCATGCATCTGTAGAACAGACATTGTTCCTTGATTCTCCATAAGAAACTACAACACTGAATGCAGCCCCATAAAATAAGGCAAGATTTGGGAACTAGTGCAAGAAATCTGTTTTCTAAGCCATTTTTGAGGATACACCATCAATACCTTTACTCATGATATGGTCTTTGTAAGCAGAGCTGGTGGATTCCACAGGTCCTGAAGTCATGACGCTAATTAAGCATTATGGCCATAAAGTACCTCAGCCTGGATGAACCCATCCACCATCCATATGGAACACTGCAATAATTCAATCTCTGCAGTGGCACTCAAGGCACAAATCTGCAGTCTGATAAAGGAGATTATCTTTATGCCCTGTGTCAAATTGCGCTTGGAGTGGAGGATTCAACATCTTCACCTGAGACCCTGCTGAGGATCACTTTTCTGTGCGCATTGCAAAAGATACATCTGCAGAGCTAAAGGAAGGATAATTATAGATTCAGTCCTTTTTGGAGAAAGGCAAGATCAAATATGGGTTTGTAGATTGAGCTTTGCCTTTCCAAAATGAAACCTATGACCCAGGGATTTCAAGCCCTTCACATTCAAATGAAAAGTGACCAGCACAGATGCAGATGAACATCTATGGGATTTAATTCATGAGATTGACAGCATTCCACGTGGTTACTGATTTTGTTACTAACACAATTATTTCATTGACAAGTTGGGAAATACTTAGCAGAATCTGTTTTATAATATTTTCAACAAATCTCAGCCTGGATACAGGTGGATGATCCTTGTTGAAGTGCAAGAATGTTCACTGAAGAATTTTATTTGTATTGCAAGGGCACATTGCCTGGCATTGCCATGTCATGTGTTGCCTTGGCTGTAACATTATGTTGCCTAAATCAGTGCATTGTGCAAGAGACCTGATGATTGCTTCCCAGCAATGATGAGAGTGAGTTATGAGCCTCTCTGCCTCTTCCTAAAATAACAAGGAATGAATTTCATGTGGGCAAACACTTGACTCATTATTCTTGGAACCGATAGCTTACCACACAGGAATTGGAGGCTGCTCAGTGAACCAGTCCATGGTTCACAGGAAGAAGAAGCCTCCAGAGGAGCTCAGACACTCAAAGAATAACATTCTTAGCCAAAAATAACCTTGAGCACTGAAAACAAATTGGAAAAAAAAAAAAAAAAAAAGTTGGTTTACTTGTAAATGTGTTGCAGCAACATGTACCTCCAGACATATCTGAGAGATGAATCCATCTTTGTCTCCTCATCCTTTTGTATCCAAGTAAAGCTTCTTCCTTACCAAACCAGTGCTACATACGATTTGTATGGCTTATCATCATGAATCACGTGAGCTAGTCATCTGCTGCTGTTGAAGACCCTTGTGTAAGATTTGAAGGTAAGAATGGATGCCCTAGGGCAATTGAAACAATACAATATTTGCAGAGAGACTGAGAAAACCAGGATTGCTTAGAAAAGGCTGGAGTTGTAACAAAAGTGCTGTAAGAGAAGACAGTCCCACATTTGTAGCTGTACAAGGAGGATGGGTAGGTGTCATTCGTGGCATGTCCTGAATGAGCGTGCAAAGGATGCAATGCAGCATGTTGTGCTGTGGGTGTCATTGCTGGCTTGTATGGATGCATGTCAATGTGGGTGTGAGGATGGGATGCATTCGGGATAGTAGAAGTGATACACACTGGTGACCCAGGGATCACCTTTTCTCCTATATCCTCCACATGTGCTGTATGGTTTTCCCTCAGTTCTACAGCTGACTGTGGGGAATGGCATGGCCAAGCGTACACCATGATTTGAATCTGTATGTTTTGACAGTCATTCTGCAGAGTTTTTGGCACAAAGTAGAAAATGGCACACTGACAGCAGAAGGAATATGTCTCTCTTGGAGATGTGAATCCCTCCTTGGATGAAAAAGCTGCTATGTACTGCCAGCTAGCATTCTTGCTGATCATTAAGTTTCCAAATTAAATCATGATTTAAATCTACATTAGGCAATATGTGCAGTGAGATGCTGCTGTGGCATGAATCTTTATAGACTATTGCCTAGACTGGGAACCAAAACCAAACCTACCCCTACACCTTTTTCCTTCTGTTGTGTTCCCTTCCTTATCCCCTGTGCTCCCATTCCTCCCCAGGAGGAACAAAACATTATTTCCTTGCTCACAATTTTAAACAGGGGGATAAAGAGAGTGATCAGCCTGCCAAGAGCAAGGGAAAGGGTCTGGAATGACTTGATGGTAATGGAAGTGGAGAATAAGAGTTGATAACTCTCCAGAATAATTCCCTTGCTTCCACTACTGGAATCAGTAATTCCACTACTGATACCACAGAAATAATAATCTTTCCATCCCTGAGAAAATGTCAGGAAGTACAATTAGCATCCTTGTTTGTATGTTGACAAGTCAGCCTTTGTCCCAGAGGTGGCATGGGTCTCCAAGGAAAGAATAATATTTCTGTTCCAGAGTATTAATGGCCTGAGGCTGATCTCTGCAAACTAAGTACAGCTGAGGCTTCTCTGCACCGGAAATGATATTCCTGTTGGAACAAGAATGCAGGAAATTAATGTGGTAACAAATACACTGCTAAACACAACTATTTATATTACGAGTTGGGCTCTCACTTGTGCTAAAATCTGCTTACCAACACAGGAACCTATGAAGGGATATTCAAATTGATAAAATTATTAGAGTGAGAGGCTTTTAACAAGACATGAAATACCCTGATCCGAAAGACACATATTAATGTAATTTACAGAGCAGAAAACAATTAATTTAAAGGAGGCTGTTGTCATGGTCTTGATTGGTCATGGTAGCTTCATGCTGAAGTTGAGTTAGTACTTCACAACAGTGACAAGCAAAATTAAACCCCCTATGAACACCTTTATAAAATAAATAAGGATCATGTTCTTATATTAGTCTATTAAAATAGTTATGGTTAACATGGTTATGTTTACTTGAAGACCTAGTTACCTAGTGTTAAAAACCCTAGGAAACATCTAACACCATTTACCCATTCTTGTAGAGGGTCAGAGGGAGTCTCTTAAAAATGACAGGTGCGGACTGACATGAAAACCCCATTTGCTAAATGTCTTTAAGGAAGATGCTGCCTCTTTTCTGCTCATCTGCAGGTTTTGTTAGGACCTGTGCACCGCCAGCAATGCTCCCTGTTTTAATACCTTGTCTTTGAACAAAAATGGTTTGCATTTTCATTCTCTGAGAGCTGGGGTATGTAAGTACCTGTAATGGGTTTGAACAAATCATAATAAGTCTAGAAACATTAGAGAGTAACTGTTTAATCCTGCAGATACTTTATTAATTTTTCTTTGTTATTAAGGTAGTAAAAGTAATTGAAATGTTAACCTAAGATATTTACTAAGGTATTGTGCTTACTCTCTATTCAATTGATGTTCCAGTGCTGTGGGTTAAAGATGGGTTTGAGATAAGAGATTCTTAGGTCTTAGCAGTTTTGACTTAAGGGACTAAGTTGTATTAATTGCACTTGTTGTCTGCCTACAGGGTGTAAAGACGTGATCAAAAGGCTGGCAAGCCCTAAATGACTTTGATATTGTTGCATGCTAACAACAATAGATCTACAAACCCAGGATTTCCTCCAGAAGTTAGCAAGTTAGCCTGCAGAGTAACTATTTTAGCAGGTGGCATAGCACAGGTGTAGTAAGTGAGGATGTTACCTTGGGGATTACTATGTGTTGTACTTTCTAATTCAAATTGTAGGTGCTTTTCATTGAGCTTGGGTAGAGTTGTATGAAATATTTCTTAAACTAAGGGATACCCATAGTAACACAGTACAAGGTGGAAGATACTGGTGTCATTTTAATTCTGCTTTCATGCAGCACAGAAAGTGAAATAGTGTTTGGATATTGTCTTGAGAAGAGGAGCCCAGAAATTATGTTTTTAAATCCTGAGACTGACATTCACTCAAAGGTGAAAGAATGAGGCAGCCTCTGAGGCACACTTATCCCACTTTTGCTAGAGCATCTCTAAATCCACCCTAGTTACCTTATTTTCAAACTGTAGAAATACTGCTTGTATTGTGAAGGTTAACTAGATAGTGTATGACAAACTGCTTTGAAGAATGCGCATCAAAGAAATTGCATACTTCAAAACAGGACTCAGTATTTAATAACTTATCAGATAGCTGGCTCCTGCTCCCTCTTGTCTTGCAAGAGTTTTGCAATTTGTTTTAATGATGGTAGGATGACCTCCAGAGCTTCTACATTTTATTTGAAGACTGCTATGCCTGGTTGCAATGACTTTTTGTGTTATCTTTTACCCCAGTTCCATGTAACATTTTAAAAACTCCTATTATAACTCAGGAGAGAAAAAGCTCCTTAGGCTCTATGATCCTTTAGCATTTTAGATATTCTACCATGTATCTAAATTCCAGCATTGTGTCAGATGTACATTTCCTCTGCTTTCATCCCTCTTCATCTGCTGTTTTAAAAGAAAGCCTGTTGTTCTGTCAGCTGAATGCTTCAGTATGTGACTGTGATCAAAGTGAATCCATGACAAATAAGTAGCATAGGAACACCTTAATTGTACAACTGTGCACAGTTTAGGAGAATAAAATGTGTGCTCTCTTAGTGTATTTATAGAATCATAGAATCAACCAGGTTGGGAAAGACCTCAGAGATCAAGTCCAACCTATTACCAATACCTAACACCTCCTGACAACTAAACCTTCAAGTGCCAGATCCAGTTTTATTTTATTTTACAATTGTATTTTATTTATTGTATTTTTTTGTTTAATTTAATTTAATTCTATTTTATTATTTTTTTTTAATTTTACCTTTTTTTTTTCCATTTTATTGTTTATTTCATTCAATTTCATTTTATCATATCCTATTTTATTTCATTTCATTTCATTCCAATTTTTTTTGCATACCCTGTGTTTGGCTGCTGTGTATTCAGATTTGCATTCAATCTTGAACCGAAGAACTAGTGAAGGTTATCCCCCTGTCACCCTTGTCACTTCACTTCAAAACTTTGTCCTTTTCTCTGAAAAATTTGCACTAATTATTTTTCACTTTGCCATTCATCTATGCCAGGACATAATTAGATTGCACAGGATTGCAGAGTACATGAAGTTGGAAGAGACCTCCAAGCTCCACCAGTCCAACCCTCGCCCCAGCACTGAATGCTCAACACTTAACTCTGTCCCTAAGCACCAGGTCATTAAACACCCTCAGGGATAGTCACTCCAGCAGTGCCCAATGGCTGAGAACCCTCTCTGGGAAGAAATATTTTCTAGCACCCAGCCTGGACCTCCCCTGGTGCAGCTTGGAACCATTTCCTGAGGGGCAGGAAAACAGCCCCCAAACCCACCCACCCCTTGTCTGGGTTGAGATAAAGAGTTTGCTGAGATGAGAGCTATGCAATCACCTTAGCAGAAGCTGTGTGGAGGTTTGTTTATTTACTGAGCTTAATATTGGCCTATCAGAATCATGTTTGGGTTTGTCAGTAAATTATCTAACATTCAAGAGGAGAGGAACATCCTTGAGCTGGCCAGATTAAACCTCTAGCACTAATTACAAGTCAATAATTCCTATGTGAATATTATTTTAATCTCCCTTCTCTCTCAGTGACATTCCTTTCATGCTCTATCCCTTTGCCACCCCACCCACCCTATTTCCCTCCTTTTCTCCCTCAAATCCCAGAGCACCTGGGCTCTATTGGAGTCTCCTCCCACCTCAGATGTGGCCACTATGCCCTCCCCACCCACTACCCTTTTTAATCTCCCCAGGAAAGGCAGAAGCCCCAAGCTGAGCCCATCTGGGCTGGAGGATCCTCCTCTCATTGCTGGTAAGCACCCCTGGTGTACGCTGGGTGATGGTGGTGGTGACAACAACGGCCGGGGGGCCTGGTGGCCCCCCGGTTAGGTAGGGCAATGATTGTTGACTACTCAAATATCCTCCATGGGTGTTGCCTGGGCCTCCGTACTGGGGCTGGTTGAGGGTCTTGCCCCAGGCTCTGGGATGGGTGCAGAAATGGTGGTGGTGGAGCAGGAGCTATTTAGGCAGGGTGGAACTGGATGATCTTTGGGGTCCATTCCAACACTGACAACTCAATGATTCTATGATCCCAAAGTCCCAGTCCTACTCTGGGCAGCCTCCAGCATGTAGTGTCTTCAGTAAAGACAGGAGCATGAAGGCTGGTAGTGGGGGAGGCAGAGCGGTTAAATTAGACGACCTTTAGAGGAAGATTACAACTCTGGTGATTCTATGATCAAGTTCCAACCCCCCTTGCCATGGGCAGGGACACCTTCCACTAGACCAAGTCAGCATCTTTAAGGGCATATTATTTTATTGTTCTTTTAACTGTACCTAGAAATAAAAATACACTATGGTATCTCTAAACTGATGGATTTTGGATTTGAAACTACCTCATTTTGAAGAGAAGGCCTTCTGTATGTTGAGATAAGGAATTAAATGATTCTATGAAATTCAAGAATGAATAACAATGGTGAGCATAAGAACCATTTAAAAGCCTGCTGAAGTTGTGGCAAGGGTTTGGCTATTTCAATGCTATGGCTCAGCTAAAGCCTCAGCAAATTTGGGCAGGACACAACTATTGTTTTGTAAGAATGATTTTCTGGCTATGGAAAAATAAATTTTAAATTCCTGGCATATCTGTTGTGCTGAAAATTCAGGGAAATTTAGAGCTGCATGTGGAATCTGTGGCTTAAACCCATCTCTGAGAATGTGCTGATGGAATAAGTCAGGGTAAAACAGTGACAATTCATCTATTTAAAACAAGGTAACTGTATTGTGAGGGTCTTTCAAGAGAGATGAGTGTTTTGCTTAGCCTGTTCTTGTACTCTGTTCCATGTATGTACTTGTGTTCATTCTCAAGGACAGGTACCATTAGCACTCTGGGCAAGGTATAGCTATCAGTTACTTTTATTTAAGCCCTCAGCTCACTCCAGATAGTGTAGTTGTACCCTAGCTGTTCACTCTTACACAAGAGCTTCTCTCATGCTCAGATGTTGGGAAAATTAATGTGGGCCAGCTTTCTTCATGTGTCAGTACCACATCCAACAGGTAGGCAGAACATTATGGTACTGTGATTTTGCTGATGGACACTGGGCTTTGGAGGACACTTCTCTCTTCCCTAGTAGATGCATTCCAGTTAAAATTCCTTACTGTTGCTACAGAGGCTACAACAATAGTTCAGGGTTGCTCACACCTCTGGAACAGAATTTGGTCTGTACTGACTAAGTTGTATTGAATTTAGAATTGGCTATTGACTTTCATTTAAATCAACAAATATGAAGGAGAAACAATTAAATGTATTGGTTGCTAGCTACACTCAAGATGTACATGTTCTATTATATCTCATTCTGTTATTTTTGTTCATTGGTTAACAAATACAATAAACATGCCCATCTTAAATACATTACTGCAGGATGCTAATATACTGAGGATATTGAATATAATAGTTGTCCTGGAGAAACAGTCCAACAGAACAAATAAAAAATACATAAATAATTTGTTATGATTTGATGTGATTATTCTGTCTTACATTTCTAGGGAAAACAATTTGCCTTTGTTTAAGGAGCAAGACAGGCTCTCTTTAACTTTTCTTAAAGTAGTTAAAGAAAAACACTCCACTCTGGATTGGATAGAATTGGAAAGTTTCAATGGAGGTACTATTCATAACTAATGCTACAGTGAAAAGCATGTAAAATACACAAAATCCATAGGTCATGGTTCTTCAAAACCTCCTTAGGCCAAAGCTTCTGACCACCTTTCTCCAAAACAAGCAAAAAAACTCAGGCCTCAAATCCACCCCCCTATTCCTTGCTGCTTCCCTCCATACCAGCCCTGCAATGACACAGCTAAAATTCATCTTGCCAGCTCCAGGCCCCTGCCAAAGCCACTCCAGGTCTCACTCCCCCACATCACAAAGATGAGGGAGCCATGTGGGGAAGGAGAAGAAAGGGGTAGAACAGCTTGCACTGTTTATTTATAGAGAGATGCAGGATTTATGGGAACAAAACAACAAAAAATTAGATTTTCTGGTCTATCTCCTGGACCTATCTAGTCTCTGGAGGCCCTCAACTTTATGGTTCTTAAAGGCACCCAGCCTCAAACCATGACACAATTATCACTCTAATTTATTTCTTGAATGTCCTAAATAGCAAGGTAGAGGAACAAAGGATGATCACCAGTCACAGACCAGTTTCTGACTTAAACCATCTATACTGAATCTTGCTCTAGTTTATTTTAAACATTTGGTAGTTTAGCATATGTAATTATGGAATTATGTAAGTTGGAAAAGACCATTAATATCTTGGAATACAACTGTTAAGCCAGCACTGCCAAGCCCAACACTAAACCGTGTCACTAAGTACCACATCTGCATGTCTTTCAAATACCTTCAGGGATGGTGACTCCACCACTTCTGTGGCAGCCTGTTCCAGTGCCTGACAACCCTTTTGGCAATGAATTTTTTTCCTAATATCCAGCCTAAAGCTTCCCTGGTGCAACATGAGACCATTTCCTCTTCTGTCTTGTTACTTTGGAGAAGGGACTCCCATCTCACTACAGTCCTAGGTAGCTGTAGAGAGTGCTAAGGTCTCCCCTGAGCCTCCTCTTCTCCACATTAAGTGACTCCATTTCCCTCAGTCACTCCCCACAAGACTAATGCTCTAGCCCCCTCACCATTTTTGTTGGCATTCTTCAGACACATATCAGCACTTTGCTGTCTCTTTGTACTAAGGTGCCCAAAATGGAACACAGTATTTGAGGTGTGGCCTCACCAGTGCCAAATACAAAGGGACAATTGCTTCCCTAGCTCTGCTGGCCACACTATGCATAATTAAGAGATGCTTTCCTAAGAGAAGTAATAACAGGAATAAGTAATATATTTGTGGATTTTATAGGTATATATTAATGAATATGATTTATCTGACCTTGGTCAAGCTTTGATTCTCTGTTATTTGTCATCAGACTTATTTTTCTGAAACAGTATTCAAAGCAAGCCTGCTACACCTACTTTTCAGTAAAACAAAACTCCCTCAAATCAGTGAGCTTTCCAGCACACACAAATGTTGAACTAATCACTCATCATTATTTTGTGTTCTTTGATAAATGTTTCAACACTGCAGTTTAAATCAGCAGGATACCTGTTCAACATGATTTTCAGGGAGATTCCAGCTGAGCCCTGATCTGCAAAAGCATATACTATTATTTTTGTAGTGCAAGTGCTCAAGGGTTGAATGAAATGTGAAAATAAGGTATATGTGAAATTCTATTTTTAGTTTTGCATTTTGCATGGCCAGGCTGTTTACAAATCTGGTAAGTGAACTCTAGAGTAAGGGTGGAAATGCACACTACAATCATCTATTTCTCCAAATAGCATACAGTTTAATAAATACTGCTGCTTTTATTTCTTCACAGACAGTTTTCTGTGGATTTATTCAATAAATAAAAATCCAGGATATTGACAGTGCTTTGAGCCCTCAGAGTCTTCACACATCCTTGCAAGACCAGTGAGAGAAATCCGTCTACTTTTTCTGTCATTTTTGTGTTTATGACTCATAGAATTCATACCAAAAGAGTTTAATCAGAACCTCTTATGTATACACATGCAGCAGATAACTCTGAAATTAGCTGCCTTGAAATACAGAGTTGCTCTTTGTCGTGTTTGCATTGATGAAAATTGTATGAATGGTATTTCCTGAGTTTTCTGGTGGATTTCCTTGAACTTGACAAGCAAGATGGATTTTTGGGGTTTAGGCTGTCATTGTGTTCCACTTCCAAAATGACTGAAAGAGGCCTCTGCTCTAATCTCCATATGAATGTTGGATTTTTGTATTCCAAACACCCACCATCCTAACTGCAATACATCTAAAATACGTTCTATAGCTTTCTTCAAATTTACACAGAAGTTCACAAATATTAGTCATTTTGAGGGATGATACTCATTTTAATCTCAACAAACCTTACATGCCAAATCACTTTGTGTCTCCTTACCTGTACAGTTGTATTGACACAAATTAGTTGTATCACACATAATTGCAAAGCAGTGTAGCTAAGTCCTTGTAGGAAGCCTCATATCACTTTTAAGTTCACTGCTTGAAAGCTGCGCATCAAAGCATTTTGTGCATCATTAGCTTGTTCCTTGCCAGATGACGTGGTCCCCACACAAATATTACCATCTGGTAACTTCTGTTTAAAGCAGCTGTAGTCAGAGTATTCCAGAATTTTAATCAGTATTTAGATTTCTAAATGCCAAGGCCAATATACCTAAGAAAAGCTTCTTAGACTAAAGGTCTGCACTAGAGTGTGCTGATCTCCTCTCTGAATGGTAGCCATGCACAAAAAGGCCATGTTCCAGATATCAATTCCTAGATGATGGCTGATTATTTTATTTTTTTTAGGATAACTTTCTGTGTGAACATCTGCAAGTCATATGAAATGAAAGAAGTGTGGAAGAGAAATGTCTACTAAATTGTGATGGTCTAGAAGTTGCTTAGGCTCTTGAGTTTTAAGGCAAGACACAACTGAAAGCACATCAGCCATTTATTTTGGTACAATGCCTCTTAACAATCATGTGTTGATAAAGACAACTACTTTTAAGTTTTGGTCAGATCACAATTGAACATTGAAACAACCTTGGCTAAAAAGAAATGAATCTGATGTACAGCTCTGCAAGTGATAAAATCTAAAAGAACCAGTACAGCATGTGGGTGTGTGTGTGTTTGTTTATTTGGTGGCATTTTTGTTGTTTGGTTTTGGGTTTTGTTTGTTTGCTGGGGGGGTGGGGGTGGGGT